>NC_073744.1:170408863-171071363 GCF_029784135.1 Toxorhynchites rutilus septentrionalis
GGAAAGGAAAAGAATCCCACCCCTCTAAAACTTTCTGAAAGACATGACACAGAATGTTAGATTAATTTTGTGAAAGAGTGAGAGTTTTTCCATCAGGTCCTATAGTTATGAAACACTGGAATTTCAGTTTTTTTAATGTTTTGCGCCTGAACACAACAATAAAGTTGAAATGGGCAGTCTGAAGATAGTTATTGTATTCTACCCTATATATTTCAATTCAACCGTCTCCTTACATTTCTCTGGAAACTCAGAAAAAATAAGTGGTTCTAAAGGGTGTGTCACATCAAATTGCATCACGGAAAAAACGCTGTAGAAATTTAATTTTTAGGAATTATATCTTCAGCTTTCGCTTATAATCAGATACGAGTGTATAGATCACGTTGGCCATGCTTCACTGTCAATTTTTCGTAAATTTTGAAAAATGTCGTCGAACGAAAAAGAGCATCGTGAATTAATCCTGTGCACTCATTTCGAGAATCCGGAGTTGTCACATCGGGACATCGGTAAGATGCTGGGAATCGTCCAATCCACGGTCAGCAGAGTACTAAAACGATACTTCGAGAACCTAACCATCGACCGGAAGGTGAAGAACGGCAAAAATGGATGCTCCGTCAGTGAAAAAGATCACAAGCGCGTAGTTAAGCAATTTAGACGTGATCCGAGAAGTTCGGTTCGCTGGACGAATGAACTTGACAAATTCAACTTATTGGCGACATCCCGGCCAATAAGTTGAATTTGTCAAGTTCATTCGTCCAGCGGACCAAGCAGCGGGAGGGCCTGCGTACATACAAGATTCAGAAGGCTCCTAACCGCGACGAAAGGCAAAACATGGTGGAGAAGACGCGAGCCCGGAAGCTGTACACCGAAATGCTGACGAAGCCGCATTCCCTGTGAATGGACGACGAAACCTACGTCAAAGTGGACTTTCGTCAGCTGCCGGGCCTATTGTTCTTCTCCGCAGAGGACAAATTCAGCGTTCCGGAGGAGATTCGCAAGCAGAAACTATCCAAGTTTGCCAAAAAGTACATGGTGTGGCAAGCGATCTGCTCTTGCGGAAAGCGGAGCGCCCCCTTCGTGATGACCGGCACGGTAAACGAGCAGGTTTACCTTAAGGAGTGCCTACAGAAGCGCTTACTACCACTATTGAAGCAGCACGAGGGCCCAACCATATTCTGGCCGGATCTCGCTTCGTGCCACTATTCAAAGGACGTGTTGGAGTGGTACGAAGCCAACGAGGTCACCTTCGTGCCAAAGGAAATGAACCCGCCCAACGCGCCGGAGCTTCGCCCAATAGAGAAATATTGGGCGATTATGAAGCAGGCCCTCCGGAAGAACCCAAAAGTTGTCAAATCGAAGGCGGACTTCAAGAGAAAATGGATTTCTGTTCAAAAAAAACTACAACCTGACGTTGTACAGAACCTTATGGACGGGGTAAAGAGGAAGGTGCGAGCATACGGGCTTGGGCTCGAAGTATGAATAAAAAGAAAATGCCAAAAGTTGTTTAATAGTTTTTATTTTACTGTCTAAAATTATCAAAAGGATCGGTCTACTGGGCGAATTTCTACAGCGTTTTTTCCGTGATGCAATTTGATGTGACACACCCTTTAATGGGATTTTCGATAAGTCCTTTCTAAAGTATATTATTGAATGTCCAAACCACAGAAATATGAAAGAAAAAATATCTGATTTTTTTCAAATTTCTAGACTAGAATACTGCCTTAAGCCAAGTCGAGGGCTGGATGGAACAGTTTCAAGGCACAAGTTTCATCGGGCCGTATCACGAAACAATGTAAAGTATAAAGGCGAAAAATGCCCTAGGAAGCTTTACGAGAAATGACTGTATAGCTTGATCGATTCTGATAAATGGATTTCTTGATCATGATCTACAATATTGTTTTTATCGGATGTTCGAACATATGTAAACCCTACTCACACATAGAAATCAATGGATTCCTGAATTAATTTGAATTCCATTTAAATCTTTGTGATATTTGTTCTGAGAAATGTACCCCGATATCGAATTGAGTCTTATCGGTGTAAGAACTTAGTTCAAGTCAGCTCAATGATCTGACGAAGTGAGTATGAATGGCGTATCTTCTGACGTCATTCGAGAAACGACCAACACCTTTTGATGGTTTAAATAATTTGATAATTAAAAAACGCATAACATGTTCACCCTTTGAGTCGCTCAAATCGGGCGATTAAAAGTAACAGAACAAACATGTACCGTTATCCCAAAGGTGGATCGAATAATCGAATCGCTGCCGTTCACCACACGGATTTAATTCCCGGAGAAGAAGGAGGAAGGAAAAAAAAGGTTAACTTTTGCACACCAACATCGTGTCCCGCATTCTCTCACCCCGAAAGAACCGCGTCGATGGTCCTCCCGGATTCGGCATATTTGATTTGTCCGCGCGAACAACATAAAAAACTAATGAAACTAATCTATTTCTGACAACAATTGGAAAGCAAATCATCAATTACGACACCTCCTCGGCGCAACTTGGTGAGCTGCATGGCAAGAAGCGGGCTCCTCAGGATTGAGGGAACAAATAAAACGAATAAACGAAACAGCATCAAGAAAGAAACAATCCGATCCGATAAAAACGGCGGTCCAAAGTTTTGCCGAAGTTCACGAAGCATTTGGAAGCCTTCAGTCCCATTCCGTTGTGACGGCGAGTCGACCGAGTTTGGAAGGTCAGGGATGATGCTGCAGCTCACGTTCACCATTGTTGCGGAACCCGAGCCAATTCCCTGGATCCTGCCCTGAACGGATCGAGGATGGACCACGCGGAGCAGCATGGAGCAAACGAGTGTACCATCTATTTCTCCGATGGGATCTCGGCCTCGCTCAAGCTGTGAACGAGAAAATCATGCGGCGCTGTTTCAGTTGTTGTTCATTCCGATCGAAATTCCAAAAGCCACAACCATCAGACACCATCGACGCGATTCCCAGGTCACCCTCTTCCCTTCCCTTCCCAGCCATCCACGTAAATCGGTGAATCCGGCGGGGTTAAACAACAACAGGTAGACACGACCCGAGCTCGTGGTCTGTGAGGAGGTGTCGCGGAGCCGAGAGTAAATTAAATTCCGCTCAACAAATGGACAAGACGAAACAAAACGGGATTTTATTGATTTTTAATAATATTGATTATATCCTATTTTTCATCCTCGCCTCGCCTCACACACTGGAGGGAAGGTTGTCGTGTCGGTTGGTTAATGGGAATATCGTTTGAAAAGCATGCGGAGGCAGGAACAAGGTGTGAAACGAAGATGTTTATGGCGAGATAACGCATAGGTAGGTGAAGGAGGGGTTGTAAAACAGAAAAGGACAGCCAGAATATATTTGCTCGGTCCTAAGTGTAACCTCATCTATCCAGATGGAAGGGACCGTTACTTTGGATTGGGAAGGTTTATTATCAGTGTTGCAATAATTATGTTGGGTCTCGTTGGTTTCATGCGGTCATATCAGCATACGTTCAACGAAAACGACCGGCAGTATTTGTAGAAAAGAATAATTGACGGAGACGGACGGCTCGTTTGGTTTTTGTCTGGGCTTTGTGTCTCGGGTTTTGTTCTAATTTGGTTGTACAGTAATGTACATCCAATTCGATATTAAGCTTATTGAACAGACCTGTGATACAACACGTTGAATTGGACATTTTTGTAAACATTAAGTTCGGGCCCAAATTATGGCCCCACATTGAAACCCGCCACCAGTCACGAATGTCCAATTGCTGTTCAAAATCGACTCCAATGCGACACTGAGTGATGCCTCAGCTTATCGCATTATAAGTAACTTACTGTTTTATGCCAACATATTTCTTGGCTCCAAATTTCGGAGTGAAAATCATTCGCGACTAGCTGAGAGAAATAGTCTATATATTATTGTTGAATAAGGGTCGGACTACGGGGTTTGAGCATTTAAATAATTGAATTCAATGATTTTCATTGAATTTTTCAAAATTTAGAACTAATTCTAGGCATGCTGATTCGAAAGAGGGCAATGCAATTTGAAATTGTTGTAGGTGGCGACACCATTAATAACATTAAATAAATCATTCATTTGACATTTGACGTGACTGTGCTGGTGGAAGCATTGACTGCATGTGTGAATTGGTGGAGAAATTGACGGACCGTAGACGTTCTTCTCCGTAACGTTCTATGTGAATCGCACACTACCCGGCATAGAAATCTCAACTAGGTACTATTAATAAAAATGACGCAAGTAGTACTTACGTTGAGAAGGCAAAAGCTCCACTGGAAACGTTAGTGCTATCCAAGAAGAAGAAGTTAGTTACGCCACGTTGAAAAGTAGGTTGGTAGCAATAAATCGCAATAAATGACACCTCCAGCTCATTGCCATATTTCCAACCTCATCCACAAACGGAACATCAAACAGCTTGATGGAAGTCCCCGAGCCTCCCGACACAGTCGCGCACTGCTGCTCTTCTAGATACATCGACCATTCCAGCCATCCCAGTCGTTCCGTTCCTGTGATCGGAGTTGGTGAGGGGGTCTTCCAACTTGCTAACTCTGGCAAGTATAAACACTATACCGCTTCTTCGTTTTATGTATTCGGACCCGTTTCCAGCGATACCGCGTATCCTCAACTCAACCCCGGTGGAGCCCGCCCAGTGAATTCAACCAGGAAGTATCTGGAACCGGAATGTATTGCAAAAGTTTCCATGGGAGCCCCGAATCCGCTCGACACAGTCGCGCCCTTTGAGGTATCCTGTCGTCGGAGTCATTCCGGTCCTGATGTCGATGAACGGATAGGGGTCTCCCATCCGCCTACTCAAGGCAAGTACTGCGATTCAAACAGTTTTGATTCTTCTGATGGACCTTCGCTTTCCAGCAAACGACAGTCAGCACGTACGCCAATTCACCAACGTACTGAGCTACATGCGTACTACCAGAACGTTGGAGGTATCAACACCCGCCTCAATGAGTATCGTCTCGCGTGCTCAGATGGTTGCTACGACATCATTGCTCTGACGGAAACTTTGCTCGACGACCGCACTCTCTCTAGTCAAGTTTGTGGAGATAACTATGAAGTCTTCCGCACGGACCGAGATGAATTTAACAACACAAAGTCATCCGGGGGTGGTGTTCTCAGAGCTGTCCACCGACGACTGAAAGCTCAGCTAATTAAAGAATCCGGATGGTCCTGTGTCGAACAATTGTGGGTTTCTTTAAAACTGGAAGGTAGGAAGATGTATCTCTGCACCATTTATATCCCTCCTGATCGTACTCGAGATGTCACATTGATCGATGCGCATGTACAATTGGTGTCGACAATAGCTTCACGTGCGCTTCCTGCTGATGAAATTGTTGTATTTGGCGATTTCAATCTCCCAAATTTAAAGTGGCAATTTGGTTCTGGAAAATTCTTGTACGCTGATCCTGCCCATTCAACCTTCCATGCTGTAACGAATGCTTTACTCGACGGTTATAGCTATAATTTGCTTCAACAAATCCATTCCGTTAGAATTTTTTTTTTTATCCCATTTATTTATTTAAAGGCTCATTAGCATTTTAGCTGTAACAGAGCCGAATTTTAATCGTGTACATGTCACATGGTTATCATATCTATAATTAGCACATTACACAGTTGCCATTCGCCAGTATTCCTTCTATACCATTACATATGGTACATTCACACAGTAGCCATTTAGGCGTAAGGGTGTTCTATCTGTTCTTCCATTATCCAGTTGGACCACCGGACAGCGGAGACAGTTGTTTGATCATTGTTGAGTTATTTATAGAACAGTAGCCCGATGTGTCTGGCAGAGCAGAGCAGTTGTATGGATGAATCGATCTTATTTCGACCGTGGATCGATCTCCATCGCTGATGATTGTTGCGTGGACGTAGCTATTCTGTAACAACACAAAGATGGTCAATGAGGGCCCTGAGTTTTGAACTCACGATCGATCGAAGTCCGTTAGAAATGAAAATGACCGTATGCTCGATCTCTGCTTTGTGAGCAAACCTGATGAAGCTCCGATGTTATCACTGGCACCTGCGCCCTTAGTGAAATCAGCGCCTCACCACCCTCCACTTCATTTCACTATGAATAGCTTCAGCATCGTTCCTACCGCCGTCCACTATGATTTTAAAAGTGCTGACTTTAATAGCATAATTGGAGTGCTTTTAGACATTGATTGGTATGAAATCTTGGACAAGGACGACGTCGATGCTGCTGTCCAAACCTACACGAACATTGTGAGCTATCTGATCGACAGACATGTTCCGAAGAAGTTTATACGATCATCCACTCATCAACCCTGGCAGACTACCGACCTTCGTCGACTCAAAACCGCTAAGAAGGCTGCACTTAGAAAATATTCGAAATACCGTCTCCCATCCTTGAAACAACGATACCTACAACTGAACCATCAGTACCAAAAATCAAGCAAACGATGCTATGCAATCTATCTACGTCGTATTCAGCGCAAATTCAAGAGTTTCTAAATATTTCTAGAGAGATACTAAATATTTCTGGAAATACGTCGATGAGCAACGTAAGGAGTCTGGATTACCGTCTTCTATGTTTCACGATGGACATGAAGTGTCTGGCACACAGGAAATTTGTAGCCTCTTCTCTGCTAAGTTTTCCAGCACTTTCTCGAAAGACCAGCTCTTGAGGTCCACAAGAAACGTTCCAATACAGAACAGTTCATTGTTCCGAATCAACGTGGATAATGCAATGTTGGAATTGGGCATAAGCAAATTAAAATCCTCGAATTCCATCGGACCAGATGGAATCCCAGCATCAATTATGAAAAAGTGCGCAGCAGGGCTGTTATTTCCACTATGCTTATTGTTCAATCTTTCATTGACAAAAGGCATCTTCCCATCGATTTGGAAGAAGGCTCACATTTTCCCGGTTCATAAAAAAGGCGATAGAAGAAACGTCGACAACTACCGAGGTATCTCCGCTCTGAACGCGGTTTCTAAATTGTTTGAGCTTGTAGTCATCGAATCGATTTTCACTCACTGTAAACATTACATATCTATCGATCAACATGGTTTCATGCCGAAGCGTTCCACCACAACGAATCTTCTTTCGTTTACGACATATATTGCTGACGGAATGTCCGGAGGTATGTCCCAAACGGATGCGATTTACACGGACCTGTCCGCCGCCTTTGATAAAATCAACCATGACATTACGGTGGGTAAATTGGATAAGCTTGGCTTCAGCGGCAATGTTCTACATTGGCTTACATCATATTTGATCGGACGCTCTCTCGCGGTTAAAATAGGCGATTGTTTCTCCGCAGAATTTCCTGCTACATCAGGAATACCTCAGGGAAGTAATCTCGGCTCTCTGATATTTCTCATCTATTTTAATGACGTAAATTTCGTCCTGGAGGGCCCTCATCTTTCATTCGCCGATGATATGAAAATATTTTTCCACGTTAACTCGGAGGCTGATGCCTTGTTTCTTTAACAACAACTTGAAATTTTCCAGAAATGGTGCGCGGAAAATCGTATGACACTGAATCCAAGCAAATGTTCCACGATAACTTTCACAAGAAGGAAAGATCCTATTCGCTGCAACTATTCTCTCGACGATGCTCCTCTAACTAAACTCGACTGCGTGAAGGATCTAGGAGTGTATTTAGACTGTAAACTGAATTTCATAACTCGTCAACTGCGTGGTTGGAAAAGCTTCCCGTAGTCTTGGATTCATCATGCGCACTGCGAGGGATTTCACCGATGTACACTGCCTCAAATCTATGTTCAGCGCTCTAGTTCGTTCAAGTCTGGAATACTGTTCAGTAATTTGGAATCCGCACTATCTGAACGGAGTCAACAGAATCGAAGCGGTACAAAAGCGATTTGTCCGGTTCACCTTAAGACGATTACCCTGGAGTAACCCCCATCAGCTACCTAGCTATGAAGCCGGTGCCAACTAATGGCTCTTGACACGTTGCACGTGCGAAGGGATGTGAACCGCGCCTTATTTGTATATGATGTGCTATTCGCTAGGACAGAATGCCCAGTTATTCTGGAGAACATCAACCTTCTGGTTCAATCTCGAACTTTACGTGACCACGCTTTCCTCCGAGTTCCTTTTCGTCGTACCAATCATGGATACCACTCAGCCATATTGGGTCTTCAACGTCTGTTCAACAGAGTAGCTTCTGACTTCGACTTCCACTACTCAAGGAATGCGGTCCGGCAAATTTTTTTTTAACAAATACGTAGTTTTCATTAATATCATTAGGGCGAAATTCCGCCTGTTGATAACGATTAAAAAAAATAAATAAATAAATAAATAGTTATCCAAATAATCCTGCATTATCGACCTTCAACAGGCCTGCCGCTATTAAAGTGTGGTACAATAAAGTAGAAAAGTTGAAATATGGAAAAAGGAAACAAAATAACATTTACTGTGGATTGACATCCATCATAAACAATACCTAATCTATTTCTAAAGGGTGTCCACGATGACATTGCTACACACAAAATTGATTCGCAAAATTCGAGTTTTCATCCGATTGCCATCAAATTTTCAGGGATTGAAAAATAACTATTAAACTTCATTTTACCATTTTACTCGTATTTTATTTACAGTCCGGCCATAAGATTCTGCACAACCTGTGAATCAACCGTTTTTTGCATGTAAACCCATACTTTCTTCAGTTCCTCGACTGTCTTCACTACCTTGGGTCGTTTAAGAAGGTGCTGCTTCATAATCGCCCAGTACTTCTCGATGGGGCGGAGCTCCGGAGTGTTGGGAGGGTTGAACATTTTCGGCACGAAATTGACCTTATTGTCCGCATACCAATTCAGCACGTCCTTGGAGTAGTGGCATGAGGCCAAATCCGGCCAGAAGATTGTTGGGACGTTGTGGGTCTTCAGGAGAGGAAGCAGCCGCTTCTGGAGGCACTCTTTCATGTACAGCTGTCCGTTCATCGTGTCCTGGGTCACGAAAGGTGCACTCCGCTTCCCGCACGTGCAGATGGCTTGCCAAACCAGGAATTTCTTCGCAAATTTAGACATCTTCTGAGTGCGGACATGCTCCGGAACGCTGAACTTATCCTTGGCCGTGAAAAACAGGTTGCCGGGGATCTGTTTGAAGTCGGCCTTCACATATGTTTCGTCGTCCATGATGCAGCATTCAACTTTCGTCAGCATGTTGAGGTACAACTTCCCGGCACGGGTTTTGGCGGACTTGTTCTGCTTCTCGTCGCGATTAGGGGCCCTTTGTACCTTGAACGTTCGAAGCCCAGCCTTAGTTTTGGCCTTCTGGACAAAACTACGGCTTAGGTGCAGCTTCATAGCCACATCCCGAACGGAGGCGTTCGGGTTTCGGTTGAAGACCCCAACTACGCGGTTGTGATTTTTGGTGTTGTACGGAATACTTTTTCCTTCACTTCTGGGCTTCCGATCGGTGGTCAATCGTTCCTCGAACCGCTTAATCACTCGCGACACCGTGGAATTCGCGATTCCCAACGTTTTAGCGATGGAACGATGCGAGAAATCCTTGTTCTCGTAATAAACGCACGAGCTGTTCTTTCGACTCCATTTTCGCGAGTATTGATCACAGGACTTTAAAACTTGCAGGATGTAAACAATGCACTATGAACTAAATCCACCCAAATTTTCATTAAATTCTACCCAACGGTTAAAAAGTTAGAGCAATTTCATCGTGGACACCCTTAAAAACTAGTGAACGTATGCTAAAAATCTCTATAGTCTATTCTCACCTTAATTGCTACTGGTGAGAACTTGAAATTAAATTTATAATAGAAAATATGAATAAAAGGTGGGCGAAGTGAATTAAAACTAGATAGAGACCTTACACTTACGTAAATACAGTATTACTATTAGATAGAAGAACCGATTCTACTGAGCCATTTATTACTTCGTATAAAATAAATTGTAAACTGATTGGAGTTGATAAAATTTGAATTCATTTTTGCTGAAAGCAACAATTATATTTATCGTTAGTAGGTTAACATATCTGATTCTGGGGACATATCTGATTCTAGGCGATTCTAGAAAATTATTCCTTGCAAAATGCTTCCGGAATCTTTCTACCACTTCAATTTTTTCAACTAGTTTGAAGGATACTCTTTGCAGATCCATCATTTGGAATATAAAATTTGTTGGATTTACGACAGCTAAAAGAACTAAATTCAAAAACCAATATTTCGAACAATCTCTTTTTTTTTACATGAATATATATTTATTTCATTTTATTTTTGTTTTATACAAAGTTCTTACAAGTTAAGTGAACAGCTTATGCTTAGCATCTTAATTCTAGGTTAATAAATTGCATTATAAAATGCTCGTTTTATTTGATATGATTTTTTTTGTATTCGAATGTTAGACATTTCTATTTCTTTTTTAATTTTTAATACAAACTACCTACTTAATCTATCCTTAACCTAAACCTATGAAATTACTGTACAGATTCCGGACAATAAAATGCTCGGAATAGAAGCACCTCTCTCCAAATTTTTGCAGGGTAAATGATCTGTTTATAGACAACCATCTGATTCTTCCGACAAAGTTTAGAATTTCTGCCAATCAACGAATACAACGACCGGAGCAGAATATTACATTTCGTGACGATTTTATAACCGTGAGACCTAACAATCAGATACTGTCTAGAGTGAGTCCTAAGTAGACCACTTCTCTGAACTATTTGATAAGTGAGTCACCGAACCGAATTCTTACGTCATCAGACGGAACAAGTCTACTAGACCTCGAATGCGGGGATTGAATAGCCTGAGCCTTCGCCGCATTGGTAACAATTTCGAACAATCACTGTCCTACGTCAAGCTTCCTTATTCAGACAGTTATAAATTCAAACGCTCATCCCCAATTTTGAGGGTATATGCGTGCAGAGTTATACCTCTACTTAAATTTGAACATTTCCACCTAAGTTTGGGGAATGGCGTCCAAGCAAGACGAGCAATGCATTAAAATTTTACTCGCGCATCGGGAAGATCCGAATTACTCGCACGTCTAGTAAGAGAGATCGCAAAAAGTGGCCAAACCAACTTTCACCAAAGTAATCAAAATGTTCGGGGGACGGGTTGACCATCAGTGAGCCTGGGTTAGAAAGAATTCGAAAGCCGGAAGCTGCAGCGACGGCAATGAGAATGACCGCGAAACTAAAAGAAAAATGACATAAACAAGATGAGAAAGAGAAGATAAATATTGAAGAAAAGTAGATGAGAAAAAGAAAAGCAAATAAGAGTAGAAAAAAGAATAAATTAAGTAAAAATATCAGGAGAAAAGGAGAGGGGGAGAAGAGAAGAAAACAAGGAAAAAGAAAAAAGAGTAGAAAAGAAGAAAAGGAAATTGAGAGAAGTTCGATAGTAAATATCTGGAAGACAAGAAGGAGAAAAATAAAATAAAAGAAGAGAGGAAAAAGGAAAAAAAAACAGGAGAAGAGAACAAATAAAGAAGAGTTGAAGAGGAAAAGAAAAAAAGGGAAAGAAAAAAAGATTGCTGGGAAATATGTGTTATCCCGTCCACCATACTAACTAGATATCGCACTTTCAATTTATCACTTGTTCAATTTTCTTCATATTTCTCATAAAGACAAGAAACTCCTTGGATAGCAAAAAAAGGACCTTGATTGGTTTTGTACGAGAAATCAAACTAAAAAAATGTTCGGGGATTTGAGCAAGGCTAGAAATTTCACTCAGTTGTTTGGCTGAATTTGGCTTTATTCGAAAGATAATTCTTTGCTATTTATGAACTACGTTAAATGGAAGTAAGTAAAATGAAAATCTAAAAATGAAAAAAAATGGCGTCCCACATCAAACTGCATCACGGGAAAACGCTGTAGAAAATTACCCATTGGGTATTTTCTCTTGAAAATTTGGGCAGAAGTAGTTTGGAGTGTATTGTTTGTGCTGTATTTTCTATCGCTGTCATTTCCAAAAAAAAAGAGAAAAATTGAATAAAATAAGACAAGAAATAGGAAAAAAAACAAGAAGTGGGTGAAATTCAAACCTTTTTTTAATATGCTTCGGATTGTTCGATTTGGGTCAAATATGCACAGTTTTGTTGTAAAATTCATTGCGATTCTAAAAATAACTACATAATGTCTCTCTCATAGAAGTACTGGTTCTTATTGGCTAAAAACTCTAGCAATAGATTTTTACAATCTTCTCTTGATCCCAATTTTTATCACATAGGAAGTTTTGTAATTCGAGAAAAAGGAGTTAATCGCTTGGAGATCCAAATTTAGTGTATTGCAATAACAAAAAAATTTAAAAAAAATGATTGAAATAAAAAATAAAATTGCACGCATACTACTGTTACAGTATCGGCACCATAAACGCTATTTACTATTTCAGCATTTTCGCCTTTATAAAAGAAAAAGAGAAAAATATACCGAATTTTCTCTTTGTGGCCTTCCATTGTTAAAACCCTGTAACTCATAGCTGAATGGAACAAACCAAAATCAGCAATAGATATTTTTTTTTAGTGTGAGATGTAACCTAAACTTGAAATTGTATGATCGTTATTACTCGAGATATTGATCACTAAAGCCAGCTACCGAAAAAATAATGGATTATATCTGGAAGACACGGAGGAGAAAAGAAGAAGATAAAAGTAAATAAAGGGTGTGTCACATCAAATTGCATCACGGAAAAAACTCTGTAGAAATTCGCCCAGTAGACCGATCCTTTTGAAAATTTTAGACAGTAAAATAAAAACTATTAAACAATTTTTGGCATTTTCTTTTTTCATACTTCATACTTTTTTCATATTTCGAGCCCAAGCCCGTATGCTCGCACTTTCCTTTTTACCCCGTCCATAAGGTTCTGTACAACGTCAGGTTGTAGTTTTTTTTTGAACAGAAATCCATTTTCTCTTGAAGTCCGCCTCCGATTTGACAACTTTTGGATTTTTCCGGAGGGCCTGCTTCATAATCGCCCAATATTTCTCTATTGGGCGAAGCTCCGGCGCGTTGGGCGGGTTCATTTCCTTTGGCACGAAGGTGACCCCGTTGGCTTCGTACCACTCCAACGAGTCCTTTGAATAGTGGCACGAAGCGAGATCCGGCCAGAAGATGGTCGGGCCCTCGTGCTGCTTCAATAGTGGTAGTAAGCGCTTCTGTAGGCACTCCTTAAGGTAAACCTGCCCGTTTACCGTGCCGGTCATCACGAAGGGGGCGCTCCGCTTTCCGCAAGAGCAGATCGCTTGCCACACCATGTAGTTTTTGGCAAACTTGGATAGTTTCTGCTTGCGAATCTCCTCCGGAACGCTGAATTTGTCCTCTGCGGAGAAGAACAACAGGCCCGGCAGCTGACGAAAGTCCGCTTTGACGTAGGTTTCGTCGTCCATTACCAGGCAATGCGGCTTCGTCAGCATTTCGATGTACAGCTTCCGGGCTCGCGTCTTCCCCACCATGTTTTGCCTTTCGTCGCGGTTAGGAGCCTTCTGAACCTTGTATGTACGCAGGTCCTCCCGCTGCTTGGTCCGCTGGACGAATGAACTTGACAAATTCAGCTTATTGGCGACATCCCGGACCGAACTTCTCGGATCACGTCTAAACTGCTTAACTACGCGCTTGTGATCTTTTTCACTGACGGAGCATCCATTTTTGCCGTTCTTCACCTTCCGGTCGATGGTTAGGTTCTCGAAGTATCGTTTTAGTACTCTGCTGACCGTGGATTGGACGATTCCCAGCATCTTACCGATGTCCCGATGTGACAACTCCGGATTCTCGAAATGAGTGCACAGGATTAATTCACGACGCTCTTTTTCGTTCGACGACATTTTTCCAAATTTACGAAAAATTGACAGTGAATCATGGCCAACGTGATCTATACACTCGTATCTGATTATAAGCGAAAGCTGAAGATATAATTCCTAAAAATTAAATTTCTACAGCGTTTTTTTCGTGATGCAATTTGATGTGACACACCCTTTAAATAAAAATAAAATTCGCTTGGAAATTGGAACCTGATAGGGAAAAAGGAAAAAGGAAAAAGGATGAGAAGAAAAAAGAGAAGAAGAGAAAAAGAGAAGAAATAAAAAAAAGAAAAAACAGAAAAAAGAAGAAGGGAGCAAGAAAAGAAGAAAAACATTGAAGAACAAAAGACGTAGATAAGAAGAAAAAAACGAAGAGAAGAAAAAAGATATAATAAAAAGAAGAGTAGGAGAGGAAAAGGATTGAAGAAAAGAAGAGAAGATGAAAAAATAAAAGAATGAAAGGAAAAAAAGGAAAAGAGCAGAATAGTATACCAGAACAAACAATAATAGAAGGAAAGAAGAGAAAAAGAAGAAGACTTCGCTATGAAATATCTGGCAGATAAGAAGCAGAAAACAAGGATAATAAGAGTATGAAAAAAAGAAAATAAAAGAAGAAGAGACGGATTGAAGAAAAGAAAAAAAAAATTGAATAAAACAAGATAAGAAGAAATGATGAGTAGTAGAAAGAAAGAAAAGGAGAAGAAGTGAAGCTTACTAGGAAACATTTGGAAGACAAGAAAATGTTAAAAGAAAAAGAGAAGAAAACAAGAGAAGCGAAGAAGAGAAGGATCGAATGCAAAAAGAGAACAAAAAAGGAAAAAGAGCAGAAAAGAAGATAAGGAAAAAAAGAATAGAAGAAAGAATGGAATGAAATAAAGAAGAAGGGAAGTTCGCTTGATAATATTTAGCTGAAAATAAAACAAAGAGAACAAGGATTAATGAAAAGATTAATAGAAGAAAAGAAAAAAGGAAAAATGATCAGAATAAAAGGAGTGTAGAAGAAAAAAAAATTTCGCTAGGAAATATCTGGCAGAAGAAGTGGTGAAAAGAACAAGTGGGTGGATTATATGTATGAAATAATCGCAATATTGACGTGGGACATGTGTGACATGTGACATGTATTTGTATTGCTTGAATGAAACAATTTTCGAATTAATTTTTATTAATTTTATTAATTAATTTCGGTGGGAACAAAAGTTTCCCCCAACTTGCATGTATTTGCAATGCCAATTTCCCCAGGCATCTTGGTTTCGATGGCTGTATTGGGAAAACCGTAAATCGGGCCAATCAAAACGGAGCAGTGTTACTCAACTGCTTAACTTAGGAAAAATAACATTTTATATATTGTGAAAGATGGGTAGAAATATTTCCTATCAATTGATGCCAACATCTTCCCGATCTATCGAGTCATAAGCATTCGAAATATTTCATTATTTCCTGCATGATCTGTGTTTGGGCTTATATTTTAGTCTAGATAAAAAAGAGAGTAGAAGAAAAGAAAAAAAAAAGAAAAAAGAAGAAGAAGAGAAGTTTACCAGGAAATGTTTGACAGATAATAAAACAATGAGAACAAGGAAGAGTACATGGATTAATAAAAAGATTAAAATAATTAAAAAGAAAGAAGAAAGACGCGAAGGAGAAAAGATGAAGGGGAACAAGAGAAGAAATATGAAGGGGGAAAGGAGTAGAAGAGAAGGAAGAGTAAATAGAGAAGAAAAAAAGAAGTAGAATGAGAGATGATAACGAGACAAGAATAAAAGATTAGTAGAAGAGAAGAAATGAAGAAGGAGAAGGAGAAGAAGAAGGAGAAGGAGAAGGAGAAGGAGAAGGAGAAGGAGAAGGAGAAGGAGAAGGAGAAGGAGAAGGAGAAGGAGAAGGAGAAGGAGAAGGAGAAGGAGAAGGAGAAGGAGAAGGAGAAGGAGAAGGAGAAGGAGAAGGAGAAGGAGAAGGAGAAGGAGAAGGAGAAGGAGAAGGAGAAGGAGAAGGAGAAGGAGAAGGAGAAGGAGAAGGAGAAGGAGAAGGAGAAGGAGAAGGAGAAGGAGAAGGAGAAGGAGAAGGAGAAGGAGAAGGAGAAGGAGAAGGAGAAGGAGAAGGAGAAGGAGAAGGAGAAGGAGAAGGAGAAGGAGAAGGAGAAGGAGAAGGAGAAGGAGAAGGAGAAGGAGAAGGAGAAGGAGAAGGAGAAGGAGAAGGAGAAGGAGAAGGAGAAGGAGAAGGAGAAGGAGAAGGAGAAGGAGAAGGAGAAGGAGAAGGAGAAGGAGAAGGAGAAGGAGAAGGAGAAGGAGAAGGAGAAGGAGAAGGAGAAGGAGAAGGAGAAGGAGAAGGAGAAGGAGAAGGAGAAGGAGAAGGAGAAGGAGAAGGAGAAGGAGAAGGAGAAGGAGAAGGAGAAGGAGAAGGAGAAGGAGAAGGAGAAGGAGAAGGAGAAGGAGAAGGAGAAGGAGAAGGCGTAATGTTTATGCAAAAATGGGAATGCTACCAATGTTCATCTACTTACACTATTTACTAACTGGTAAATTGTAATTTGTAACATATTAAACAAATTTTAGAGAATTTTTTTTTGATTGGTATGCAACGCATCAAAATCCGTTCGCATGCTGGTTATTGATATTAAAATATTCCGTAAAAAGTAGAAGAGCCTGAGCCTAGGGACACGAACGGAAACTTGACGTAGGACTTCGAGAAGATTTTGTAAATGTTCAGAAATCCGTAAATTTGATTCATTCAATACTCTATACGGTGGTTCTAGAAAAACCATTTGTTAAATGAACTAAACTGAACTTCAAACGGATTATAAGAGTTGTAATGACAGAAATAATACGGAATCATTAATTGTTAAACATGTCTATTTCCAATAGAAAATTGTTGACAAAATAAGATAAATAAATATTTCAACATCAACAATTTTCAATTTGCTCTCCCTGTAGAAAATTATTTGTATACCACATTCTTGAATTATTTTTCGTATCGTTCGTGAACGATTTGCCTGTCTCTACCATGGAGACTATCGCCCGAATTGTATGCATGTGTCTTGATGCTCTTCCCCCCACGGCGTAAGCGGCGAGTTAAGTATTTAAACATACCTACTTAATACGCTAAATTGTTTACATGTTTCACTATCTTCACTGTTTGTGTTGCGATCAAAAAAATTGTTGAAAAGATTTCCTATCTAATGGTATATAATATAACATTTATCACAATAACGATTTTGCGTAATATGCATATGAAATCTCTGAATTTTTCGCAGAGTGACCTATCAGATTTGGAAATCACGCGTACAGCAAGATTAACGTATCGAAATTGTCTTGAATGATAAACGGAAACCCCTTATAGCACCGAACTTCAAGTTCGTTTTTCTCGAAATCCAAAAAATGTCACATGGTCCGGTCTGAATTAACACCGACCATATGCGAAGAGTTAATGCACGCCTGTGAATGGCAACAAAAATAATCCAAAATACTATATGTTACAGTTTGTGGATGCTTTAAAAAACTTACTTTCGTTCGTTTGCCGCAATCGTCTTAAGCAATGTCTTCGTTCTACAATACCGACGCCATCGGGAGGATTACGATGACTTATCTCTTCATTCGTACTCCATTCAGCTCCTCATCCTAATTCAGACCACCTCGCCTTCCCGACATCACACGTGGGTTTCCCCTAGAACAACGGACGATGATGACGACAACTCAACGGCTGGAAGAAATTTCCCTAATCGCTTCGAAAGTACCAAAGCACAAGCCATCGGCGGCAACGTGGTTACAATAAACCGCTCTGTATAATGTCAACCGAGCCGAAGCTCGCATTCTAAAATCCCAAGCCGGAATTTGAACTCCCCCGCCGCAAATCCGGTGGTATTGAGCGGAGAAGAGCCAGAAGGCCAGACATCAAAAATCCATAAAATGATAAGCAACCAGCAGCACTCGGCAGCAGCAGGACTTTAAAAAATTCCACTCTAACTTTCACTTTTCCACGGTCACGCTACATAAAGCTTAATTAAAGAAATTGAAAATCAATGAGCCGTCGCGTTTTCCAATCCGCGCGCATCCCTAGTGAACCCGAGAGTGGTGGAAGGAAAATTAAAGCCAGAACTCTGGCAGCTCCACGCTCCCGTTCCGGATGCTGTACTTTACGTTATTTTTCCTTGTATCTCTCTGGCGCACGGTCTCTCGAAGTGCCGTGGCGTGGCCACTGTTCGACTCCGATCCTTCCTCCCAGAAGCTCGATAACCAGATTGTGAAATTCCCGGGAGTAATTCCGCGCCAGGCAAAAACTCAATTTACTTTATTAATTTTATAAAACACCGTATTAAAATTCATTTTCGTAAGAAGCGTTTCTTCTTTCGCTAGTGGTTTTTTTCTTCACTCTCTCGTCTGTCGTATCGTTTCCCATCATCATGGGCACCCTCAGTGGAAGATAGCGGGGAGCAGTGCGAAGGTCCGCCACGAAGGAGAGAACCGTTCGTAAGTTTGTTTTAATTATAATCAAAATATATTGTGTTTAATTATTTCCCGCCCACGAACACGAGCGCTGCTGAATCGGCACTACGTGACATCCGCGTGCGCCGCTGAATCGGTGGAGAGCAGCGGAAGCTGTAGTTAATTTACGAAAATGTGGCCATTTTCTCCATCGATTCCCGCTAATCTTTTGCGGGCTCGGTGTTAATCTAATGCGGTACGGTAATGACGAATAAACTTTACCCGAAATGGGCATTCGTTCTGTGGGTTCAATGTGCAACCATTCATCCGCCCATTGAGGCGGAATTCATTGCGGATCGAATGTGTTCCTTGTGTGATGTAAAACTAGAACCTTGTGTGGAGTCGGCTCGAGTCTTGCTAACCACAATCGGATTATGTAAAAACAACCATCAACCGCATTTTGCCATTCGGAACCATTCTTTCCTGCTCCACGGAGGGTCTAGGTTCTGAGCCCCGTTCTTGTGAAAACGAATGCAAGAGAACAGAAGTTATTATTGGAATCAAATTAGGAAAATATGTGCAGCTGTCTTATCTATTAACGCGCAGGCGCTGGGGGAATGCTGTTTGTACACACTAACCAACGCTAATATGTCTGGTTGTCACTTTGCATAATGGGGAATGCAGTGTTCTCTATTGCTGGTATTCGTAATTAGACGAAGGCGTTTCCAATTTCCATTCCGGGACTCAACCCACTGGATTCCCGATTAAAGCATGATGAAGGTCACAATATCACATGAATAATCTTTTCTGTTGAATTGAACAATTCGAACACGACAAATTCGAATGAAATTATTGTTGAAATTGTGGTTTTAATAACTACAATGATTGTTTTTTATTTGTTCATTTTTACAGGCTCTGCTACATAGGTTTGATCAACTCAAATATTATTTCATTTACTTTTTTGTCTTATTCTATGGAAAACCGATTGCTTGCGAACGGCTCGAGATAAGTAGCGGTATACTTTCTTCAGGAAGAGGAAAGGTTGAAATTATTAGAGCATAACAATAGGTCAACAATGCAAAATTGAATATCAACTATGAGGTAAAAGAATTTTTTTTTCTGAAAATCTTAAATCTTCCCAATCTTTATTCTAGGCTGTGGAGCAATGTTTCGCTATTTTTAGCGAAAATGGCATTGAATGAAGCGAGAGAAAAAAGAGCGAAACGAAACATTGAAAAGAAGAGATTGTGTTGTGACAGCTTACACGATGACAACCGCAGTGCAATGAATATTCACCTTAAGTTTGCAACCGATGAACACAGCTCTCGCCGATGGAAAATAACACATTCAACATTCGGCTTGCAGTGTGTTGTATTTTGATGCCGCTTTAGACCCGAAAACAATGCACGAGTTCTTGAAAATTGAATGATCGATTGTAAAAAGTCACCAATAAGCTTAAAACACTCCTAAATTAACACAAGTTCGTCCACGGTAAACAAACTGACCGACGATGTGTGTAGAACCATCTTTCTCTCTCTATCACACTCTCTATCTCTTTCGCTTTATCTATCTCTCTCGCTCTCTTTCTCTTTCTCTTTCTCATTTTCTATTATATATCTCTCTTTCTCTTTCTCTTTCTCTTTCTCTTTCTCTTTCTCTTTCTCTTTCTCTTTCTCTTTCTAAGTAAGTAAGTAAGTTAGCAGCTCTTCCACCAACAGCTGTCATATAGTTTGACAGCTCCTGGTCGATCTTTTTGTTAGATTTCTTTTCAGATGCCGGTGGGGCACATTCGGACACTGTTTAATACCTCATCAAATTTGTGTCGAATTTGGATTGGATTGGATTGGATTGGTACTACAAGAAGCAAACCGATAGAGGCAGTATCAACGAAGATAAGATGCAAAGATCTATCAAACTAGTTTCGAGCGGAACTTCTTCATTGATTTTTGATGATTTTTTTTGTGATTTTCACAGGTGGTCCAACTAGGTCCATTGGCTTTGCTAATTGCCGAACTAGCTGTTGAATGACGGGAAAACTGGTTCTCAACGTTCCGGAACATTTAAAAAAGGTAGCAAAAAGCAGCGTAAACGAATCAGTTTTGTAATTGCTCGACAATTACAAAAGATATTGCACTTTGGAAATTATTAAATATTGCCGAGAACATGGCATAATTCATATATCCTTTCTACCTAATTGTACACATTACCTACGCTGGATGTTTCAGTTATGGGCCCTTTCAAGCAAAAGCTCACAGTTTCCCAAAAAGATTGGCTACTGAACCATCCTGGAAACATTATTTTTGTATCCGACCTTGCAGGTATATTGCACCGATTTATAATGCTTATTTCACTTCAAGTAATATCCTAGTTGCATTAAAAATGACAGATTGATATCCATTCTCAAGAAGTGTTATTTTCGAACAAGGATTTGAAATACTCAAATGATTTCACCAATTGGAGCGGAGTTGGCAACTGACTCATCAGGTGATACAACAACGCTGCAAAACATTGCGTCTACAGCACAGAAAAATTTTACTTTTTCAACTTTGTCCCCGGAAAATGTTGAACCTTTTTGCAAAGGTTTCACCGGGGAAAACCACCTTTCGAAGACGGAAGAAGGGAAAATCACGAATTTTGACAGATTCTTCATAGCTAGCACATTCCGTTCAGACAAAAACTATGGATGGGTTATACCTATGATATAACCGCAAGGTTGGCGTAGGACTGCCGTTGGCTTAGTAATCATTTGTTTTTGTTTCAATTAGCAATAATCGCACTTCCTCACTGGGTACGATATCGTCGCGGCGCAGAGCTATTGATTAAATTATTGATTAAACTAGTGAATGAATGAAACAATTTACGAATTAAATTGCAAAAAAAATCCCAATTTAGGTCAATTCATGCATTATGGTAGTGGTTATCGCAGCAAATAGTTATCAACATTTTGCCTAATCTTCAAACGGTATGCGTTCAAGTTCAGTGAGCTGGCGACATGAAGAGATATCTTCCAATGCAGTCTTGAATAATCGAGCCAAAGTGTTGCATTTGTACTCGCTTTTGTAGACCGTGATAGCAAAACGCATTCCGAAGTGTAAACATGCATGGGGGTATAAAAAGTACTGCCGAGATCTGGAATGCCGATTTTCCCAACTTATTGGTTTCAGAATCTGAGTTGGGAAAACACATTCCGGTTTGCAAAAACGCAAGCGAGTACAAAAGTACTCGCAGCTTGAATCTAAATTTGCAAACCACGTTCTGTGGTTTTAAAATCTGTGTTAGGGAAACATTCCAATTTGCAAAAACGCAAAAGAGTACAAAAGTACCCGCTGCTTGCATCTATTTTGCAACGCCAGTCTCCCCAGAGTTCATGGTTTTGAAGTCTGTGTTAGGGAAATATTCCGATTTGCAAAAGCGCAAACAAGTACAAAAGCACCCGCTGCTTGTTTCTTGTTTACAATGCCGATTTCCCCAGGCTGGTATTGAAGTCTGTGTTAGGGAAACATCCATTCATTCCTGCGATTGTACCTCAATCGCTGTTCAATTATAACTGAGTGGATTTCCGAGCGGTGATTTCAATAGCCTGTTTTGAACGAAATTTTAAGGCTATTGAAAGTTTTTTGATAAAAAAAAAGTAACAAGTATATAACGCGTGAAGCGTTTATCATACCATTTCGTTCAGTTGTTTAGGAGCTATTAACGCTCAAAATCTCGGTCTCCGGCGTAACGCTTACGTTTTCGAAACTTTGGTTGTACACCCCGGTATAGAAATGAAAGACGTAGTCCTACGTCAAAACTGGTAAACAGAATAATGCAGAAAATGCTGAAAATAAGAGGAAACGGAACAAAATGTTGATAAACACAAAATTTTCACAAGGTAAGGTAAGTTTTTTTATCGTTGTCCGAAAGTGACCCACATATGGTAATAAGGTAATTTTCAAAAATTCGAATAAACCATTCGTAATCGCATCAACGGACACCTCTAACACACACATATGATACTTCGATATCCAAATAATAACCAGGATGAATTCAGGATTGTTTTTGAAGTTTACGAAGTTTTGAAGTAATATTACAAATCAATGAAAAAAAGTGTTCGAATGTGCCCTCCTCTTTCCTATATTATTCTTACTCCACCCGAGCATATGTGGATTCTGGTTCGGAGGTAACCTGTGTTATTTTTTTATTTTGACCAATCTGATCGCTTGCTCGAATTTCATATAGAACAGCGGTACTCAACCTTTTTCTCATTGGAGCCACAAACACCCGTTTACCATGGTGTCGCAGGCCGCAAAAAATAGATAAATTTTATGTTCAAGATACAATGGCATTGTTAACGTAGGGCTACAAAGTTATAGCCGGCGAGAACAAACATTATATAAAATTCTTCAGTCAAACATTTGGTAGCATTGGCAAGGACTGAGGACCGAAAAATTCGAGCAGATAATACTATACTCCCATACTATTAGCATTAATATGTTGATTGCTCGCTGTCTAGAGCTAAATTAAAACACTGAATTTATTAAACATCCATGTAGTTTCTTAGTTTCTCTTAGCAACATTACATCTTCAACGCTCCCAAAATCAACGCCCCAAAGAACACGCAGAACGGTAACAGAACATCCGAACCGAATCGATTGTGTTGTGGTGATAGTGTCGATAGTAACCGCTCCACAATAAGTTTTCACATTCTGTTTACCCCCGAAGAACACAGCTCTCACCACTGAAAAATATCTTATTTACAACCGGATTGAAATGTGCTGCGAATTTGACGCCACTTTCAATCTGGAAACAATGCTTGAATTCACGAAAATGTAATTGTCAATCGGATAAAAGTCGCAAATAAGTCATTCACGATTCCGCTGTCCAGTCATCCAGACAGCGACAGCGAGACTTTCCAAATGGCCTTACCAAAAGACGAGTGTTAAGTTCAGCTTTCCGATTGGCCTTTTTCAAGGCTAGAGGTGAATGAAATGAGAAATTTTTAAGGCTCTGATATTCTAAACATCATGATTGTCATCACCAATAAGTGCGAACATATTACTAAATTCACAAAAGCTGTTTTCCAACAACAAAAAATATAAACATCTATTCGCTTTTCATTGTTTGGGATATTATTTCAAAATACATCGAAATTTTTAAAATAATCATTCCAAGTTTTGGTTACAATGAAAAAGGACCGAATGATGGTTTTGTAGAAGCAGCTGAAGATGGTTGATTTATGCTTCATTATTGTTGTAATCAGAATACCAGCAATATGGGAACCGACACGGTTGGTTCTATTTAATATTTCTCATCTGCTCTGCTTCTGGCTGAGGAGAAAAACTGAACACGTCTGTTCAACACAGTAGCAAAACAGAAACTGAGCCAGGTTGGCCAGGTCGAGCACAATATTTTAGTGTCTTCACCACCAGCCGTAGACAAGCATCAATTGCTGGCCAATCTTGACTGAGATAAACTTTCAAGCAGGGACCCATATTTACAGATTTTTGAGATTTCAATAGTTTGCTTTCAAAGCAATTGTTAGGCTATTGCAACAAGTTATCGGGTCAACCAGTAACAAAGATCATTCGTACACCTTTTATCTTTCGAAGGAACTAATTGCATACCACCTCGTTCAGCCGACAAAGAGGTATTAATGCTTAAAACCTTTTTACCCCAAACGTAGCGCTCTCATTTTCGTAACTTTGAATTTACATCCCAGTACAGATGCAAAAATACAGAAGCACTCTCCGCATCGACGCGGTGTCACCACCAAAAAAATGGTATCACTGTGTGCGATATCTGCGTTTCATTCTTTCTTTGCATCGAGCAAAACCAGCAGTTGACAGTGTGTGACATCAGCATTGTATTGCAGCATTGAGACTGCAACCTGCTAGCTGGAGCGGGAGTGTGACTTTATACAGTACAATTATACAGGTTTCAGAATGTTCCTGTTTATTCGCCTCTAGCTTTGGAAAAGGCCAATTTCAAAAAATTAACTAAACTCCTAACTTTCAGAATAACCATTTGGAAAGCCTCGCTGCCGTCTGATCGCTAGCTGGATGGCTGAAGAACCGTGAATTTTGAGGTCTGAAATCGCGATTTGATTGCACGGATGGGTAAGCACTCAAATAGACAGAAAAAATGTATTGGATTTTTTTTTTGTTTACAATTTTATGAAACTTGCACAATTTACGAATTAGGGAATTGTAATGTAGGGTATATCAAACGAATCCAGGAGAATTTCCGATCCGATTGATATGCAGACCATCAAAATTTAGTCGCGGTAGAAAGAGTTATGAACGTTTAAACTATTTCATGAAAACGTGCCCTGTTTTCTGATATGACACCATTACTGAAAGACTTCAAAATGGTTTAAAACTTAGTAACATCGGACGGGCCAACCAGAAGAGCCCACGGTTGGCCGCAGGTTGAGTATAGCTCCTATAGAAGGTAGGCAAGCATATTTTGTGCGAGTGCGAGTTAGTTCTTCTTCTTGGATAGCACCAATGTTCCCAGTGGAACTTTGGCCTTCTCAACGTAAGTATTACTTGCGTCATTTTTACTAGTAGTACTTAGTTGATATTTCTATGCCGAATAATACGTCTTGAATGTATTCTGGGGTGGCAAGCTCTAGAATGCGCGTGATCACAGCGCAAGTCGGAAAAAAATTCTTTGACGAAAAATCCCCCGGCCCGAACGGGAATCGAACCCGAACCCCCGGCATGATAATGTGGGATGCTAACCACTCGGCCACAGGGGCACAGGCAGAGTTAGTTATTCATGGTTAATGTCTCTATTTAAGAAGCACAGAACAAATGTATGGAAGGAACAAGAAAATAAATAAGACATACTATTTAAGAATTTGTAATTCCGTTTACAAATCTTCTAAGTTCAATGAAAAGTGAAATGTTCTCGGATTTAGTACTCTCAATAAAGGTAAGAAACAAATACGAGTTAAATGAACCGAGTTGTGTTGTAATCCTTTGATTCGGTGTCAGTATGTTTTGGATTTTGGGTAATTGTTGGCAAATTTGAACGAATTTTCTTTTGGAATGTGAAAGTTAAGAAATATGTGTTTTTATGAATGTTACCAATAAAATTGAATGTTTTGTGTTTCGACTAGTGGAACAATATCGAAGTAATTGCTTTCGCGACTCTAGTATAACCACATTCCATTATCGGGAGTCTCGATCGGGCAGTAGTCGGGTGCGGATGTGTTTCCACTTGCTCCGTGTTCGATTTATTTCGTCGTTCGACATGTTTCAACTTGTCACGGGTCAATCCAATTTACAATGTGTAAAAGTGTTGATGAAAAAACTACCTTAGCTTTCGATAGTGATTTTAAGTGGTGTAAAGTGAATCTATTGCGTGTTGTGTGTAAGAAAGCATTTATGCATTGATTGAATGATTTTTCGTTCTCGAATAATCGAAATGTGTTGACACACAGGTGGTAATTTTCAAAGGCCACTGCGTTTGAAAATTCTCGAATTTTCTCGTTTCTCGTGCCTCGGAGCTCGGATACGCTCATTCTCAGTAACGCTATGATGGTTTTTTGCGACGCGTGCGGATAATATTGCGGCGAATAAAAGGGTTTCTTTTGGCGAATTCGATGTTTGTTCTCCGTAGTGAAATTATCACCGATATGTTTTGACTGAGCGAGCAGTGGTGTTCTAAGCTAAGTTTTTTCTTTTTGTTATCTTCTTTCATAAATACTCCAAATCTCATTGCATTGCATTACATTTTCACATACAGTAAAAATGACTATTTTAAGAAAAATGCTCTGGTGTGGAACCAAGGATGACAAAAGTAATCATTGCCTCTGTTACATTTTGGATTTTTCATAATCATAAATTATTTCTTTAAATTTGTAATGTCTATTTGTCCACAAATAAGACCAGACAAAACATCTTCCGTGGATCGTTTTCCTATTATGTATGCTTATATTTTAAATATGTATAGAATTATTCATTTATAATTAGCAAATTTCCAATGAATTCAATTATTTTTTTTTCAAATCAGATAGATCATATAATTGTCGAGAGATTTTGTACAAACGAGAGAAGTGATAACGAACTTTCACTCCCGCTGTTTTTTTTGACGTAGGACTACGTCTTTCATTTCTATACCGGGGTGTAAAATCAAAGTTTCGAAAACGAAAGCGTTACGCCGGAGACCGAGATTTTGAGTGTTAATAGCTCCTAAACAACTGAACGAAATGGTATGATAAACACTTCATTCGAAAGATAAAATGTCTACGCGTTCTATACTTGTTACTTTCTGATCCAAAAACTTGTTTCAATAGTCTTAAATTTGCTTTCAAAATAGGCTATTGAAATCACCAATCGGTATATAAGCGAGCGCCGCTCGGAAATCCACTCAGTTCTAATTGAACAGCGATTGGAGCATGTTGTCGCTGTTGTGGTGAAGCTCTTCATTTATCATGAAAGCGCGGATGAACGGTGTCACCAAGAGCCTGTTTGTGCACTTTAGGCCAGAAGGGAATCCATCAGGAGGAGAGTGATGCTACAAACGGTTCCCCGGGAAGATCTCGAAGCAGCCGCTACACACACACACACACATACACGCACGGAATTCTTTCCGTTTGGATCGAGAAAGATCCGGAAAATAATCTGCCAGTTCCTCTAGGAATTTAAAAATACATTCATGTGAAAGAGTTTATTTGAATGTTTTCTATCCATGTAACACTGTGACCAAATATGTTTCAATCAAGTGCTATTAACAGATGGTTATCGAGTTAGCATTAACCACTGGTGGGCTTCCAGTATCGGAGAAAATGTGGAAATATCTAATCGTTACTGAAAATAATCTGCCAGTTCCTCTGGGAATTTAAAATTACATTCATATGAAAGAGTTTATTTTAATGTTTTCTATCCATGTAACACTGTGACCAAATACATTCGGTTTGGTGATTTTTCAATCAATCGCAATCAACAGGATAGCTTCTGAATATTATTCTTCCCCATCAGTAGGATATTTCCGTATCCAATATTGGATGCATAAAACCTTGTGCCTCCAACGTAACGCTCTCGTTTTCGAAGTTCTCCAAATATTCATTCATTCAGAATGAATTCAGATTCAACTTCATACAAATGATCTCTAAATCAACGATAGTCCTACGTCACCCTTGCGGTTATACCATAGATATAACCCACTTCCTGTTTTTTCAATCAAGAAAAAAACAGATCAAACATTTCTTTTACACAGTTATTGACATGACAGCAATTGAAGGCCCGGATTGCATTAGAAAATTTAACTGTTTTATTTCGCATAATTCTACTAACCGTTATTTTTTATATTTTCAATTTAATATAATTGATTAATTAACAATTTGTATTGATTAACATTTTTTTATTGGTCCACTGAGACTTTGAGGGTGCTGAAGGAAATTGTTTTTTTTTGTACTTCTCAAAATGTTTATCCACTGCACACTCGGGAACAGGGGTATGTTCGTGAAATGTTTAAGGCCTTGAGGCTTGAAGCGATGTGTATCCCATTTTCATGCAATGGGTTTTCACATAGTTGCAGCGTTTCTGAAGGCACCTGAAGGTTTCGATTTCGTCATTTGTTTATAACATTTAACATATTACGGCAGATTCCGGAGGTAAATTGCAGTCTCGCATATCATAAAATTCAGAGATTCAACATTTCAGATGCTGCTTTTAAAATTTTGAACACTATGTTCAGGTTCCTGAACTTGGATATTCTCGAGTTTCAGTATTTAACTTCTTTACAGGTCGCGGATATTATACAGGTGCTTTTACTACATACTTGGATAATACATTGTGTTTGTAGTTAGTAATTGCTATATATTTGTGTTGAATTTTGGTTACGTTTGAAAACTTCAACAGGAACACGCAGAACATCTCGGGTTCAGCCTTTTATTTCATATTCATTATTTATTATCAATTTTCTAATTGAATATTGTGTTTTGTATACTAAACTATTTTTAAATGTTTGTCAATAACAATGAAATCACAGTTTAGCAAAACAATTGTTCCCATACAGCTACTAATGTGACAACGGAGGCCGGAGTGCATTTACATCATTTTTTTTTTTATATAATTTTACTTATCAGCTTTCATCCTCCTCAGATACCATTTGCACTAGGTAATAGTAATAGTAATAGTTGTAGTAATAATAATAGTGATAGTGGTGGTAATAATGATAGTTATAGTGGTGGTAATAGTAATAGTAATAGTAATAGTAATAGTAATAGTAATAGTAATAGTAATAGTAATAGTAATAGTAATAGTAATAGTAATAGTAATAGTAATAGTAATAGTAATAGTAATAGTAATAGTAATAGTAATAGTAATAGTAATAGTAATAGTAATAGTAATAGTAATAGTAATAGTAATAGTAATAGTAATAGTAATAGTAATAGTAATAGTAATAGTAATAGTAATAGTAATAGTAATAGTAATAGTAATAGTAATAGTAATAGTAATAGTAATAGTAATAGTAATAGTAATAGTAATAGTAATAGTAATAGTAATAGTAATAGTAATAGTAATAGTAATAGTAATAGTAATAGTAATAGTAATAGTAATAGTAATACAGGAAAACTTCGATATAACGTACCCTCGATATAATGTCACTCGATATAACGTACATTTTACCTCGATATAACGTACACATTTCCAAAGTGTAAAGGAAAAAAAAATTCAATGAATTATCTGTATTGTGATGCTAAAACAAGTTTTGTACCTCCAATCAATCCCGAAATACAGCTGGTTTTGTTATTCCGGATTCTAAATGAATCAAGCTTGAATCAACAGTTCGAAGGGAAACATCGTGAGAAAGACTGGCTTCGTCTTCTGATTGAAGTTATTCATTAACTTTACTAAAACAGCAACACATTAATGTATTATAGACCACGTTTGTGAATACTTTATTATGTTTCGATATAACGTACAATTCGATACAACGTACAATTTTGAAAGTGAAATGTACATTATATCGAAGATTACCTGTAGTAATAGTAATAGTAATAATAGAAATAGTAAAAATAAGTAATTATTAGTAATAACAAGCCCTGCCAGTAACACCGGCTGAGTGTATCCTATGGCTTACCTTCCCTACTAACACACTCCTTAATTCCCGAGACATTTATGAGAGGTCGTAGAGTTCTCTGCATCTCTCTTAAGTAAATGTTGAACTAACATTCCTTCCCTTTCCTTAGCAGTTGCAAGGACGTGGCCAGGACAATTCTTAACTGTTGGAGAGAGCATGCTTTCATCTAAGAGATATTACCAATCATCAGCAACGGATGGAGGCTAGCTTTCAACTTAACAGTTCTGAATTCGTACCACCTACGATATTGTGGAACTTGCTCAATGCTAATGCTAACGCATATCTCTCGTGTTATGCTACATGAGAACGCAGCGGTAATATCACCATGAAGGGACCAGCTAAGTTTTCTCTATATCCCCTTTCACATATATTATAGGTTTACAGTTTTATTTAGTGGCGTGGTAAGAATCTGTGTGTGTGTGTGTGTATTTTTGTTTTTGGTTTGTAAGGGTTTGTATTTTTTGTGATTTTGATTCTCTTCCATATGTGTGTGCATATGTATGATGTTTTCTAGTGTTCATGGATGCCAGATTTTTTTTCAAATATCTTCTGAAGGCACGAAAAACTGTCTCTATGTGTCACCCATTTCTTCTCATGATCAACCAAATTACAATATTTTCTTTCAGAAGCAATTATTATTATGCTATTTTTTTTTAATTTGTGTAATTTTGTGTATGAAATAATGGTATTCCTCTGGTAGTTGGCTATGTACATCGCTTTATAACGGCCATTCGTTTATCAGCGTTTTAATTGAATTTTTTGATTTAGATTCCAGATCACCGATATACATTATAAGAAAATATCATTGCAATGAAACTCCATATGTGTATAAATATGTCAAATTGAATTTTTGTTGTTCTGTCATAGCGCTTTTTGTTTTGTTGTTTTGTTGTTCGTGTGCTTCAATTGTTCTTCAATTTTTTACTACTTTAATTCATTATGTATTTAATTATTTAGTTCTAGTTTATATCTTTATTTCTTGAATTCAATTGCGCCGTCGTGAATAGAGTTCGATAAAAAGTACGTCCGAAGAATTACGGAATATATCACCGGTCCGAACTGTTTTAGATTAAATCTTGCGGATACCATCTCAGTTTTTCTAAAAATAACTCTCCGCCGTCGCAATTGGAGTTCAATAAAGAATACGCACGACGAATAACGATTTAAATTTCCGCTCACATTAGTTTTATAGGAGTTCTTTCGGTTACCTTCTAAGGTTTCTCTAAGCTAAAATTGCGCAATTGGAGTTTGATATACAATACGGACAATGAATAACAATATATATTTTCGGTCTTATTGGTTTTATAGGAGTTCTCTCGGTGGCCTTCTCAGGCTTCTAAAGTATATCTCTTTACCGTCACGATTGGAGTTCGATAAAGAGTACGCTCGATGATTAATATATATAATATATCACTGGTCCAATTAGGTTTAGATGATTATTCTCGGTTACTTTTTCAAGTTTCCCATTGTTAACTCTTCGTCGTCGCGATTGAATGCAATACAGTACGACAGATTTTAAGAGTTTTGAACAGTACGTGCGTAATAACATATATAGCCAGTTCAATTATTTCTATAATATTTTTACATTTTTAACAGGTTTTAAAAGATGGACCGCGTTTACAGAATCACATCACTTACCGCAGTGAATCCTGATTTTTAACCTATCACACTAACAAATATCCCTTCCATGATAAACGCTAGGGAACCACGCTATAGAGGCGACCCTTCTGGCCTTCGGGTGGCGAATATCATACTAACATTCCTTCCCTTCCCCTGGTGACTGTAAGGACGTGGCCGGCGTCGTTATTGACCATTTAAAGCTCGAATCACCGAAAATTGCACAACGAGAATGATTTGCTAGTCCCAAGCGTCATTCTGTGTGTTCTTTGTGCAATTTGGTTGGTTCAGGTCAATCACGGAGAGCAACTACGAATTGTACAGTCTACCCAAGCTCAAGCTCAAGCTCTAGGATAACCACATTCCATTATCGTCTTAGTATTTGCTGAATTCAAATCAATTATTCGTACTTCAATAACATGGTGCTTTTTCTTACTTTAGCGATTCTATTATTTTCATCCTTCTTTACACGCTGTGTGCCTATATATCTGCCATTTTATGTTGAATATTGATTTTGAAGTTCCAACCGTCTAGGGTAAATGATCTTGGTTTGTCCAACTTAGGGTGTTTTTACGCAACTAGTTAATGAGAAATCGAGAATCACATATAATCAATATGAGTATGGGTTTGTTGAAAAGCTCCAAGTCTCTAGTTGCTAATACTACAATAATGCGTTCAAATTATTCGAATTTTCAAGTAGATTTTGCATTTATCATTGTTTAAGTTTACTGTCATCATATTGATCCATTCATAAATTAGACTTTCTTCAGAATATTGCCTTTTCTTGGGCATTTTAAAATTATTCACCTCAACACATTCAACACAGAGAAACTTTATTTCTGCTATGCGCGAAGGACACCATAAACAAACTGCAGCGCGCCAAGCGGTTGCCATAGAAATCATGTGGACAAAACAACATTAATGAATCGGACAACTCATAATCAGAATTGAGTTCACCTAAATGCCATAATTACATGGTCTAGCCATGCATGGCTAGATAGAGGCTGATACAAATGGTGTGCAAGCATGATGTTTACAGTATTTTTTAGTGTTCTAGTCCAGAAAAGGACTGAGTACGTGCCAAATAATCATCTGGTGATTGATGAAAAGTTAGATGAAATGAGGGGCGTATTGACACCAATAGAAGGTGGATTTTATAATCCTTTCCTATATATATGAAAATGGATTTCTGTCTGTCTGTCCGTTTGTCTGTCTGTCTGTCTGTCTGTCTGTCTGTCTGTCTGTCTGTCTGTTTGTCTGTCTGTCTGTCTGTCTATCTGTCTGTCTGTGTGATTCTTACGGACTCGGAAACTATTGAACCGATCAACATGAAAATTGGTATGTAGGGGCTTCTTGGCCCGAGGAAGGTTTTCGTGGTAGTTTGAGACCCCTCTCCCCTCTCTAAGGGGGAGCTGCCATACAAATGAAATACAAATTTCTACATTACACCGTGATTAATCAAGCAAATGAAACCAAATTGAGGATATTGAGGTTTTAGGGTGCAATAAATGTTTCTATGGTGGTTAGACACTCTTCCCCCCTCATAAGCTAAAAGAAAGCTAATCAAGCACAATTGGAGATGTGAGGGTTTGTGGGTATGCGAAATGTTTCTATAATGGTATGACACCCCTCCCTCCTCTGGAATGCAGAGGGGATCCCATAAAAATATTACACATATTTCAATCACAAATATTCCAGCCAAACATGACAATTGAAAATTTTCGGAAAACCCCGAAAATTAAATTCCCATATGATCTACAATTACATAGTGACAAGTGCTGTTAGTCCATTTGATGCTTGCGCAAGCGAAATTGATCTTTGTTCGAAACTGGAAATGGATTTTAATGTGATGAAACGCACTCCTATATCTTCATTTATCTATACCAAAAAAAAAAGGATCGTCAAATGTGTTGATATGAGCAGAACTCGAGGAAGGAATTGTCCGATTTAGGGCTGTCTTTATTCTATCATATTTTCTGTATAAAACATGTATTCCATGTAACGGAGAAACATGTGATTTGCAAGTGGTAGAAAAATCTTGAACGAGAATTGTATCTGAAAATAATCTGATATTATAATGATGAGTTTTGGTAGAAGTACTAGGATTTGTGAATGTGAATTGATAACAAAAAACAAATTTTTGGCGGGACGAAGTTTGCCGGGTCAGCTAGTATACTATAAAACTACTGTAAATCATGAAAAAGACAATTTTATTTATAAAGGGTGTGTCACATCAAATTGCATCACGGAAAAGACGCTGTAGAAATTTAATTTTTAGGAATTATATCTTCTGCTTTCGCTTAGAATCAGATAAGAGTTTATATTTCACGTTGGCCATGCTTCACTGTCAATTTTTCGTAAATTTGGAAAAATGTCGTCGAACGAAAAAGAGCGTCATGAATTAATCCTGTGCACTCATTTCGAGAATCCTGAGTTGTCACATCGGGACATCGGTAAGATGCTGGGAATCGTCCAATCCACGGTCAGCAGAGTACTAAAACGATACTCCGAGAACCTAACCATCGACCGGAAGGTGAAGAACGGCAAAAATGGATGCTCCGTCAGTGAGAAAGATCACAAGCGCGTAGTTAAGCAGTTTAGACGTGATCCGAGAAGTTCGGTCCGGGATGTCGCCAATAAGCTGAATTTGTCAAGTTCACTCGTCCAGCGGACCAAGCAGCGGGAGGGCCTGCGTTCATACAGGGTGGGCCATTGAAAGTGGAAGGATTTGTTTTTGCAATAGCAAAGTAAAGAAGTGGAATTTTAATTTTTTTTTAAATTCATTTATTTTGGTCCAAGGAGATTTGTTCTAACTACTTTTTGATTATGATATCTCGTAAATGACCGCCTCTGGCCTTGACCGCAAAATGTGCCCTTTTTTCGGCATTTTCCAACACTTTGCCCAATGTTTCGGCCGATATGGCAGCTATTTTTTGTCGGATATTGTCTTTCAGCGCAGCCAGGGTCCTTGGTTTACCAGTGTATACCTCGGATTTTAAATATCCCCATAAAAAAAGTCAGGAGGCGTCAAATCAGGTGATCTCGGTGGCCAGCGCATCATCAGACATTATGATTTTTTGCCAAAAGCCACGTTCATTTTTGGCCATTTCGATGGTCCATTTCGCAAAATCAAGCCGACGTGGTAAGTCAGATGGGTTAAGTTGTTGAGCCATTTGAATTTTATACGGAAACATTTTCAAATCAACACGAATTATGCGTCGGAGAGTGGTTCGAGCGATGCCTAACTCTTGCGAACGATGGCGACCTGATGTCGATGGAGTCTCTGCAACACTGGCTCGAACGGCATCAATATTCTCGTCGAAACGTCTTGGTCGTTGTCTGGACAGATGACTGGCATTACCAACACTACCAGACGATATAAATTTGGCACATAATCGACGTATAGTGTTGTCTCCAGGCGATGTTTTAACTTTATTTTTATTTTTCCACGCACGTTTAGTTAACACAATTGAGAAGTTATTTTGAATGTACAGCTGAACAATTTCAGCGCGTTGTTTAGGTGTGTATTGTTCCATGGTTAAAATTGTACTGAAATGACGCTTCCAACGCGGTATGACATTTGTTAATCTGACATCTCTGTCAAAAGTTATGGGGTTGCCAGATGCTTCCACTTCAAATGGCCCACCCTGTACAAGGTTCAGAAGGCTCCTAACCGCGACGAAAGGCAAAACATGGTGGGGAAGACGCGAGCCCGGAAGCTGTACACCGAAATGCTGACGAAGCCGCATTGCCTGGTAATGGACGACGAAACCTACGTCAAAGCGGACTTTCGTCAGCTGCCGGGCCTGTTGTTCTTCTCCGCAGAGGACAAATTCAGCGTTCCGGAGGAGATTCGCAAGCAGAAACTATCCAAGTTTGCCAAAAAGTACATGGTGTGGCAAGCGATCTGCTCTTGCGGAAAGCGGGGCGCCCCCTTCGTGATGACCGGCACGGTAAACGGGCAGGTTTACCTTAAGGAGTGCCTACAGAAGCGCTTACTACCACTATTGAAGCAGCACGAGGGTCCGACCATCTTCTGGCAGGATCTCGCTTCGTGCCACTATTCAATGGACGTGTTGGAGTGGTACGAAGCCAACGGGGTCACCTTCGTGCCAAAGGAAATGAACCCGCCCAACGCGCCGGAGCTTCGCCCAATAGAGAAATATTGGGCGATTATGAAGCAGGCCCTCCGGAAGAACCCAAAAGTTGTCAAATCGGAGGCGAACTTCAAGAGAAAATGGATTTCTGTTCAAAAAAAACTACAACCTGACGTTGTACAGAACCTTATGGACGGGGTAAAGAGGAAGGTGCGAGCATACGGGCTTGGGCTCGAAGTATGAATAAAAAGAAAATGCCAAAAGTTGTTCAATAGTTTTTATTTTACTGTCTAAAATTTTCAAAAGGATCGGTCTACTGGGCGAATTTCTACAGCGTTTTTTCCGTGATGCAATTTGATGTGACACACCCTTTATGTTTTGAAACATTCGAATACCTGATTTGACACAGGTGCGCTAAGTTAGAGCATTAAGAAAAGTGGACAAACCATGATCATATTTTCGACTGGACAAACTAAAATCATTTAACTTAATTAATTCATGCCAGACGTCATCGTAATGTCATTGGAACGAACGCTACCTGACGAAAAATCGCCAGCTTCTCATCTTCTCCATTCGCCGGTGGATCTTATCATTCCGGATTCGAGCCAATTCATTTGCATTCAGTCGGATCGGATCTTGGCTTCGATTTCGATTATCCGACTCCGATATTAATTGATCCCACCGGGTTGCTGGGAGGCCGCGCGGTGGCTGTTTCATGTTTCCCTTCGCGCAATTCGCCGCTCATTTGCGTCACTCGAAACACTATCGCAGCAATTAATCGGCATGTTTACTTTCAACAAGTTAACAATTTCCGCTTGATATTGAGCTACCGTTTTTTTGTGTTTTTTTTTCCTGTTGTGTGTGTCCGAGCGCCATTAAATCAAACCAATTATCTACGAGCCGCCTGTTATTTACCTCACAAAGTAAACGCAAAAAAAAGTAAGCTGGAGAGCTGGAGCAACAGGAAAACTCCACACGGAGTTATCTTTTTTCTGCCTCCGACCTGGCTTCTGGTAAGTTCACTTTGTTCGACATATCCACAGATTACAAATTCTCGGTTTACCACTATCTCGTCGGAGGTTGCAGAGCTGACTCGAATGTCCGGTTCAGGGGGGATAATCGATTGGCCTCGAATTGATTGCGGTGCAAGTTACGCACTGTGTCGAGATGAGATTTTGGTTGCTAGTGTTGATTGTCGGTTACGTTTAGAGCCTGGCAGAGACTGATCCAAGCATGAAGCCACAATTTTAATGGGAAATAATTGTTTCCAGAATACCATAGACGTTGTTTTTTCAAATACAAAACTACGAATGAACGAATAAACTTCTCGCTTCAAAGGCTCTCGAATTCTAAACATTATAAGAACTCCTTACTAAGTGCTTGCAGTGTAATACAATTTAAAACTTACAAGAGGCAAGAGGATCGAGACTGAGCGAGCAAGAAACACTCAACAAAAGCGATTATGTCGCCCCCTGCAGCAAGCAACTGGCATTATTCTTCATCATACCATCCATTGGGCATTGTGCTTTCGTTTGCGCCGGGAAAAGCGAAGGATTAACTACTGTAATTAAATTTGAGATGCACGGTGTGAGCCACCAGCTACCAACCCGACCCGGAGTGTGGAGTGTGGGTGGAAATGATGAATATCCTTTGCCAATTGTTTAAAGAAGAGCGCGCTCGGCCCGGGTGCTAAGTTAAGTCGATGCATATTCAGTGGGTTTGTGGAACAATACAAATCGACTTCCGGCGTTGTTGACTGTGGTAACGGAAGCTACTGCAAACTGTTATTAAGTGTAGCGCAACTAATTGAAAGTACTCAAAGTGGTAATCTTATTTGGGGTTTGCACAAGAAACCTATATTTAACCCAGGTTTACAGCGCAAGTTACACCCAAACAAAAGTGAGATGTCAATCTTCTAAATTAGCCCACAGGTTGGATGCATAATCAAACTTATAAACCAATGATAATTTATATTGCTGAATAAGATTTTGCGGAGGTTGCATCAAGGCTGCTTCAAGAAGGAAGGCCTAAATATGATTTTTAATAGATGTATAACGCATCTGATTTATGACTTATGAAATTAGAGCTTTCATGAGCATCAAAGACAACGGTATAAACAGTAATAAACGCTGTCTGCCTGATACAGTGATGTTTCTGAATCCGGACGCTTTTTAATCCGGACATTTTTTCATTACATTCAATATCATGCCTAAGCCATGAAATTTTTTACATGATGAATTGATGTGAAGAAAGTTACTATTGTGTCAATTTAGTTTAGTTAGCTGTTAACAAAAAAAAATGTAAAAAATAAAAAATCAATGTGAATTTCACAAACCCATGTCCGGAATAAAAAGAAAATGCTTTTAAATCCGAACGGTCAAAAGTTGACGATTAAATTTCTATATGATATTCTATAGGATATGTTAGAAGACTTAGTATGGAGTATGGACTGTGGAGCAAAGATTTTTGAACCGGAAAACCGCAAAACTCTTCAGTATACAGCACGGGATCGATTATATGACCCGTTTGTATGTACGTGGGTAACTTTGTAACTTTGTCTGTAGCGCTATCCCACATTAATAGAAATTTAACCCTCTTCCTGTTGACTGATTGATCTGAATTTTGGAACACACCTTTATCTCTGCAGTCATTATCAAACTGCGTATTTCATTATCTTGAAAATCCAAAATGGCCCTTTCATTTGATACCCATATTGATGGGGTTGAGAGGGAATATGTAATCCGCCATTTTGTAGCAGCCGCCATCTTGGATTTACATTTTACATAAATTACTGTAGATATATATATATATATATATATATATATATATATATATATATATATATATATATATGGCGCCATCTTGTAAAAATACATACAATAAATAATTGAATCAATAAAAATTGTACCAAACGTTTTTCCATTTAGTCCCGCTACTTATGACGCTCCCGTTAATAAAGGGTGTGTCACATCAAATTGCATCACGGAAAAAACGCTGTAGAAATTCGCCCAGTAGACCGATCCTTTTGAAAATTTTAGACAGTAAAATAAAAACTATTAAACAACTTTTGGCATTTTCTTTTTATTCATACTTCGAGCCCTAGCCCGTATGCTCGCACCTTCCTCTTTACCCCGTCCATAAGGTTCTGTACAACGTAAGGTTGTAGTTTTTTTTTTAACAGAAATCCATTTTCTCTTGAAGTCCGCCTTCGATTTGACAACTTTTGGGTTCTTCCGGAGGGCCTGCTTCATAATCGCCCAATATTTCTCTATTGGGCGAAGCTCCGGCGCGTTGGGCGGGTTCATTTCCTTTGGCACGAAGGTGACCCCGTTGGCTTCGTACCACTCCAACACGTCCTTTGAATAGTGGCACGAAGCGAGATCCGGCCAGAAGATGGTCGGGCCCTCGTGCTGCTTCAATAGTGGTAGTAAGCGCTTCTGTAGGCACTCCTTAAGGTAAACCTGCCCGTTTATCGTGCCGGTCATCACGAAGGGGGCGCTCCGCTTTCCGCAAGAGCAGATCGCTTGCCACACCATGTACTTTTTGGCAAACTTGGATAGTTTCTCAGTGATGGAGTATGGCAGTTTCTGTTTTCAATCAGCTGCCAAAACACACCTCATTAAACTCGAGCGAATTCAGTATCTTTGTCTCCGTATCGCGTTGGGATGTATGCCCTCAACGCATACCATGAGTCTCGAGGTTTTGGCAGGCATACTCCCACTAAAAGATCGCTTCAATTTATTATGTCTTCGGTTCTTCATCCGTTGTAAGGTCATGAACCCATTGGTGATCGGAAATTTTGAGCAGCTGATCGAGCTAAATTTTCACTCCGGATTCATGAGTTCATATCATGAATTCATCTCCATGCAGGTTGATCCTTCTTCGTATATTCCCAACCGTGTTTGTTTCCCTGACTACATCAATTCCTCTGTGCATTTTGATCTGTCCATGAAGCAGATATCCATGGATATTCAGATTACCAACGATCGAGGATCGCTCCAACGATCTTCGATGAAAAGTATGGGGGTATCAATTGTGATAATATGTACTTTACTGATGGGTCCACTATAAACGAGTCCACAGGATTTGGAGTGTTCAACGAATTTTTTAGCACTTCACACAGTCTTCAGAATCCTTGCTCAGTGTGTATTGCTGAATTGGCAGCAATTCATTGGGCGCTGGACAGCGTCGCCTCACGACCTGTTGAACACTATTACATTGTAACGGATAGTCTTAGCTCTGTCGAAGCTATCCGTTCAGTGAGGCCGGAAAAGCACTCGGCGTACTTCCTTGAGAGAATACGAGAAATTTTGAGTGCTTTATCCAGACGCTGTTATGTCATTACCTTTATCTGGGTCCCTTCACATTGCTCCATTCCGGGTAATGAGAGGGCTGACTCATTAGCAAAGGTAGGTGCAATTGAAGGCGATATTTATCAGCGTCAAATCGCCTTCAATGAATTTTATTCTTTAGTCCGCAAAAATACCATCGCTAACTGGCAACGCAAGTGGAATGAAGATGAATTGGGCCGGTGGTTTCACTCGATTATCCCTAAGGTTAGCCCCAAACCGTGGTTCAAAAGTCTGGACTTGAGTCGGGACTTTATTCGCACCTTCTCCCGACTCATGTCCAATCACTGTTCGTTAGATGCACTACTCTTCCGTTTCAATCTTGCCAGCAGCAATCTCTGCGTTTGTGGCCAAGGTTATCACGACATCGAGCACGTTGTTTGGTCATGCGAGGTGTATCTGGTCGCCAGATCGAATTTAGAAAACTCCCTTCGGGCCCGAGGAAGACAGCCCAATGTGCCGGTGAGAGATGTGTTGGCTCGGTTAGACCTTGATTACATGTCCCATATATATGTTTTCCTTAAAGCTATAGATCTTCGTGTGTGATTGTCCCTACATCCTAATACCCTCCTTTCCTTCCTTTGCGGGTAATTCGTCCCCTTGCTATAAATAGTAGAATAAGTTGAAATGTAAATACACTATAGATATACGAATAGATTTATAAATTGAGTGTTCATCAACATTGTTACAATTTCCTTATATCCCATCCTTCTCCTAAAAATATGTCACCCTCCTAAAATCGAGTACACCGCGAGTAATCGGTTTTCCACCTTACTAACCATAGATGTAAGAAAATTGTTTATATATATATATATATAGTTTTAAAATTATATTTAAGAATTCGGCTCCTTTAAACTTAAGTAACTGAGCCTGTAAAAATAAACGAATTAAAAAAAAAATGAGAAAGTTCATTTTCTAATAATTGTATTCTTTGTAAAGCAAATTGTTCCATGATGTCGTTTTTAGTACACATCCATTTCTGCATTACGCCTATTAAGCTTCATTCGTTGAGGGAATATCAGTTTTCGCCAAAACATAACCATATTAACACTTTTGGAAATATAGATATTTATAATTTTCATAGCAGATGTCTCAAAAAAAGATTTGGCATCCTTTCTATAGTGCTTTGTGAAACATTTCAAACTCGTTTCAAAATATTTCAACACCACCACTGACATTCGAGCAGAGTAACGAATCGAGCTGTTTTCCTCGATTTCTATAATTCCAGATTTTACTCGGTGTGATAGTGATAGTGATTGTATCGAATCCTCGATTAGATTTCTATAATAGGGCCCATAGTCGCCGTTCCGAGTAGCGTAGCATGGATTTGCCAATAGCTTGTCAAGTTGCCAGGAGTTGATGTATTCCATAGCTGCCCCTACAGCCAGCGGATAATCTAGATGTTAATAAACGAATTGCTGCTCTGGTGGGTTGCGAATATACATATACCACCCCCGTGAATGTATCATCTGATAGCGGGGCCGCATTCCGCAATAAAACCGAGCAATTGCGGGGCTTTTGTGCAAACAGATTGAGTACAATCCGCGCTGGTAAATGCCATAAAAATAACCACGAAATTTCACGTCCATCGGTAAACTTCAGGTTAAGTGAAAAAAAGAGAAGGAAAACTGAATGCCACTTCAGGATATGTTTCAACGATCTGAAAGCATAGGCTCAGTGAAAAGGAGATCTTTCCAAGAGGTCGATAAAATCACCTCCCACGATTCAACCGTAATCCGGTGAAATAGTCTGCTAGCTACTAGAATAGGAACATTACGCTACCTTGAGAACGTGTGGGCTGAAACGGGTGTGATAGCGGAATTCAATAGCAACAATAAATGGTGGCTTAGAGCAGATTATAGGCAAGGATCTACACCAAACAATGCAGGGAACCGCTATTCGGTGACTATCGCTAACGCCCGACATTTAGAACTCTCGTTTTCTCCCATTCGAACGACCCATGAACAAGGGCTTCACGAGAAATGTTCACCAATGGTTATAATTTACTCCCGGTACAAACTCACTCACCACCACCCACCGGTTGCAATCTGGTGGCCGTTTTGGTGTGTTGGCGCAAAAAAAAAACCGGGGAACCGAGGAAAAGGGCAACACAACATAATGAAATTTGTGTCGCGATTGCAAAGCCTTGTACAACAATTGGAAAGACTTTTCGCCATCGTCGTCGCGTTTGGCATCACCGTCGAGTGGTGCGTTGGAGTAAAATAAAGAACAAGCCTTCTTCCGAATCCGTGGCACACACAAACACACACACACACACACACACCTCAGCGGGTCGCCCTTCGGCTAACCATTCCGACGATTCATGCCAGGGATGGGGAGTAGTATAAAGTTGGTTTTTGCCGTCTGAAAATTACATATCGCTGCCTGTTGGCTGTTTTGTCAAAGCAATTTATTCGCTGGAGCCGGCCGGAATCTCAAATCCTGCTGTCAGGGGCCCACTCAGTCACTCACTCACCCGCTCACTGTAATTTTATTTGATTTAGTGGAAATGAAGTACGGTAATGTGTAGAATTAGTAACACCTTACGACCGTACAGTTGTTGCCAAATGACAGGGCCGAAGTGGCGAACCCACGGTGCCAATCTTTCGCCAGCCGTGGGCTGTAGTCATATTTAAAATGACATTGATTGCGATGTAATTGCTGTTTTATGGTAGTTTTAACTACCCGACGACCACAATCTGCATTAAGCTGGAGGAGGAGGGGGAGTTCGGGATCTGATGTTCATAGACTGGGAACGGGTCGAACCGAGATGAAACCGTGGCTGGTTGTTGTGACGTTTGTTTGCGCCATAAATATTGATTGCACTTTGGGTCGTGTTTTGATTTGCAGGCATAACAGACAACCACCTCAGAATTTATGGATTGGAAAGATTTATGTTAATATATGATGTGGAGAAGCCATTGCCGATTTGCTCCGTCAATGATATATAAGATCTTTCTGAACGATAGAGCAACATGATGTTGATTAGAATTAGCGATCTAAAGTATCTTTAGAAGTTTTCACTGACCACGCAGCGGGGAGTTGAACATCAGCGGCTCTACAGTTTTTATAGATAGTAGCTAGAACTGGTCTCACAACTTCAACCTACAATTTGAAGCCACTTGTTCTTATGTTATGTTCTTATGAAGCCATTTGCTAGGAAGTAGGATTTCCAGAATGAGTGACTTTGACGCGGCCAATTTTGTCTCACATCACACGCGCTGCAGAATAAGGGAGACGATTGTCATCATAACCTGCAGAATGTAGTGACGGCTAGTGTTCATTCTACCTTGAATCCCTCCTCGAGTCGAGAGAGCTGCTCCACGCTAGATGTTGGTTGGAAAGGATCTAGGTTGGAAAGGAATCCCGAAAGACGGTCACACGCATACAGAGCGTTGAAAACTGCAAAAGTGTTCATACGAACAACACATTGTAATAATATCCTCGAGACAACCGCGAGTAATCGATTACATATCTATATAAATTAAAATGTAAGGCAAAATCTGTTGGTATGCGGAAAACCCGAAGAAGAGATGGTCCGATTTTAGCCTCTTGTATTTTGTTGTATTCGTCTCTTCCCGTAGATCAATATAGTGGAGAGAAAATCGGAAAATCCTGAAGGAAGGTCGGAAAATTCGGAAAATTGAATTCCCACATGTTCGAAAATTACATCAAAATAAGCATTGTTAGTCCATTCGATGTTTGCGCTATCGAAATTGATCTTTGTTCGTAAGTGGAAATGGATTTTCAGGCGAAATAACGCATTTCCATATTTTATATCTATAAATAGAAATGGAAGGCCAAATGTGTTAGTAAGCGCAAAACCCGAGGAAGGAATGGTTCAATTTGAGTCATCTATATTTCGTTGTATTCGTCTCTCCCCGTAGATCAATATAGCGGAGAGAAAATCGGAAAATTCAGGAAAATTTAATTCCCATATGTTCTACAATTAGCTAAGCGTTGTTAGTCCATTTGATGTTGGCGATAACGAAATTGATTTTTGTTCGAAAGTGGAAAAGGATTTTCAGACAATAAAACTATAGAAGCTCTGCCAACATCAGTTTTGGAAAAAAAGATCAGCATCGAAGAGCCAATTACTACCAATCGGAGCTAAAGTTACAGTAAACACAACAAAACGATCAAAGTGAATTTCATAAGAAGAATTGCTACATTGAATATCAATGCAATGAGCATCTCAGCTAAAAAATCATTACTTAAAGATTTCATATGGGACAATGACTTGGATGTTATATTCCTCCAGGAAGTGTCATTTGAATGTTTCGGTTTCATTTCGACGCACCAAGCTTTTGTTAACATTAGTTCGACAAACAAAGGCACAGCCATTCTTCTACGTAAGAATATTGATCCCCGGAACATTCTTCTTAATCCTAATGGGAGAATATCATCTATTATTTTTGATAACGTGAATTTTATAAACATTTACGCGCACTCAGGTTCCCAGCACAAGAAACAAAGAGATATTTTGTTCAATGAAGACATAATACCCCATTTATCTAATGAACATTCAAATATTTTATTAGGAGATTTCAATTGTATTCTAGATTCAAACGATTCTAATTCAGCCGTGGAAAATTTCTGTGCAGGATTGAACAACCTTGTATTGTCAATGGATATGAAAGATATTGAGAAATCAATTAATAATTCAACATCATAGACCTTTTTTAGAGCAAATTCGAAGTCTAGACTAGACAGAATGTATTGCCCGAAAGAATTTTTGGACCAAGTAATATCGATAGACATTCTACCAACAGCATTTTCTGATCACCATTCAGTGATCATCTATCTATCTATCTATATATATATAAATGGAGTGATGTCTGTCTGTCTGTCTGATTCATATAGACTCAGAAACTACTGAACCGATCGACATGAAAATTGGTATGTAGGGGTTTTTGGGGCCGGGGAAGGTTTTCGTTATATTTTGAGACCCCTCCCCCCTCTCTAAGGGGGGGCTGCCATACAAATGAAACACAAATTTCTGCATTACTCGGAAATTAACCAAGCAAACGAAACCAAAGTTGGCATGTGAAAGTTTTAGGGTGCAATAAATGTTTCTATGGTGGTAAGACAGTCCTTCCCCCACTCAAAGGGGGGGCTGCCATACAAATGAAACACAAATTTCTGCATTACTCGAGAATTAATCAAGCAAATGAAACCAAATTTGGCATGTGGAGGTTTTAGGATGCAATAAATGTTTCTATGGTGATAAGATACTCCTTCCCCCTCTCTTAGAGGGGGCTGCCATACAAATGAAACACAATTTTTTGCATTACTCGGAAATTAATCAATCAAACGAAACCAAAGTTGGCATGTGAAAGTTTTAGGGTGCAATAAATGTTTCTATGATGGTTAGACAGTCCTTCCCCCACTCAAAGGGGGGGCTGCCATACAAATGAAACACAAATTTCTGCATTACTCGAGAATTAATCAAGCAAATGAAACCAAATTTGGCATTTGGAGGTTTTAGGATGCAATAAATGTTTCTATGGTGATAAGATACTCCTTCCCCCTCTCTTAGAGGGGGCTGCCATACAAATGAAACACAATTTTTTGCATTACTCGAGAATTAATCAAGTAAATGGGCGGGACGAAGTTTGCCGGGTTAGCTAGGGAAATATAAAGTATCTGATTCAAGCTGCATGACATTTTCCGGAAGGGGATATTGGAAAATTAATTCAACTATAATGGATATTCCAGAAGTCACTAGCCGATATATTCAAATATATGATAGTTTGAAGCATCAACACAGCTTTACTGAAAATTTCAATGTATGGTGGAATGTGAATTTTAAGAATAAAACTAAATATTTTTTTCAAATCAGAGACGTTTAAAATGAATGAAGAAATACGAATGGAAAAATCGTTTTTGTACACATGCCTAAAACAAATTTCTACATCTATGATGAACGGACAATCTCACCCAGAAGAAATGATATATGTGAAATCCAAACTAATAGAAATAGAAAACAGACGCATTCAAAGTTACCGCCAAAAATACCAACCAAACACTCTGCTTGAGGATGAAAAGCTAGGGTTTTTTTCAAATTTCATCTAGAATAAACCGAGATAGCAAATCCAATTTGTTAAAACTGGAAGTAAATGGTGCAGTAACCACCAACAATGCAATCTTGAACACTTTTTTAGAAAATCATTTCCAAGAACTGTTTGACAGAAAAGAATTTGATGCAACAGGTGTTGAACAAGTTTTAAGTCACGTTAATAGATCTCTGAATATGGCTGATCAAAATAGATTATCATCCCCAATTTCAGACGACGAGTTTGAAATAGCTCTAAGGCAGGTGGCAAAAAAAAGAAGCCCTGGTCCAGACGGGCTAACGTACGAGTTTTACAACACTTACAAAGAACATCTGAAACATGACATGGTAAAAATATTCAACATGTACCCCGTTGAAAGTGTAACACCACCTGCGTCTTTTGCAGAAGGAATAATTACACTTATTCCGAAGAAAGGTGACATACACGATATTTCAAACCGACGTCCAATCTCAATGTTGAATTGTGACTACAAAATATTTACTAAAATATTGACGAACCGTCTACAGCCGTTAATGGGAAAACTGGTTGGTCCAGGCCAAGCAGCTGCTGACCCAAACAAATCTTGTGAATAATCTGAAGCTTCTACGTAATGTTGTAATACGATCCCAACAAACGAAACGTTAAAAAGGTATGTTAATTTCTATAGACTTAGAAAAAGCCTTTGATCAGGTGAATCACGAATTTCTGTGGATCCTGCTAGAGAAATACAACCTTCCCATACAATTCATAAATTGTATCAAAAACCTCTACCGTGCCGCTTCATCAAAAATCCTATTTAATGGATTCCTCACAAGATCTATAAAAGTCACTCCATCCGTTCGACAGGGATGTCTATTGAGCATGATTTTATTTGTCCTATATATTGAACCTTTGATTCGCATGATATATGAAAACATAAATGGATGCTTCATAGACAACAATTTCATCAAAATAGTTGCCTTTGCTGACGATATCAATATATTTGTTCTCAATGATATGGAATTTGATACTGTTCTTACTCTCATAAACTATTTCAGTATTTATTCTAAGATTAAATTGAACATGCAAAAATCAAACTTTTTGAGATTTAACAACTGTTTTTCTGGTCCACATCAGTTAAACGAAGTTAACAAAATGAAAATTTTAGGTGTTTCATTCACTTCGAGCTTCAAAACTATGATAACAGAAAATTATGATGACATTATTAATAAACTGAAATACGCCATAAAAATTCACTCTAGAAGAAATTTGTATTTGTTTCAAAAAGTTCATATTCTTAATTGCTATATTTTATCTAAAATTTGGTATGTTGCTCAAATATTCCCGGCTGATAATAAACAAATTGCACAAATTCGAAGAATTTGCCAGAAATTCATTTTCAATACAATGATTTTCAAGGTTCAATTGCAGCAACTATATCTAGATGTAGAAAATGGAGGCTTATCCTTGATCGATGTGGAAAATAAAATGAAAGCTTTGTTCATTAAAAACGTAGTTTTCATGCAAAATGATCAGCAAGTTGACAAGTACATGATGGCACAAAAATCTAACCAACTACTAACACGCAACACTCGTGAATGGATAAAATTGGCAGAGGAAAAAAGGAAATATACAAGATCTAACACATGTAGTCTTATATATAAAAGCTTGATATATGAACTGAAAATCGTTCCGAGGATAGAATTAGAATTGCCAAGTCTTGAATGGGAGGTTATTTGGAAGAATATGCACCAGAGTTTCTTATCCACAAGTGGAAAAAATGCCCTATTTATAGTTCTTAATGACATTGTACCATGTAAAAATAAATTGTTTCGTCATTCTATACGTGGGACAGTCTCTCCACTTTGTGATATCTGTTACCGTAGATTCATCCATGCATCGCATAAAAAAGTGTACAATATCCAAAATTATTTGAAACTGGGTATTATATATAATCAATGAAAAAATGAGGATAAGAATTTGTGACCCAGAAGAAATGATTCTTAAAAAAATTAATGGCAAATCAACTAGCGAAAAGGCAGCTCTATGGCTATGCACAGAGGCTATTGCTTATAGTTTGATATATTTTGAATCTGGTTCAATGGACCATTTCCGCAAAACCATAAGAGAAAAAAGATGGAACTGCCAATTATTGTTTAGAAAGCACTTCGAAAATGACTTGAATGTTTGTTAATTTAGTATAAGATAGGTTAAGTTAGTATAATCCCGAGTAGGCCGCGGTTAAACGGCCTCCCATTAAATTTTAAGTTAGGTTAAGATTGTCAGTCCAATAAAGAAATGTGTAAAGGATTTGTGGGTGGTTGTGTGAATAGTAAAGGTGTGAATGGTAAATGTTCGAATGGTTAATGTGTGAATGTTTTGCGAGAACGTGAACTGACCCCCAGTAGGCCACGACTAAACGGTCCCACAGACAAATTTTGAATTAAAATTGATGGAAGCAAAACGAAAATGTAATAGTTATATTGGACACTTGGTATAAGAAAAAAAATATTTAAAAAGAAAACTAAAAAAAAAATATAGCGGAGAGAAAATCGGAAAATTCAGGAAAATTTAATTCCCATATGTTCTACAATTAGCTAAGCGTTGTTAGTCCATTTGATGTTGGCGCTAACGAAATTGATTTTTGTTCGAAAGTGGAAAAGGATTTTCAGACGGAATAACGCATTCCTATATCTTCTATCTATATAAACAAAAATGAAAGGCCAAATGTGTTGGTGTGCCATAAACCCGAGGAAGGAATGGTCCGATTTGAGCTGTCTTTATTTTGTAATATTCTCTGTATCAAACATGTATTCCATGCCACGGAGAAACATGTTATTTCCAAATGCTTGAAGAATCTTGAACGAGAATTGGGTCTGAAAATAATTTTCTATTATAAAAACGAATTTTTGTAGAAGTACTACACAATTTATAGTAAAAGGAAATTGTAAAGAGTCAAAGGGTAATCAATCAATGAAGAGTTCAGTGATTGGACTCACTAACGTTCACTTAGTAAGAAAACGTGGATGTTTGAAAGTATTCAAATCAAAAAATCTATTTTGGGCGGGACGAATTTCGTCGGATCAGCTAGTTATTAATATAGGTCATAAGCATAATTATCGAAATATTGAACTTGCGACCAGTCAGGCTAACACCTTAATAATAATATATATCATTAATTTTTTTCTGATAACTTTATTGACCTCGAAAAAAGTTACATTGCTTCTTCATTATGCCCAAGATTAGTGCAGATTTCATCCTTGATGAAGACAGTTTTGCGCCTGGCACGAGAACCCAAGTCTCGCTTAAAATTCCACCTCAACTCTCACGATGGCTTAGCTTGATAATTCCGCAATAATTGTGTGGCGCAGAACCTTAACGCCTGCTTTGCCATGGTATCTGTCTTGACGCATTGAGTGTAATGTCAAAGGTAGCAGCAAGTAGGACATTTGGTCGCGTCCACAGCTCCAGGACAAACGAAGACATGCGATAATGCAAAACAAGCAGAACAAGCGATGTTCGCTGCTTTGAGCATAGAACAGGACTGAACATTCGCTTCAGAGGAGAACCACTATTTATACCCTAGAAAATATTCACTTCGTCGTTTCATATCAAATTTATAGAGTTACTAGCTGACCCTGCAAACGTTGTTCTGACATAAAAATTATTTCTAGTGAGTATATTGGTTGTAAAATAAAAAGTAACTAATGTATTGTAAGTGTGTCTAAATGTTTTAACGATCTACACATACGTGAAACGATCTCTTGTGTTCATACGAGAAATAGAGCGCCAAGTCGATAACCACCGACAAAAATTAAAAATAAACACAAACCATTCCTTGTATTCCATTCCCGATGTATTTCATTTATGAAACTGACATGTTTGTTCTCTTGAACGTTAAAGAATATATTTTTGTCGTAAAGTAGACCAATTAAATAAAGAAAATCGATATAAATTTCGTTGTTGCAAATGCGTTGTTCTTCCTTCATTGAACCACAGCACTTAACGTTACAATTAGAGCATTGAATGTTTTGTTCAGCTGAGGAGAATATGGCACTGCGGAACGATTTTCCATGTCAATGTCTGCGTTGTTAATTTTTATGAATGATTGTCCGTCATTATCAGTATTTCTTCGTTGATATTTTGGACATCCACCTAGGCTTGCGGTCGTGTCGTTGATGAAATCTTAAAGAAAATGCAGTGTACATTTTCCATTCACCCGAAAATTCATAACATTTCACGCTTCACATAAATGGAGCACGAAACTCAATGACGTCTATATCTATCTATCTATCTATATATATAAAAATGGAGTGATGTCTGTCTGTCTGTCTGATTCTTATAGACTCGGAAACTACTGAACCGATCGACATGAAAATTGGTATGTAGGGGTTTATGGGGCCGGGGAAGGTTTTCGTGATATTTTGAGACCCCTCCCCCCCTCTCTAAGGGTGGGCTGCCATACAAATGAAACACAAATTTCTGCATTACTCGGAAATTAACCAAGCAAACGAAACCAAAGTTGGCATGTGAAAGTTTTAGGGTGCAATAAATGTTTCTATGATGGTTAGACAGTCCTTCCCCCACTCAAAGGGGGGGGGGGCTGCCATACAAATGAAACACAAATTTCTGCATTACTCGAGAATTAATCAAGCAAATGAAACCAAATTTGGCATGTGGAGGTTTTAGGATGCAATAAATGTTTCTATGGTGTTAAGATACTCCTTCCCCCTCTCTTAGAGGGGGCTGCCGTACAAATGAAACACAAATTTTTGCATTACCCGAGAATTAATCAAGCAAATTAAACCAAATTAGGCATATGGAAACTTTAGGGTGCAATGAATGTTTCTATGGTGGTTAGATACCCCTCCCCCCTTTCTTAGGGGTGGCTGCCATACAAATAAAACACAAATTTCTGCATTACTCGAGAATTAATCAAGTAAATGGGCGGGACGAAGTTTGCCGGGTTAACTAGTATATATCCGAAAAACAAAGATGTGTTCTTTTAAGTTTTTAAGTGATTTAAGTTTAAGTTTTAAGTGATGATTTTTCGAAGTAAACCGATGATCCGGAAAATCATTTTTCCCCTTTTTTCCAAAAATGACTTTTTTCATAAACTCATAACGTCTGAACTACTAAACCGATTCAGATAATCTACATATCGAATTGAAGTCAATGAGCTAGTCGTCTTTGACGAAAATACTACTCTTGCGAAAAAAAAAGAATTCTTGTCGCATAGATCTAGTCTAGTCGCATAAGAATATTGAACGAAGACTGAAAACATGTTAAGTTTGAAAAATCATAACTCAAAAATGAAAAAAAAAACACATGTCTAATTTTCCGATATGTTGTGTAAAAAAACCTCAGTTTTCAGGAAAAAATTGAAAAAAAAATAGCACCGATACTATGTAAACTATAACAAAACAATTACAATCAATTATCACGAAAACTCCAGCTTCTTGCGAGTGTTTCTTTCAAGAAAGGCCAGATAATTGGCTTTAATTTGATTTGTCGAACATCTTAATCGGTCCAGTAATTCAAAAGTTATGATTTTTTGTAAAAGTGGAAAAAACTGATTTTTGGACCTTAAAATTGAAATGGCCCCCATAACGAAAAAAAAGGGGTGGGTTTAGACTAGTGATATATTCATGTGAAGAAATATGATGAGATTTATAGAAATCGCATCAACCGTTTACACTAGCGTGAACTTCTATAATGAATATATTCATATTTCCGGTGAATTTATTCACCTGAATTAGAACTGCATCCAACTTTAGTGATTTCTCACCAGTGAGAAATTCACAAGCGTTTACATATGCTGAATTTATTCAAGTTATATATACCTCGAATAAGTGTATCATATTTATTCTCACCCGTTTACACCTATTTTCACGTGAATAAATCCATCTATCGCTATAGATCTCCCTAATGTAAACTCGCCATAATATGTATTTTGCGATAGGAAAACAATGCTATCACTTTTCACGAAATTCACGAAATGTGTTGCGTCAAAATTACGCGTGTTCGTAAAGATAGGTATATAAGAAACGTCCGTAAACCTAGTGTTAATTGTATATGTACCGTAGAGTTCAACAATATATCGTCATTTTTTATGCAGCTTGAAAATACTACTTTTTTAGAACTCGTTTTGTTTCTCGTCGAAAACCCGGTCAAGAGTCTTTTCATGCTGTCTACGAAAGGGTTAAAGTCCTCGAACATAGCATAAGGACACTCTACGGAGCTCTCTCGCGCGAATTTCAACAAACCGCAACGGGAACATGGTGTAAAACACATTGTGGAAGATCCCGATAAACTGCGTGAACGGAAGGAACTCTAACCCTTTTTCACCGGTCTGAAACAGGAGGTCTGGCATTGTCTTGGTCGAACATGGAACATTTCATTAGTTCGTAAATCGCAACAGCATTGGGAGATATTAAAAACAGTCAAGACAAACCCAGACACTCGGATTTTTAAATTGCCGTAATATACAACCCATGTAAAAGTCCTCTCCGCAGATCATATCGTCTTTCTCGTGAAAGTAATGAAACTAAACCGGATGAAGAACCTAATGTTCAAAAAACACGCGCAGAAGTTGTTCGATATGGCTTTAACGAACTTCCGAAACCGCAAAGATGCATTCGGGGCTGCTTACAAGACAAAATATCTCTAAAACCACGATTCAAAGCACTGTCAATTCAGAATCAGAAACGCTTTTAGGGATGCATTGCGGATTTTGCGATTTTTAATCCTCTAAAACGAATGGTTTGAATGAATCAAAAAGATACAAAAACCAAATTTGTGCTTACATTGCCAATAACGAGCAACTTATGTTGCCGCGAAATAATATGAACACGAAGGGAGAAAAGAAGAGAATATTTGCGATCTAAGAGCAAGAGCAAGAGCAAGAGCAAGAGCAAGAGCAAGAGCAAGAGCAAGAGCAAGAGCAAGAGCAAGAGCAAGAGCAAGAGCAAGAGCAAGAGCAAGAGCAAGAGCAAGAGCAAGAGCAAGAGCAAGAGCAAGAGCAAGAGCAAGAGCAAGAGCAAGAGCAAGAGCAAGAGCAAGAGCAAGAGCAAGAGCAAGAGCAAGAGCAAGAGCAAGAGCAAGAGCAAGAGCAAGAGCAAGAGCAAGAGCAAGAGCAAGAGCAAGAGCAAGAGCAAGAGCAAGAGCAAGAGCAAGAGCAAGAGCAAGAGCAAGAGCAAGAGCAAGAACAAGAGCAAGAGCAAGAGCAAGAGCAAGAGCAAGAGCAAGAGCAAGAGCAAGAGCAAGAGCAAGAGCAAGAGCAAGAGCAAGAGCAAGAGCAAGAGCAAGAGCAAGAGCAAGAGCAAGAGCAAGAGCAAGAGCAAGAGCAAGAGCAAGAGCAAGAGCAAGAGCAAGAGCAAGAGCAAGAGCAAGAGCAAGAGCAAGAGCAAGAGCAAGAGCAAGAGCAAGAGCAAGAGCAAGAGCAAGAGCAAGAGCAAGAGCAAGAGCAAGAGCAAGAGCAAGAGCAAGAGCAAGAGCAAGAGCAAGAGCAAGAGCAAGAGCAAGAGCAAGAGCAAGAGCAAGAGCAAGAGCAAGAGCAAGAGCGAGAGCAAGAGCAAGAGCAAGAGCAAGAGCAAGAGCAAGAGCAAGAGCAAGAGCAAGAGCAAGAGCAAGAGCAAGAGCAAGTTTTTTCAATGGAAAATTTGCATCATGAAAATGATGCAACAGATGTGATCTTTTTTCAATCGTCTGTCAAAATCTAGTGAAGTACGATTTCATTCCAAAATTATTATTCTCAACCTCGATGTTTATTTTTAAATTTTTAAATGTAACTTTTATAATTATGATATTATAATCTTTTTTTTAATATCATTCGTTACAGAAAACAAATATACGCTCGATTAATCCAATACTAAAAGACAATTATTTGAATGAATCGAATATTGTAAAATGGCTCAACGATTATTCTTAAAAATTTGTGTTCCTATGTTTCAAACTTACCAGGCAATCAGTAGAACACATGTTTGCGTGCGAGACACTGCCGCTTCCGACGTCGGGTCGGTGGGGGATTCGAATCGCGTCATCTTGGCAAAATATTAGCTTAATCGGACTTCACTTACTACTGTCGCAGACGTCTAAATTTCAGTTGCTCCAACACTTTTTCCCTTTCGATAAAACACTATTTCCTTCCAAATATGACACTTTAAAATTTAGGGAATCGATTTGGGACCACCCTCCGCTATCGACTTCAGGCGCTTGTTATCTAACCCGCGGTTCATTTCGCTGAATGTAGCAATCTCAAAACAATTTACTCGGTATGCCAGCATAATATTGTCGTTTTAACGGACAATGAGTGTATCCCCCAGCAGAAATTGGATGCCACGATACCGCCACACAGACTTCCCAGACAAGGGAATGTAACAGCTCCATAGGGCTTGGCTCCAGGGATAGTGACTGTTTGGAATAGGTACAAGAATCACGAACGAAACGTACACACTCAATTCCCCTTTAGAAGGGCAGCGACTGTTTGACTACCTTCGTTCGGACTGAGAGTTACTTTATGGTTATTACTGTTCTGTTGTGTTCCCGAGACTCCGCTATCAGTACCTATCGCGATGACGGTGTTACCGCTGAAAGAAGGGTGCTGGACATACGAACGCGAATTGCAATGCTTTTAAATTCCGAGCTTTGTGGGAGGAGAAAGATGGTTATAGTGTTGTATACTTCTCCGATGTCGAGATTCCCGTCCCAGATTGACTCGGGAAACAAACATTCAATCGATTAATCCAGCAAACACCACAAAACTTCACGATGAGTAATCCTTACGCTGACAAACGTTCCGTCCAAACGGGGTCCCCCTTTCCGCAAAACTTGAGTCGAAATGAGCCGAGAAATTCGACTGGGTTGGCAAATTATCACCCGGCGTCTCTGCGCAATAATAAACAAATAAATTTATTAAACGACCGTTTTTTCGTCGCCAGCATAATTCATCGCTTTTTTGCATGCTTCGTTCGTTTCATCGATCGAAGGGGGGACAATGTGAAACAACGAACCCTAAAATGATTCTCTTTCCCAGTCGTGGACTTTCAAAATAATGATATCCACTGCAAAAACAGGCACGAGGAAATTTCCTAGCGTGTGTCTTGAAAAACCAGGAAGGGCACTTGTCAGCGATGGCGGCGATTTGTTCTCCGTCGATTCCTTCGCAAGTAGCGTGAAACATGGAAACACTATTTCGATGCTTACAGCCAGCTAGGATTCTGACGCGGAGATAATCCCTCTGGTTACCAAAAACGATGATATTTTTCTTGTGTTTCTCCCTCATCCCGAGTGTTAATGCTCCCGCCTACGCATAACCGATCCCCTGGATATCATAAAAGATTTCGTTCAAATTTATTATCCCCCGGAATACATTTCACCTGGATCGCTCCTCCTTCTCGGGCCTGCTCGGGTTGACACAAACGTAAACCAGGCGCGGAAAAGTGAGTGCCGCAAACAACAACACAAAAACAACTTGACAAAAAACCCCTTCGCTCGTTGATGGATTCTAACAATTTTTCAGCGAAACAATCTCAGCCCCCCATCTCCCAATAAAACGCTAATAAATTATGTACGGCGCTGCATGCATAAAATATGCTCCAGCTTCTGTAAGTCTCGCGCGCGCGGATCCAGACAAAAGAAAACAGAAAAGAAAACAGAAAAGAAAATATACACACAAAACTCGACCTGAAAGAGATCCCCGGAACAAGTTGCGAAAGTGGAGTTGAAACATCAAACGACGGTGGGTGTATTCATTGTGTTGCCGTGTGCGCTCAAGAGTTATTTTGTAGCCACCGCACCGTTCGAGGCTGCACCCACACCTACTCTCCACCCCGGCGGAATGGGATAGGCCATTCAACGAAACATTGAACGAGATGGGTGCGAGGAAATGGGATAAATTATTCCGCCGGTAATGCATCCAACGCACTGTTTCTGGGCTCACCTTTCCATGGCGCACGGTAAGAGGATGGTCAATTGGAGTGATTCAACGGAACACAACCCGCTTCCAACGCGACGAGGTGGCCGAGAGGTTAAGGCGTTGGACTGCTAATCCAATGTGCTCTGCACGCGTGGGTTCGAATCCCATCCTCGTCGGAACTCTTTTTGGGAAAACTGGAGTTAAAGATGTGTGTAGTAAGTTTTTTTTTGGGTTTGGTCCTGTTTCGATTAAGTATTTAAATTTCTTCAAATAACGATATGTCTAATGAAAAATCTGCAATTAAAGCCTGTCCACGTTAAATTTCGGACACCAAGATGATGCCAGTAAAACAAAAATTCACGTAATACAACAAAACCGATTGATTATTTCAGTAAAATAGACTTATATCTAGAACAGGGGAAGCTAACTTCGATGTTAATTACGTTGTCTGTAAAATTTTCGAACTTTCTTGGGAACATCTGCCATTAGGTTCCGTACAGTATCCTCAGATATGCTGACGGCGGCGCTTTTCCATCTCCTCTTGAAATCATCAATGCCATTCGCTTTCTTCTTAGTTTCGAATAGTTTTCGCTTAATCAGAGCCCAGTACTTTTCCGCTGGGCGAAGTTCTGGACAGTTCGGTAGATTTGCTGTTTTTGGCACATATTTGACCTCATGTGCATTATACCATTCCAGGATGGATTTTGCATAGTGATAAGAGACAAAATCTGGCCAAAACAACGCTGGAGAGTCGTGGCTTCTTATGGATGGTAGCAACCGCTTCTGAAGACATTCCTTCTCCTAGACATCTTTGTTGACAGTGCCGGTAGAGACGAAAGATTTGGATTTTCGGCCACAACTGCATATGTCCTGCCAAACCAAGTACTTTTTGGGGGACTTAGACTGCTTCTTGGTCCGGAAACACTCGGCTACGGCATTTCTTCGCATTGCAGTATAAAAAGCGAGTCCTGGAAGCTGTTTGAAGTCTTCGAGGACATAAGTTTCATCGTCCATTATGGTGCATGAACATTTTTGCAAAAACTGGGTGTAGAGCTCCTTAGCACGGCTTTTTGCAGTGAAATTACGCCTTCAGTTCATGCCTCTTCTTCATTTGTTGTACATATGATTATGATTTTCCAACCTTTCGAGCCACATTTCTAACTGAAAGGTTGGGATGTTTCTCAATAACGGCAACCACCTTTCGGTACATCTGTCGGGAGTATACTTTTCGATTTGTTCCGCTTCCAACCGTCCGATCCACAGTTAAGCGCCAAACGATTTGCATACACTACATACGGTAGTCTTCGGCAGTTTTAGCTTTTTGGCGAGATCGCGTACCGACAGTGTTGGATTTTGCTGCCGTTCGCGCCAAATGCGTTTGCGTACTTCCACTTGATTCGACGCCATTTTACCAAACTGAAGAAGAATGTAAACATGTTGGACATCGAAATAAACAGGAGGGTTTCAGCTGTCATGTAAGTGAAATATTTCATTATTTAGTGAAATATTTCATAAACTACACTGAAAGAAAGGTGTCCGAAATTTAACGTGGACAGGCTTTAAAACGATATTTTTTAAGTCACCATAGCCCACAGCTCGAACCTCTCCAGAAGGCACTCCTCGTGATAAATTTCCAGATGTTAGGAAAGTCTCACTTTTAGTCTAAAGCTATAGATTGCTTCTCAATCAATAATTTTTTTTCGGGAACTCTTTTTGTAGTAATTTTAGGCACTCTGCTAATCAACCGCTTCTCGGAATAACGGATCTCTATAGTAAAATGTCCGAAAAAGGACCTGAAACTTATGAGAACCTGATCAGAGGGTTCAAAGCCCCATAAGGAGGATGGTTGTAATATCTATGGTGATTTTGCAAAGAAAGAAATTGATGAACCCCCGTTTCAGGAATTCCCTCTCTATTCGAGTAATATCAAAGGATTTTCTCCGCGACCTTCTCAGGTTACCAAAAATAACCTCGCTCGAGACAATCCAAAAAAAAATAATAAAATGTAATACGAGCGAGCATTAAAATATTTGGTTGGGGAAAAAGAAATGTCGCAAATATAGCAACACTTAAACATATCTTGTGTTGTACTTATCGAATCGGGTCATACTATACGTCTATTTAAAGACGACAATCTGTGCTACAAGTGTCGTTCTGACAGTGTTGTGATTGTCCTTTTCAGTCTCAAGTTATAGCGCGTCAAAGATGGAGTCCACCAAGCAAGAAATTCGCCATATTTTACGTTTTTGCGAGGTAAAACTGCAACGAAGGCGGCCGAAAAAAATCGTGTAGTTTATGGACCCGATACTGTAACGATTCGCACAGCACAGCGTTGGTTTGATCGATTTCGTTCTGGTGTAGTGGCTGTCGAAGATACATCCCGTACTGGTAGGCCAATCGTCGTCGGAAACCGATAAAATCGTTGAAATCGTCCAAGTAGACCGGCATGTGAGCACTCGCTCGATTGGCCAGGAACTGGGTATAGACCATAAAATTGTTTGGAACGATTTGCAGAAGATTGGATTCCAAAAAGACGGGTGGGTAATGTCGAGGACATAACCGGAGTGACGTAGGACTATACAAAGGAGACAGCTTTTGTTAAATATATATTTTAAATATATTGTTTTATTTTCTTCTCCTACGTGAATACCTACCTATCAACCTGAAAAATGGATTAGTTTACTGTTTACTGTTTATGAATATGTTGATGGTTCTGAAAAGAACCTTTGGTGTTGTGTTTTTGTTATCACTCGATATTCCCATCTTGTTCGGTTAAACCTTCCTGTTTAGCTATTGCGTTTGCCACTCGCCACAGCTTTCACAGCTTGTGACATGTTGTTCAGTAAATTACATTTAATGCGACGTGCCGGAGAAACACTTTGCCACTTACTGAAACTAATTGTTGCCTTGATGAGCGCCGAACCGAAGCTGCTCTGTTCTTGATGCGGGTTTTCTGATTGTCGTGAGCAGCTTTGCAAGCCAACTCGAGCACTCCGACGGCCGAAACTCTATAATCGCTGTTAGGTATACTGGTGCTCCGGCACCAATCCGTTCGGCCTAGTTACCCTTGCGGAGCAATCAGTGAATGCGACCAACAGAGAACTGGAGACCTGCACGGTTCTAGTGAGACTTTGCCTTTCCCTTAACTTGTCCTCCTTTGTTACGTCCACGATGCCGATGCCGTACAACCACACGGGTTTACGGTTTGAAAGAAAATAAGATATTTTTTCGGGGACCGCGTGTTTTATACTCTAGCGGTACACACTCACAGGATAGAGACAAATCGGCAGACTCAGCCAGAGGGGCGAGTCCAACGAAACGAATGAATGAGCGTTAAAAGGGAGCGATGGCAAAAAAATACACTCATTACGATTTGTTCGCTCGTTGGATTCACATGCAGGCTAAAAAGGGTCCTTTTCAGGATCACAAAATTATCTTCAATCTAAAGAGTTTATTGTTTTGTTATCACTCGATATCCCCATCTTGTTCGGCTAAACCTTCCTGTTTAGCGATTTGTTGCCACTCGCCACAGCTTTCACAGTTGGAAAATTTCTTCCCATCCAGCTTTGTGACATGTTGTACAGTAAATTACATTCAATGCGACGTGCCGGAGCACCACTCAGTGTCGCATTGGAGGCGACTTTAACCTGTAATTGAACATTTGCGATGACAGTGGTACAGTGTCGACTTTCAATGTGGGGTCATAATTTGGATCTCTATGTTTACAAAAATGTCCAACTAAATAAGTCGCATTACATATCCGTCCAATTAGCTAAATGTCGAACTAATTGTAAATTACTGTACTTTCAATCTGGAAACAATTTAAGAATTGGTGAAAATTGAATAATCTGGAAAGTTCCCAACTATCAATAAGCTCAGAACAACTGCCAAATTCACATACTCATCAGATCCTGGCAAACAAATTATGAAAAAATCAATTTGTGTTTTATTATTATTTTGGATAATGTTTTAGAAAGCATTGAACTGTATTTCCTAAACTCTTTTTTGGAAGGTTTAATGGCCCTGAAAAGCGCCTTGTTTTATGGAATGGTTCCAATTTAGAAAACTTAGTACTCGTGGTTTTGAAAAAAACCATTTCGAACGCCCTCGATGCCGCCTTGTTCTGGATTTGCCACCAAAGCAGTTTGTATAAAGAACAAACTTTTTTCTTCTGCTACCTGATGCCGTTTTGCGATTGCGTTTGCCACTCGCCACTCGCTGCAACTGCCTGTTGTGTTGTCTTGATGTCCACAGAACCGAATGTGTTCTGTTCCGAATGCAGGTTTTCTTATCGTCGCGAGCAGCTTTACCAGCTAACTCGATCACTTCGGCGGCCGAAACTATATAACGCCGGCTAGGTGGACTGGTGCACTGGTACTAACGCGTTCGGCCTAGCTACCTTTGCGGGGAACTCCAGATCAACACGGTTCCAACACGGATTTTGCCTTTCCCTTCACTTTTGCTCCTTTACCATGTCCAGACATGGCTGCTTGTGTTGGTTTGTTGATGTGTTGTGATGCGAACCGATGTGGTGTACGGTTTGAATGAGAATGATCGTTACGGCAGCGGAGCGGGGATTTTTAAGCTGACTGGCTGGCTCGAGAATTACGCATGTGTGAGACTGCGACCAATGTTTTGTTCATTTTTTTCTTTTTCCTTTCCAATCGTGCTTCATTCTATTTCGCTGCTGCTCTGGTTGCCCGTTTTGGTCGGTACGATTTGAGGAGCACAAAATGGACCAATCAAAAATGGGCACATAGTGCATTTTGACAATGCTTGATATTTCACAATTATTCAATTATTTATCTCAAGAAAAATGAAATGTTATTCGTTATGATAGATGCGTAGATATATTTCCTATCAATTGATGCAAAAACCTTTGCGATCTATTGAGAAATGCTCGAGTTATAAGCGTTCCAAATCTTGCATTTTTTCCTACTTGTTCAGTGCCTAGATTTCCATTTCACCCCCTATATCTTCCGGTTAGACGTAGTCCTACGTCAAAAAAAGCTGGATGTATGGGTGCCACACGAGTTGACGCATAAAAATCTTTTAGACCGAATCAACGTCTGCGATGCACTGCTGAAACGGAACGAACTCGACCCATTTTTGAAGAAGATGGTGACTGGTGATGAAAAGTGGATCACGTACGACAACCTAAAGCGAAAAAAGTCGTGGTCGAAGCGCGGTGAGCCGGCCAAAACCATCGCCAAGCCCGGATTAACGACCAGGAAGGTTTTGCTGTGTGTTTGGTGGGATTGGAAGGGATTCATCCACTATGAGCTGCCCAACTATGGCCAGACCCTCAATTCGGTTCTTCACTGTGAGCAGCCGTTTGAAGCAGGCGATTGACCAGAAGCGGCCAGAAATGATCAATACGAATGGTGTTGTTTTCCACCAGGACAACGCTCGGCCTCACACATCTTTGATGACCCACCAGAAGCTACGGGAGCTCGGATGGGATGTCCTATTGCACCCACCGTATAGTCCGGACCTGTGATACATTTCGGATTTAAAAAAAGAAGACATGCACTAGTCGATGTCTGTCACGAGAGTGTATTTCTCTTACCAACTAACTTACGAGCTAAGTTCGCATATTACATGTTTATTTATTATCATTGTTGTCTACAACAAGCGTCGAGCGGGGCGGTATGTTATTGTTGTTAGTTGTTGGAGGTCGTATACAGGGAAGTTTGGCGTGCCATAATAACGTTCAGCCCATGTTATGAAGTTAGTTGGTTTGGGGGATTTCCGTAAGGAAATCAAAAGTTGCTGACGAATGTAAAGATATGGTATGAACTTGTTGTTAGATATGGTATGCGGAAAAGTGGTTATGTATAAGAATGCGGAATTGAGGATGAGAAAGAATGAGGGTCAGGATGTTTTGTGTTTAATTGGAATTGAGGTTAGTTAGTATGCTACACCTGGCTCCAAGTGATTATCATCTCTTCCGGTTCATGCAAAACGCTCTTGGTGATTCTAAGTTGGCCTCAAAAAAACTGGCTGTTTGAGTTTTTTGCAAATAAACAGGGGGGGGGGGGTTTAAGAGGGGGAGGGGGGTGTGTAATGACCCTCCTGTGACTTTTTAGTAAAAGGTAAATTCAACGGGGTCGATTAGAAGATCAATCAATGAACAGTTCTGCGATTGGACTCATGAACTTGCGCTTAGTAAGAAAACGTGAATGTTTGAAGGTATTGATAACAAAGAATAATTTTTGGGCGGGACGAAGTTTGGCGGGTCAGCTAGTCATTCATAAAAATTAACAACGCAGACATTGACATGGAAAATCGTTCGGCAGTGCCAGCGCCTCAGCTGAGCAAAACATGCAATGCTCATATTAATGTTAAGTTCTGTGGATCAGTGCCACAAATGATCAAAATTTATTCACGAATGAAAGAATTAGCTTTTTCCCAGGGTCGCATGAATTCTCTTCTGTTGAAACTCAACACCATATGTCGAGACGCGTGAACTTTGTCTGGTATATTGAACGAAAACAGTATGAACAAATTTCGGAAAGCCTGCATTGAGGCACTTTCATTACTGTCAATAATTGAATGTGATTATCACGAAAGTTAAGTTGATCTTCATCGCTTGCAGTGAATTTTTATTGGAAACGTGTTTGATTTCCATATTGTTATTGTCACCCATTGCCCATATAATAGGGGGTGTATGCCATTTCCGGCCAATCGGGAGTAAGTTCATAAAACATAGCAAGACTTATACGTTCTATTACCGAAGTCGCCAAAGAGAGGAATTTTGAGTGATGAATGGAATCGATTCTCGCTTGAGTAGTAGGTTACACACAACACAAGGCAGGCTGAAATTCGCCGTATTTGAGTGTCGTGAACGTGAATATTTTCGGCACTGCTGTGGATCGATGAAGAACAACACATTTGCAACAATGAAATTATATTGATTTTCTTGTTTCAATTTGTATACTTTACGACAAAAATATATTACTTTTTTCACTTTACATTTACAGTCAACAGAACAAACATGTCAGATTCGTAAATTAAATACATCGGGAATGGAATACAAGGAATGGTTTGTTTTTTTATTTGAATTTTTGTCGATGGTCATCGACTTGGCGCTCGGTATGTCAAGTATGAACACAAGAGTCGCATAAACCAAACATCTAATCTTGGGTCAACTCACATTTGGTATATATTTTCTTTAGGAACGAATGCGTTAACATAAAAACAGTCATTTCATTCGTGAGAGAGCCATCTATAAACTAGACCAAGAATTTCTTTCCTTCGCTAGTATGTGGCCAGTTACCAAACATCTCCACACAATTCCAAACACAACGTTCCAATACCTTACAGTGCAAACGCACCTAAAGTGTTTCGATGCATTTAAATCTGGTGTCCAATAGTCTTCTGTCTGGGTTTTGCATGCAACCAGATTCAAACTGAATCACCTTCCCCTTCACCTTCCGAACCAAAAATTAGTCGTGTCTAATTTGCCAACAAAACGCGTCTGCACGGAGCGATAAATTCGAACTAAACATCGGAATCATTGTTGCGCCCCAGCAGACAGAACAAATCGGCCAGGGCCCTTAATGCAGGAGATATGAAAACATGGCACACAACAGAGCTTTCTGTTTTTAGTACCCACACATACTTGCCCGGTGCCAGCGCCAATGCCAGCAAAACGTTATCCGTTTTGCAGCAGCAAATAAAGTTTTATGTCACTCTCCTGCTGCTGGTGTATTTAGAGGCAGCATCGTTCGCCGCACGTTCGGTTGCCCCACTCAAGCGCATGATACGGCAGCATACATGTTCCAACCAAAACAAACGTTACAAATAAAGGGAAGAGATTGGAGCCCCAGCTTCAAGGATGTCCGACCGGCGCGCCCGACGGAAGGTGGACAAACTTATTAGAAGTTATTCATGGGAGCATCACATTTCGTCTTCTGCTGCTCGGAACCATAATGGCGACGGTGATCATGCCATCATCAGCATCGGTGCCTCGCCTAGTAAGGAACAAACACCTTCCCCTCTCTCATTCTGTGTCGGTGGACCAAAGAAATATGAGCAATCATAAGTCAACGCTGAACGATGTTTGTTCTCATCCGTACGAGGGAACGTCGTCGGGTAGCGCTTGCCCTGGAACAGGACGAAAAGGTTTACCATGGCCAATCACTCAGACACAAGTGGTGCGCTATTTCAAATTGACAAATGCGGCGGACTCCGTGTTCGTCTTCACTTGGTTGCGACAAACAAAAATTATTAATATTTGCGCGGGATTCCTAGCCCCGACTTGGTTGGGCCGGAATGGCTAATCAGTGTTACATTAGGGAGACACCGAAACAATCTGAATTTTGGGCGATTGCTTGGGGGATCTTCCCAACACCCCAATCAGTCGTTGCCATTTTTCCACCCAAATAGAACACTTGCGTCACACATACACACACGACCATCCCAAATGCGCCCACACGGAGCTCGGGCCGACCTCGATTAGCAGAAAGTGTCACCGATCGCAGCGAACCCGCTCACCCCTTTGATTGACAGCACCCATCAAATATGAATTAGACAATTATTGGAACTGACCAAAACAAACAGAAGGTTTTGGCACCCGTTCGTGCGTGAAATTGTTCTAAATTGAAGTAGGATAACGTGCAACTAGGCAAACAAGCAAACAAACGAGTCGCAAAAACAACAACAACAAAAAACAGTGTAGAAACAAAGTGGCCGTGAGAGAATACGGGCCAAATTTGGCGTTTGATCGCGGCCATATTGCGTGCCAAACCTCGCATAAAAATAACAACAACAAAAAACTAACAACCCCGCCGAGCAAGGTATTGTATTGCGGGCCCACAAAAACATCCCAATTTCGTGTTGTACAACAGTTTTTTTCCGGGGAACATTTTCCATGTAGTCCTCACGAGGGTGGTAGAATGTCTGCAAAAATCAAATCGCGGAGTTTTACGTGGTGCGCTTTGATGGCGATTAGCAAAAAATTAAGTGAGAAAAAAAATCTAAAAATTTAGAGCGTGATAGACGAAATTGGCTTAATTGCTCGAAATTATTTAGCCGTCAATCAAAACGGATTGGGCCGTTTGACGGGATTTTCCCCCTCAGAATGAAAATGTATTCGAACTGGGAACGATTGGGAGGTTTTCCGATGTTAGTTTTGCGTTTTAATTGCATTGTGTATTCAATGTGAGAAGGAAGTTGATTTGCGTATGGACTGTCACAGTGATTCACATGATTCATGCTTATTCAGACAGCACTCAACGCTTTTAAGCTGTTCAGAGTGACATTCGTATAACTTTTGTGAAACCAACCTCAATATCTATCATAGTTACGCATTTGATAAGACCTTTGATTGAATGTTTTGATGAATTGTTAGTACTGAAAGTGACACTCATTTTACATTGATTTGGTTCGAAATAATCCTAAAGGGTGTGTCACATCAAATTGCATCACGGAAAAAACGCTGTAGAAATTCGCCCAGTAGACCGATCCTTTTGAAAATTTTAGACAGTAAAATAAAAACTATTAAACAACTTTTGGCATTTTCTTTTTATTCATCCTTCGAGCCCAAGCCCGTATGCTCGCACCTTCCTCTTTACCCCGTCCATAAGGTTCTGTACAACGTCAGGTTATAGTTTTTTTTGAACAGAAATCCATTTTCTCTTGAAGTCCGCCTCCGCTCCGGCGCGTTGGGCGGGTTCATTTCCTTTGGCACGAAGGTGACCCCGTTGGCTTCGTACCACTCCAACACGTCCTTTGAATAGTGGCACGAAGCGAGATCCGGCCAGAAGATGGTCCGGCCCTCGTGCTGCTTCAATAGTGGTAGTAAGCGCTTCTGTAGGCACTCCCTAAGGTAAACCTGCCCGTTTACCGTGCCGGTCATCACGAAGGGGACGCTCCGTTTTCCGCAAGAGCAGATCGCTTGCCACACCATGTATTTTTTGGCAAACTTGGATAGTTTCTGCTTGCGAATCCCCTCCGGAACGCTGAATTTGTCCTCTGCGGAGAAGAACAACAGGCCCGGCAGCTGACGAAAGTCCGCTTTGACGTAGGTTTCGTCGTCCATTACCAGGCAATGCGGCTTCATCAGCATTTCGGTGTACAGCTTCCGGGCTCGCGTCTTCCCCACCATGTTTTGCCTTTCGTCGCGGTTAGGAGCCTTCTGAACCTTGTATGTACGCAGGCCCTCCCGCTGCTTGGTCCGCTGGACGAATGAACTTGACAAATTCAGCTTATTGGCGACATCCCGGACCGAACTTCTCGGATCACGTCTAAACTGCTTAACTACGCGCTTGTGATCTTTTTCACTGACGGAGCATCCATTTTTGCCGTTCTTCACCTTCCGGTCGATGGTTAGGTTCTCGAAGTATCGTTTTAGTACTCTGCTGACCGTGGATTGGACGATTCCCAACATCTTACCGATGTCCCGATGTGACAACTCCGGATTCTCGAAATGAGTGCACAGGATTAATTCACGACGCTCTTTTTCGTTCGACGACATTTTTCCAAATTTACGAAAAATTGACAGTGAAGCATGGCCAACGTGATCTATACACTCTTATCTGATTTTAAAGTGAAAGCTGAAGATATAATTCTAAAAATTAAATTTCTACAGCGTTTTTTCCGTGATGCAATTTGATGTGACACACCCTTTACAGTGTGTTTTAAGATTTGAGTGTACTTATTGTTGTTTTCCAGTTGTTATTAGGCCATTTTGAATTCCACATTTTCAATTAAACAAAAACATCAAAATTATATTGGTTCAGATTTTGAAAATCGTTTGTCTTTCCGTTTCGGTTACTTCAAAAAGCCGCTCTCTTGTCAGTTGAACTTGTCTACAGTAGCAGTTTGCTTCCCCACGGCGTGAACCTTTCAAAAAAGATTAAGGTAAAACTATATTCTGATTCTTGATGCACTGTTAAATTTCCTTGCTATGCTTGTATTGTCCTTCTAAATCGTGAATTGTTTTCAACGATATTTGCTGAAGAATAGAGCCCTTCAGAACCCAGTTATATCACCACCACAGATGATTCGGGTGGAGATACAGTCTATCGCAAAATTAAGTATGGGAGATGGGGGTAAGACGGACATGTTAAAGAAAACTTCAATTGTATCTTTGGAAACTCATGCTTTCCAAAACTTAAAAGCAGTTTCTTACAGTTCAATATACTGGTTTTCGAAATAATTGGCCAATATTTTATAAAAACTCGTTTTTTCATGTTTTTTACTGAAATTAAAACAAGCCGAAAAGTAGAACATTGTTATCGATGCGGGTATAATGGACATGTAGTGAGGGGAATATGGACAGGTCAATAATATACGAAACGTAGAAGTTTATCGCTCGCGAAAGGAATAATTTCGCTCTCTCTCAGTGCACTCAGTACCTGAAATAGAACAAAAAGAGAAAACAATATAAAAAAGAGTTCAATATTCTTCCCTTCACTTTCCATCATGCATTGGATGTGATTATGGATGGGACTGTCCATTTCAACCCCACCAGTGCAATTATTTCAATAATTTAAAGGGCCTGGCCGGGTAAGGGAGTAAAAAGGTGCCCCCAAACCAAATCACTAGCTGTATGGCAAATATTGTAAAGGATATTAAATAGAAATTTTGGTGGTTTATTTGAATCCCTATGTGGTTTGACGTAGGATCTATAGTGAAAAACGTACATTTTCGATTATTGCACGCCATCCTCAAAAGATCCGAGATAAAAATTTGAAAAAAAATACTGAATGTGCATCTTACTACGGTGTATCAATAAAAATTATCAAAAAAAATTTCATCAAAATTTTTAGTACTAAAAAAAATATTCAAATTCCGTGATGCAATTTGATGTGACACACCCTTCAGTTATTAACGTGAACTTTATTTCATAAAAACGTGACCTGTTTTTTGATTTGGCACCCTTAATGTAAGACGTAGTCCTACGTCAAAAATCAAAAAGCTTCCGTTTGTGAGACCTTTATCGCCCGTGCCATTCGGCAATGAAGAACACATACTCAAGGGTAAACCGTTATTGGTCAAGGGCACGAAACGATGATCAAAACTGATTTTAAAACATTTATTCATTCAATCCATTTTCGATTCCAGCGGAAAGGTTCTCATAGGTTAGTCGGTAAAGATTACGAATGCACGAGGCCGTCGTCGTTGTCTTCGTCCAGCGAAAACAGTGTCATTCTCACCCACCATCACTGCTGTGGTGACCTTGTGTCAACTGCTCGGCAAAGCCCTGTACCGTCTCTCATTTCACGCCGCACAAATCGTACCTGCCTGCCAGGAACGTCCTCACCTATTGCGGAACCTGTCCTATCCCAAGCTGCGAGACGCCGCGGTTTCGTTCGACACAAACACAGCGCAGTGCAGTGAGAAGTGACTTCGAGTGCGCAGCATCTTTCCTTGTGCAAAGTGCCTTTCGCAGTGTTTTCTTCCCGCAAATGCAATGAAAAAATAGCATCTTCCCTTCTTTCAGTACATCTTCTTATTCTGGTACGACATAAAGTTTAGGGCGCCTTCCGGCGTTGTTTGCTTTTCACCTCTGTGAATCCACCCCCTCAGCCCCAGACCGCGCGTGCAGCGCAGCATAGAAGCGCGCGTTCGAGAGATGTTTTTTTTTTGCATGATGGTCTCTTCCTTGAAGGAGCAGGAGGAGAGTGCGATAAAACTGCACTGCATCTTGTAGCTGCTCGAATCTGATTTATACTTATTGATAGCGAGTGGTTTGGTTTGTTGGAACCGTCGGTAAGGCATGTGTACTGTATTTATACACCACCGGTTGGAATGGGGAAGTACACACCAACCGCCAGACCCGGTGATGAAAGCGTTAACAGAGAGAGAGAGGGGGGATGTATATTGGTTTATGGTATTATAAAATACAAAGTTTATTTTGTCGATCAACAGAGCTAACATTATTTGCGTCACAGTCGCGGAAATGGACTGGGGCGGATCTGATTACAGCATGTGACAGATTGGCATTTGCAATCTGACAATGGAAATCGTTGAAAACATGAATGCTTATCATCAGAGAGATACTTGACAAAAAAGGTGGTGGCAATTAATTTCGCACAATGACCATCCTCGCCAGGATGATAACTTTCAGCCACAAAAGCAGCCAGTATCAAAACTCACCGCTCCAATTTCATGGTGGAACGCATCAACCGCATTAATACCGGTGTGTGGCTTTTGACGAGCGACATGGATTCGAAAATAATCATCTCCAAAATTTATTACATCCGATTCGAAATGCAGCCCTCGCAGCCATCGTCATCGTCATCGGCCTGAAGGACTGACTGGATGGATGACGTGAAACCAGAGATGCGATCTTCGAATTTCAATCGAACTGAAGTGGCCGATAACTATCTCCCCGGTAGCGTGTATCCATCGCCTGTTGATTTTTGCCCGGTAGCCGAGGGAAGGGCAGCTGACCCCGGTGCCGGTGCCAAATCGGAGAGAATATAAATAATTTTCCAATTAAAATGTAAAATAAATGGCCATCACCAGGCTGGTACAACTGATCCAACAGCCCTGGCATGTTGCAGGTTTGTGTCACTTTGGTGCGGGGGCGCAATGTGAGGCGGCAAGCAATCAAATCAAGGTTTTTCTGTTGCAACGTTCCAGAAGCCCTACCGACGTTGTTACCGTCGTCATCGCCAGTTCTGGTTCCAGATAGCAATATCTTTTGCATCTTGTCTCACCATTGGCCACTGCATTCCCAGCTTCTCTCGGCATCGTTCAGAGCTGGTTGGTTGCGGAGGGGGCAAAGGTCGTGCTTGACCGACGTTTGTGCATTATGGTGAAAAATCGCTTCTCGACGTGTATCCATCGCGCATTACATCGGTGCCCGGGCAAGTTCCGGAGACCAATCGAACGAGTCAGGAGGAAAATACGGTGCCAGTGTAAGCCAGCCCAGGACAAGTGATTTGGCGAGGCTACGTGGGCGGAATGTATACGATCCTGTGAGAGTGCATCCGGGTAGTTGATTGCGGACGGTTTCCCACTAAATGTACAAATGTGCTGATTTGATAGCACAGAATGCTACACGGAGTATGCATATATTCAGAAACCAAAACCTATTAGATGCGATGTAATCCAGTTGAATATATATTGACAGCGCATTTCAATTGGAAATTGATTCTTTGGGACAACATATGCAGGTCATTTGATTTGCCTGGTTTTTGATGAATTGCAGAATGAATATTTAGTGTCGCTAGACCAGATTACATCACTGGGTTCCATTAGAACGACTTGTTCCGTTGAAAATAAGCAGTTAAAAATAGATTCCCCATTTTTGGAACAACTGGGAAGAATAGTTTTTAGCTTCATAATATTATTTCCTAATATCCAATGACGATGCCTGGTTTTGATCCGCCGTTGTTTCCATCGAATGGGAATTCGACTATTTAATTTCCATTTTCTTATTGTTTAACAATATATACTTTTTTTAATATAAAGGAAGAATTTTTTTTTCAGAAAACCGATCTATACTACATGCACAGGTATTATTTGGTTGATATATTGTTCAATATTTCTACTTTAGTACCTATTTGATTTAAAACATCAAAAATTATCGAATAAAATTTTTTTCAGTTGAAGCGAACAAAAATCATACTTCGGACACTACACCCAAAGTTAATTTTTAGCACAAGTTATGGCATCCTGATTTATTACATTAAATGAGCTGAAAAATAACAGAAAATGTTCTACTCCCCAATACATGTATATCATTTGTATAATATATATGCCAATATGAGCGAGCGAAACAGGAGACACATTTAAATGAAAGCATATGAAAGCTTTTCGTACAGTTTGCCAAATACACGGCCCGGACAGAGAGAGATATATTCTCGTTCATGTTCTTCTTTATCTTCTTAGAAAACCCTTTCAAACTTCGTTTTATGATGAGGTGTAATATTATCACGCTTCAATATTACAGCGCTGGCAGCTATATGGATAGCGTGTTCGTGTGAAATAGCTTTGCATTCCAGCCGGCCTTGGTTCGATCCCCATCGTATGGACTTGTTTTTTTCTGGCACAATCCCAAATGAAATGAGAAAAGAAAACAGAAAGAGATGTCTGCTCGCACACGTGCAAACCATTTTTAAGCTTTTAAAACAGCTCATTATTTGCGCATTTGACCCTCTAACATACGAAATGCCATCATTTCTGCCAAAGATGAAATGTTTTCAGCCAACGCTAGTTTGGGTGTAGTTACGCGAAGCTTCCGCAAGAAAACAAATCGAGGATTATCCACCTCGATAAAACCCTATATTATAATGCTTTGTAGGATAACTCCACACCTTCATACAAACATTATTACAGCTTGGTTTAATAACTACCAATCTTGTGCTTGAACTTAGGTAGACAACACGCTTTTTAATTGGTTCTCTTGATTGATCAGAAACAGTGAAACTGTACAAAGAACACACAAAATTACAACTCTCATTGTGCAAGTATTTACAACTTTAAATAGCCAATAACGACGCCGACCAAGTTCCTACAATCACCCGAGAAGAAAGAATGGAATGTTAGTGTGATACTCGCGGACCCTATATCGTGGTTCCCCTGTGACAACAGGGAAGAGGTAGTTGTTGGTGGGAAGGTTTAAGAATCTGGGTTCTGTAAATGCGAACTCTCAATCAATGGGGGGATAAGATCTCGAAAATCATATTGCGACGGAACGAGCGGTCCAAGGCTTGGATTATCTCATATTGTCTGGTTAGAAAAATGTCTAATGAGATTAATTGGAATTAATTTTAAGGGGCGCTGCAATATTTATTTTAACACGGTGAGCCCTGTGTCGGTCCCCAGGGACTGATATTGAACTTTTCGTTAGAAAAACTTTGATCACTGGAACTGACATTTACAAAATAAGGAACATAAAAAGAAAATGTTTTGTTTTCGATTGTTGCACGATCTGTGACTACTTTCTAGACGAATTTCTGACCATTTTCTTTCTAGGCAATAAACATCTTTGGGAGCGGGAACCGACATTGATATTGTGCAAATGCTCTTGATGCGGACTGAATGGAAACCGCAGCAAGAACAATCCAGGGCTCAACGTGTTATTATACAAGCAGAAGAATAACTCTAAAAAGCCATAATGCATTGCAATCACAAGTATAACGTGTAACATACCCAAAGAGCAATTCGTTATACCGGAATATCAGTCTATCTCAGTATCATTCAGAAAAAAAATAACAGAGAGCTATGTCCACGACACGACCTTATTGTTGACGTGAGACTAACAAAATATTTTACTCAATTCACATGAGTTGAATAATATGTAGCCGAAAGGTTGAAGTGTTGGCTCCGAAACATGACCGCAAGATGACGAAGGATTACATTATAATATTTGTTACATATTGGTTATATCTATATTATGATATCTTTGAGCCAGATGCACTGCAGTCACTTTCAGTAGTGTTAGGAAAAAGCTTCGCGGTCTACACAAATGTATGCAAAATTGAAAACTCTTATTTCAACCCTATTATTATATTAATTATGACAAATTTTATAATTATCCATATTGTGTCCAAGTATTCAAATCGATTAGTGTAAAAACCTCGTAGATCCATTAAGAAATGACTGAGCAATAAGCACTCAAAATTGAACAATTTTTGAGACGCGACTGATATTTATTATTTTTTCGGTATGAATCCTCATTGTGTATTCAAAAGACGGAACCCCAATCCTATCTTAAATTCACATCGAAATACTTCGTTACGTGGGGTCATCGTATCCTGAAAGGTTGCGTGTCCGCTACTAAGCGAACGATCATGAGCTCATAACTCAAGGCCCTCAACTGACCATCTTTGTGTGTTATTCTAGCTGCTATGTCCACGCAACAATCATCATGTGACGGTAATCCTAGTCCCTTACCGCTCACATTTTCGGTCTGCTGCATCGGTAATTGGCACTATTGAAAACACAACAATGGAAGCCTCATATCAAAGTTTAACTGTGAACATTCGAATAATAGGAATATTTTTACGCCGAAAAAGGCGACATGTGTTGTGTATCGATAGAATACGAATACTCTTACGCCTGAACGGCAACAGTGTAATCGATAAAACAAATGTTTATCGATGGATAAGGAACATACTCTTGCGCCTAAAAATGGAAACAGTGTAATATGCAACAAAAGTTATCTTAAGATAAAAAATGTACACGAATGAATTCGGCTCTGTTAAAGCTGAATTGCTAAATGAGCCTAATAAAATAAACAGATGGGATTAAAAAAAACTTCGTTACGGACAATTTTATCGACGAAGCTCAACAATAGGTACCATTTGAGCAAAAATTTCATCAATTAGAAGCGACTAACGTCAGTTGTCGATTCGTCCTTTTAAAGTCAAAACAAAACTCACATAAAAGAATTACATACATCTTGAATTTTTCAGAAAGTGAATCATAATTGATGAAAATACTTCTTCTACGCATATGCTCGAATGTCAACAATGACAAAATTATTGGACATCTATTTTGTTTCGGGATTTTCTGAATTTTAGATTTTTGGAATTGCGATTTTCATTTTCTGAATTTTGAAAATTCTGATATGAGAATTCTGGATTTTACTTTATTTGAACTTTTTGGATGCTACATTTTTAGAATTTCGAATTTATTGCATTCTATCTTTTCATTTTAGATTTTTCGATTTCATATATTTTCAATCAAAATGTTTTTAGAATTTTAGTTTTATTTGTTTTCAATCCAATTTTTTTGTGGTTTTAGATTCATAGAACTAAAATTTTTGGGTTTTAGATTTTTCGATTTAATTCTTGCAATTTTAAATTTTTGGACTAAATTTCACAAATTTTATTCTTTTTTATTTTAGATTTACGGATTCCAATTTTTTGGATTTAGGATTTTTGAATCACAAATTCTTGGATTTTAGTTTTTTTTTACTTAATTTTTCAAGATTTATTTTTTTTTGTACTTCGACTTGATTTATTTTATTTATTTTGAATTTAGATCTAAGTTTTTTTAATTTGGCAGACTTATCTCACTTCTTAACTAGGCGAACCTAGCCAGAATTTTCACCTGCCCCCGGGCTTCTGAATGCCAAAGGGGGACTAGGCTCTGCGGAATGCACGTATCTGCATGCTCGTGCTGTTTTAGTCCTGACCGAGGAATTGTCGGACAATCGCGCAGGTGCTAAGGATGACCGACTTTTGGATGCCGGCCAATTCCTTCTCGATGTTCAACACCTTTAGCGCTTCCAGAAGTGTCTTCGGGATAATTCCAGTTCCAGAGAGAACGACTGGAACAATTCTTGGGACCTCCCTTAGCCCCCACAGTTCCTTGAGCTCCACGGCCAATGGTCGGTACTTGCAGATTTTGCGACCGTGGGTCTCCTCCAGATTCTGGTTCAGTGGAATAGCGACATCGATGATGGTGACTTTGCGGTCGCTCTTGTCGTAAACCATTATATCTGGGCGGTTGTGGTGGATCGAGAGGTCGGTCAGAACAGTGCGATCCCAGTACAGCTTGAAACGGTCATTTTCCAGGACAGGTGCAGGCAGGTACCGGTAGTTTGGTACGTTGTCTTCCAGTAGAGCACATTGGAGCGCCAGTTGTCGATGAACAATACGGGCCACGTTGTTGTGGCGCTCGGTGTAGGCTGCGTTGGCCAAAACGGGACAGCCTCCCATAATGTGCTCTATGTTTTCACCTGGTTGATGGCACATCCGGCAAATGTCATCAACGTCTTGATGCCAGACGTACCGCCTGCAGTTTCTCGTCGGCATTATCCTGTCCTGGATGGCTATCATGTCGGCTTCTACTACTGAAGAGAGTTCACCACGCGTTAGCCACAGATTAGATGCGGCCTTGTCGACGTGTGGCCGGTCCAGTTGATGGGGGTGGGCACCATGCACTGCCTTCTGCTTCCAAGCTGCAATCTTCTCCTCCACTGTCTGCAGATTGCAGTTGAGTTGGTACTCCGCTTGCGCCAAGTGCAGAGCGCTGTATCCTCTGTCGGCGGCGCAGACAGCCCGGTATAGCGCGTTTTGGTTGGCGCGTTCTGCGAAGTACTCGCGCAGTTGTCGTACCTGGGCAACACACAGTGCAGAAATGTCGACGATTCCAAGTCCCCCTTCTTTGCGTGGTAGTGAAACTCTCTCCAGTGCCGATTGAGGATGGTGCATTCCGGCCTCTTTGAATGCTTTCCTCATCCTCCTCTCAAGGTCCTCTTGTCTCGCAGCTCCGTCTTGATGTCGGAGTGGCGAATCCCGGTGAGCTGTCGGAATCCAAGATATTTATAGGATTCGCCACGAACCATGTCTCTTATAAACTCGCCGTCATAGACCTCGTAGCCTCCGGATTCGGTAAGTTGTCCTTTCAGCAGGTGGACACAGCGACACTTGTCGAGGCCGAACTCCATACAGATGTCCCTGCTTATGTCTTCGACAACCCGGATAGCTACACCTAGACGCTGACGTGAATCAGCGTAGACCTTGAGATCGTCCATGTAAAAGGTATGGGTCACTTCTTCGTGGGCGCCGTCGCCATACCTTATTTTATAGCCATGACCGTTTCTATTGAGCGTCCTACTGAGGGGGTTCAGTGCCAGACAAAACCAAAGCGGGCTGAAAGAGTCGCCTTGGAATATCCCCCTCTTTATCTGCAGCGTTCTAGACTGCAACACATTTTCCCCATCACTGAGGTGCAGAGACGTACTCCACTGCCTCATCGCATGCTGCAGGAACCTAACGACGACGGGATCAATTTTGTAGAGCTCCAATACCCGGACGAGAAACGAGTGAGGTATGGAGTCATAAGCCTTCCTGTAATCGATGTAGGCCATACTTAGGTTCCGCTGGTTATATACCGCCTGGCCGACTATGGCTGCGTCGATGATGGCCTGGTCTTTGCAGCCATGCGTATTTTTCCTGCATCCTTTCTGCTCTTCTGCGATGATGTGATGCTGTTCGCAGTGAGCAGAAACTTTGGCGGTAATTATGCTGCTCAGTATTTTGTACAGACTCGATAGGCACGTTATCGGTCTGTACTTTGATGGGTTCAATGTGTTGCTGTCTTTCGGGAGGAGGAAGGTGACGCCACGGGTGGCGAATTCAGGAAGGTTGTGTGGGTCACGTAGCACCTTGTTGAAGCACTCAGCTATCTTTGGATGTGCGACGGTCAGCTTCTTGTGCCAAAAGTTCTGGACACCATCGGGGCCCGGTGCTGCCCAGTTCCTCAGGTACCGCGAGGCTTCGCGGACATCGTTCTCTCCGACGATGATAGCTGGCATCTCTCCAATTTCACCACAACTCTCCTCCTCCCGTTTTAACCACATTTGCCCGTCGCGATGTTCTACTGGGGTCTCCCAAATACCAGCCCAGAAGTTCGTCACATCGCTAATATCTGGCAAACCTTCGCGGTAGTCGGGCTTCTCGTCGCTAATGTGGTCGTAGAACGCTTTTTCGTTATCTCTGAACATCCGATTTTGTTCCTGGCGCTTTGCAGAGTCAGAGTAACGTTTCAGCCGTTTAGTTAGGACGCTCAATTGCTGTACCAGTGTGTCGAGTTTTTCCGTCAGCTGGTGAGCTCCCAGCTGGCGAAGTTCAGTAGGCCGCACGATCACAGCAACTTGGCACATAATTTCGCCGATCTGCTGCCTCTTTTGTACGCCATCAGTCTTCCAATTGCGGCGCGCTTGTTTAGGATCCGTTGCTCCAATCTCCTTCGCCATGGAGGCTCACGCCTTTCACGGAGATGTTGGAGCAGTCCGCCTCTTGGCCTAATACGGTATCCTAAACTTTTGGCGGTCGCCACAGCAGCACAGTAAACTTTCAGTTGCAGCTCCTCCATGTTCTCAGCATCAACCAAGTGCAGCGGAAGAACGTGCTCGTTCATGAGCTTTACTGCACTTGTCAGCCTGCGGGAATGCTGCAACTTCGGGATCCTGGGGCGCGACAAAGGGTCCGTGTCGCGGAACTGTGAGATCGCCTCGTCGTAATGGAAGACCAGATCGCGTAGTAGTTGTTGATCTGGCTGTGGGTCTTCCGGCTCAGGGGGTTGTTGTACTGTGGCCTCCACTGGTGCTGATTCGCGTGCCCCACTCGCGAATGAATTGCTCAGCCGTACTGAACTTCGTCTCGACACATCGCTTGCTCTGCTTGTTCTGGAGCTTAGTTCTCTCTGCACCTGCTGCTTGATCTCGTCGACTTGCGTTTGGGAGAGCATATTGTTGCGTACAATCGCTCTACGCCTCGCGTTCATCGCGTTTTGGTCAAGCCTCCCGACGAACTCTGGATACGCTTCCTCGAACATTGCGAGTATTCGAGGGCGACCGCTCATGTCCGTCTCCAAAGCAGTGCAGATGTAATAGGCGCGGATCACGAATTCATTCATTTCATGTGTCCACATGATCCGTCGCCTAGTAGTACCCACAAGTGTAGACGACTGTCGTCTGACAGTCGCAACACGCCTCGTAGGCGCAGCGTTTCGTTGGTGATGTCGATGGCTGCTGTTTCCGTGTGGCGGTAGCTCTTCGGGTTGAACCCGGCTGGTGGCCCGCTCTTGCACATCGCCCTCCAGCCGCTGGCCGCTCGCTCTTACGCCCGTTCCAGGACCAGCTCCAGTTCGGGGACCCTCCTCGGGCGATCGCATTCTGAGTATTCTTCGTGAACGTAGCTCCATTTTCTGGGTGTATCTCCTTTGCCCGGGAGACAGCGGGTTGGCAAGGCCTCCATGACCCGGGAGGACTTCCCCGGGAGAGATATAGCGCTCTGACTCGCTCGCACCCCCTCACTTAGCCACTTTCGACACCCGTTCTCGGAGCCAAGACCAGGTGTGTGTTTCCAGTTCACGCCCGATCTAAAAATGTCGTCATATGATCTTCGTGGAGGCGTGAGATAGGAACATTTGAGACCAACAGGTAGGCTCCTACCCTAGTGTTGATCCCCATTTGAGAACCAATATATACTCCTATTTTAGATTCTAATTGTTCTGTGTTTTTTAAAAATTGTTTCATAGTAGATTTTGTTTATTTTAGACTTTACAATTTCATATTTTTTTTATTTTTTTTTTATTTTTTATTATTGAAATTTTCGGCTTAATTCTTCTTATTTTGAACATTTTAGAATTTGATTTATCGAATTTCAATTTTATATATTCAGTTTTTTATATTTATACTAGCTAACCCGGCAAACTTCGTCCCGCCCATTTACTTGATTAATTCTCGAGTAATGCAGAAATTTGTGTTTTATTTGTATGGCAGCCACCCCTAAGAGAGGGGGGAGGAGTATCTTAACACCATAGAAACATTTATTGCATCCTAAAATCTCCACATGCCAAATTTGGTTTCATTTGCTTGATTAATTCTCGGGTAATGCAAAAATTTGTGTTTCATTTGTACGGCAGCCCCCTCTAAGAGAGGGGGAAGGAGTATCTTAACACCATAGAAACATTTATTGCATCCTAAAACCTCCACATGCCAAATTTGGTTTCGTTTGCTTGGTTAATTTCCGATTAACGCAGAAATTTGTGTTTCATTTGTATGGCAGCCCCCCCTTAGAGAGGGGGGAGGGGTCTCAAAATATCACGAAAACCTTCCCCGGCCCCAAAAACCCCTACATACCAATTTTCATGTCGATCGGTTCAGTAGTTTCCGAGTCTATAAGAATCAGACAGACAGACAGACATCACTCCATTTTTATATATATAGATATTCCAATTTTTTTAATTTATTTCATATTTGCATATAAATTTTTTTTTATTTTATATTTTTGAATTTCAGATTCATGAATCTAAATTTTTTGGATTCAAGTGTTTTGAATTCCAAATCGTTTGATTTTAAATTTTTGAAATCTTATTGCATATTCGACATTTATGTTTTTGATTTTATGTATTTGAATTTTAGTTTCAATTTTTTTTTTCATTTTTAAAATTTTTTATTCTTTTGGTTTTTAATTTTAATATGTTTGGGTATGAATTTATGAACATCAGATTTTTTATGATGAACTTTTGCTTTTTTTTATTTTCTAATCGGAAATTTTTTAGAATCATGTGTTTTTTTTTTTATTTCAAATTTTTCTATTTAAGCTCTGTTTTTTGTTTTTAATTTAAATTTTTGAATTTGAGTTTCTTTGTTTATTTTTAAATTTAGAATTTCAAATTTTTGTTTCCACATTTTTTGCATTTCAAATCGTTTGATTTGAAATGTTTGGATTCTATTTTTTTTCATTTTTAGATTTTTTAATGATAATTTTATGCATTTTTCGCTATTAAGGATTTTTAGAACCAATTTTTTCAAATATTTTGTTTTAGATTTATGAAATCAGAATGACTGGCTTTTATATTCATGAATTCAAATTCTTCTACAGTAGACCCTATTACCCACAAGCGGACGATCCGCGGTGCGGATTGATGAATAGATAGATAGTCTAATGACCAATGATTTTCTTTTCTGATGTTTAAACACATAGTTTTCATGCTGAAATTACCTTATTTCGCGTTTGCACCTATTTTTTAGTACTCTATTGCGTTATCCTGACCTTTCCACGGTGACCTTGCCAGACTCTTCCGCGGATAATCGGAATACCACTGAGTTTCCAATTTTTGGATTGTACTTTTTCGAATTTTGGACTATGTCAACTATGTCATGATTTTCAATTTTGATTTTGGAACAAAACTTATTGAATTTAGTTTTTTTTTTATTTTATATACTCCTATTTTAGATTCTAATTGTTCTGTGTTTTTTAATAGTTTCATAGTAGATTTTGTTTATTTTAGACTTTCGAATTTCAGTTTTTTTTTGAATAAGATTTTTAAAATCATTTTTTTTAGATTTCTGAATTCCAAATAATTGCATTTTAGATTTTTTTGACTTTGGATTCATAGATTTAAAATTCTTAAATTCTAAATTTAGGTATTTAGGTGTTTAGGATTTTAGATTTGGATTTAAACTGTTTTATTGAGATTTTGAGGTTAATTTATTTTTTTAATTTAAAATTCTTTGATTTTAAAATTTAGGAATAGAATATTTTGTTTTATTTTTTTATTTTTTATAATTCAATTTTAGATTTATTCTTTAGCCTTTTGAATTGTTTGATTTCAGCTTTTAACATTATAGCGTTTTTTTATTTTATTTTGGATTTCCGGAATGATTTTTTTTTTGCAATATAGCTAAATGGTTCATCAGTTTCAACGGCAAGCTAGAAGAAAAAGAGGACAAAACACCACTAATAAAACCGTTCTACCAGGACCCATGCAAACGGAGCGACGTAAACACAAATATACTAAAAACACTAACATGTCCACAAATATCTGCAAGGAAAAAACTACTTCATATTTGAAAAATAGCAATACTCAAACCTAAATACATAGAAACAAATCTCTGACATTTTCAATACAACTAGTCCTTTCGTACTGTTATGAAAAGCGCATCTTCGCTAGGACAATCGTCGAGTTGCTCTGCTCCCATGCGGATCGAGCGTATTTTTAACGAGCTCCGGATTTTGGTAAATTGATAAGAAAAAAAATTCCATGAAAAATCAACGAAAGAAATGTTCATTATTTCAACAATTGTGGTTTCTTCTTATTTTCAAATTTATGTTCATTGTCAAATATTATCTATTTCGAACTGGGAATCGGTAGAATTTTCAATAATTCTTCCTTTTGACAGTGCGATCATTGGTTCACTCATGCAAAATCAGAAGAAAACTTTCAATAACATTTTTTTACTTACCTTATTTACACAGTCCTCGTTAACGTCGTATGTTTTCTACAAATATTCTATTGTTTAAATTGAAATACAGATGTTCGGATGAAGTCAACTATCGATAGATTGCACAAACATGGTTGATAGATCAAATCTTCAATTTGTGGGAAAATATTTGATGTTTCATTCCTTTACGTTGACTTCACGGTGACGGGACGTCATATGTGTAGCATATGTGTTTTATTCGTCATTCAATTCATAACATGCAGCTTACGTTTTCTGGTTCAAAACCTCATTGTAACTCCAAAAAAGAATTGATGGAGAAATATTCAATTTCAATTGCTCCTCATCGATTTTCGAGCGGCTAACATCAATTGACCGAGTGTCCGACCAGTTTAACATATCCACACAAAGCCCCAAAGTGTGACTTTCGACGCGCCAAGCTCTCCCATACATGCTAATAGTTATCTATCCTCCAGCATCATGTAACCTGAAAATGAACATCAGCCGAGAGCAAGCAAACAGGGAAACAAACGAAGCCGACCGCCGCCGACTCACGAATTGGTTGGACTCTACGCGAGAGGATGAAGAAGATTGAACCCCGGTCGCCACATCTAGCCGAAGGTAAGACACTCCATCGAGTCGAAGAAAGAACCAATATACCGTAGTGGTTGGCAACTTTGCGCCCAAAGCTTGGGTCTCTGAAGTCAGCACCCACTCGAGGCCACCCTTTGGTACGGTAATGGTCACGAGTCCGAATCATTCTCACATAAACCGCGATTTCTTCACTACCGGGTGTGAGGAATTCGGGCGGCATCCTGAAAAAAAAAGTGACCCGATCGGTATCTGGTCACGACTGAGGAGCGAGAGATTCCTAGACGCCTGCGGGGAAAGTCTTTTTTCCGTTGGGAACAAGCGCTGGATATTTGTGCACATCTGCATAGTGCTATTGAATTCGCTAATGAGCAAACGAGCCTCCACTTGAGACTGATACTCAGAATTAGTCCGGCAAATGGATTTTTCCGTTGTTTTTATTTTCGTGTAAATAACAAGAACCGGCGGAGCGCAACAAAAAAAAATAGAAGCAGAATGAAACGCTAGAATTATGAAAACGATCAGTCAAATTATAGCTCACAGCATTCGTTATATGAATTATGAATCATATCACGGCCGCGTCTTCTTCGTCTCATCATTACGCGCCCATCATTGGCCCTGTCATGTTCCGGAAAGCGTACAATTTTTTTTTCTTCTCTCCTGCTAACTTGGGACTCATGTTTTGGTTCCTGCACCGGGTCTCGCGCGAAGGCCAAATTAAAAAGCAACTCAAAACGAGCCGGACCGCCTGTCTTTCCGGAGGTCTCTTCTCGCGTGGTTTTATTTTCCAATTTCGAACCTTAAAACGTATAATTTAAATCAATTATCTTCCGCTCGGGCGTCTCAAACGGTTTGAACTTCTTCTCGTTTTCGTTCGCAGTTGTTTTGACTGCACGTCGAGACCCGCGAAGCCTAACAAGTCCACGCGAGAAGCGGTTCATGCCCTTTGCCTCTCATCTCTCCGAGGAGCAACATAACTTCGGACAGGGGACGAGATAACATTAAAACAGCATGTTCGCTAGCGGCATTCGGCCGGCCGGGAACACCATCAAGCGCACAGTTAGACCTCCACTCATCATGTTCACCTGTCGCTTCTGCCATTTTCGGGGCATATGCGATGCGATTGATGGCGCTTTGGAATGAGCGGATGTGGATGGATGTGGTCAACACACAGTAATGGACTTCTAGTCGCGATAGAACCTGATAATCCGCCAGCTCTAGGTTTTGTTTACGCCAACGAATTGAGGGTCGTCTCTTCGCGATATACTAATAGCTGGAGGGGGTCCTTGGTCGCTGTCTAGTGGTAAAAAATGGAAAAAAACAACTAAAAAAGACGGGTGGGTAATGTCGGGGACATAACCGAAGTGAGGTAGGATTATACAAAGGGGACAGCTTTTGTTAAATATATACTTTGAATATATTGTTTTATTTTCTTCTCCTACGTGATTACCTACCTATCTACCTGAAAAATGGATTAGTTTACTGTTTACTCTTTATGAATGTGTTGTGTATTTGTTATCACTCGATATTCCCATCTTGTTCGGTTAAACCTTCCTGTTTAGCTATTGCGTTTGCCACTCGCCACAGCTTTCACAGTTGGAAAATTTCTTCCCATCCAGCTTGTGACATATCAGTAAATTACATTTAATGCGACGTGCCGGAGAAACACTTTGCCACTCACTGAAACTAATTGTTGCCTTGATGAGCGCCGAACCGAAGCTGCTCTGTTCTTGATGCTGGTTTTCTGATTGTCGTGAGCAGCTTTGCAAGCCAACTCGAGCACTCCGACGGCCGAAACTCTATAATCGCTGTTAGGTATACTGGTGCTCCGGCACCAATCCGTTCGGCCTAGTTACCCTTGCGGAGCAATTAGTGAATGCGACCAACAGGGAACTGGAGACCTGCACGGCTCGAGTGAGACTTTGCCTTTCCCTTAACTTGTCCTCCTTTGTTACGTCCACGATGCCGATGCCGTACAACCACACGGGTTTACGGTTTGAAAGAAAATAAGATATTTTTTTGGGGTCCGCGTGTTTTATACTCTAGCGGTACACACTCACAGGATAGAGACAAATCGGCAGACTCAGCCAGAGGGGCGAGTCCCACGAGACGAACAAATGAGCGTTAAATGGGAGCGATGGCAAAAAATTACATTCATTACGATTTGTTCGCTCGTTTGATTTACATGCAGGATAAAAAGTGTCCTTTTAGGATCACAAAATTATCTTCAATCTAAAGAGTTTATTGTTTTGTTATCACTCGATATCCCCATCTTGTTCAGCTAAACCTTTCTGTTTAGCGATTGCGTTTGCCACTCGCCACAGCTTTCAGATGGAAAATTTCATCCCATCCAACTATGTGACATGTTGTACAGTAAATTACATTCAATGCGACGTGTCGAAGCTCCACTCATTGTCGGATTGGAGGCGATATTAACCTGTAATTGAACATTTGCGATGACAGTTGTACAGTGTCGACTTTCAATGTGGGGTCATAATTTGGATCTCTATGTTTACAAAAATGTCCAACTAAATAAGTCGCATTACATGTCCGTCCAATTAGCTAAATGTCGAACTAATTGTAAATTACTGTACTTTCAATCTGGAAACAATTTAAGAATTGGTGAAAATTGAATAATCAGGAAAGTCCCCAACTATCAATAAGCTCAGAACAACTGCCAAATTCACATACTCATCAGATCCTGGCAAACAAATTATGAAAAAATCAATTTGTGTTTTATTATTATTTTGGATAATGTTTTAGAAAGCATTGAACTGTATTTCGTAAACTCTTTTTTGGAAGGTTTAATGGCCCTGAAAAGCGCCTTGTTTTATGAAATGGTTCCAATTTAGAAATCTTAGTACTCGCGGTTTTGAAAAAAACCATTTCGAACGCCCTCGATGCCGCCTTGTTCTGGATTTGCCACCAAAGCAGTTTGTATAAAGAACAAACTTTTTTCTTCTGCTACCTGATGCCGTTTTGCGATTGCGTTTGCCACTCGCCACTCGCTGCTACTGCCTGTTGTTGTCTTGAAGTCCACCGAACCGAATGTGTTCTGTTCTGAAAGCGGGTTTTCTTATCGTCGCGAGCAGCTTTACCAACCAACTCGATCACTTCGGCGGCCGAAACTATATAACGCCGGCTAGGTGGACTGGTGCACTGGTACTAACGCGCTCGGCCTAGCTACCCTTGCGGGGAACTCCAGATCAACACGGTTCGAGCGGGATTTTGCCTTTCCCTCCTTTGCCATGTCCAGACATGGCTGCTTGGGTTGGTTTGTTGATGTGTTGTGATGCGAACCGATGTGGTGTACGGTTTGGATGAGGAAGGAAGGTCTTGAATTATAGAGACTTTAAACTTTTGCAGTTCATTCGTCTCTAGCCTTGAGAAAGGCCCTTTGAAAAATCTACTCTACTCTACTCCAGCGCTACCACCTCCGCCCTCTTGCCTTGAGAAAGGCACTCGATCCCTCGCCGTCCACCTCGTCCAGCAACGATGTTGTCCAGTCGGTGTCCACACAAAGAATGATCGTTACGGCAGCGGAGCGGGGATTTTTAAGCTGACTGGCTGGCTCGAGAATTACGCATGTGTGAGACTGCGACCAATGTTTCGTTCATTTTTTTCTTTTTCTTTTCCAATCGTGCTTCATTCTATTTCGCTGCTGCTCTGGTTGCCCGTTTTGGTCGGTACGATTTGAGGAGCACAAAATGGACCAATCAAAAATGGGCACATAGTGCATTTTGACAATGCTTGATATTTCACAATTATTCAATTATTTATCTCAAGAAAAATGAAATGTTATTCGTTATGATAGATGCGTAGATATATTTCCTATCAATTGATGCAAAAACCTTTGCGATCTATTGAGAAATGCTCGAGTTATAAGCGTTCCAAATCTTGCATTTTTTCCTACTTGTTCAGTGCCTAGATTTCCATTTCACCCCCTATATCTTCCGGTTAGACGTAGTCCTACGTCAAAAAAAAAATTTAAAGTTAAACGGTTTAATTGTGATTAAACATAATAATGTACTAAAAGCTAGAAAATAATTAGGCAAGTAGCAGTTAGCAGTTATCAAACGTCTCCTTCATTATTCTAGGGCATTGATAAGACTAAAATAAAATCGTGTGACATATGATGAAGTCGCTAATTGTGGATAATGGATATCCAACGTGCCCAACGATTTTATTTTAGTCTTATCAATGCCCTAGAATAATGAAGGAGAGGTGTGATAACTACTAAGGTGCTGTCCACATACTACGTGGACAACTTTAGGGGTGGGGGGGTGGAAGGGTTTAGAAAAATGTCCACGCTTGTCCACGTATAGGGGGGAGGGGGTATAGACTTTGTCCACGTGGACACGAATAATAAATACTTTTACAAATATAATCACCGATACATTCTAAATTAAATAAAAACTGTTCCACATTCAAGACTTTTAAAACATTTCGCCAATCCTGAGTATTCCGTATTTATCAATAAACGGATTGTGCTGCCTGAGAGTACATCATATAGTTCTACTAATATCATTCTTCTTCATTGAAATACATATTCTGAAAATAACTCACGTAAACTGTGAATGACCGAGCTATTTCGTATGATCCTATAACTTTTATAGATAGGGGTTATGCTTAAACGTTCATAGCCCAAAACTATAAAAATTAAACGATTTTATTATGGTTGAGTTTTCTTGCTATTACACATATGGATTTTTTCATCAAATATGATTTTATATTGATTTTGTTCTATCTCGAGAACAGTTGATCTTAGGATAATAATGTTTGTATAGTTTTTCGTGTAGAATAAATTTTTTGTATTTCTTTTTTCAAAATTTTTTTGCTATTTTCCGAGGTAATTTTCTGCCAAAAAAATGTGATAAGCTTGTTTGTTTCTATCAACAAAATGAAGGCAAAAAAAAAGGTCGCAAGAAATGTTCAATAATTCTTTCATAGTTGAGATTTGAGCTTAATTTCATAGTTGAGAATGAATGAATCGTAAGTTGTCTGATGTCATTTTTCCCCGCGAGCCCTTTGAAAGTCATCTAGACACTCAAAGCAGAATGTTCGATAAGGACCCTTAGAAAATTCTCCGAACTATGGCGGAAAAGGTTTCGTGTTGCGCTACCGACTAAAGGTGAATCGGAAATACAGAGTGAATATGAATCGGCATTTGCAGTGATCGATCATATTCCGGAGGGGGACAAAGAACTGCACACAACAAAAAAAAAGGAGGAGCGGAATGCGACATCGTAAATTTTGGGTGATTTTCGGAACGCTGTAACTCTGTCGTGAATTAATGCATTTGTCAAAGCAATTACTGGATATTGTATAGCACATATTCATACTTTCACAACTGCCCATCGATGTGCTCTGCGATCGTTATATCATGAAATATTCATAATCCAAAGGGAAAGGATTATTTTTCATTCGATCAAGAATATCTCTGTAGTAAAATGATCGAATTAATCAGATTATTTGCATTATTACTGGCGAAGATGCTCATAGATTTCCAGATGGAATAAGCACTCTTCTGAAATAAAGCTGTGTACGTAAATTAACTTTCTTGTATCAAATATGTAGGGCTTGATCACGAACGTCACTTCACGGTGAAAACGAAATGATTTGTATGCAATTTGTATATTATGTGTTATCAACACATTTTTTCAACTCTACAAGAGCTGATGATTGCGCCGGCTAGTGACCATTCTATCCTGGATTCCTCGAGTCGAGAAAGACGCACCACGCTAGATAGGGGGTACAGACAAGGGGGGCGTTGCTGATTAATGGTCAGCTGCATCCCAATATTAAGTATCCCGTGTCGGGCACACGTACAGAGCATCGAAGACTGCGCCATACCAATTATGAGAACACTTGTAATACTAACCTCGAGTCAACCGCGAGTAATCGGTTACATATTACTAACATAGTCTAAGCAAACATTGTCAAAATATTGAACTCCCGGCCCCGTTAGGCTGACGCCATATGAGCCTTAATAAAATATATATTTTGGATAAAAAAAAAAAAACACATTTTTTGCAAATGTTTAAAAAAACAGGTATTAAAATTGTATTTAAAGATGATTTTAAATTCATTTATTTGTATTCGATTGGCGTTTGCAATCATAATTATTAACCTCAAGATTTATCTTTGGAGTCGTGAAGTTTACATTTAGATGCGGATTGTTCCTCACCTGCTCAACTGTACATTGTGTGTTTCCGTGTTGGCAAACCAGATAACCTTTATATCTTCGTTGATGATGACAAAAAATATTGTATACTCACAAGTATTTCAAAATCAAACTCATATGAAACATGTGCTTTGTACTTCGTACTTGCTAGTCATTTCTCTACCATGCAAAAACAGTGGGCCACAGCAGAGCAGATACAGCAGGGTACAGCTAGTAAAATTTTAAATAAAATAAACCTAAATGGAGTTAAAATGGAATTAAGGCGCAATTCAGTTATTTCCCCAATTGTTTTAATAAAAAAAGGAAAAATGTCCACGTGGACAAAAGGGGGTAGGGGTATGAAAATATCCACGCTTGTCCACGGAGGGGGAGGGGGGAGTCTAAAATCATCCTTATCTGTCCACGTGGTATGTGGACAGCCCCTAACTACTACTTGTCTAATTATTTTCTAGCTTTTAGTACATTATTATGTTTAATCACAATTAAACCGTTTAACTTAAAAAAGTTTTTTTATTTATTTTTTTCTTCATTATCTGTTTTATTCGAATATTTCTCTGCAATAAAACCATTGTACTGTATTTTATCAGTCAAAAAATTTCATTTGATGCCTATATAGAGTGGATTGCAGAAAATACATAGTTTGTTCTTCAAGTCAAGTTCGTTCGTTTGATACACATATTTCAATCAACCTTTTTTGAGATGATATGGAATCAGCTATTTTATAGCTGATTATATGGAATCAGCTATTTTGTATCGGCGGCCAAATTGGATTTTTCAAGATAAGCAGTTTTAAAATAACAGCAGAGATAAAGGTATTTTATAAATTCGGTCAGTTCCTATTGGTCAAATTTCTATTAATGTGGAACAACCCTACAGACATACAAACATTCATACATACAGTTCAAGCTAAATGAAACCGTTTCATAAAGTAATTTGCTATTTTGTGATTGCGGCCATCATGGATTTGGATTTTTCATGATCTACTGTGATCTACTATTCATGCCCTTTCTTTTGATACTCATATTGATCGGGTTTTGAGGAAATAAGTAGCCCACCATTTAGCAGTGGCAACCATCTTGGATTTGCATTTTGCATAAATAACTGTGTTCTACTTGTCAAGCCCTTTCGCTTGATACCCATATTGATAGAGTTTTAAAAAAATATATATATGGCGCCATTTTGTGGTGGCGACCATTTTGGATTTACATTTTTCATAAACAATTGTGTTCCACCAGTCAAGCCCTTTCATTTGATACCCATATTGATTGGATTTAGAAAAACCCATATCGATGAGGTTTTAAGAAAAACTGTGATCCGCCATTTTGTAGCGGCCGCCATCTTGGATTTTCAAGATCATGAAATACGCAGTTTTATGATGATTATAGAAATAAAGGTGTGGTTCAAATTTTAGATCAATCGGTCAACAGAAAGGGGGTCTAATTTCTATTATTGTGAGTCAGCGCTACAGACAAACATGTTACAAACATACAAACAGATTACAGGGCAAGCTAAATAAAACCGTTTAAAAAAATAGTTGCATTTTTCCTATGACAATGAAATTTACACTCCTAGAAGCATCAACAGCTGACTTCATTGCTTGCCATGAGAATCAGGTTCCAAGCATAGGCAACGAAAAAAGTTGTTTGATAATAATTTGGTAGCCCTGTCATATTCGCTTCAAACCAACGGAACTCGAAGGTAATAGGGTGAACACTAGGGTGCCAATGAAATGGTCATCTCGATTTTCAAAAAGTTACCCCATAAAAAATGTTCACCACCTCGAAAAAAAACCCTATGCCAAATATCAGCTCAATCGGACTCAAGCGGTCAAAGTTTGAGTTTTTTGAAAATCGAAAAATCACCCAAGGGGGGAGTAAAGGAAATCGGGGTTTTCGAAAAAAAAATGTTTGATGCCAAAAGTCGATATCTAGTGTCAACTCTAAATTTTTTGTTTGTCTAAAGTCGACACTCTGGGACTTTTTTTCGGCATGCGAAACGAAAACTATGGTTTAGGGTGATAATAAAAATAGTTATCTCGATTTTTCATTCGGAACTTGCTACGAAATGTTGACTTGAACAATAATATATCCTATTCAAAATATTAGCTCATTTGGACTTCATTTACTGGTATCACAAACGTTGAAGTTTGAGTTTTTTTTAAAAAAACGAAAAATCACCGAAAATCGAGGTTTTGAAAAAAATGTTTTTGATGCCAAATGTCTTAAATTTGCATTATTCGTCGAGATTTACAGTTATCTCGAAATATTTTTTTATCAAAAAAAATGTTTTTTTGGCACTTGGTCGTTTTTTCGTCTGAAAAGTTGATTTCTGAAAAAAAAATTTTTTTTAGATAACTGTAAATCTCAACGTGTTATGCAATTTTAAGACTTTTGGCACAAAATTTTTGTAAACCCCGATTTCCGCTGATTTTTCGATTTTCAAAAAAACTCAAATTTTAACGTCTACCACGCCAGTAAATGAAGTCCGAATGAGCTAATATTTTGCATAGGGTATATTATTGTGCAAATCAACATTTCGTAGCAAGTTCCGAATGAAAAACCGAGATAACTATTTTTATTGGCACCCTAAACCATACTTTTCGTTTCGCATGCCGAAAAAAAATTAATTCCCAGAGTGTCGATTTTTGACAAAAAAAATATTTCGAGATGACACTAGATCTCGACGTTTCATGCAATTTAAAGACATTTGGCACCAAAAAAAAAATTTCGAAAACACTAATTTCCTTTGCACCCCCTTTGGGTGATTTTTCGATTTTCAAAAAACTCAAACTTTGACCGCTTTGCGCCACTCTCCCTTAAATCTGATTGAGCTGAAATTTGGCATAGGGTGTTTTTTCGAGGTGGTGAACATTTTGTATAGGGTAACTTTTTGAAATTTTAGGGTCGATTTTTTCCCATACATTCATTGGCACCCAAGTGAACACGAATTTCAATTGGATCGATGATTCGTTCTCGAATGATGCGTGAACAATAGAGATTGATTTTAATACACTCGACAAAAAAAAATATAGAGGAACGAAGTAAAATTTTTTGAATGATTTTTGAAATGCTGGAACGGCTGATCAGAAAATTCAACACTTGAATATGAAATCCTTTGCTACTGACTGGAATCTGTTTGCTATTAAGTTAAAAAGTAAAAAAATTGTAAGGGGTTGTATTTAGAACACAACCGCATATTTTCGACGTAGAACTACGCTATTATATCATGCAATCCACTTGTTTACCACTTCGAATATTATTTTAGAATGCATCGAAATTTTTGTAATGGATTATGTTCTTCATTACAAATAAATTTGATAAACGTCGTTTTTACGTTTGATATGATGCCTAGGACTACCAAAATATTTGAACGGATAAATTGTCTAACGATCATTGTATTTTACATTTCCCTCTGAAATTATTGCACATCTCATGTTTACGTAGTTCTCGAACCGAGAAAGTCATTAACCTCTAGTATATGAAATATCTATTTTCCCAGGCTTCGCAGTTTGAAAGTACGTTTTAAGGAAACATATTCCGGTCTGCAATACGACAAGCGAGTACAAAAGTGCTCAACAGCAACAAATACTCCCGACTTGCATGTATTTGACAAAGCGGATTCCCCCAGGAACATCGATTTTGAAGTCTGTGTTGGGGAAACCGTCAATCGGGCCAATCAAAACTTGGCAATTAGGCCGTTTATATAACACTTGACATTTTACAGTTATTCAATTGTTCATCTCATGAAAAATAACATTTTATTAATAGACGCGTAGAAATGTTTCCTATCAATTGATGCAAACATCTCTCCGATCTCTTAAGAAATGTTCGAGTTATAAGAAACACGGGTAGGGTTAGCACACAAATCGGCAGAACAAATGTATGGAAAAAAGGAAATTCTTCCAGTTTCCATGAATTTAAACCGTTTAGAGTTTAGCGAATTGTAATGTATAGCATATCAAACAAATTTTAGAGAATTTCCGATTCCGTGAATATAGTTATTATCTTTATTTCATAAAAAAGTGACCTGTTTTCTGATTTGGCACCCTTCCTGAAAGACGTAGTTCTACGTCAAAAATGAATCACGTAGAAAGATGAATGATTCAATGATCTATCTAATGAGCATGATTTTGGAGGTTGTTACTTGATAAACAATCAATTTATTTCAACTGAGATAATTCATTATTTATTAAATCCAGCAAGACGTTGAACAGAACCTTGCACGCAACAAAAACTTTTATCCGCTGAACTTTAATCCGCTAACTTCACACATAGAGGCGAATGAACTGCAAACTTTAAAGCCTCTTAAAAACTTGCAAGCAAAGCAAGCAACTTCACACAAGTCGAAACGGGCGAATGTCTTACATATTTCTTCCCGGTCCTCAAAGGGTTAATATGGAAAACAACATCCACCTAGCGTTTTGTATTTTTCTGTCTGTATACATTTCAGTTGTTGGTGATCAAAAGTGGCGCTTAGGAATTGAACAAATTCAGATACAAAGATGTAACGTACGTGAAAATTAATTTCAAGCAACTTCCAGGTTCAAAGATTTATAAGACTGTAGCTCGAGAAGATGGATCCCAGTTCAAGTTCGTTATTGATGAGAATTTTCTTTTTTCAGGAAAATCCGGACTGGCTAGCGATCAGCAAATTCTAAAAACGTATTCTTCCATAATTTGAATGCCATAAAGAACTTATGGCTTTTGGTTCAATTATGCAAGCTTCTACTACAGAGCATTGAGGGTTGTGAATTGAGGTCCTTTTGACGTAGGACTACGTCTTTCATTAAGGGTGCCAAATCAGAAAACAGGTCACGTTTTTATGAAATAAAGTTAACGTTAACAACTTTTTTTGCCACGAACGGATTTTGGCGATTTACATACTAAACGAATCGGAAATTCCCTAAGATTTGTTTAGTATGCTAAACATTAGAATCCCCTGGTTTGTAAATGGCTAAATTCATGAAAACTTTAAGCGTTTCCATTTTCCCATACATTTGTTCTGTCCATTTGTGTGCTTTCCCGAACAGAGCTATCAATAACGAGCAACTTATCGACGATCAACGGAGGGGAAATCGTAGGATTTAAAGTCTCCGTGAACAAAGGAAAAGTAGAAGAATGAAGGGGAATACTTGCCTAGAGTATAAACAGTGGATATCGCAAAGGCAAACTTTCATTCGGCATCGGACTGTTGAACAATCCAGTTCATTTTGCTTTCGCTGCGCTTCGATCTAAGATTGGACCCCACCAGTGGTAATCCAACTTGGATATCGTCGTTTGGTTTTTCTGTTCGTTTCCCGCGTTATTCGTATCGTGTGTTTTTCTTTCCGCGTCATAAATTGGACGCTTCGCGTAGTGTGTGAAAAGCAAGAAGTAGAGGAAGGCAGGCTCGAGTCCTGCAAAAAAATGAATGCATTGCCAGGGGCAATAAAATTTCGAGGCAAGCGTCATCTAATGATGTACGCGATGTTGGTGTAGTGAAAAGCGCTCGCACTGAACCGAGCCTTCGCGAGTGTGACACCGCATCGGACAACAGCGAAGTAGGCGATTTCGGTGCGTCGATCGAAAATGTAAACGCCGTTACCCAGGCAGCAACCAACATCAAGCCCCCGGTGGTGAAGGCGATCGCTCTTGACAAACTCATCAGCGAATTCGCATCGATGGGTGTTACAGCAGAGTACAAGCTGTGTGGAATAATTCAGTCTTTTTCCAAGCGGTTAACATTGTTTGTTTTCCGTCATTATAAGGGCTTCGTTGGTGCCTTTGAGAATGCATCAATGCATTAAACTAACGTTATGGCGAAGCAGGCGTTAAGGTTGTGCGCCTAAAAATTATTTTGGGAAATCCAAGCATCTTGAATGTCTTACTGGAATGTTATAAGTTATTTGAGTTCGCGTGCCAGTCGCAAAACTGCCTTCAACTAGGATTGCATTTGCGCTAATATTGATCATAATGAAGCATTGCTACTGTTTTCGAGGTTGTTGATATTAACAAAAAGAGTTTATTTCGCTTGTTTAGTCACCAAGAAAGTAAATGTCGTTCTGGAGTTTTGTATGTGATAAGGTTTCGCTTACCAATAGCAAAAATTCCTCCACTAAGGGTGACAGCTGCGCTTCTCTCGAGCATGAGAAAGTAAGCTATTTTTAGGCCCGTTATATTAACAAAAGCGTTTCGTTTGAGAGTAGCGCAAAATGATGAGAAGTGTATATATTCCTAGTAGTTTCAAGCCACCAATGTATGGCTCTGTATGCATGCTATGGCGAACGCTTGTTTGGCGCTTGGTTTACGTTGTACGAACGATGCCTAGATGTGCGATTGCTCTGAGGCAATACTAAATAACATGTAGCATGATATTTGATACTTGCAAGTGTTGTCATTGTTGTTGTTTCCATTCGGTGCCAAAGATATATTGATGTAGTTATGAGATGTGGAATAATGGTGCTGGTGTAACATGTATATAATCGACTGTAGCCGAGTCTATGTCAATTGCGAAAAAGGCCACCGGAATAGCGTTCGAGTTAAATTTTCAATGCTTTGACATGAAATAAATTGCGACATACGATCAGCTAATGTATTGTTTTGCGAGGGCAAAAATGATTCATCAATCAATTATCGATTCCACAATGAAAAACCATTTCAAAGATTATTCTATTAAGCAGTTGTTTCGAAAATTTCACAGCATTATAGAATAATATCCGAAGGTATAAACAAGCGACTTATATAAAATAACAGCGTAGTTCTACGTCAACAATGCGGTCGTATCTTGGACACAACCTCCTATAATTTTTTTGATGTAATCCATCCCATTGAAGAACCACTTGATAAGGCAATTGTCGAGAGGAAATTGATGAACAGTGCAGAGTGCAGTGCACATGGTGTTTCTGAAATAAAGAGATGGCGGAATCAAATGACCACTCGTTCTAAATGTGCAAAATTATTTTTGAGATAAAAAATTCGACGGGTTGTATCCGAGACACGACCGCTTAGGACGTAGGACTACGAAATCTTTTTTTTTAATTTCTTGGTTTATCATTTCGGATATTATTTGCGAATACTTCGAAACTTCATAAATAACTTTTTAGTGAAAAATTCCGAGGACCCTGAAAAGGTTTAATGGTTTGCGTGGTTTTATAGAATCATTTCGAGAAGCAACGATTCTTTATTGCCTTTGCGAGAACAATACACTAATTGATCACAACTCGAGGGGAAACATAAAACACAAAATTTTGTTGTTTCAGGCGCAGAAAGATTCTGAGAATGTTCCTCAAAGGAGATGCAAAACTTGTACGCTATCCTCTTTCCGCTATCTCCCTTCGTTGTTGCGATTCTAGCGGCTGCATAAGTTGCCCGTTATTGACAGCTCTGTTCGGGAAAGCGCACAAATGGACAGAACAAATGTATGAGGAAATGGGAGACTTCCAATTTTCATCAATTTAAGCCATATTCAGACTATGGGATTGTAATGTATAGTATATCAAACAAATCTTAGAGAATTTCCGATTCGATTGGTATGCAAATCGTTAAAATCCGTTTGCAGCAAAAATAGTTATTAACGTTAACTTTATTCCATAAAAATGTGACCTGTTTTCTGATTTGGCACCCTTAATGAAAGATGTAGTTCTACTTCAAAAATAATTCAATTATCGCTTCATACACTGCTCATTCGACTCCGAATTAGTTCGTTATTGGCAATATGAAATTTTAGCACACAGTCAAAAATTCATTTAAAGTTTTTACCCTTTTAATTATAAGAAGACTCTACAGGGGGAAAAAGTGAACAGTTTTCATGCTACCACGGTCCGATTTACGAACAGATAGTGTAGCTAAATTTCAAGTCAGGATTCGAAAGTTCTACAGTATGAAACCATTTTGTATGACAAAATTCCATCTAAAAGAGGGAACGCTTTGCACTGAGTGTATTTTCGAAAATGAAAAATGGAAAGAAAGGAAAGATAGATTCATTCACTACGAAATTGTGACGTTTCGTTTACCGATGAGTGTAAGTTATATTATTGTTTTAATATCTACTTAAAACACGAGGAAGGGGAATTGAAACAATTGTCCACTAAACATTCAAGTCACTATTTTCCATTTTGTCATTTCATCGCAAAGATATGAATAAACGCTCTATGTTCACCCTTCTACGAACATAACCGAAAAACATCACATGAGCCTAATAATTACTAGTGTCCCAGACGACACCAAATAGTCTGCACGCACCATTCGCCACTGGTCAGGATAACACACACCAGGGCTACGCAAATACTTCCAGACATGTATCAGTTTAAACCTGAACCCGGTAATTACCCTCATCACAGTATTGCAGCAGCGCACGGCGCAAATGGCATTCGGAGCGGCCATTTCATCTCGCCCGCGTGCAATCGTCTATGGAAATACCACCCAGCTCGATTTCAGGACTTTCAGGAGTGGAGTGCGGCACTCCGTTTGCAGCAGGCAAAATTCATTAATACATATAAAGCGTAAAATTTACTCCGCAAACAGTGTTCCCCGCGTGCATCATGGATCGTTTACTTTGGCTCGATTATAATCATTATGAGAGGCGATGATAATGGTGATCACCGTTCAGTCCCCACTCGATGCTTAATGTGCACTCGGTCGATTCCCCTGTCTGCTTGCGGGGGTAGATCTCGGTGGATCCCTCCGATGGCCAAATCGACTGCCAACCAGAAGCAATTTCCCATATGTACCCGAGAACAACACCCCCATTGCACACATACACACACACACACCCATCCACTGCCGGCGGACGAAACAATTTCTGCATCTCATTGAGCCACACTTCCTGGTGCACTTGAGCGCACCGCTACTGACCTCAGCGGCAGCCATCCAGGGAGGCAAGGGTCTATGTTTACACATTATGTATGCTATGGCACCCCGTGGCGGAATGGTCGAGTAGGAGTGAGCTCTCGGTTAATAGTTCAATCCTATAATCTGAGGTTGACTCCGCTTGCAGTGGCGAGAGATGAAATTATAGAAAAAAAACACACACAAACCAAACCCCGACTTGTTCAGCCTGCAGTGGTTAATTACTAGCTCGAAGTCAGTCCTGGCTTCGGAACGGGTTTTGAAGTAGTTCCTACTACACTGCAGGATGGATTCCTTTTAAATACTACCAACAGACAGTAAGCGCCGAAAGCCCGGCATCAATTTTCCCTCCGGCGGACTGGATTTATCGCTTCGTGAGTTCGCTCCGGCACAAAGGCATTTAGAACTCAAACATGGTTTTCGTGAAAAATATAAATTAAGCAAAATATCTCCGATCGTGTGTCTATCTGCGCTCCGCCTGGCAAATCTTTGAACTTTTACTCCCTTCCGTAACAGCTGAACGGCAGCGGCAGCAGCAGCACCAGTAGAAACTATTTGAATATAGTCATATTTTATGCACCACGGCGCGCTCAGCTGCTGACCCTGTTGTCAGCCACCGGCTTCGGGTCTCGGAGTTGGTTATTGAAATTCCGACCGCCTCGTAGCCTTTCCCACAGGCGCATGTCGTACCAACCGGGAACCGGGGTTGGCATTGAAGGCAGCAAAATCGTCAACGGGGCGCGATGCCGCGACGTTGAGAAGCCGTCCGCGCGATTGGCCATTAGCGGAAAAAACGGTGCGCTACGACAAGATGGCCGCGCTATGAGCCCTAGCGAAAATAATAATGGCATCACGCGGTGAATCACGAATCGATGCCCGAATTGAGTCGTGCAGAGGGATCTGCAGGATGGGGAGCGAGGCAGCTTCGTACAGAGGTCGTACGAGTTCACTGGCACCATGTTGGAGATAATCTGCAGATTTACTTACCGAACAATGAACGAATGACATTCCTCTAGATAACACAGCTAAGCCTGAGCATATTTGTGAAGTTTGACGTTTGACTCGGCCGTTTTGAAGCGGTACTTCATATGTCACCTCTGGCAAAGAGAGAGTTTTCTGTCAGATGAGTTGGCTACAAAAAAATGGTGTCAGCATGAATTTATTTCTTGAATTCCGAAGAATTAGATAATCATTGATAACCGTGCAAGATAGATCCTTTTCGGTGTCTTCTGTTCTGTTTCTTCGGTGTTATAAATCGATCGGACTCAAAAAAAAAGAAAAACATTAAATGAAGAACTAAAAATTTGAAACGAAATTTCTATATATGTATTAGGTTGGGGAAAAAGTTAACCATTATTTTGGGTGAAATTCAAAACTATTCTTAATATGCTTCGGATTGTCCGATTTGGGTTAAATATGCACATGTTTGTCGTGTTATACCGTCATGTTCATAAAATTTTATGAATTTACTTATAATTTCCAACAACTTTTCCAAATACATCATCATGGTTCATTTTTGACTCAAGCGTAACTTTTGAAAAGGGCCTTGAGTAAGAGAAATCTATGATAATTGATATCTCAAAAAATATGAGTCGTACCGAAATAGTGTGTTACAAAGAGTTGTAGAGTATTGTTGGCTTAATTTAAAAAAAAAATACACTGAGAAGAAAAATTAGTGTTCTTTTTTTTTATTTACAAAATAAAATTTTAATTTGCGATATCAAAAAATATGTATTTTTTAAATATTTTTTTTCAATTTTTTCATACAAAATAGAAGTTATGTAGAAAATTTAAAAAATGGACCCAAGATGATAAAACTATTTTTGACGAAATTTGTGGAACATCGAATTTTTAGGAATTTTCGAAACTTCGAATTCTTGTATGTTAGCAATCATTCTTAGCCACAAATTATGAATTCTGATGTGATTTAAAACAAAAAAGGTTATTATCAATATCCTTCTAAATGCAACCATTCTCGAGATATTTAAAAAAATATATTTATAATCTTTTTTATAGTAAACTAGCTAACCCGGCAAACTTCGTCCCGCCCATTTACTTGATTAATTCTCGAGTAATGCAGAAATTTGTGTTTTATTTGTATGGCAGCCACCCCTAAGAGAGGGGGGAGGGGTATCTAACCACCATAGAAACATTCATTGCACCCTAAAGTTTCCATATGCCTAATTTGGTTTAATTTGCTTGATTAATTCTCGGGTAATGCAAAAATTTGTGTTTCATTTGTACGGCAGCCCCCTCTAAGAGAGGGGGAAGGAGTATCTTATCACCATAGAAACATTTATTGCATCTTAAAACCTCCACATACCAAATTTGGTTTCATTTGCTTGATTAATTCTCGAGTAATGCAGAAATTTGTGTTTCATTTGTATGGCAGCCCCCCCTTTGAGTGGGGGAAGGACTGTCTAACCATCATAGAAACATTTATTGCACCCTAAAACTTTCACATGCCAACTTTGGTTTCGTTTGCTTGGTTAATTTCCGAGTAATGCAGAAATTTGTGTTCCATTTGTATGGCAGCCCCCCCTTAGAGAGGGGGGAGAGGTCTCAAAATATCACGAAAACCTTCCCCGGCCCCAAAACCCCTACATACCAATTTTCATGTCGATCGGTTCAGTAGTTTCCGAGTCTATAAGAATCAGACAGACAGACAGACATCACTCCATTTATATATATATAGATAGAAAATCTCTTTTAATGTTTGTCGTGTTATACCGCCATGTTCATGAAATTTTATGAATTTTCTTATAATATTTTTTGGATTTTTGAGAAAGAATTTCTTCATTCAATATTTGTTAAATTTAGAATTTTTCGGTTTCTGTTGAATTTTTTTATTTTAAAATCTATTTTATGTTTTTGCTTTTGATTTAAAAATATTGAAAAAAATGTTTCCGAATCTTAGTTAGTTTTAGTTATTTATTTTCAGATTTAAGATTTTTTTCATTTAAAATTGTTCGATTTTATATATTTTAATTTTAAATGTTATTTTTTTTGCATTTCGAATCGTATGTCAGGATTTTACTTTTTACTATTTTTAGTGTGAATTTTTGGATTTCCAAATTTTATTTGAGATTTAAGTTTTTTTTATATTTTAGATTAAAATGATTCTTTCAATCAAAAATTTAAAAAAATCTCTTTTTCAAATAAATCTTGTTTTTAGATTAGTAAATTGGAAGTCGATTTCAAATCAAGTATTTTTTTTTTGAATTTTTGTTTTTTGAATTTTTTATTTCTGAGATTTTTGTATTCTGATTTCTGATTTGTTTAATTTTGAATTTTTTGTTTTTGTGATATTTTGGGTTTTTTTTCTATTTAAGAATTTTTTTTAGGATTTAATAATAAATGTAAAAAAATTAATAATATTTTTTTTAATTTTTGTTTTTTTCATTAGATTTTAGATTATTGAGAAAGAATTTATTGATTTGTTAAATTTCGAATTTTTAATTTATGTTGATTTTTTTTCTATTTTAAAATTTATTTCTTTTTTTTTGCTTTTGATTTTAAAATATTGAAATAAAGGTTTTCGAATTTTAGTAATTTTTTTTTTCATTTCAAATTATTTGAATCATTTTTTTTTAAATTTATTTTTAAAAAAAAAAAACTTGATTTAAATTAGTGAATGTGAATGGTGAATGTGATTGATTACTGAATGACTGATTACTGAATGATATATGCTTACATTTTTACTTTTGTTTAACTTATATTTTCGGATTTCAGAATTAAATTTTTCGAAACTTAAATATATTTTCTGATCTTAGATTTGGGATTAAAACTTTTTTTGGATTTTTGAATTATAATTTTGTGCATTTAATTTTTTTTATTTCAATGTTTTGGAAAAAAAATCGAATTTAGTTTATTTTTTCATTCTACGTATTAGGAAATTGTTAAAATATTCATTAAAATACAAATATTTAAAAACAATTATACTGAAAAAAAAATTTTAAATTGAATTCCATTTATATCAAAACCGTATTTTTTTAAATTAATATTTTTTAATTAAAAATTTTAAAATGGAAAATCGAATGAACTATTTCATTATCTGGACTTTTAATAGAATTCTGATTAGCTGAAATTTTATCAAAGAAAACATGGAAAGTTGTTGTTAGAAAAACTTTTTCCATGCAAATGTGCCCATCTTGGGTGACATGTTGGTAATTATATGGGCTATTCATATATTTTTTGTGAGAAATGAAATTTTCAAAATATATTTTTCAGTGTAATTTAAAAAAAAATTGTATATCTTCTTATGAAAATTTCATTAATTTCCTATATTCAAAATGACCGAAATTTAATGGGTATTATAGTTTTGTAAAAAATTAAGAGAAAAAAAAATTGGCACTTTTCCCAAAGTAGTCTCTAGTTCTTTTGGAAATATCAAGTATTCAAAGATGCTTGAATGACCAATCTCTTTACACCTAAAATTTTTCTCCAGAATCCGAAATTGTGCTTAGATTTTGAAATGTTTCAGTATGAATTTATGAACTTTTGATATAAGGATTTTCAATTTTTGATTGAATAGTTTTTGCATTTTTAGTTTGGTTGAATATAGATTTTTGGACTTCAGTTTTTTTTCAATTCAGATTCATGGATTCAAAGTTCTTGAATTTTTAATTTTTGAATTATAACTTTTTCGGATTCATTTTGTTTCCATTTTATAATTTTGGAATGAAAGTTTTTGAATTTTATATATTTCAATTTCATGTTTCTGTTTTGTTAGATTAATTTTTTGACGTAGAATTACGTCTTTCGGGAACATATTTCAAACGCTTCAGTCATTTCATGATGGATTGATGAAATTTTCGCGTCAATCGATTTCGGCACTCCATAGCAATTTTTTTATATTGAAGAAAATAATATATGTCATGAAACTAACCATCGAACAATTGAAAAATCTCAACCCCTATCCTAACGGAAACACCCACTTTTGATTGGTCGAAATTGACGACACATGCGGCGGGTCCCTAACAGAGACATCAAAACCAAGCTGCCTGGAGTAAATCGGCATTGCAAATCCGGAGACGAATGAATCACTAGATTTAAAGTCTCCGTAAACAAAGGAAAAGAAAAAGAAAAAGAACATTGCAAATACATGCCAGTAGGAGGAATTTTTGTTCCTACCGAAATATGTTCCTTAACAGAGACATTAAAACCAAATCATTATCAAAGAGTTTAACGATGTAACTCTTCAAACATATCTGACTGACTTTTTTAATTTTACATTTTTTCATTTTGGAAGTATTTTTATGAATTTATTTGTTTTAAATATATTATAATATTTATTAGATTCATGTATCAAAATTTTTAGATTTTAAATAAATAAGTATAAGTATGAATTTTTGATTCTAAAATTTATTCGCTTTTGCATTCGTGTTCGATTTTTTAATGTTTTTAATGTGTTTTTAATTTTGTTTGATTTGAATTTTCGGATTTTAGAATGAAGATTTTCGATTACAAACTATTTGATTTTCGATTTTTGTGTTTCAGTTTTTTGGTTTTCATATTCATATTCGTTGTATGTTTGGGTATGAATTGATGGATTTCCAATCTATGGATTCAGAATATTCAAATTGTTAATTTTTATTTCAAAAATTTGGAATATAATTTTCCGAATTTTAAATTTTTGATTTAATTTATTTCAATTTAAAATTAAATTTTTGGCACGTTTTTTCACGATGCAAAAATTAGATTTTTGATTTTTTTTATTATAGCTTTCTTTAATTTTTTAAGCATTAGTTTTTGGATTTCACGTTTATGGATATAGAATTTTAGATTTTCTTCTTTAGTTCAAAATGTTTGGATTTTAGGCATTTTCCGATATTGATTTTTTTTGTATTTCGCACTTTTTCGAGATTTTTGGATTTAATATATTTTTCCAATTTAGAATTTTAGAAGGTTTTTATTTTATTGTTTTTGAATTAAACCTTTAAATTTTTTGAAAATTATACAAATCAATTGAATTTTCAATTTTCTGTATTTAAAATTGCTTGAATCTAGTTTTTTTTTTATTTTCAAGTTTCTGGATTCCATTTATTTTAATTTTATTTAAAAATTTAAACATTCTTGGAATAAACTTTTTCGATTGGTTTTGAATTTTTTAATTATGGATTCAATATATTTGGTATTCTGATTTTTTCTTTATTCTAGTTTCATGGATTTAAAATTCTTGGATATAAGGTTTTTAATCATCAATTTTTGGATTTTATATTATATTCTCAATTCTCGGACTTTTCGGAAAAATTCAGAAATGATTTTTCTTCAGATTTTATTATATATATAGGGCGGACCCGATTTTATACAGTTTCCAATTACTTTACACTGTACAGAATCAAATGGAAAAACAAATGAAATAATTGTTTTGTATACATATATTTTTTTGTTTTTTTTTTAATGTAAAAGAAGAATATATTTTCATATTCATCCTCCTGAGGTCACAAAATATCTTTCTCAAACAAAAAACAAACATATAAACGGAATTCTTCGAGAGGCAAGAGAGCCATATTTGTTGAAAAAAAATCCTCCTGCGCATATTTTCGAATATCAACAATGACAACGTTATTGAAGGCAGAAGTTCGGCTCCTTTAAACCTTTGTAACTGAGCCTGTAAAAATAAACGATTTAAATAAAAAAAAACGTTATTGAACTTCTTTTTTGTTCCGGGCTCTATTTACTTTAAACTGGCAATGCTGTGGCTTCCGTTTGATAGATGAGAAAATTTAGCACAGAATATAGCTATGAAACATCCTAATTAGTGGTTTCAAATAACATGTTGGAAGTAAAAAACATAAAATTTAGTGGTTCATATGGTGGTTTTTGAATTAATTTTATCCCAAAAATTTATAATAAATTTCATTGTTTCTATCAACCAAATTAATGCTCTCTGACCGCCCTAGAATTTGTTCTTTGACAACCAACTTCTATATTTCTTAATTTCGTTGCAATATCATTTTATACAATTCCTGATGAGAACTCAATCAAAATCTTCAAAAATCAAGATTTTTACTCCACTGTTCTTGTAATAGTCAATTACTTTTCACTTTGAAATTGTAATATTATATTTTTTTCTTTAAATAAACCATATTTGAAACATAAAATTTTGTTTTTCAAACTGTATATAATCAAGTCCGACATGTATGTCAATTATAGATTTTTGTATGTTTTTGAATTGAGAGTTTTTGCATTTGAATTGTTAAATTTGACATTTTTTTAAGTAAAATTTTTTGATTTTAATTTTCTGAATATAACATTTGTGTTTTCAATTTTCTTTTATTCAAAATTGTTAGATTTTAGGTTTTTGAACCAAACATGTTTGTTTGATTTAGGATCTGTCAATATTTAATTTTTTGATTTGGCAGACTTATCTCACTTCTTAACTAGGCGAACCTAGCCAGAATTTTCACCTGCCCCCGGGCTTCTGAATGCCAAAGGGGGACTAGGCTCTGCGGAATGCACGTATCTGCATGCTCGTGCTGTTTCAGTCCTGACCGAGAAATTGTCGGACAATCGCGCAGGTGCTAAGGATGACCGACTTTTGGATGCCGGCCAATTCCTTCTCCATGTTCAACACCTTTAGCGCTTCCAGAAGTGTCTTCGGGACAATTCCAGTTCCAGAGAGAACGACTGGAACAATTCTTGGGACCTCCCTTAGCCCCCACAGTTCCTTGAGCTCCACGGCCAATGGTCGGTACTTGCAGATTTTGCGACCGTGGGTCTCCTCCAGATTCTGGTTCAGTGGAATAGCGACATCGATGATGGTGACTTTGCGGTCGCTCTTGTCGTAAACCATTATATCTGGCCGGTTGTGGTGGATCGAGAGGTCGGTCAGAACAGTGCGATCCCAGTACAGCTTGAAACGGTCATTTTCCAGGACAGGTGCAGGCAGGTACCGGTAGTTTGGTACGTTGTCTTCCAGTAGAGCACATTGGAGCGCCAGTTGTCGATGAACAATACGGGCCACGTTGTTGTGGCGCTCGGTGTAGGCTGCGTTGGCCAAAACGGGACAGCCTCCCATAATGTGCTCTATGTTTTCACCTGGTTGATGGCACATCCGGCAAATGTCATCAACGTCTTGATGCCAGACGTACCGCCTGCAGTTTCTCGTCGGCATTATCCTGTCCTGGATGGCTATCATGTCGGCTTCTACTACTGAAGAGAGTTCACCACGCGTTAGCCACAAATTAGATGCGGCCTTGTCGACGTGTGGCCGGTCCAGTTGATGGGGGTGGGCAACAATGCACTGCCTTCTGCTTCCAAGCTGCAATCTTCTCCTCCACTGTCTGCAGATTGCAGTTGAGTTGGTACTCCGCTTGCGCCAAGTGCAGAGCGCTGTATCCTCTGTCGGCGGCGCAGACAGCCCGGTATAGCGCGTTTTGGTTGGCGCGTTCTGCGAAGTACTCGCGCAGTTGTCGTACCTGGGCAACACACAGTGCAGATATGTCGACTATTCCAAGTCCCCCTTCTTTGCGTGGCAGTGAAACTCTCTCCAGTGCCGATTGAGGATGGTGCATTCCGGCCTCTTTGAATGCTTTCCTCATCCTCCTCTCAAGGTCCTCTAGGTTAGTTTTGCTCCATTTGACTACACCAAAACTGAAGGTCAGCAGGGGAACCGCGAATGTGTTGATCGCGCGTACCTTGTTCCCCGCGTTGAGGAAAGTCCTCAGGACACAGTTCACTCGACTCAAGAACTTGTCTCGCAGCTCCGTCTTGATGTCGGAGTGGCGAATCCCGGTGAGCTGTCGGAATCCAAGATATTTATAGGATTCGCCACAAACCATGTCTCTTATGAACTCGCCGTCATAGACCTCGTAACCTCCGGATTCGGTAAGCTGCCCTTTCAGCAGATGGACACAGCGGCACTTGTCGAGGCCGAACTCCATGCAGATGTCCCTGCTTATGTCTTCGACAACCCGGATAGCTACACCTAGACGCTGACGTGAATCAGCGTAGACCTTGAGATCATCCATGTAGAAGGTATGGGTCACTTCTTCGTGGGCGCCGTCGCCATACCTTATTTTATAGCCATGACCGTTTCTGTTGAGCGTCCTCCTGAGGGGGTTCAGTGCCAGACAAAACCAAAGCGGGCTGAAAGAGTCGCCATGGAATATCCCCCTCTTTATCTGCAGCGTTCTAGACTGCAACACATTTTCCCCATCACTGAGGTGCAGAGACGTGCTCCACTGCCTCATCGCATGCTGCAGGAACCTAACGACGACGGGATCAATCTTGTAGAGCTCCAATACCCGGACGAGAAACGAGTGAGGTATGGAGTCATAAGCCTTCCTGTAATCGATGTAGGCCATACTTAGGTTCCGCTGGTTATATACCGCCTGGCCGACTATGGCTGCGTCGATGATGGCTTGGTCTTTGCAGCCATGCGTATTTTTCCTGCATCCTTTCTGCTCTTCTGCGATGATGTGATGCTGTTCGCAGTGAGCAGAAACTTTGGCGGTAATTATGCTGCTCAGTATTTTGTACAGACTCGATAGGCACGTTATCGGTCTGTACTTTGATGGGTTCAATTTGTTGCTGTCTTTCGGGAGGAGGAAGGTGACGCCACGGGTGGCGAATTCAGGAAGGTTGTGTGGGTCACGTAACACCTTGTTGAAGCACTCAGCTATCTTTGGATGTGCGACGGTCAGCTTCTTGTGCCAAAAGTTCTGGACACCATCGGGGCCCGGTGCTGCCCAGTTCCTCAGGTACCGCGAGGCTTCGCGGACATCGTTCTCTCCGACGATGATAGCTGGCATCTCTCCAATTTCACCACAACTCTCCTCCTCCCGTCTTAACCACATTTGCCCGTCGCGATGTTCTACTGGGGTCTCCCAGATACCAGCCCAGAAGTTCGTCACATCGCTAATATCTGGCAAACCTTCGCGGTAGTCGGGCTTCTCGTCGCTAATGTGGTCGTAGAACGCTTTCTCGTTATCTCTGAACATCCGATTTTGTTCCTGGCGCTTTGCAGAGTCAGAGTAACGTTTCAGCCGTTTTGTAAGGACGCTCAATTGCTGTACCAGTGTGTCGAGTTTTTCCGTCAGCTGGTGAGCTCCCAGCTGGCGAAGTTCAGTAGGCCGCACGATCACAGCAACTTGGCGACATAATTTCAGCTCCTCCATGTTCTCAGCATCAACCAAGTGCAGCGGAAGAACGTGCTCGTTCATGAGCTTTACTGCACTTGTCAGCCTGCGGGAATGCTGTAACTTCGGGATCCTGGGGCGCGACAAAGGGTCCGTGTCGCGGAACTGTGAGATCGCCTCGTCGTAATGGAAGACCAGATCGCGTAGTAGTTGTTGATCTGGCTGTGGGTCTTCCGGCTCAGGGGGTTGTTGTACTGTGGCCTCCACTGGTGCTGATTCGCGTGCCCCACTCGCGAATGAATTGCTCAGCCGTACTGAACTTCGTCTCGACACATCGCTTGCTCTGCTTGTTCTGGAGCTTAGTTCTCTCTGCACCTGCTGCTTGATCTCGTCGACTTGCGTTTGGGAGAGCATATTGTTGCGTACAATCGCTCTACGCCTCGCGTTCATCGCGTTTTGGTCAAGCCTCCCGACGAACTCTGGATACGCTTCCTCGAACATTGCGAGTATTCGAGGGCGACCGCTCATGTCCGTCTCCAAAGCAGTGCAGATGTAATAGGCGCGGATCACGAATTCATTCATTTCATGTGTCCACATGATCCGTCGCCTAGTAGTACCCACAAGTGTGGACGACTGTCGTCTGACAGTCGCAACACGCCTCGTAGGCGCAGCGTTTCGTTGGTGATGTCGATGGCTGCTGTTTCCGTGTGGCGGTAGCTCTTCGGGTTGAACCCGGCTGGTGGCCCGCTCTTGCACATCGCCCTCCAGCCGCTGGCCGCTCGCTCTTACGCCCGTTCCAGGACCAGCTCCAGTTCGGGGACCCTTCTCGGGCGATCGCATTCTGAGTATTCTTCGTGAACGTAGCTCCATTTTCTGGGTGTATCTCCTTTGCCCGGGAGACAGCGGGTTGGCAAGGCCTCCATGACTCGGGAGGCCTTCCCCGGGAGAGATATAGCGCTCTGACTCGCTCGCACCCCCTCACTTAGCCACTTTCGACACCCGTTCTCGGAGCCAAGACCAGGTGTGTGTTTCCAGTTCACGCCCGATCTAAAAATGTCGTCATATGATCTTCGTGGAGGCGTGAGATAGGAACATTTGAGACCAACGGGCAGGCTCCTACCCTAGTGTTGATCCCCATTTGAGAACCTATATTTTAGATTTTTATTTTTTTTTATTTTTTTTTATTTTGCTTCAAACGACTACACTGAACTAAACAACAATAAAACAAGACAGGAAATTGTTATAAAAGCAAGAAAAATAATGTATAAATTGTTAGGCGGTTGGCACAATTAAAGAATATATTCATTCACATTCCTGATCATATAGTGTTTCAGCTTGCACTTGAAAACTCTAATATTTGTGACGGCTTTCAAGTCATTAGGAAGTGCGTTATACTTTAATGGACCATAACTCATGATACGTCTAAGACCCAAGTTTGTGTATGCTCTGGTTCTCAATAAATCATTGCCATTTCTCGTATTTGTGAGGGTAACCCGAGTCGAAAAGCTTATATTGTGATGAAATCTAGGATTGTGTAAGCTGTTATGAATAAATGCGATTGTTTGAGTGTCGCACAAACCTATAACTGGTATAATTCGGTGATGTAAACATGTATAGAGTGCAATTGTCGGATTTAATACAGGATTTGTTTAGATTTTGCAGCATGACCCCAGACAATTATTAAATATCGAAGGATGGAATTGCAACAATGCTTCTTTCGGTACGAAACAACGCACTCTTTTCATTAGGCCACATAGAGTCGAAACTTTTTTCGATACATGCTCTATATGAGAATCCCATGAAAGACAGGAATCTAAATGTAGCCCTAAGTATTTGAAAGTTGTAACTTTTTCAATAGATAGGTTCCTGACACGCAGATCGGGGTGTTGAGATATTTTTTTGCGTGGCGAGTGAAAAATCACGTATTTCGTTTTCGCCCTTATTTTTTTATATCGAAGCACTCCCTGCTTGGAAGCCTTCTCGATAACCACTTGACAGAATGTGACGAAATTTGGCACATGTAAACAGTGCAGTCCAAACTGGTTTTACCCTACATTTATCAATTTCTGCTCATACAATAAAGAGTTATACACAAAAAAAAAGTTTTGCATTTTTTCGAGCATAATCTTTATGTTGCTCAACTCTATGAACTTATTGGAACATTACCCGTTAACCTATTTATTATTTAGCTCCTGACGTTCCTCTCTCATCAGGTATAGCGATCGACAGTGAAACAGCAAAGTTAAATCACAAATTTTATAACATGAAACTCAAACAATATTAGTTGAAGAGCGCTTAAAAATAAATGAAAAAAAAAACAAAGACACTTGAAGACGAAAAACTACATTTTTATTCATTCTAAAATGAAATGATTAATTACCAATTTATGTATCATATTCATGTTTAATAATATCATATTCGAAGGCTTCATTCAATCCGGCAAATCTCTCTTGAATTTCCAACAGCGCGATCTTCTCATAACTTTCAATTTTCGGCGGATTGACTTCTGGCGCCGCCGCTGCCGTCGGGTGGCTTCCCCTGAGTATTATATCTCTTATTTTGCAGAGGTAAGCGACCGTCTGCAGACGTTTTGGCAGCATCCATTTCGTGGTAGCAATCGCTTTCTCGATGAAGCCCAACGCTATGCCGTACTGGCTCGTGACTTGCGACCGTTGATAAAGTCCGCAGGCGATGTACGCTTCAATTATGAGCACGTGAACAGTTTGCGTTCCCAAGTGTGTTGTAGTTACGTCCACTGCTTCCATTAGTGTCGCGATGGCTTCCGATGTGGCGTTAATTCTCAACAAACACACTCCGTAGTTCTGAAGGACCTCAGCATAGCCTCGATGAGGCATTCGATAGTGCTCTTGGGCTCGTTTTATGGCCTGACTCATCAACAAGTACCCAAGCTCGTTACTTTGTCTATTGAAGGAGATAGTTGCTGCTAACTGAAGAACATCAATCACATCCTTCGCTGGCGAAGAGTCTGTTGTTTGGTGGAGAGCTCTCTTTGTCCAATGGTAACATTTCTCATAAAGTTTGTAATAGTAGCAATAATGAGCTATCGAAGTGTATGATCTAACCAAAACCTCTGAATCGACATTCATTGACACTTGGTTGTCATCCATCAATTCACGTAAGGCTTTGTTAGTTTTCGTCGCTTCGGATTCGTTACGGCCCGTTTGAGCGCGTAGCAATTACTGGAGGCAATCGAACTTTAGCTGGACATTGTTCGTTAATCTAATCGCACTCCAAGCGACTTGAATTACCTTAGCACTACTGGAAGCCCATCCGGCAAGATGTAGATAACTACCGAGTTCCAGAGCACCTCGAATGCGCTCCAAGAAGTCCGATGATTCTCTATCGAACGGCTGTTCCTGTATCATTCTACAGTAGTTGTTTGCAAGTTTCGGCAGTATCAGCTCTCTACAGGAAGAACCACAGTATCTCAGAAATTTTTCCAACTCATCGTGATACTGGCTGTCGAAGAGTCTCATGAACGTGGAAGGATCGCAAAGTTCTGCTGCAAGCACTCTGACATGGTTGGGTTGATTGATCATTTCGTCGAACACTCTGACTAAGGACTGTGCTGGAAGAAGCTGAAGCTGCGGTAATTGTCGTCCTCGCGGTGTATTCATCATGCACCTTGTTATGAACGTTCCTACCAAACTCGGTCTAGTCTTATGAATCACGTGAGATGCGGGATGCGTTTGCGAGCGGAACATGTTGTTAGCACGGTTTTAAACCGATACCGGGTATCTTTTGTGGGTAAATAATTTATTGATTATTTTTGCCCAGTAAAGCCGTATATTGGCGAAAGATAAAATCTAAGTACTGGATGTGAAATGTCAGCTTGTGCATTTTAGATACCAATTTATTTATGTAGTTGGGATATTGAGGAAGACTCTTCCGTGATACTGCACTCAAACTTGTATTCACAAGATGGATACAAAATACTGAAGCGAATTTTTGGTATGAACAATTCACACAAGCATCGTGCACCTTTCCATCACAACACAAAACAACACACATTTTCTTTTCATTGAATAGTTAGCAACTATTATCTCCTTTGGCGTAGCGCACAAATTACGTAACGCTGAAAATCCGAATTTAAGACCCTTAACGTAACGCAATTCCTATCTCTAACATAGTGTAAGTGAGGCAGTCTCGAGAGCTCTACCCATCTCGCGTTACGTAGTCTGTGCACGACGCCCCTCTCTACAGATAGAATGTGCCAGAATAAAAACAATGAAACCAAAACAAAACATTACACAATTGTCACTTATTGCTAGGGATGCCAGATTGGCGGACATGTTCCCATTTCAATGACTTTTGAGTTACTCTGGAGAAATTTAGTTATTGGAGACATATTAACGTAGGATAATGTGACCAGATCGTCAAAGGTCTAAAGGTGGAAACAGAATGCCGCGTTGTGCGTTGGTTCTCATCAGCTGTCATTGCTTGCGTTTTGTACTAAAACATTCGCGCGACGCAGTCTGTTGATTTGCAGTCACAATCTAGCATTCGCGTCACCACTTTTCATGTAAACAAAAACAAAATAAAATTCGTATGAAAATCTTTTTCTTGTTTTGTCCACGGATCAGTTGAATGTTTTTGAAAACAACACATTGATATATCCGCGTTGGCGGCATTGAGCTTCGTTTACTAGTTTAGGAAAGCGTGAAAGAATAGCTGATTTTCAGTCGGAATGAACACGTTTTCAAAATTAAAATTATGAATGAAAATTAGCTTTTCCATATCAAACTAGTATTCTATTTAAATGAAAAAGACGGGTGGGTAATGTCGGGGACATAACCGGAGTGACGTAGGACTATACAAAGGGGACAGCTTTTGTTAAATATATATTTTAAATATATTGTTTTATTTTCTTCTCCTACGTGAATACCTACCTATCTACCTTAAAATGGATTAGTTTACTGTTTACTCTTCATGAATATGTTGATGGTTCTGAGAAGAACCTTTGGTGTTGTGTTTTTGTTATCACTCGATATTCCCATCTTGTTCGGTTAAACCTTCCTGTTTAGCTATTGCGTTTGCCACTCGCCACAGCTTTCACAGTTGGCAAATTTCTTCCCATCCAGCTTGTGACATGTTGTTCAGTAAATTACATTGATTGCGACGTGCCGGAGAAACACTTTGCCACTCACTGAAACTAATTGTTGCCTTGATGAGCGCCGAACCGAAGCTGCTCTGTTCTTGATGCGGGTTTTCTGATTGTCGTGAGCAGCTTTGCAAGCCAACTTGAGCACTCCGACGGCCGAAACTCTATAATCGCTGTTAGGTATACTGGTGCTCCGGCACCAATCCGTTCGGCCTAGTTACCCTTGCGGAGCAATCAGTGAATGCGACCAACAGGGAACTGGAGACCTGCACGGTTCGAGTGAGACTTTGCCTTTCCCTTAACTTGTCCTCCTTTGTTACGTCCACGATGCCGATGCCGTACAACCACACTGGTTTACGGTTTGAAAGAAAATAAGATATTTTTTTAGGGTCCGCGTGTTTTATACTCTAGTGGTACACACTCACAGGATAGAGACAAATCGGCAGACTCAGCCAGAGGGGCGAGTCCAACGAGACGAACGAATGAGCGTTGAAAGGGAGCGATGGCAAAAAAATACATTCATTACGATTTGTTCGCTCGTTGGATTCACATGCAGGCTAAAAAGGGTCCTTTTCAGGATCACAAAATTATCTTCAATCTAAAGAGTTTATTGTTTTGTTGTCACTCGATATCCCCATCTTGTTCGGCTAAACCTTCCTGTTTAGCGATTGCATTTGCCACTCGCCACAGCTTTCACAGTTGGAAAATTTCTTCCCATCCAGCTTGTGACATATTTTACAGTAAATTACATTCAATGGCACGTCGCATTACCACCACTCAGTATCGGATTGGAGGTAATTTTAACCTGTAATTGAATATTTGCGATGACAATGGTACAGTGTCGACTTTCAATGTGGGGTCATAATTTGGACCCCGAACTCTATGTTTACAAAAATGTCCAAATAAATATGTCGCATTACAGGTCCGTCCAATTAGCTAAATGTCGAGATAAGTGTAAATTACTGTACTTTCAATCTGGAAACAATTTAAATAATGTTAGAAAGCATTATTTATTTCCTAAACTCTTTTTTGGAAGGTTTAATGGCCCTGAAGAGCGCCTTGTTTTATGGAATGGTTCCAATTTAGAAAACTTAGTACTCGTGGTTTTGAAAAAAACCATTTCGAACGCCCTCGATGCCGCCTTGTTTTGGATTTGCCACCAAAGCAGTTTGTATAAAGAACAAACTTTTTTCTTCTGCTACCTGATGCCGTTTTGCGATTGCGTTTGCCACTCGCCACTCGCTGCAACTGCCTGTTGTCTTGATGTCCACCGAACCGAATGTGTTCTGTTCCGAATGCGGGTTTTCTTATCGTCGCGAGCAGCTTTGCCAGCTAACTCGATCACTTCGGCGACCGAAACTATATAACGCCGGCTAGGTGGACTGGTGCACTTGTACTAACGCGCTCGACCTAGCTACCCTTGCGGGGAACTCCAGATCAACACGGTTCGAGCGGGATTTTGCCTTTCCCTTCACTTTTCCTCCTTTACCATGTCCAGACATGGCTGCTTGGGTTGGTTTGTTGATGTGTTGTGATGCGAACCGATGTGGTGTACGGTTTGAATGAGAATGATCGTTACGGAAGGAAGGAAGGTATTGTATTATAGAGACTTTAAACTTTTGCAGTTCATTCGTCTCTAGCCTTGAGAAAGGCCCTTTGAAAACTCTACTCTACTCTACTTCAGCGCTACCATCTCCGCCCTCTTGCCTTGAGAAAGGCACTCGATCCCTCGCCGTCCAGCTCGTCCAGCAACGATGTTGTCCAGTCGGTGTCCACACAAAGAATGATCGTTACGGCAGCGGAGCGGGGATTTTTAAGCTGACTGGCTGGCTCGAGAATTACGCATGTGTGAGACTGCGACCAATGTTTCGTTCATTTTTTTCTTTTTCCTTTCCAATCGTGCTTCATTGTATTTCGCCGCTGCTCTGGTTGCCCGTTTTGGTCGGTACGATTTGAGGAGCACAAAATGGACCAATCGAAAATGGGCACATAGTGCATTTTGACAATGCTTGATATTTCACAATTATTCAATTATTTATCTCAAGATACATGAAATGTTATTCGTTATGATAGATGCGTAGATATATTTCCTATCAATTGAGGCAAAATCCTTTGCGATCTATTGAGAAATGCTCGAGTTATAAGCGTTCCAAATCTTGCATTTTTTCCTACTTGTTCAGTGCCTAGATTTCCATTTCACCCCCTATATCTTCCGGTTAGACGTAGTCCTACGTCAAAACATTTTTGTTTGCAGGTGGTGAAAAAGTTTCATACGAAAATTGTTTATGAAGCCAACTCTATATCATGATGAAAAAATTCAGCAACAGTGTTGGAATTGTTTACCCATCTGGTTGAATTAAAGTCACAAACACGTGTTTCAAATAATCAAATTACATGATGTGAATATTTTCATTCAAATTCTAAAAACCGGCTTCGTGTCTTCTAATTTGATGGAGAAGATTACACTAATGAGTTTGGGACCCAAATTATGGCCTTAATTTGAAGTTGCACAAGACGTCGACACCATGCCACTGTCATCGCGAACTCGGCGCAAGCAGTTTAGAACAAATGTTAGCGTTTAGTACAACGATGCTAATAACGCAACGCATTATTGTGTTCAACTAAATGGAAATACACATATTTAAAATGAAGTGTCAAAGCACAATTGTCGCAACGCGACGCATAGCGCGGCATTCTGGTTTCACCTTAACGCGGGACACAAAAAACAAAACGTTATGTATAAACGTTAGGCCCTCCGGAAGAACCCAAAAGTTGTCAAATCGGAGGCAGACTTCAAGAGAAAATGGATTTCTGTTCAAAAAAAACTACAACCTGACGTTGTACAGAACCTTATGGACGGGGTAAAGAGGAAGGTGCGAGCATACGGGCTTGGGCTCGAAGTATGAATAAAAAGAAAATGCCAAAAGTTGTTTAATAGTTTTTATTTTACTGTCTAAAATTTTCAAAAGGATCGGTCTACTGGGCGAATTTCTACAGCGTTTCTTTCCGTGATGCAATTTGATGAGACACACCCTTTACATTGAAAACCAACTGTCTTCATGCATCTACATGTTAGATTTAAATTGCAAAGCAACTGTTGGGAGAAACTGTACAAAAAGTGACCACAAATAAACTCCAAACCTGATATCACGACGCCAGAATCGGATAAATACCAAAAGTAGTGCACCGAGCTCATTTTCACGAACGCTAATACAGCATTACCAACCACGCTTGAAAAGGGACCCCCCATAGGCAGGGCTTTTGGGCATGAGCTCCCCGTATTTTCCAGCAGAGCCGTTTTCAAAAGGGTTGCCGAATCGGAAACGGGCTAATACATCCGCACAGAGTATAGGGCACTTTAACGCACAAGTGTCATTTGAAGCCTCGGAGAGAAGGGAAAAAAATGCGTCCAATTGAGGCAAACTTTGTAACATAATTAGCGGGGCGGAAATTTTTCGTCGAGTGGATTTTTTTTCCGCTTCGAAGTGTGTTCACTGCCTCTGCAGAGGTCCCCAAAAATTGCATTTGTTTGCGATGCATCACGAGGTGCAGCACCCGGTTGATGTCAACGTAATCATGAGGGGAGAACGCACTTTTTGCTTTCAAGAGGAACCCAAGTGGGTAAAATATCTAACGGGGCCCAACGAAGCTATTTCCGCCTTTGTGGTTCATATTTCCATTTAGTAACAGTGTTGTTTTTTTTTAGTCTACCTATCGTAGGTTCTCCATTTTGCGGGGTTTTGCGGTTTGACTGCTTACGCTGGGTGTGTGTGTGTCATAACCCGATTCCACCCTTCTAGGACACCCGGCCAAAGAACCCGAGAGGTATCGCTTGGCGTAATTATAACTTTTCGGTCTTTTTAACCCGCTTGGGAGAGAAATGCACTCGACGACGCGTAATTCGAGGACATTTTGTCACTCGATAGTCCCGACAAAGGATGGCTCGAAGTGGGTTTTTATTGCCTCGTCGATGTACCTGCTTTTCGCTTTCTGCTTCGCTATTATTTTTGTTGCTGCTATTATCGTGCACCACTAATGCAATTCATGTGCCTTCATGCAGTCTCGAGAGCCACTCGCAGGGAAAGGCTTGACAACATTGTCGCATTTTGATTCGCATCATACACATGCGAATCCACATTCGTGATGAGGACGAGGGAAAAGAGGATGTTTGTGTCTGCAGTGTAATTAAAACTGTTTGGACTAATTTTGTTGTTGGAATATCGGTTTGGAGAGAAATCAATAATCATTGGGAGGATCTAAATAAACGCTTTTACAACATTTCGTTTCATCTTTATGCTAGCTAGCTGACCCGGCAAACTTCGTCCCGCCCAAAATTTGTTTTTTTGTTATCAATACCTTCAAACATTCATGTTTCTTACTATGAGCAAGTTAATGGGTCCAATCGCGGACTGTTCATTGATTGATCTTCTATTCGTCTCCGTTGAATTTAATTTTTACTATAAAATTCCTAGTTTTTCTAACAAAACTCATCATTATAATATCAGATTATTTTCAGACACAATTCTCGTTCAAGATTTTTCAACCAGTTGTAAATAACATGTTTCTCCGTTACATGGAATAAATGTTTTATACGGAAAATATGACAGAATAAAGACAGCCCTAAATCGGACAATGCCTTCCTCGAGTTCTGCTCTTATCAACAAATTCGGCGATCCTTTTCTTTGGTATAGATAGAAGAAGATATAGGAGTGCGTTTCATCACATTAAAATCCATTTCCAGTTTCGAACAAAGATCAATTTCGCTTTTCTGAATTTTCCCTTTTTCCTTCAGAGTTCTCCGACATTGTTTTCGATGTTTCGATTCAGTTTCCGCTCTCAATGTAAAAACCGCATCGTATGTGTTATTCAAGAACTCGAACAACAAATCCAATCACGGGGACCCATCTTTAGAGAAGTCTTCCTAGCAGCGATGCTCTTCTTCGGTGAATTATAATATTTTGTGGAATACGCTTCTAGTTATTGAGTAGTCCAGCAAGTTTGGGTGCGCAACTGATGATAATCAAATCGAGACGCTGATGAAGAATAATCCTCGGTATACGACACATCAATTAGCAGGTTCGTTACAAGTATCTATGTTCATGAGCACCTGACGAAACTAGATTAAGAAACGCTACAATGTATGAGTTCTACACCTATTGACCGAAAACATGAAATGGATCGTATCTCCATCAACAACTCGCTTCATAAATGCAATGAAAACTCGCAGTTTGAAGCAAATAGTGTCAGGTGAAGAAAAATATTATCCTTTACAACAATGTTGAGCGAAAAAAAAATCTTTGAGGTGAGCGAAATGAACCATCATTAGATATCTCCAAAACCGATCTTCACCTGCAGAAAGTCATTCTTTGTGTCTAGTAAGATAGAAAAAAAATTGTGCATTATAAGCTTCTACCGAACATCCAATCGATAAATTTCAACAAGCACTATTCGTAACTAAACGAAGCAAACTCGTCAATCTAGAACAAACGTTCAGAATTGGCAAAGGCGTCCTCTTCCAGAATAAAGCCAAACCTCATATTTTACAATTATCAGCGATGGAGATCGATCCACGGCCGAAATAAGATCGATTCATCCTAACAACTGCACCGCTCTGCAAGAAACATCGGGCTGTTGTTCTATTAATAACACAACAATGACCATATTAACTGTATCCGCTGTCCGGTGGTCCAGCTGGACAATGGAAGAACAGATAGAGTACTCTTACGCCTTAATGACTATTGTATAATGTACCATATGCAATGGTATAAAAGGAATACTCTTACACCTAATATGGCAACTGTGTCATGCGCTATTTCTAGATTTGACAAAAAAAAATGTGACATGTACACGATAAAATGCTAATGAACCTAAATACATAAACAAATGGGATAAAAAAAAAAGAATTTCGACTCATTGGACACAGTTTTGACGTAGGACTACGTCTAACCGGAAGATATAGGGGGTGAAATGGAAATCTAGGCACTGAACAAGTAGGAAAAAATGCAAGATTTGGAACGCTTATAACTCGAGCATTTCTCAATAGATCGCATAGGTTTTTGCATCAATTGATAGGAAATATATCTACGCATCTATCATAACGAATAACATTTCATTTTTCTTGAGATAAATAATTGAATAATTGTGAAATATCAAGCATTGTCAAAATGCACTATGTGCCCATTTTTGATTGGTCCATTTTGTGCTCCTCAAATTGTACCGACCAAAACGGGCAACCAGAGCAGCAGCGAAATAGAATGAAGCACGATTGGAAAGGAAAAAGAAAAAAATGAACGAAACATTGGTCGCAGTCTCACACATGCGTAATTCTCGAGCCAGCCAGTCAGCTTAAAAATCCCCGCTCCGCTGCCGTAACGATCATTCTCATTCAAACCGTACACCACATCGGTTCGCATCACAACACATCAACAAACCAACCCAAGCACCCATGTCTGGACATGGTAAAGGAGGAAAAGTGAAGGGAAAGGCAAAATCCCACTCGAACCGTGTTGGTCTGGAGTTCCCCGCAAGGGTAGCTAGGCCGAGCGCGTTAGTACCAGTGCACCAGTCCACCTAGCCGCCGTTATATAGTTTCGGCCGCCGAAGTGATCGAGTTGGCTGGTAAAGCTGCTCGCGACGATAAGAAAAACCGCATTCAGAACAGAACATATCAAGACAACAACAGGCAGTTGCAGCGAGTGGCGAGTGGCAAACGCAATCGCAAAACGGCATCAGGTAGCAGAAGAAAAAAGTTTTTTTCTTTATACAAACTGCTTTGGTGGCAAATCCAGAACAAGGCGGCATCGAGGGCGTTCGAAATGGTTTTTTTTCAAAACCACGAGTACTAAATTTTCTAAATTGGAACCATTCCATAAAACAAGGCGCTTTTCAGGGCCATTAAACCTTCCAAAAAAGAGTTTAGGAAATACAGTTCAATGCTTTCTAAAACATTATCCAAAATAATAATAAAACACAAATTGATTTTTTCATAATTTGTTTGCCAGGATATGATGAGTATGTGAATTTGGCAGTTGTTCTGAGCTTATTGATAGTTGGGGACTTTCCTGATTATTCAATTTTCACCAATTCTTAAATTGTTTCCAGATTGAAAGTACAGTAATTTACAATTAGTTCGACATTTAGCTAATTGGACGGACATGTAATGCGACTTATTTAGTTGGACATTTTTGTAAACATAGAGATCCAAATTATGACCCCACATTGACACTGTACCACTGTCATCGCAAATGTTACAGGTTAAAATCGCCTCCAATGCGACACTGATTGGCGCTTCGATACGTCGCATTGAATGTAATTTACTGTACAACATGTCACAAAGCTTGATGGGGAGAAATTTTCCAACTGTGAAAGCTGTGGCGAGTGGCAAATGCAATCGCTAAACAGAAAGGTTTAGCCGAACAAGATGGGAATATCGAGTGATAACAAAACAATAAACTCTTTAGATTGAAGATAATTTTGTGATCCTGAAAAGGACCCTTTTTAGCCTGCATGTGAATCCAACGAGCGAACAAATCGTAATGAATGTTTTTTTTTGCCATCGCACCCTTTTAACGCTCATTCGTTCGTCTCGTTGGACTCGCCCCTCTGGCTGAGTCTGCCGTTTTGGTTCTATCCTGTGAGTGTGTACACCGCTAAAGTATAAAACACTTCTTGAAAGGCGTTAACGTTCCCTGTGGAACTTTTGCCGTCTCAACGTATGCATTAACTAGCGTCATTTATTAATACTTAGTTGAGATTTCTTAAGCCAAATAACACGCCTTAAATGTATTCCGAGGGGCAAGCTCTTGAATACGCGTGACCACAGTACAAGTCGAAGGAAATTTATATGACGAAAAATCCTTCGGCCAGAACGGGAATCGAACCCGAACACCCGGCATGATAATGTGAGACGCTAACCACTCGGCCACGGGTGCACTAGAGTATAAAACACGTGGACCCCAAAAAAATATATCTTATTTTCTTTCAAACCGTAAACCCGTGTGGTTGTACGGCATCGGCATCGTGGACGTAACAAAGGAGGACAAGTTAAGGGAAAGGCAAAGTCTCACTCGAACCGTGCAGGTCTCCAGTTCCCTGTTGGTCGCATTCACTGATTGCTCCGCAAGGGTAACTAGGCCGAACGGATTGGTGCCGGAGCACCAGTATACCTAACAGCGATTATAGAGTTTCGGCCGTCTGAGTGCTCGAGATGGCTTGCAAAGCTGCTCACGACAATCAGAAAACCCGCATCAAGAACAGAGCAGCTTCGGTTCGGCGCTCATCAAGGCAACAATTAGTTTCAGTGAGTGGCAAAGTGTTTCTCCGGCACGTCGCATCAAGTGTAATTTACTGAACAACATGTCACAAGCTGGATGGGAAGAAATTTTCCAGCTGTGAAAGCTGTGGCGAGTGGCAAACGCAATAGCTAAACAGGAAGGTTTAACCGAACAAGATAGGAATATCGAGTGATAACAAAAACACAACACCAAAGGTTCATTTCAGAACCATCAACATGTTCATAAAGAGTAAACAGTGAACTAATCCATTTTTCAGGTAGATAGGTAGGTAATCACGTAGGAGAAGAAAATAAAACAATATATTTAAAATATATATTTAACAAAAGCTGTCCCCTTTGTATAGTCCTACGTCACTCCGGTTATGTCCCCGACATTACCCACCCGTCTTTTTTTAACGAGAAAACAAAGAAGTTCTGCGATGATAAATTCTGCAAGTTGCATGACGAATGATGAATGATCGGCAATTTTGGAGTTGAACTCGCCAAAAGTACATAGCACAACACAACATGTTTATATCCTTATACATGTTATGATTTTCAATCACTGTATTCCAACTACGAAGCACTTGATTTCATTGTCTTATTCTCTTGAAAACTCACAGTTCAGCCAGCTTGCGTCGGTTTATGATAGAAAATGTCCGAGATTAGATCTACATGTGATGTTTTGCTATAACGTAAATATTATGTTTTATAACGTGATCACATGGTAAATGAAATTTGGAAGTAAACAAACAGCAATGCAAATAGCTTCACGAGTAGTTGTCCCCCAAAGCTGTCAAAGAATTGAGAAGAAATTGCCTCTGCTAATTATGTTCACATGTTTATAATGTACAAACATATAATAGAGAATAGAAACAAACATAAACTTAAATTTAGGCGCAATTCAGCTATTTTTACGATTGTTTTTTCCAAAAAATGGAGAAATGTCCACGTGGATAACAGGGGGAGGGGTATAGACAATGTCCATGTTTGTCCACGGTGGGGGAGGGGGGTGTCTGAAATCGTAGTTTTTCTGTCCACGTGGTATGTGGACAGCCCCTTATTCGATTAATCGAACGATTGGCGGACATCAATCATTATTTCATGAACTATTTCCATTACAGCTCCATGCGAGCAACATATTTTCAATTAGCAGTGTACAACGTGGAGAGTCGAACGAGAATTGCCTCTGAGGGTTTCGCTCGGAGAACCTCTCAGAATATGAGAATTGCATCACGAATTCTCAGAATGCATAATGCTCTTCCTCTCATTTCTCGCCACGCATACTCTTTGCAAACCACTCGCTCTCAGAACCCCTCTCTAGACCAAACAGAGAGCATATGCCATTCTGAATCAGAAATCGCAACAAACTCCCACGAAACGCCGGGTATGCTCCCGCGATAGCGCGATTTTCTCTCTGTCGCTGTCGCTCATTCTTGCTCGCGTCCAACCCCCCCCCTCCTCTCCGCTCTAGGCGATGAAGCTCTATGTTTGCACATACGCGCCGCGTTGCGTCGCGCCTCGTCCGAAAGGCGCACCACATGCTTGCTTGCTTGCTTACTGGCTGGCTGTCCTGCATGCATGCGACGACGCGCCGAGAATCCTTCTTGCGGGCTTGTTGCAAGTGGGGCGCGCGCTCCAGACGGTTCGGTTCTGCCGTGGCCACACACAGTCAGTCTCAGTCTCGGTGCGCTGGTCTAGCTGTTTGGACGTTTTCGCCATTTTGGGCCACCGGATTTCACACGACCAACATTTCGGCCAACTGTCTCGTGCGCGGTCCCACTCTATGTGTGCTGGCGGGCATAACGCCACCGTCGTCGCGATTCCGGCTGTAATCCTGGAAGGGTTCAACCGAAGGGGGAGAAGAAGTGATAAAGATTAGACAGAGGGACGGATGCGCACACATACACGCCACTCACATACACACGTACACACGGTGACAGTGAATTTAATCGCCGAAAAGGGGGAATTATTGGGATCAAAGAAAAAAGGGGCATGAATATATGTTGTGAAAGGATGCTGCGAATGATTGGCGCCGTTCGAAGTGCGTGGAGTGAATAGTTGACACGACACCGAGATAACGAGTGTTGGTTTTTTTTTCTCTGTTTGTTGACCAGCATAAGATTTATGATTGAGGGCGAGAGAAGAGGGATGGTTAATTGGTACTGATTTAATTCAGAGTGAAGGGCGAGAGGTTTGAAATATTTTCAATTAACGAAATAGTTTACAAGATTGTTGTTCGCCGGTGAAGTTTGGTTCCCCTGGAACAAAAAAAACAGACGGGAAAAGATAACAAGTGAGGAACAAATTAAAACTACAAAAAGGGCACAAAACAGAGTGTGGTGTGTCGGAATGTAAATTTCAACGTTTCATTAAATCGTGACGCGAGTTCGTTTGAACTATCATCGAAGGTAACGCCAGCTGCTCGGGGGTCGGAAGTGAAGGAAGGAAGAAAGAATTGACTAGGAAAAAGCTTTGAATGCACTTATTTATGCACATAAATTGTTCCACCTGAACGACGATTCTGTGAAGATCCGTTTCGAGAAGTGACAGTGGTAGAGAACGAAGAAAACGAAGGAATGCCAGTGATTTCGATCTGCGATAGAGAAAGAGATTAAAAATCCGATAGTGAAGACCGGGCGGAAGGTAATGAATGGAAATCCGCGCAGGCAGTGAATTTAATCGCTAACAGTGATAAAAACAAAGGTATCTCTCCGGAACGAAGTGAACGGAGGAAGAAGGTAAACATCAAAACAAAGACGTGGAAAAAGGTGAACTCCCCCCGCAGAAGAAGAAGACGAAGAAGAAGAAGTGGTTCGACAGTCGATAGAGAACAATGATATCTAAACATGACCGCAAGAATATGCAAATAGAGTTTCATAATAGTTGGTAGAGTCGAGAAAGCGTCGCGAAGAACGAAGAAAACGCTATCGATTTTCCACCCCATCACCAACCCATCCACCCAATCATCCAATCCTTGCGATCGAACAATTCCGTCGCCATCCCGTGAATAGAGTCGTTTGATCTTTATCACAAAGCGAAGTTAAGGCGGCGACGAGTTTTGATAACGGCCGCCGCGCGCGCGTTTCTGTGTGTTTCTGTTTATGTGAACGAGCGAAAAATTCGCCAAGTGTCCCGGCTGTTGTTTCCAAATGGTAAAACTTGTGCTGTTTTGAAGTGAGTTTGTAAACCAAATTTAAAAAAAAAAATTCAAAGTGTTTTGTGAGCAAAAGGAAAGGAGCAAGTGTGTGTGTGTGTGCTTTACCAGTGTTTGCGAATTGCTGCATTTTGATAAGTACGAAATCACCCTTTTTTTCTAAAAAAAAGTCATAAATTATTCTGAGGACGGGAGTATATAACTCTGGTTGACCTTGCTGATCCCAATATAGCCAATTTCGGCGGCTTTCGGAGAATGGATTTCCTGCTCGTTAAAAGGTGAGTTACGTAATTTCTCGAATCGAAATCGGGTTGCCTCGGCGTCGAGAAAATGTCACATCAAATATTAATCCAATTAAAGTTGGCACGATTACTTTGAAGATAGTGGAGAAAAAACAGGGGAAAAGGATTAGCTCGCGAGGGAAGGGGAAAGGATTCGACGAACGTGAGGATTAAATATGTATGTTACAACGGCGCCCGGAGAAACACCTAACCGAAGGGACCGAAGTCTATTTGTTCGCAGTCTCGATTCCCCGCTGATTAACACCATGTTTTCGAGGCGAATAAAATTCTTTCGACTTTTGTTTTCAGGTCGTAAATTGCTGGAGCTATTTATGAACACGGCCCACCTGAAGCTGAATTTATTTGGGCTCTATTAATAGGCTCATGAACAATTTAAGATGCGATATTTTTGGGGTAGACTTATTTGGTGCTGTCGGAATGTATTCAGTGCAGTGCATTTCAATTGAAATCATTAACAACCATGGCCGATCGGAAAAATCACCGATGTTTGTTTGTTGGAATGTTTTATTCATTTCATCAAACAAACACGAACGAAATAATTGAAGTTAATGGTTTACAGATTAACTTCAATGTCTAGTAGACATAATATTCAGTTCAGCTGTTTGGTAATAAGGAAAATGTAGTTGTTTTTTTTTTTTTAATTTAAATCGTTTATTTTTACAGGCTCAGTTACATAGGTTTAAAGGAGCCGAACTCCTTACTGTATTGTTACTAGTATATATACATTTTTCCTTAATTCTAATGTTAATAATATAGGAAACCGATTACTCGCGGTCAACTCGAGTTTAGAAGGGTGACATATTTTCTTCAGGAAAAGGAAGGGATTTGAGGATATGTTGACAATGATCACACTCACACTCTCAATCACACTCTCAATCACACTCATCACATTCTTAAACCTATCTTATATCTAATATGTATTTACATTTCATCTTATTCTTAAGAAGGGATCCGATCTCTCACAAAGGAAAAGGAAAAGGAAAAACTAAGGGTATAAGGACAATCACACACGAAGATCGATAGCTTTAAAAATGTAGTTTTTGATGATTCCCAAACATATAGTAGACCGCTCCCGTTAAGTTGGGCCACATCAAACCGAACGTCGAATCGACCTTTAGGAGAAAATGTAGAACACCTTCTGAATTAATACTGTTTGCAACAGGCAAATTCAGAAATTCTTGAAACTTATTTGAAAAATAAAAAAAAAATTTCTATTAGGGATCTAAACAGGCACTTTATGTCCTACTTATATAGATGAAAATTTTTTGATCAGTACACTAAAATTTTTCCGCATCGTTCTCCGTAAATTCTGATAGTCAGCTACCCGAAGCAACTTTGCTACTTTGTTAAACAGCCGCTGTAGACCTTGAAAGGCTGAGTTGTACACCGGATAGATACTTGAAGGAAGACGTGGTTCCATAAAGTTCGGGATTGAATTTGGAAATCGATGTTTTCTAGAACGACTGGGCAGTCTGTTCTAGATGTGAAAACGTCATACATTAACAAGGCTCAAAAGAGATGTCTCCAAACGTATGAAGCTTCAAGACTAATTAGTTGTCATCGGATCTCATAACTTGCCAATTGCTTTGAAGTTGGGCTTGCGATCCAAATAACATCCTCAACACAGTCGACTTTGGAGAGTTGAACAGCATCAAGATGATAGCCAGAATGGGTTCAGTCCTTCTAGAGATTGTCATTGTGGAGCATTGCCATATGATTGTCAGCGTATCATTTCTGAAAAATCACCAATTGCCGATGGGAAAATAATGCGTCAGTCTCAGACTACTTTTCTAATTGATTCTTTCTATAATAAAAATTAAATTTATCATACCCAGAAATTCCGTAACATTTCATTGTTTGTTTTTAACATAACCTTCAATATTAGATAAAACGAACGAGAAATCACAAAATCTTCAAATCAACAAATCAATATTAATAGACATTAGTCAGGCCCCGGCCAAGAGGATATGATCCGCAAGTCGAGATATGTCGCAAATTTAGCTGTCATTGCCAAACTAAACAAACTACTCGGTGCGCTCAAGGCAGATCTATGTAACAAGGTGCGCCCATTCGCTAATCATACCTAACACTCGAAACTATCGTCAAATTCGCGAATATTTAAAGAAGGCAATTTTGCGATCTTAAAATTTTAATGGAGATTTTTAAGTTATTCGATTACCTAAAACACAACGCTCTCTTAACCATTTGGCTATATATTTCACAACACACAACATTTACAAAAACTCGCCATTATAATATAAAATCATCATCAGACACAATTCCAGTTCAATATTACGTAATACTGTATTGCATAGAGTACATATTCGCAATAGAAAAGTAAATTTTCATTCATTATTTTGACGTAGGACTACGTCTAACCGGAAGATACAGGGGGTGAAATGGAAATCTAGGCACTGAACAAGTAGGAAAAAATGCAAACTTTGGAACGCTTATAACTCGAGCATTTCTAAATAGATCGCAAAGGTTTTTGCAACAATTGATAGGAAATATATCTACGCATCTATCATAACGAATAACATTTCATTTTTCTTGAGATAAATAATTGAATAATTGTGAAATATCAAGCATTGTCAAAATGTACTATGTGCCCATTTTTGATTGGTCCATTTTGTGCTCCTCAAATTGAACCGACCAAAACGGGCAACCAGAGTAGCAGCGAAATAGAATGAAGCACGATTGGAAAGGAAAAAGAAAAAAATGAACGAAACATTGGCCAGCCAGTCAGCTTAAAAATCCCCGCTCCGCTGCCGTAACGATCATTCTCATTCAAACCGTACACCACATCGGTTCGCATCACAACACATCAACAAACCAACCCAAGCAGCCATGTCTGGACATGGTAAAGGAGGAAAAGTGAAGGGAAAGGCAAAATCCCGCTCGAACCGTGTTGATCTGGAGTTCCCCGCAAGGGTAGCTAGGCCGAGCGCGTTAGTACCAGTGCACCAGTCCACCTAGCCGGCGTTATATAGTTTCGGCCGCCGAAGTGATCGAGTTAGCCGGCAAAGCTGCTCGCGACGATAAGAAAACCCGCATTCGGAACAGAACACATTCGGTTCGGTGGACATCAAGACAACAGGCAGTTGCAGCGAGTGGCGAGTGGCAAACGGAATCGCAAAACGGCATCAGGTAGCAGAAGAAAAAAGTTTGTTCTTTATACAAACTGCTTTGGTGGCAAATCCAGAACAAGGCGGCATCGAGGGCGTTCGAAATGGTTTTTTTCCAAAACCACGAGTTTAGTACTCGTGGTTTTGGAAAAAACCAATTCGTTTTCTAAATTGGAACCATTCCATAAAACAAGGCGCTTTTCAGGGCCATTAAACCTTCCAAAAAAGGGTTAAGGAAATACAGTTCAATGCTTTCTAAAACAATATCCAAAATAATAATAAAACACAAATTGATTTTTTCATAATTTGTTTGCCAGGATATGATGAGTATGTGAATTTGGCAGTTTTTCTGAGCTTATTGATAGTTGGGGACTTTCCTGATTATTCAATTTTCACCAATTCTTAAATTGTTTCCAGATTGAAAGTACAGTAATTTACAATTAGTTCGACATTTAGCTAATTGGACGGACATGTAATGCGACTTATTTAGTTGGATATTTTTGTAAACATAGAGATCCAAATTATGACCCCACATTGAAAGTCGACACTGTACCACTGTCATCGCAAACGTTCAATTACAGGTTAAAATTACCTCCAATCCGACACTGAGTGGTGGTAATGCGACGTACAATTGAATGTAATTTACTGTAAAATATGTCACAAGCTGGATGGGAAGAAATTTTCAACTGTGAAAGCGGTGGCGAGTGGCAAATGCAATCGCTAAACAGAAAGGTTTAGCCGAACAAGATGGGGATATCGAGTGATAACAAAACAATAAACTCTTTAGATTGAAGATAATTTTGTGATCCTGAAAAGGACCCTTTTTAGCCTGCATGTGAATCCAACTAGCGAAAAAATCGTAATGAATGTATTTTTTGACGTAGAACTACGTCTTCCATTAAGGGTTCCAAATAAGAAAACAGGTCACGTTTTTATGAAATAAAGTTAACGTTAATAACTATTTTTGCCGCGAACGGATTTTGGCGATTTACATACTTAACGAAGCGGAAATTCCCTAAGATTTGTTTAATATGCTATACATTAGAATCCCCTGGTTTGTAAATGGTTAAAATTCATAAAAACTTTAAGCGTTTCCATTTTCCCATACATTTGTTCTGTCCATTTGTGTGCTTTCCCGAATAGAGCGTGTCGTCGTGTGGTTTTTCCAGTTCGTTTTTCGCGTTATTCGTATCGTGTATTTTTCTTTCCACGTTATAAATTGGACGCTTCGCGTAGTGTTTTGTGAACAAGAAGAAGAGGAAGGCTCGCTCGAGCCCTGCAAAAAACGAAGCGGCATCCAATGATGAACGCGATGTTGGTGTAGTGAAAAGCGCTCGCACTGAACCGAGCCTTCGCGAGTGACACCGCGTCGAACAACAGCGAAGTAGGCGACTTCGACGCGTCGGTCGAAAATTAAAACGGCATTACCCAGGCAGCAATCAGATTCAAGCTCTCCCCGCTGGTGGTGAAGGCGGTCGCTCTTGACAAACTCATCAGCGAATTCGCATTGATGGGTGTTACAGCAGAGTACAAGCTGTGTGGTATAATTCTGTCTTTTTCCAAGCAATTAACATTGTTTGAATGCATTAAACTGACGTTATGACGAAGTAGGCATTAAGGTTGTGCGCCAAAAATACATTGGGGAATACCAAGCATCTTGAATGTCGTACTGGAATGTTAAAAGCAATTTGGGTTCGCGTGCTAGTCGCAAAACTACCTTCAACTAGGATTGTATTTGCGCTAATCTTAGTCATAATGAAGCAATGCTACAGTTTTCGAGGTTGTTGATATTAACAAAAAGAGTTTATTTCGCTTATTTAGTCACCAAGAAAGTAAATGTCGTTCTGGAATTCTGTATGTGATTAGGTTTCGCTTGCCAGTAGCAAAACTTTCTCCACTATGGATGACAGCTGCGCTTATCTCGAGCATGTATTGTTCTGCGAGCACAAGAATGAATCATCAAACAATTATTGTCAAATGATTCTACAATAAAAATAAACATTTCACAGCGACCGAATTGGTGGAATGGTTATTTCATAATTCTCGTAGCATTATAAAATAATATCCGCAGTTATAAACAAGCGATTTGAGTTAAACTACAGCGTAGTTCTACGTCAACAATGCGGTCGTATCTTGAACACAACCTCCTATTTTTTTTCATCGCTGCCTTTTAACGCTCATTCGTTCGTCTCGTTGGACTCGCTCCTTTGGCTGAGTCTGCCGATTTGTCTCTATCCTGTGAGTGTGTACCGCTAGAGTACAAAACGCGCGGACTCCAAAAAATATCTCATTTTCTTTCAAGCCGTAAACCAGTGTGGTTGTATGGCATCGTTTAACATCGCATCGCATCACATCATAAAAACAAAACACAACACCAAAGGTTCTTTTCAGAACCACCAACATGTTCATAAAGAGTAAACAGTAAACTAATTCATTTTTCAGGTAGATAGGTAAGTATTCACGTAGGAGAACAAAATAAAACAATATATTTAAAATATATATTCAACAAAAGCTGTCCCCTTTGTATAGTCCTACGTCACTCCGGTTATGTCCCCGACATTACCCAGCCGTCTTTTTTCATTTTAGAAGTGCGTTGATGTCATCTTGTAAATTAATGGCTGTAGAGTGGTTTTCACATTCCGACCCACCTGGTAGTATGTTAAGCGCCTTGATTTACACCAGCTTGAGAGTTTGGCAGTTCTCGCGAGTGACAAATTGCATTTGCGACCCGAATATCAGAGAAGAGAAGTAGAACATGAGAGACAAAAATGGCAACGATTTGTGGCAAGAAAATGTAAACAGTGAAAAAATTTACAAATGGTTTACGCTCTATTAATGTTAGCATCATCATGATAAACACTGTGATTGGGATAGAAATCACGAACAGAAAATTGAATAAAATATATATAATAAATATATAATAAATAAATATATATATATATATATATATATATATATATATATATATATATATATATATATATATATATATATATATATATATATATATATATATATATATATATATATATATATATATATATATATATATATATATATATATATATATATATATATAAAGTGAAAGTGATGTGCATTTTTATCTGTTTATATATATAATGTCGTTAATATTTGCATTATAAAAATAAACCCATATGTATTGTAATCACAACTTGCTGTGCTATTCGTAACAATATTTATGGTCGTATTCCACCAATGATGAAAAAAGTGTAATTTACGAATGACGTTTCGCCATAGAAACTGGACATTGAATAAAAAAAATTAAAATGTGGTAAGAGCATCTGCTTGCTCCCGTGGCCGAGTGGTTGGCGTCCGGGGGTTCGGGTTCGATTCCCGTTCTGGCTGGGGGATTTTTCATCAAAGAAAATTCTTCCGGATTGCACTGTGGTCACGTGTATTCTATACACAATTAACGTGTATTAATACACAATTAACGAGATTGCAGCGTTTACAAAATAAAGTAATGCGTTTGATTTTAAGATGTAGTAGATACACTTCCTCTAGTTTGATGTTGGACGCGCTACAGTGGCTATCTGTGAAGCAGAGAATTTATTACATGACAATGGTGTTCATCTTCAAAATTTTGAACGATATGCTGCCTCGATATTTGTGTGATCGAATTAAAAGAGGAGGTGATGTTCATAGATACAATACAAGAAACGCGAATGATGCAAGAACACCCAACTTTATGTTTAGTAGGTCGCAGAACTCGTTGTTATATAAAGGTATAAATTTCTTCAATTCGATGCCCAGAGAAATTAAACGTGCGGCAACAATGGCAGAGTTCGAGAAAATGTGTATTTCACACGTAAAATCTGTTTTGTAAACAGGTTTTATATTTTTTTTTCCTAAATCATTCATTTATGTTTTCAATTGATAAAAATTAATAAAATTTATTTACAGGTTAAACTACCATGTTCTGATGATGCATGGTAGTTTAACCTGTAAATATATATATATACTGATGATGATGATTTTTTTTTTGTGTTTTGTTTATGTATATTGTTAAAAAAAAGTAATAAGCGTTGTCTACGAGAGTTTGAGCCTAGCGCGCGTTTGGTCGGCCTGGACTATGTTAATGGAACACTGGCAGAACACTGATACATAATGAAATTTTTATGTGGGTCTGAAGTGGAAACTGGAATGGGGATAGCTCATTCAGAATTGTCGTAAACTATCTTATCATAAGATGGTTATATCGAGTATTTGTGAATGTGGCAGATCTCTATCATGTTCTAAGTAGACACTTTTAGATATTGGGTTCGATTCCCAATCTGTCAAGGATCTTTCCGGGTTGGAAATTTTCTTGACATGCCTTAAAAAAACTTTGGGTCTGAAGTTGGGATTATCATTATGATAATGTCGATAAGGATAGGACCATTGTTTTTCTTTTAAAGTTTTTGCCTATTTATGATGTTCGATTAATAGAAATTCATGCCTGCAACAGAGTCAGTTCGCTGTTTTGTTTTATAATACTGATATCTTAATTTGGTTAAATATAAATATTATCTATTAGATAAATCGGCCAGTTCAAACCTTTGTAGGGGTATGAGGTGGGTCATCATCATCATCATCATCATCAAAATTGCATGGAACGTCGAGATCTAGTGTCATCTCGAAAAAAAAATGTTTTGTCAAAAAATGGGTGGGTTATATCTATGATATTACCGCAAGGTTTACGTGGGACTACCTTTGTCTCAGTAAGCATATGTATCAAATTAAAATACATTTCGGTGGGAACAAAAATACCTCCGACTTGCACAAATTGGCAAAGCGGATTCCCCCAGGCACATTAATTTTGAATTCCGTGTTAGGGAAACACAGCTCGGTAGTAACAAAAATACTCCCTACTCGCATGTATATTTTACAAAGCGGATTCCCACAGGTACATTGATTTTGATGTCTGTGTTGGGGAAACCGCAAAACGGGCCAATCAACCTTGGCAGTAAGGGCGTTAAGATAACGCTTGACGTTTTACACTTATTCAATTGTTAATCTCATGAAAAATAACATTTTATTAATTGTGATAGACGCGTGGAAATATTTCCTATCAATTGATTGAAACATCTTCCCGATCTATTAAGAAATGTTTGAGCTATAAGCATTCGGAATCTTATATTTTTTCCTACATGTTGTGTGTTTAGATGTTTAGATGATGAAAAACATAAACATTCCCATTTTCCCATACATTTGTTCTGCTCATTTGTGAGCTTCCCTACCCAAGCCGTCAATAACGAGCAACTTATCGGCGATCAACCAAGGGGAATGAATTAGAGTCTCTGTGAAAAAGAAATGAAAAAGTCACAGGAGGGTTGTATCCAAGACACGACCGCATAGTTGACGTAGGATTCCGTTAGGCTATCTGGTGCATGTTGATTTTGGATAAATTGTATAACTCTTCGATAATGATTTGGGTCCGTTTTGTCTGGTTGTTAGGTACTGTTTGTTCACTCCACCAGTGTCCATAACCGAGTGATAATGATAGAAGGATGGTGATCAGTCATTAGATAGTGCGTATCACGTACCAAAGCCGCCCTCTGTATTCCTGAACGAGATGGTTCCTGTGTAATGTATGGATGAAATAAAGAAAAAAAGCCTCATCAATCATCATCGAACACAAGTTTTCTCACTAGAAAAAAGTGTTACTTTAGTATAGAGAAAATATATTTGAAATGGAAAAGGTTATTTCATTTATAATTTTTTTTCTGAGTGTTTATTCAACCCATTTCCTTTTCGCTTTAAACCCAACGGAACACTATGCTACATGCCTCAAGGCGAATTTCAATTGAGCTAACAGCACCCAATACGATATATAGAGCATATGTGAAATCACTTTTTCGAATACTCTTTCATTTTTCCAATTTTGCTCGTCGCAAGAACTTTCCTTGGGAGGAAAAAAATCGTTTCATATTTCAAGTCATTTTAACACAATAGCTACCATGTACAATTTTACGCTTACAGTTCTGCTAAAAGTTTCAAAATACATGATCGGTCATTGATATGAAATTTCACGAAACAACCAACATAAAAGTTCCAAATTTTAATTTTATTTATATTCCATCTAGCATAAGTTCTATTCAGCTCATTGAAACATCATTCTTTAATCTACCCATCGAAAGATTCTTATTGGAACGAAAATAACAAAAAACAGGAAGTGGGTTATATCTATGGTACAACCGCAAGGGTGACGTAGGACTATCGTTGATTTAGAGATCATTTGTTTGAAGTTGAATCTAAATCCATTCTGAATGAATGAATAAGTGAATATTTGGGGGACTTCGAAAACGAGAGCGTTACGTTGGAGGCACAAGGTTTTATGCATCCAATATAGGATACGAAAAACCTTGTTCTGAATAATAATCTTCAGAAACTTTCCTGCTAACTGCACTTGATTGACAAATCACAAACCCAAATGTATTATATGGATATTTTATGGATAGAAAACATTAAAATAAACTCTTTCGTTTGAATGTAAATTTCAATTCCAAGGGGAACTGGCAGATTATTTTCCAGCAACGATTAGATATTTCCACATTTACTGGAAGCCCACCAGTGGTTTATGCTAACTCGATAACCACCTGTTAATAGCACTTGATTGAAAAATATTTGGTCACATTGTTACATGGATAGAAAACATTAAAATAAACTGTTTCACACGAATGTAATTTTAAATTCCCAGAGGAACTGGCAGATAATTTTCCGGATGTTTCTCGATGCTGAATGGCATCCAAACGGAAAGAATTCCGCGCGTGTATGTGTGTGTGTGTGTGTAGCGGCTGCTTCGAGATCTTCCCGGGGAACCGTTTGTGGCATCACTCTCCTCCTGATGGATTCCCTTCTGGCCTAAGGTGCACAAACAGGCTCTTGGTGACACCGTTCATCCGCGCTTTCATGATAAACGAAGAGCTTCACCACAACAGCGACAACATGCTCCAATTGCTGTTCAATTAGAACTGAGTGGATTTCCGAGCGGCGCTCGCTTATATACCGATTGGTGATTTCAATAGCCTGTTTTGAAAGCAATTTTAAGACTATTAAAACAAGTTTTTCAAAAAGTAACAAATATAGAACGCGTAGACATTTTATCTTTCGAATGAAGTGTCTATCATACAATTTCGTTCAGTTGTTTAGGAGCTATTAACGCTCAAAATCTCGGTCTCCGGCGTAACGCTTTCGTTTTCGAAACTTTGATTTTACACCCCGGTATAGAAATGAAAGACGTAGTCCTACGTCAAAAAAAAACACTCGTTCATCGCTCCCTTATCCGCCAGCACGTATGCAATCAGCAATGCCCACGCTAGTTACAATGAACACTATCCATTTGTGCGCGTCGTTAGTTAAACTATCGACCACGAGGGTATTTAAATGCTGATTTCCCCCAGACACCTTGGATTTGAAATCTCTGTTAGGGAATACATGTCGGTGAGAATAAAAGCTCCCCCTACTTTTATGTATCTGCGATGCCGATTTCCCCCAGGCAGCTTGGTTTTGATGTCTCTGTTAGGGTTCCGCCGCATGTGTCGTCAATTTTGACCTATCAGATTTCCGTTAGGATAGGGGTTGAGATTTTTCAATTGTGCGATAGTTAGTTCTATGGCATATATTGTTTTGCTCAATGTTAAAAATTGTTGTGGAGTGCCGAAATTGAATGACGCAAAAATCTCATCAATCCATCATAAAATGACTGAGCAATAAGCATTTGAAATTGGACAATTTTCACGGTGCGCTCGATTTTCGATTTTCAATTTGTACCCCAATATGTTCCCGAAAGACGTAATCCTACGTCAAAAGAAGAAGAACAAAGAGGAATATTTGCATAGAGCATAAATATTGGATCTCGTTGAGGCAAACTTTCAGTATCGGTCTAGATACGAATCAATGAGCATCGCTTGTTTTTCCTTGTTTTGCGTCATCACATGTCTTCGTTTCGGATTGAGCTGTGGATGCGACCAAATCACTTACTCACTGATATCTCTGGCATTGTAATCATTACATCAAACTGTGTGGGGAGTCATCAAACTAGACTATCGTCGGCTCACCAAAAAAACTTTGTTTTGGACTTTGTTGAAAAGGTAGGTCTAGATTCAGCCTCCTTCATCAGGTTCTTGGAAACGTCTTGAATACTATTGAATACTAACCTCCATTCAGTATAGTTGAGTTCTCTCTAGCTCATCTTCCATCCAGCAACTTGGCTCCGAGGATGAAATTCTATTCTTCTTCCAGGGATGCCAAAAGTAGTTGTCTAGCATCCGGAGTCTCCCCAAGCTATCCAATTATCGAATTTTTAAGACAACCCGACGTTTTGTTCAGTTTATCGATACTCAAACTCTTCACATCTCACGAAAGAATGTAGGGTAACACGGGGTGAGTTGGACATACGGGGTGATTTGGACCACCCCATTATCTCAAAAAGTACGGCTCAACTTGGATTTTTTATAATGCCATTTTCTTTTATTAATGAACCGTATGTAACTAACATAAAAAAAGCTTTGATGAAATTCGACAGGTGGAAGGAAATGGTAGCATGAACACAGCAAGCACTTTGATTGTCAAAAAATGTGAATTTTCCGATCGTGGTTTTAAGAGTTTTCCCGCTGATTAAACAAACTTTTCGTGTATTGCGCAGTAAAGTTCTGTTCGCCTACAGAAGAGGAACAATTTGATGCAGCGAAACTGTAAGTTTGATAACAATAAATGAAATTAATTGCATTTCAATTTTTGCATGTTGTGTGGGGTGACATGGACACGTTTTTGTGGGGTGAATTGGTCCTACCGGTTTGAGGCTTTTCTTTGGTCTAATTGATTCCAGATGCCGCTGAATTACAAAAAGAGGATGGACCGACAACGTTGGAAGAAGGAGGAGCCTGAAAAAACAACGCAGGTCATCAAGAACGGATTTTCTTTTACCAAGCATCGAAAGTGTTTGAAAATGCTCCAAAAACAGTGAAAAAATCCATGCAGAATTCGAGATGGTCTCAATCCAATTTTTCTGGTCTGGAATCTGGCCAAGACACTCGTATCGATCCCAGAACACTGTTACTGATTGTAACATTATTCCAAAATACTTTACATAAACATAAGTATGTTTTTTTCTATGAAACACATACTGGACCAAATCACCCCACAAACGGTCCAAATCACCCCGCATCAAATTTTAATGTCCAAAAATCATCTCTTTTATTTTATGATATATTTGGTAGTTTAAAGCTTGATATAATAATTAAACATTATTTATTGAGAGAAAACAAGTGTAGCTTACTATTCAATGTGGCATTTTTTATTTAGACCGTATTGGTTTGGAAATATTAGGCGATTTGCTTAGGTGGTCCAAATTCCCCCCTTTTCCCCTAAATGTGATACTCCCTATTGAAAACTTCGTAGTCAGCAAAGTAGCAAATCTCTGGAAATATCGAGAGTTTTCAACCATTTAACTTTGGGCCGAAAAATGACAACCAATGGTTGAGATGAGATGAGAAGGGATGAGTGAGTGAGACACACACTTGGAAGATCCTCTAGCTAATGAGGTGTTGGTGATTTATTTATAGATTAAAATGATAGAATAACAGAATGCAATATCATAAGAGGTGGCCGCCCAAGAAATGATAAAAAAAATTCCATGATATTGTGTTCAATGATCGGAAGGCAAAGTTTGGTGAAATTGATTGTAGTAGAATTGGTTCTTGCTGTAATTTAATGAACTCACTGTGAACCATTTCCATCTATTCCGAAAACTACACAGGTTTTGATATAATGATACTAGAAGAAAAAGATTTATTTAATTAATTCTTTGTGTGAGGGGACACTCATTCTCAAAGAACACACAGTCGCTTCGATATTTTAATTCCCCAATAAATATTCAGACCTAATATGCTGAGAAACGACGTCGTTGCCAAAGGTAATCATAGCAATTTCTCTTCCAATCTTGCGTGGTTCCATATCACGATGATGATGATGATGGTGGTGGTGGTGTTGTCGGTTGGTTAATGGTAGCTGTGGCTGGAGCCAAAACGTAAAGCAACGAATGGTCCGAGAATTGAAAGGGTTGAGAGAGAGATTGTTAGTTTCTATTTTCGGCGATTTCTTCGGTTCGGGAGGCACCTCTCGTCCCAAATCGAATCAAAAGCTTTCGGTGATTTAGGACCGTCCGTACCAGGGGAGATTGGCCAGCTCGCTTCCACAAGATCACATGTCCCAATCCACAAATCAATTTCTCGCCACCCGATGATGACGAAGATTGTAGTTGGTTCTGCGGTGGCTTCGAGGAATGAAGCTGTGATTTTAAATTGTACGATTGGTTTGGGTAAAATGGCAGATACATGCGAAGCGGGCGGGAAGAGGGCGTTATCCGTGAAGGTGGTGCGAAACTCGTGTTGAGTAAATTAGACAAGTCAAATCCACCGCATGATACCATCGGATTCGCTGAGTGAGAAACAGCTGTCGAAATGGAAGACTGGAAGACGGATGTAGGAAATGCCAACGTAATTTGTCATTTTCGGTTTGGTGCAGGTCAGTGAAGCTGTTTTTCGATCAGGGCACTTTTTTTTGCTATGGGCAGATCAAATAAACATACAGATCAAGATGGTCTGGGCGTTTCGACGGCGAAAAATGTGTTTGGTCAAGTTTTAAAAAAAAATCTGAATGTCCATTGCAGAAAATTGTTATAATTGAAACAGCTGTGAAATCAAACCTTTAAGCAGTTAGTTCCGATGTGATGTGATGATTGTCAGATAGAAACTCATCCTCAGATAAATCGTTAAGTTTTAAAAGCAAAATTTAAATCACCTGAATGTCGTCCTACAGTATAGATGAAATAATGTAAAAAGCAACGTCACTTTTGTGGTTAAATTTCCTGTTTTTTTTTTGCAGTGTCATTGTAAGTGGAGTCGTTATATTTGGCCTCGGGTTCAGTCACCGGCATTAACTTCCATTATTAACTGGATAATTGTCGGACATGTGTGATACGCGCTTTCTGTTGGTATTTTGACATTTTGGGCATCATAATTCATCTGACGTTTTTTTTTTTACAGAAAAAGCAAATCGTCTCGAGCGATAGGCAAACGAGTGTCATCCAATTAGCACAGACATCTTTGAACTCATGACAACATTGAAGAGTATATGAATATATTTCTTCTCTATGAGCACCGTTCGGGTCCATTTTCTCAACTATATTAACTCAATTTCGATCTGCAACGAGCAGAAAGCTATTACGTTTTACAGTTGGCCCTTGTTGGAACATATTTGGATAGGGTCTTCATCATCAACTCGTTGCAGACGAAGACCATGGGAAGGAAAGACCTTTTTATTGAATGTTTCATAAACAATGGAATGTGTTACGATCCGATCAGATTTGAGACGCGATTCTTGCAGTGGTTTATGGTCTTGGCGCAGACAAAATAATTCAAGCATGCGAGGGAACGATAAATTCATCGCTCCGTTCCGTTACTTCAAAACATTCCGCCCCCCCCTCCCATGCCACCAATGATCGTCAATAATCGAGTCAATATTTTCGCGCCAAAACAATCAAACAATCCCAAAACATGAAAACAAACAAACCAACGAAATGCTCGACTTTATCTCTCGTCTCCGCCAAGTAGACGCTCGCGTTTACACGCGCGTTTGAGGCTATGTTTGTACTCCGCTTACCTGCTGACAGCAGCAGCAGCAGCAGCAGTGCGTGAGAAAGCGTGGGAAGTGTCTTCCATCCATCCCAGCGGCAGTTCGCTCACCCCTTTCGGATTCTGCCGCTAGGTTCCGAAGCCAGAAGTCGTCGCGTAGATGGTTCCCCGTTGTCACATTTAATTATAATGAGTTCACAATACGCACACGACGGACGAAGGGAATGCAGAGCAAATAAGCGGTTCAGCATGTTTTGTTAAACACGATGAAAATTAATGTTTTCTCCAAGCGGCGGCGGCGGCGGGACGGAAAATGCGACGAGGGGACGATGTTTTTCGGGAGAAGATGTGAACACAAACCGAAAACCTTTTTTCATCGTTATACATAATTATTATTATTATTTGTCAAACGGGTGTGACTCGCCCCTCCTGCTCTTCTCCGACCTCCAGGGCTTGTCCCAATTTTGTTTGGTTCCCCGACGGAAAACGTGTCGTGAAGTGGCAATTCCTCCGTGGTGATGAAATACGTGGAATCCGATATTCCCGTTCCCCGGGAAGGTGTGTTTAATGTTGGGGAAGACGGGGTAAGACCGCCCCCCTAAGAAATCTAATTTTCATTTAGACGTCCTTCAGGATTTCCCCTATTTGCTGTACTACATATCATTGAGCATCTAATAATCTACTACTAAAAAATGTGTAACTGTTGATGGTATGGTTTTTTTTTTTGCTTTTTTTCATTAATTTTCGAAATGATAAAAAATTGCTTTTTATTTCGCTGGCGGGGTAAGACGGACCACCCGCGGGGTAAAACGGACTATGACGGGGTAAGATGGAGCGATGCTATTTTCAAACAGCTTTTTTTTACCCTCCACTGACCCCCACACCAGAAGGCTCAGACAAGGAGCCCACTGGTCGTGGACACTTACTAACAGAAACAACAAAAACATAAAAAGAAAGCATGGAGAATCTAATTGTAAGCAACAGTGAATTCCCAGTGGAACTTAGTTCCTTTGAAGGGATTCACTACAGGAAAAATTTATATAAAAATGGAAAGATTAAAAGATTTTAAAGTAAAAGCATCAAACGACTACACTGAACTAAACAACAATAAAACAAGACAGGAAATTGTTATAAAAGCAAGAAAAATTGTATAAATTGTTAGGCGGTTGGCACAATTAAAGAATATATTCATTCACATTCCTGATCATATAGTGTTTCAGCTTGCACTTGAAAACTCTAATATTTGTGACGGCTTTCCAGTCATTAGGAAGTGCGTTATACTTTAATGGACCATAACTCATGATACGTCTAAGACCCAAGTTTGTGTATGCTCTGGTTCTCAATAAATCATTGCCATTTCTTATATTTGTGAGGGTAACCCGAGTCGAAAAACTTATATTGTGATGAAATCTAGGATTGTGTAAGCTGTTATGAATAAATGCGATTGTTTGAGTGTCGCACAAACCTATAACTGGTATAATTCGGTGATGTAAACATGTATAGAGTGCAATTGTCGGATTTAATACAGGAAGGTTGAAGATTACTTTTACACACCTATTCTGCAGCGTTTGTACTTTTTTAAGTTTATATTTTGCAGCATGACCCCAGACAATTATTAAATATTGAAGGATGGAATGAATACACGCATAATAAAATTGCAACAATGCTTGTTTCGGTACGAATCAACGCACTCTTTTCATTAGGCCACATAGAGTCGAAACTTTTTTCGATACATGCTCTATATGAGAATCACATGAAAGACAGGAATCTCAATGTAGCCCTAAGTATTTTAAAGTTGTAACTTTTTCAATAGATAGGTTCCTGACACGCGGATCGGGGTTTTTTTTTGTACTAAATTTATTTTCAAATGGCTCAGCAATATTAAGTAACAATGAGCCGTGTTTATGAATAGGGAAAAGCCTCTTTGAGTAGAACAATGCCAATGTTCTTTCTCAAAAAGGCATAAAAACCCTATTATCTTTTCGAAAAATGTTACAATATGGACAAACATCATGACAAAATTCACAATAAGATAATATTATAGGCTTCTTGTTGAGGCTTCTTGTTGCAGAGATGACCATCTCCTAGGAACTAGTTATCTCCTTGGGACTAGGGAAGGGATGAAAATCTGCTCACTTTTCGAATTCTGAAGAAAAAAGTTGAAATAGAGAAAAGGAAACGCTAATAAAATAATCAAAACAATGAAGGAAAACTAAACATATATATTCATATTTGAAAGTGTATGGATTTGAGAAAATCATAAATTAAAGAAGACGGCGCCAGTGGTTGTATGGTTAGCGTAACAGCCTCACAATCCGATCGGCCTGGGTTCAATCCCAGCTGGCGTCGTTGGGATTTTCTGAGGCGAAAAATCTCTGGTTACGTCTTCCTTCGGAGCGGAAGTAAAAGAAGTTGGCCCGGCTCATGAGTTGTTGAGTCTGATAGGTAGGAACAGGTGGAGTCGCCTCCCTGATGTCGGTGATTGGCACTAAAGTGGCGGAAATAGGCCGACGAAAAATAAGCGAAGATAAAAAAAAAAAAAATAAATTAAAGAAATAGCATCGATATTACGAGTAGCCAGAACGTCGCGAATCGGAAAATTAGGTGGCATTCCCTTATTGCGAAAATTTTCTATTAAAGATAACCTGTCATTTTGAAACTGAGAACAAAACCACACAATATGATCAATATCCTGATATCCTATACCACACACGCATAGGTTACTATCACTGATGTTAATTCGAAAAAGATGTGCATTCGAAGAATAATGGTTAGACATGAGTCTGCACACTACCCGTATAAAATCACGAAACCCTAGGAATGATAGAATATAGCCATCGGCCTTTATTACTACTATTCCAACTTGACTGCCAAGATACAAGTGCCCGTTCACGAGGAAAATGAAGATATTCATCGAAAGTAATAGGCCTATAGAGTAAGTCTCCTTCCATAGTGCCCTTCTTAGCAAGAAGATCTGCTTTCTCATTTCCAGGTATCGAACAATGAGACGGAATCCATACGAAAGTGATATTAAATGAACTAGTAATCAGAGCACTTAAAAGTTGATGGATTTCAGATAAGAAATACGACGTATATCTAGTTCTCACTGAACGGAGTACCTCTAAAGAGCTGAGACTATCAGAAAAAATGAAAAAGTGATCTGGGGCCAAGGTCTGAATAAGGAGTAAGGCCATGTATATTGCAGCCAATTCTGCAACAAACACCGAACAGGGTAAACTAAGCCTACGAAAAGTGAAGAAGTTGATATTGAATATACCAAAGCCTGTGGATCCATTAAAACTAGATCCATCAGAAAAAAAAGTTTTGGTTGGGTCAATATGTTTATACCTTGACAGGAATATCGCAGGTATAACTAAATGGCGGAGATCATCTGAAATATTATGCACATAATCCTTCATTGACAGGTCAATAGTAATAGAGGAATTGAACAAAATTGAAGGAATGATCTGGAAACCAGATAAAGCAGTTGGACTTTCCAAAGTCATAAATTCATGATATAGAGACATTCGCCTAGATCGAACGCCTGAGTTCAACATTTTTTCTAAGTTTGCTGTCACCTTCGGATTATGTGTTTCACACCGTATTAAAAAACGGAATGATAACTCGAAAAAACGTACGGAAAGAGGAAGTATGCCAGCTAGAATTTCTAGGCTCATTGTATGTGTTGACTGCATACATCCTAGAGCAATACGCAAACAGCGATATTGAATCCTTTCCAGATGCAAAATATGGGTACAGGCAGCGGACCTGAAGCAAAAACTACCATACTCCATAATAGATAAAATGGTTGTTTTATACAACCTAATCAAATCCTCAGGATGAGCTCCCCACCTGTTCCTGTTATGGATCGAAGAAAATTTATTCTTTTCTGACATTTTTGTTTCAAGTAGCCTATGTGTTTACCCCATGTTCCTTTGGAGTCAAACACAACACCTAAATACTTGAATGACATCGAGTGACGAATGGGTCTATCCAAAAGTTTAAGCTGTATTTGTGCAGGATGATGTTTTCTTGAGAATACAACCATCTCTGTCTTCTCAGTAGAAAATTCAATACCCAATCTACAGGCCCAATCAACCAAATTGTCAAGAGAATCTTGCAAAGGATTATGAAGATCGGTGTTGTCTTTGCCTATTACCGATACAACACAATCATCTGCAAACTGTCTCAAAGTACAATTTCCCGATAAACAAACATCAATATCATTTACATAGAAGTTGTAAAGAATTGGACTAAGACATGAGCCTTGAGGAAGACCCATGTAGCTAATGCGTAAAACTGACGAAGAACCATGAGAAAAACTCATATACACGCATTAGGTTAAACAGAAAACTATTTAATTTCTGGGAAAACCCATTTAGACGAAGTTTTTGAAAAAGAACTTCAATGGAAACAGAATCGAACGCACCTTTGATATCTAGGAACACTGATGCCATTTGTTGCTTACTACACAAGGCAAAGTCAACCTCTGATGAAAGAAGCGCAAGACAATCATTGGTTCCTTTGCCTCTACGAAACCCGAACTGCGACGGCGAGAGAAGATTATTAGATTCAACCCAGCTTTCTAAACGATGGAGAATCATTTTTTCTAGTAATTTGCGAATGCAAGATAGCATTACAATTGGTCTATAAGAATTATAATCAGACGCAGGTTTACCAGGTTTCAGAATAGCTATAACTTTAATTTGTCGCCACTCATGCGGAACAATATTCTGCTCAAGGAAAGCATTGAACAGTTTCAACAAACGTCTCTTCGCATTATCAGGTAGATTTTTCAACAAATTAAATTTGATCCTATCTGACCCTGGAGCCGTGTTGTTGCAAGAAAGAAGGGCAAGAGAAAATTCAGTCATACTGAACGGAGGCTCAACATCATCAGATGTCTCTAAGAAGGGAGAAGGTGCGGGGGCAGAGTCTGGACATATCTTCTTGGCAAAGTCAAAAATCCACCTTTCTGAATATTCAACTTCTTCATTTGAATGAGATGAATTTCTCATTTGTCTGGCAACTCTCCAAAGAGTGCTCAAGGAAGTCTCTCGTGAAAGCCCATTTACAAAATGACGCCAATAGCCTCTCTTTATAGCTTTAATGAAGCTTTTGAATTTACGCTCCAGATAAATGTAGTTACAATAACGTTCACGGGTGCCCAATTTTCGCCAATCCTTGAACGCATTCGATTTATCTTTATAGAGATTTGTACATTCTTGGTCCCACCATAGATTAGGAGGACGTCTACGAAACGAATTACCAGGAAAGCGCTTCGTCTGAGCATCAATAGCACTGTCAAGAATTAAACCAGTTAGAAAATTATATTCTTCCAGCGGGGGTAACTCATGAACTAATGCCACCAATTCTGAAATAATTGAAGAGAATCTCTTCCAATCAATGTTTCTAGATAAATCATGCTGAATATTTGTTGTTTCAGACGATTTTGAATTATTTGAAATGGAAATAGTGATTGTCAAATGATCACTTCCATGTGGATCTTGGATGACATTCCAATTACAATCTAAAGAAAAAGAGGAAGAACACAGAGACAAATCTAAGCAACTAGCGCGGCCTGAAGATGGAGCGATTCTTGTTACATCACCTGTATTCAAAATTGCCATGTTGAAGTCCTCGCAAAGATCATAAATCAAATTGGCCCTTCGATCATCAAAAGACTCACCCCATCCAATTCCATGAGAGTTAAAATCTCCCAAAATAAGATTAGGTTGCGGTAAAAGTTCAACAATAGTCACAAGATTTCAATAATTAAGCATAGTTCTTGGAGGAATATAAATAGAAGCAATGCATAAATATTTACCCTTGATACGTGCCTGACACGCAAGAATTTCAATTCCTGTGACTAAAGGCAGGGGAATCCTGTAAAATGGGTAGCATTTTCTAATACCTATGAGAACTCCTCCATAGGAATCATCACGGTCTAAACGAATAATATTGAAATCATGGATGTTTAACACATTGTCCGAACGAAGCCATGTTTCAGAAAGAGCAAACGCATCACAATTCAAAAAATGGAGCATTTGCTTGAAAGAATCAAGTTTAGGAAGAATACTTCTACAATTCCACTGCAAAATAGAGGATTTACCTGAATCATCCAATAAATTAGACATCGAAATTAATGAACGAGAGGAGGGGTCACTTTGAAGTCATTTGTTTAGCTATCTGGCTGATAGAAGGAAGCCAAGCAAAAATGATACCTTTCATTGAATCTGATATTCCGAAAAAATCAAGAATCCATTGAACAATTGATGAGAAGGATATACCTCCTGAAAAAGATAAGGGATCAGGAACCGATTGAGAAGTAAATTGAGAATGGCTTAACAATTCAGGGAAATGATCGTCATAATTTGAAGATCTCCAACCAGGAGGGTTATTCTTGGGTAGAGCAGAATAATTTGAAGATTCTGGCTTGTTAGAGATCAATCCCCTTTTTTTAGATGGCTTAGAGGAAGAAGCAATTTTCCTCTTCCTGACTCTTCCTGTGATTACTGGATCAAATTGAGAATCCGAATCATCATCCTCTGATAAAACAGAAAAAGGATTTTCTGAAGCCTCGGGTACCTGAGGTGAAGCTGCCTTGAGCATACCAGCGAAGGATCGATTAGAACGATCCTTAAGTGATTGCTTGAGTTTCATCGAACGTAATTTGTATTTCGAACAATCCTTAATTGTATGAGAAACATCTCCACAAAAAATACATTTATGAGCATCTTTGTTACAAGTGACTTCGTCATGGTCGTCACCACATTTTGAGCATTTCGTTTTATTACAACAGTAGGTTTTAGTGTGACCTAACTGATTGCAATTTAAGCATGTCATTATTTTAGGGGTATATAACCGAACTGGAAGACGAAGTTTGTCGATAAGCACATAATTTGGAAGTGCTGTGCCTTCGAAGGAAATTCTAAAAGAGCCAGATGGATAATACTTTTTTTCTGTACCCTCAGATTTCAAAGAGTTCAGAAATCTCACCTCCAAAACTTTAGCATGTGGAATATTTGCATTGTGGAAGATACCCTTAGCTTTTACAAAATCTTGAAGTTGAAGAGATTTTTCCGTAACTACACCATCGATTTCAACAATGTGAGCCGGAATATAAACTCTATATTCATTAGTGAACAAAGAGTTTTTCACTATCGCGTTAGCATCTTTGTAATTTGAGAGCACAACACGAAGTTTATCTTTATTGACTTTCGTCATTTCTAAGACACCTGAGTAGTTAGACGTCAGGTCTTTGCAAATTTGAGATACTCTTAGAGGTTTCCCTTTGGGACGGAAGAATACCACCCAACGGTTTTTCGATGATGCCGGGGCGATCTGGTATTGTCTAATACGTGGAAGTTGAGCCGAATTAGGCAGAGATTGTGTCGAAGAGCGGAGAACAGAGTCGCTATTTGGAACAGACGAAGAGTTTGACTGTGATTGTTTTTGTTTTTTTCCTGGATAAACCGTAAAACCATCTGGAGGAGGGTCTGAGACCCTCATTTCAGCATCGGAGGGTTCATTACCCTCCATTTTTCAAAAAAAAAAAAAAGTCGTATAAATGAGAGAGAAGATTTTTTAGAACACACAAATATGAAATGATAAAATTAAAAAAAAAATAAATAAATAAATAAAATAAAAAGAAATATGTGTATGTATATGTATATGTATACGTATGCGTGAAAGAAAAATAAAACGAAAACTTATCTTAAATGTATCTAGATAAATGTCAGAAAACTTCTAAAATCCTTGAAGCGGGTCCAATGGAAGCTTCACACTCCAAAAAACACTTGAAAAATAATTCCGACTTCAAGAAAAATCCTTTCTTTGCAGTATATCGTCCCGGCTTCTTTCGAAATTCCGTCAAAAAAAGTTTTGAATATTGATTTTCCAGAGACAGGGGATCTTCAGAAATTCTGCTCCGAGGGTCAATACAGCGGGAAGTTCACAACTTCTTCCGGAAATAGTCTTTCAAACACTGAAATGGCTTACAAGAAAAAATCACATAGAAAATCTGCAATATTCGTTATGATGAAAATTATACGTCACCTTTATTCCACGGCTTGCTGATGTATCACGGATCGGGGTGTTGAGATATTTCTTTGCGTGGCGAGTGGAAAATCATGTATTTCGTTTTAGTTAGGTTCAAGGTAAGATGATTGCCGCTGATGTATTCCAGGAGAATCGCCAAATCTGATTCTATGTCTGCGAGGACTGATTAGATATTAAACGAGGGTACAATAAAGCTGAATCATCTACAAAAAGTCTTGATATTCCATGGAGCTTCAGATTATCAAAGTCATTGATGAAAATCAGGAAAAGTAGAGGACCTATATTACTTCCTTGTGGAACTCCTATACTAATCTGTCGTAAGCCACTGCGAACACCGTTTATTGAAACAAATTGTTTACGATCAGATAGATAGCTTTTTATTGGATTATTGGCAATTCCCCTTACGCCATAACGATGAAGTTTTTTCAAAATAATTTCATGGTCAAGTGTATCAAAAGCTTTTTTTAGATCGATAAATAATCCTCCCGCGATCTTCTTCTGGTCAATTTCGTTGATTAGTTGATCAGCTAGTTCGGTAATAGCAGTCATTGTTCCACAACCTCCCCGGAAACCGTACTGATACTTGATACATAACATTGTTGGCATTTAAAAAGTTAGCCAGACGGTTGGTTAGAAGTTTTTCCAAGATTTTATTAATGACAGACAACGTTGAAATTGGTCGGTAGTTCGAAGGGTCGCTCGCATCTCCAGATTTAAACACTGGTAAAACCTTGGTGATTTTCATAGCATTGGGATAAACACCAGTTGTGATTATTTTATTGAAAATTTTTGAGATAATCTCAGAGAACCGGCCCATGTTTGTTTTCATTAGGTCTGCTGGAAAGTTGTCATAACCCATGCTTTTTTTAGGGTGAAGTTGGCTTATCAAGATGCTGACATCGCTCACAGTAGCAGGTCTCAGAAAAATAGAGTTAGCAACCGACTTTACTGTTTTCAAATAATCAAAATTATTGTCAGGTAACTGACTGGCCAAATTATATTGGTAATAATGGAGAGATGGATTGAAAACTTCGGCAACATCAAGATCTGAATCTTTGATTTTGCCATCAATTTTCAATTTAATTTCAATTTAATTTCATTAATTTTTTTCCACACGTTGGAATGATTAGAACTTCTGAGGGTATTTTCATAATGTTCTTCTTTGCACTGCTTCTTTAGAATTTGGACTTTTTTGGATATATGAATTAGCATTTCTCTAACGTTGGGACAGCTTTTCACTTTTTTAAGATAGTTGTTTTTTATCTGTATCAGTTTCCAAAGACTATAAGTTATCCAAGGACAATGCTCACCTTTAATTTTGACGATTTTGGTAAACGTTTTAGTACACTCAGATAACAAATTATTATAGGTTGTGATAAGAGTATTCAGTGTGTCATCCACATCGTTAGTAACTTCAAAATCATGTAAAAATATTGAAAATAGATTTTCGAGCCTTATACGATCTACTATGGTTATTTTCAATTCTTGTTTACTTCTTCCATTATTCAAAACGAAAGATGAGATAATAGGGAGATGATCGCTGATATCACTGAAAATGGAATGATTCTGTAGATTCGCGACAAAGTTAATCGGAAGTTTGTACATACGTAACCGTAGGATTCTAAGAGATTCGTGTACTTGATTACAACGTTATTGTTTTTCAAATTAATTGGGACATTAAGATCACCAACAATAAGACGCGGTTTCGATGGAGTTGCAGTGGATAACCACCCTTCTAAAATATTCTGAAATTCATGATAATCGAATGAAGGTTGACGATACATACCAATAACTTCATAGACTTGGCTTTGACATTTTATTTCCAGGCGGATATAGTGTAAACCATCAACCGTTTGATTATCTATTAATTTGTATTCTAATGAATTTTTCACAAAAACTGCAAAACCTCCCGATGGATTATCCCGACATGAAAAAAATGCATGAAAACCTGGAATATTGTAAATATGGCTATTCTCCTTCTTAATCCAGGTCTCACCAATAACAATAACGTCGATAACAATTTTGCATTCGTCCACGAAATAACCAATTTCATCAAATTTTTCAAAAACATTAATCCCCCTTACATTCCACTGAACAATATTCAAGGTTTTTGAGCCAATAAGATAACATTTTTTATTGAAATCATCCAGACTATCGTAGTATTTATTTATAATCATGTTTGATGAAGAATTCATTACCATTTCAACTAAAATAACTTTAATGTTCATTCCGCTTCCGTTTTGGTGAAGGAGAATGCCCGGAAGTCGAGTCATATTCAGACACATTGAGAGTTCTCCAGTTTAGGGGCTGTTCACACATCACGTGGACAACTTTAGGAGGGGAGGGGGGTGGTGGGGGTTATGAAAATGTCCACACTTGCCCACGCTGAAGGGGGAGGGGGTATTGATAATGTCTACGTGGACACGTTAAATACATAATTTGTAATAAAAAATCACATTTGTATTTAACAATAAATAAAATTTATTCTGCATTTCCGAGAAATTTATCGGTATTTATCAAGGTTAGTCTCTAACTGTCTGATAGTGCTTCCCGTTCGAAAATCCATATTTTTTTCAAATCGTTGAACTTCTTTGTTAAAATGTGTATTCTGATAGTAACGTACATCAGCCGAGAGCGACCGATTTATTTTCATTAGTTTAAGAGGATAACGACAAAATGACAGGATGAAGACACCGTAAAACCATGTTAGAATGTTGTAATATTGAAAATACAAGACATTGTTTTCCTAGATGGGGTTTTCGGTTCAACTTCCGCTCTTGATGAAAAAACTTTAATTTTTTTTAAAACTGCCAGGGCTTCGCTAAAATGGAATACAAACAACAAATTCTTTTATGGATACACGCAATGTATCTCTCGAGAAGTGTTGTTAGCAGTGATGCTCTACTTCGTTCTGGAGTGCGCTTCTATTGCGTTGCCCAAAAAAAGTTCATGCCGTCACTAATGAATCATTAGTCGACAATTTCGAAACTAAAAGATGAAAATGAATTTTTGCTTCTTCCTTTCTCTTCAACCAATTTCAATTTTGATTGTGTGTATTCACTACGCATACTGAAACATCGATGCTTCTATTTCGTTTTTGTTTTGCTGTCGATTCCTTTGAAGCAGACGCTTTTACACGACGATTGAAACTGCCCTATTTGTTATCATTTGAATGGGCTATATGTCACTTTCAGTTTCACATGCAAAAGGATGATCATTGCTTTCAATTGAAATTATCATTCGATTTCATTTCTCAAAATTAGATTTTTCTTCAAAAAAAGTGGAATTCAAAGGGGCATATGAGGGTATATTAGTCTTATAACCAGATCCGATAAATGATTACGCCTGCTGGCATACTGCATATTCTATCATATAGTCATTTTCATTACTTTTAGTGAATTCGATTCGAGCTCCAATGAAATTTCCATTCGATATAAGACATTTTCATTCGATATAAGAACCTTTCATTTGACGATTTGATAATTTCGCTTCAGTATGATGGATGAAGGAAATGAACGCGGAATGAAACGAGACTGTACGAAGCTGAAGTGATATTCTCTTGATTGTGCGTGAAGAGAGAATAGCACTATTGTGAAATTGTAAGGCCCTGCTAGTGGTAATCAAATCGAGACGCTGAACAAGAATAATCCTCAGTACACGACACATGAATTAGCAGCTTCATTACAAATACAGTAGAACCCCGATTATCCGTGAAATAGTCTGGCAACGTCACCGCGAATAACGAAAATCGAGGATAACGCGTTAATGGACTAAAAATTAGGTGCAAACACGAAATAAAAATATTTCAGCAGAAAACATTGAATGGATCGTATTTTCAAACTCACAGTTTTGAAGCAAATCGTGACTGGTGATGCAAAATCTAAGCATTCATAACAATATTGAGTGAAAAAAGAAATCTTAGAGCTAACCAAATGACCTCCGTTAGCTATCCTCGAAGCCTTTCTTTGTTTCAGATATTGCAGAATTTTCAGAATATCATTTGTTCGGGCCGGTGGATAAGATAATTGAAGGACAAGAATTTCGATTCATTAAATATCATAAAAAGCACCTTGCGCAGTCTTTTGACGAAAAAAAAACAAAGAAGTTCTGCGATACAGTCCAGGATTATTTTTACTGTATATAATCAAAACCTGTATATAATCGAGTCAAAAAACATTTTTTTTATTCGTTTTTTTCCTTATTTGAATATAAAAGCAAAATGTGAAATTTGATTCATCCCCTTAAAGTCAGAAAGCACCTTTCTCACATGAAAGAAATAAATTTATCCAGAATCTCTCAGGATTTGATGAAAAAAATCCTTCTACGCATATTTTCGAATTCCTACAATGACAGAGTTATAGAACTTTTTTTTGTTTTGAATTCTGTTGCCCTACATTCAAAAGTACGCTACGGAAGACGATTCTGTTGCTTCCATTTGAAAAATGAGAAAATTTGGTACAGGATATAATTGTGGAACATCTAAATTAGCGGATTAAATCCATTTGAAAAGGAAAACTTGAGTGTTAGGAACTTTTAATGTGTTATTGTTAATTTTATCCTAAAAAATCATATTAAACTTGATTGTTTCTATCAATCAAATTAAAGCTCTCTATTCGCTCTACCATTTGTTCTTTGGCACCCAACTTCCATCTTTCTTAACACGTAAAGCTACTGATACTGAAATTTCCGTCTTTTTTGCGCCGATCTCACAGGACCGACAGTAGACTTTCCGTTCGGAGAGTGTCGGCATTGGGAACGGCAACAACAAAGTTACAAAATGATATTGAGAAAAGTCCACTATGGGTTCGCTGGGACCGACACGGGACAGACGAAAAGTTCATTGTCGGTCCCTTATTTCGGTCGAGGCTCAACGTGTTAATTTCGCTGGTGAAAATTCAAACAAAAATTTAAAAAATCGTGTATTTACCTCACCACTTAAATTTCACGTTGAAAGGTTACGTTTTTTCTTGAAATAGGTCCTATTTGAAATGTAAAAAAAAAAAATAGTTCAAACTGTATATAGGTAATCGAGTTCAAAATTGTATATAATCGAGTCCGACCTGTGTTAGGCACTGACTAACGTCTATTAGTTTGAGCAAGTTAGGTGTTGATCAAATCAAAACTTCATAACACCACACACCATTTTAATATTTTGAGCAGCGTGTTGATATCCATATCGATTTTTTTATACCACTGGAGTATTGTTTCGCTGCAATGATTTCGACTAACTCAATTCCTCTAACGAAGCCCTTGATTTCATTGTTTGATTTTCTCCATAACTTAAGCAACTCAGCAAGTTTACGTCAGTTCATGATACAAAATGTCCGAGATAAGAATTGTCCACATGGACAACAGGGGGAGGGGTATAGGAAATGTCCACGTTTGTCCACGGAGGGGGAGGGGGATGTCTAAAATAGAGCTTTTTCTGTTCACGTGGTATGTGGACAGTCTAGTAAAAATATCAGGAACAGTGCTGTCTAAGGTACTAGATGTTTAGGGTTGTTAAGAGACGAATGAACTCTCAGAGTTTAAAGTCTCTTTAATTCAATACCTGCTGCCTTAGGGTTGTTCATAAACTACACGCAAACTTCTGAAAAGGCTATCAATATTCCACGTGGAGAGTTTTGCAAATATTCGGGAAAAAATTACCAAATTATCGGAATCGGAATATAAGGACGATTATACGACGACTTCCTTATGTACTTTCGGGGCATAAAGAGACAAAAGAGCAAAAATATGGTATTTTATTTGACATGAAAATCATTCAATATCACGACGTATGGCGCTTTTACCCCGTCGAAAGTGGATCGTCTTCCCCCCAGAGCACCTTTTGCATTATTTTGCACTTTTCCCGCATTTTATTGTACATTTTACATACCTTTTTAACGCAGAAAGAACTGGAACAATCTACTGAAGGATTGTGACACTGACAATTAACTGAATACACAGTTTTTTTCTGACCGCTTGTAACCGCAATGGACGAAAACTTTGTTTTGTTTACAATTTTGATATTTCGTGCGCTCAAGTGTTGCCAAGTATTTCGAAACGACAAAAATAAGCTTATCATGCTTCTTGCGTAACATATTTGCCAAAAAACTGAGGATTTCTTATAAAACTAAAACTAGAAGTGGCCCATCTTACCCCACCGGGCGGTATTACCTCGGCTTCCCCTAATATCGGGCTGTGCTGTCGCCGTGGAGTTTTCGCTTCGCACCATCGAAACCATATCGCGCCGCACAGTCGAATTTGAGAGGTTTACAAACATTGGAAGGAGGCAAAAAATACTGCTCCCGCTGCCTTGTGGAAAGTTTGCTCAACGCAGGTGGAAAATGATGAATAGAATAGCTTTCGCGGAATGATTTAGTGGAATTCCATTCCAAACGATATGTTTACACTGGGAAGGTTCGGTACTGGGTGCTAATCAACTGCTGCTAATCATCGTTAGCACAAAGAGAGTAAATGTTTTTCGCGCGATTTTAGGTTCGAGGATTTAGTGTACACGAGCCGAGTGGTTAGTCTTATGTCGGTACTAATCACAACTCAAACTTTGGGGCTTTTTCGTTGAGAAATCAACTTTGGCTTGAGGTTACTTGCCCCATTGAATTTTCTCGGATGGTCTGGATCGTTTGGTTAGAGACTTTGATCCTTACATAGTTCATACTGCTAACTACATTCTATATCTGAAAGTTCCAATCTCGCCCGCGAGATTCTATTAGAAATGTGCGCGGACTCCTTTTGTTTAAGCCAATTCCTAACAAAAATGATCAGAGAGCAATATAACCAGCCGTAATCCAATTGATTCCAACTTCAGAGAACACAATACTTACATGAGGAATAACACATATTTACCTTTGACAAAAAACAGGAAGTGGGTTATATCTGTGGTATAACCGCAAGGGTGACGTAGGACTATCGTTGAATTAATGATCATTCGTTTTTAGTTGCATCTGAATCAATTCTGAATAAATGAATAAATTATTATTTGGGGGATTTCGAAAGCGAGAGCGTTACGTTGAAGGCACAATATTCAGCAAAAGAAGCAATCAAACGAAAGTTGTATAATACATAATACATTGGTTGTATTGTGATACCATTTGTATTCCATTTCGAATAGACAAAATATCTGTTGCATCAAATCAGTCTACATAATTTTTGCGTTCGCTCATCCTTTCTCACAACACCCATTTATCGTTTGAGAAGTTGTTGAGTAAACATCGTTCACCGGTGCGTGTAGAGCGGAAATTCCTTCTCAAGATTCATTGAATAAATTGCCGAAAGACGTTGCACTTGATTGAAAAATCACAAAACCAAATGTATTTGGTCGCAGTATTATTCGGGTAGAAAACATAATAAACTCTTTCGCTTGAATATAATTTTCAATTCCAAGAGAACTGGCAGATTATTTTTCAGCAACGATAACATCCTTCCGGAATCTTCTCGATGATGGATGGCAACCAAACGAAAAGAGTTCCGCGCGTGTATGTGTGTGTGTGTGGTGGCTGCTCCGATGTCTCAAGCGGAACCGTTTGTGGCATCACTCTCCTCCTGATGGATTCCTTTCTGGCCTAAGGTGAACAAACAGGCTCTTGGTGACACCGTTCATCCGCGCTTTCATGATAAATAAAGAGCTTCACCGCAACAGCGACAACATGCTCCAATCGCTGTTCAATTAGAACTGAGTGGATTTCCGAGCGCCGCTCGCTTGTATACCGATTGGTGATTTCAATAGCCTGTTTTGAAAGCAATTTTAAGGCTATTGAAACAAGTTTTTGGGTGAAGAAGTAACAAGTATATAACGCGTAGACATTTTATCTTTCGAATGAATTGTTTATCATACCATTTCGTTCGGTTGCCATTAACGCTCAAAAATTCGGTATCCGGCGTAACGCTTTCGCTTTCGAAACTTTGATTTTACCCCGGTATAGAAATGAAAGACGTAGTCCTACGTCAAAAAAAAATTATTGGAACGGTTGAAAAACTTGGTGGCAATATAGTTGCCAATGCACATATACCCCAAAAATACTGTTCGACGCTGCCTTGTGAACTCACTTTATTGCACCTTTTGGTTATGCAAAAATCGAAACAATATTTCTAGTGCAATGAAAAAAAAAAGTTTTTTTTATATAGACTTCCAAATTTTTTATCAAATGCACCATTTAGAAATTGCATGATCTTAAACAGTAGATACTTAATACAGTGAAAAACTTATCAACTTGATAAAGGTGTGTTCCAAAATTTCAGATCATTCAGTCAACAGGAACTTATAATACATACAAAAAGGTTAATTTTAAAAAGTGATTGGTCATTTTTGGGTTGCGGTCATCTTGGATTTGGATTTTTCATTATCTACTGTCTACTGTCTATTATCTACTAGTCGAGCACTTTCATTTGATACCCATATTGAAGTATTGGAAAAAATATATGTATCACCATTTTATGGTGGTGGCCATTTTGGAGTTGCATTTTTCATAAATAACTTTGTTCTACTAGTTAAACGCGTTCATTTGATACCCATAATGATGGGGTTTTGGGAAAATATGTAATTCGCCATTTTGTAGCGGCCACCATCTTGAATTTTCAAGACCATGGAAAACCCAATTTTATAAAGACCACAGAGATAAAAGTGTGTTCAATTTTCAGATCAATCGGTCAACAGGAAGGGGCTTGCATTCTATTAATATGGGACAGCGCTACAGACTAACATATTACAAACATACAAACATGTTACAGAGCAAGCTAAATGAAACCGTTTAAAAAGAATCACGACGTGAATGCGCGTTGACGTTATTTAGCTTCAGGAGGAATAAGCAAATATTAAAATACAAATTATGAATGTAAATCAATCCGTGTATCGAATATGTATTATATGTTATTGAGTAGCACTAATTCTACATGTGGTGAAACAATTTTGTACAAAAATTGTGTCGGTAATTATAATGATAATGATTTCATACTAGAATGATAAAGTTTTAGCCGAAATTTCCGGAAATTCTTTGCAAAAGTTTGTTTTTAAAGTGTAGCGACAAATGTAGAGCTACTAGTGCAGTTTTGAGCGTTTTTTATGCGGTTCCTATCGCTCGCAGGTTTACCTATATTGTCAATGGAAGGGAAGGTACGAATGCTCACTTTGTAAGCGGATGCGTAACCGCATCCTCGTTGGATGGAGCTATGGTACAATATGCATCGGAGAATCACTTATATTACTGAACCGTCGCAATAAGCTGCTGACGGGCGGAGCTACGTTGCAATATTTCGCTTCTCGCTTCTCGCTTCGTCTTCAGCTTCGCAATGGTAGTTGCATATCAGTTTTGCGCTTCCTTCTTCTTCTTCTTCTTCTTCTTCTTCTTTTCTTTGTTAACGGATACTTGAAATCTTACGGTTCTTCCGTCTATGGATTGCGCCTCATTTTTGCATCAGGAAAACACAAAAATGCAGATGTACAAGAAAATGGGATAACTTCCAATTTGGTATACAAATCATCAAAATTCATTCGAAGCGAAAATAACTATCAACGTTAACTGTATTTCATGAAAATTCTATATATATATATACATATATATATATACATTTGGATTCTGACGAGTTCGAACGAAGTGAGGGAGAGTAATGTAATCACATCAATACAATTCCATACAGTTCTTCACTTCAGCCAATTGCGTACGATTTACATACAATCCTAATTCAGGTTGATGCACTTTAAACTCCAATTAGAAAATACACGTCTAAAAGTTTCGATGAGAAATAAATATCCATACAAGGTTTGAATTAAACCGGAGTATATTTTCTTCTTTTTTTCAAAAATGCTTTTTTTTCAAATTAAAGCCAATCTGCTAGTCTTTTTTGGGAAAATATCACATTTGGAAAAACATGGGATTTTGATTGTGTTATTATTGATTAATTTTGTTTTTTATAGTTTATTTGGTCTCGGGATCAAGGGTGCTATATATTTTTTAAATTATTTCTTCAAAGCTGAGTATTTTTAACGAAAATCCGAAAATCGTGGTCACTTTTAACGAAAATCCGTGAACCACTACATCGGTTTGGCGTGGAACGGCTGTATATTATAGAAAACCCCAGAAAAATTACTTGCACTATCATTTGAGAGATTTCTTCAAACGTCCATGTCAATTAAGACTATTTGACAATTTGATAGTTGGCTGATGATTGGCAACACTGGCGGTCTGTGCATTTGTCAAAAAGCTTAGGCTACATCTCATTTCTTATTATTTATAGCAAAAGCTGTGAGAATGAAAGTAAAAGTTGTAAGAAAAGAATTTAACTCCTAAATTCAAGTTAAAAAATTCCAAAAATTAAAAAAAAACTAGAAAAGGGTTATATCTTTGATATAACCGCAAGGTGAACGTAGGACTAACGTTGACTTAACAATCAAAAAGTAACAAGAATATAAATCTTAGACGTTTCATCCTTCGAATAAAGTGATTATCATACCGCTTCGTTTAGCCGGAAAATAATTATTCAAAGGGGGAATCGATTCCTCCTCAGAAATACCCAGCGCAAATAGTGCCCACTCCCCAAGCCCCGACAATTGGAATCATCGTTGATCCGGAGCATGATTCCTCTTTGGAATTACACAGCGAAAATAAGACCCCCTTCCGAACAATTCCAACTTCCCAATAACGACGATCGATTGCAGCATTCGTAAACAAATAATTTTAGAACGCTGCTTTTATAAATGTGATTTCTTCGATATGTAATATAATATCCACTTCGATCATATCCACTACACCGTATCATACCATATCAAAGCCATAGTCAATCCGAGAACAATAGTACAATGGTTTCGAAGTCTGTGTTAGGGAAATATTCAAATTTCCAGATACGCAAGCGTGTGTAAAAGTACCCACTGCCTACATCTATTTTGCAATGCTGATCTTCCCTGGAAAGTCTGTGTTAGGGAAACATCCATCCATTCCAGCGATCGTACCTCAATCGTTGCGCAATTATAACTGAGTGGATTTTCGAGCGGCACTCGCTTATATACCAATTGGTTTGATTTCAATAGCCTGTTTTGAAAGCAATTTTAGGGCTATTGAAACAAATTTTCGGATCAAAAAGTAACAAGCATATAACGCGTAGACGTTTTAGCTTTCGAATGCAGTTCGTTCAGTTGTTGAGGAGCCAATGTTTCGGCCGATATGGCAGCAATTTCTTGTCGGATATTGTCTTTCAGCGCAGCCAGGGTCCTTGGTTTACCAGTGTATACCTTGGATTTTAAATATCCCCATAAAAAAAGTCAGGTGGCGTCAAATCAGGTGATCTCGGTGGTCAGTCATAATCGCCGTTTTTCGATATTAATCTTCCGGGGAACATTTCGCGCAATAATTTGGTCGTGGCAGCCGCTGTATGGCATGTAGCGCCGTCCTGTTGGAACCAGTAATTGTCCAATTCATTTTCACGAAGAAAAGGCCTAACTCTTGCGAACGATGGCGACCTGATGTCGATGGAGTCTCTGCAACACTGGCTCGAACGGCATCAATATTCTCGTCGAAACGTCTTGGTCGTTGTCTGGACAGATGACTGGCATTACCAACACTACCAGACGATATAAATTTGGCATATAATCGACGTATAGTGTTGTCTCCAGGCGATGTTTTAACTTTATTTTTATTTTTCCACGCACGTTTAGTTAACACAATTGAGAAGTTATTTTGAATGTACAGCTGAACAATTTCAGCGCATTGTTTAGGTGTGTATTTTTCCATGGTTAAAATTGTACTGAAATGACGCGGTATGACATTTGTTAATCTGACATCTCTATCAAAAGTTATGGGGTTGCCAGATGCTTCCACTTTAAATGGCCCACCCTGTACAATAAAAAAATTCAAATGAAATTGAAAAAAACTGAAATCGAAAATTAAAAAAAGGAAAAATCGTAATAGATACCAAATACCTAAACCAAATATCAAAAGTTCCAAAGGTCAGAGATTTAAAAAAATTGTAATTACAGAAATTTTGTAATTTAAAACATTCGAAACAATTTATATTAAAAAAAATAACTCTAAACATTCTGGGATTTTAAAATTAAATAAGTCAACAATAAACAATAAATAATGAACGAAAAGCCACCATATCCGAATGAGTTTGATAATCAGCGGCAATGTGAAGCTGAAGCTGAATCGGCTTAACTTACCAATTCGATTTTTTTCTGTTTTTTTCAAAGATTTCGTGGACTAACAAAATTTGGTGCTAACCAGCTCAATAACAAATCCCATTTACATACACAACCAGCTTTTATTTGATTCCTGAAAGGTTCCTGTATAACCATTCCATACAAAGATCTTTCTGCTTGATTGAAACATTACATGATGTCAATAAGTAACGATCGCACCGTAGATCGAAAGACAGTTTTGGAAACTCCAATAAATTCTTTACCAAGTAAATTTATTGTCTTTACAAAAAATAAATTATTTCAATTTTTCGCATCGATTTCAAAAAAATGCCAAAAACAGGCTTTTTAAGTATTTCTGAAAATTATTCGTAATTTTGCAAATACAGGTCGGACTCGGATATAGGGGAAGAGGGGGCATAGTGTTCAACCTAAGGAAAATGCCCATTTCCAGCGCCCACATACCGATTCAATTCCCGTTTCTCGAAGAATATTATAGTTCAACTCATTGTTATTCAAGATAGCAAACGGCTTTTACTATAAAAATTATAAATAGTACACTTTTCATCATTAGGAAAAAAAAAGTGAAAAAACGAACTTTTTTTTGCTTGGTGGTAAAGTGGTCACCCGCACATGTCAAGCTAAATGGGATATATTTATGCGTTTTTTTTGTCTAAATTTGTTCAAATGGTATTTTATATAGTGGGTATATGTATGAAATAAGCCTGGCCTATTCACCTAGGGTCTCAATTTAAATTATCTTTTGCGTACAAAAACGTAGTAAGAAACACAAATACGTTTCGCATAATGAGGCTTGGTTTAGTTGGAGTGGCATAATTATCCAGGGTCAAAGCCACAAAAGTATCTTCTTCAAGAGCAGAATGCGATGAGGTATATCAGCTTTAGTTAACAGAACATTGTAAGTTGTTATTCACCTATGACCACTTTGCCCCCAAACATCAAAAGAATTGCTATGCTAATTAATCGCTGAGATTAAACAAAATATCTGTTCACCTCTTCTAGAATATGTGAAGCTGATGGTTTGTCCAATATATAGGATTGAATAAACTAAATGTCACGAGAAATTCCTTAGATACCAAGCGCACAGAATTACGGCCGAATGGCTATCGAGAGAGCGATTTCTGTTTTTATTTGTACTTTGACATGCGACAGCTCTACTGAAATACAGGGTGACTCAAAAGTCATTAAATTCTTCAAACATAAGGTGACTATCAATACGGCATCTATAGTCAACAGTTGTACTACCATATAAGCAGGTGACCACTTTGACCCCCATGACCAATTTGCCCCCACATAGGGGTGATTCGATTATATACAATTTTGGACTCGATTATATACAGTTTGGAAAAAAATATTTTTTTGACGTAGGATTACGTCTTTCGGGAACATATTGGGGTACAAATTGAAAATCGAAAATCGAGCACATCGTAAATATTGTCCAATTTCAAACGCTTATTGCTCAGTCATTTCATAATGGATTGATGAACTTTTTGCGTCAATCGATTTCGGCACTCCATTACAATTATTTGTATTGAATAAAATAATACTTGTCACCGAACTAACTATCGAACAATTGAATAATCTCAACCCCTATCCTAACGGAAATACACACTTCTGATTGGTCGAAATTGACGACACATGCGGCGGGTCCCTAACAGAGACATCAAAACCAAGCTACCTGAGGGAAATCGGCATTGCAAATACATGAAAGTAAGGGGGGGGGGCTTTTGTTCCCACCGAAATGTGTTCCTTAACAGAGAAATTTAAACCAAGTAGCCTGGGAGAAATCGACATTGCAAATACATGAAAATAGGGGGTAGTGATCCCCGATTTTTGATATTAATCGTTCATCAGCTAAACGAATACTTTTCAGCAGTTTGTTATTCGATACGATTAATCGCCCCAAATAATCGATTAATCGATTAATCGTCACACTGAGAGGAATAATTAGTTAGACTAATATTTCTCATTTGATACAAAGCCATCTAGAATCAAAAATGTGTTCATTCCGCCTGATAATCAATCATCATCTTTTACGCTCCCCTTAACTCGTAAACGAAGCTCAATTCGCGTTGAAGGCATTGAGTTTCCTCGACGAGCTCAGGGGAGCGTCAAAGATAATGACTGATGTTCAGGATAAAACTGCACGTCGATTAATCGACGTAAATTACTCGTTCGCTTCGATCATTGGTTGCGCAGTATTCGTTCGATTAACAATCGATTTCTGTAGGAAGTATTCGATTAATCGATTAATCGAACAGTTATCGGGGATCACTAGTAGGGGGAACTTTTGTTCCTACCGCAATATGTTCCCTAACAGAGACATTAAAACCAAATCATTATCAAAGAGTTTAACGATGTTATTCTTCAAACATATCTGAAATCAAAAGATAGCCTAACGGAATCCTACGTCGACTATGCGGTCGTGTCTCGGACACAACCTTCCTGTAACTTTTTATATTTCAAATATGGCTTATTTCATGAAGAAATGCAACCTTTCAACGTTAAGGTGAAGTTGAGGTGTGTTCGCGACGAACGCGACCCGAGTCACCAGCAGGCGAACAGAGGGAGAACGATGATGCAATCGACAGAAACGAAAATGCAATCGGCTGCACTTGTCGATGCAATCGTACTCACACATACTGAGAAGTGTAGTTTCAAGTTTTTTTTTGTTTCCTTTATTCTGTTAGTGTGTAAGGATGTGTAGATTTAAGTTTTTCTTCATTCTGTTTGTGACAATTAAAGGAGTAGAATCGTAAATTGAAATTGCCTTATTTTGAAGAAGTGTCCCAGTGAAGCAGCAGCAGTGAAATCCAATCTGGTCAACAGGGCGACCAACGTAGTTTCCATCCTCCGTTGTGTTGTGAGTCACTGAGCGACAAACTAGCAACGAACGTGTTCGATCCTGTCGCCCTTTTGCCAGCATCGTGTTGTGCAGCGGTTAATGGCGTGTTTTAGCCGCTGAAATTTCTCTGCTGGTTCTGCTGTGTGCCGCTAAAAATTAGGGTGAAAATTGACTTTATTTCGAGTGGTGTTTTACGGCGAATGTGCCCCATGGTCCTTCGACGAGTTTAAGGAAGCTGCGATCTGAGTGTGCGATCGTCAGCGGCTTTGTGTTGTGTTGAGACAAAACAAGGTGACTATACCATGTAAAATCGTGGTAAAAATCGTGATTTTTGAAGATTCTGCTTGAATATTCACCAGGAATTGTTTATATCGATATTGCAGCCAAATTAAGAAAGATAGCAGTTGTGCATCAAAGAACAAATTGTAGAGCGGTTAAAGAACTTTAATTTATTTGATAGAAACAATCTAGTTTAATATAAATTTTTAGGAAAAAAATAATAATAACACATTAAAAATTATTAACTTTTAAGTGTTTCACTTCTGAAATGTTGTGGAACAACTAAATGGAACAACTAAATTAGTGGATCCTGTACTAAATTTTCTCATCTTTCAAATGAATCGTCTTCCGTAGCGTACTTTTTAATGTAGAGCCAGTTTGAGGCAACAGAGTCCGAAACAAAAAAAAAAGTTCTATAACTCTGTCATTGTTGAAATTCGAACATATGCGTTGGAGGATTTTTGACGTAGAACTACGTCTTTCATTAAGGGTGCCAAATCAGAGAACAGGCCACGTTTTTATGAAATAAAGTTAACGTTAATAACTATTTTTGCTGCGAACGGATTTTGGAGATTTATATACCAAACGAATCGAAAATTCCCTAAGATTTGTTTGATACGCTATACATTACAATCCCATAGTCTGTATATGGTTTAAATTGATGAAAATTGGAAGTATTCCCATTTCCTCATACATTTGTTTTGTCCATTTGTGTGCTTTCCCGAACAGAGCTGTCAAGAACGAGAAACTTGCCGACGAGCAACGAAGGGGAAATCGTAAGATGTAAAGTGAACAAAGGAACCGAAGAAGAACGAAGGAGAATATTTGCCTAGAGTACAAACAGTGGATCTCGCTGAGGCAAACTTTCATTCTTCGTGAGAAAATCGACTGAACAACATCGTTGCTGGGCTAGCTGGACGGCGAGGGATCGAATACCTTTCTCAAGGCAATGGGGGTGGAGGAGTAATATGATGGATAAAGTAAAGTATTCCAAGGGCCTTTTTGAAGGTTAGAGACGAATGAATGAGTTCAAAGTCTCAAGCAAGCAAGTAAGGCAAACTTTCAGTATCGTTCTGTATTCAAAGCAATGATAACCGCTTGTTTTGCGTCATCATGACGGTAGGAAAACTCTCTCCACAAAGGATAATAACTAAGCTAATGTAGACTGGCAATATTAACAGAAAGGGCTTCTGTTGAGCAGAGCGCAGAACGGAGATAAGTGTGTGTGTATATTTAGTTTTTCGATATGTGGATATTTCTGTGCGTACGTGCGTGCCTCATAAACCCATACGTAAAAATAGTGCATCTTCGCTACGCTGAAACCCCATTTGTATCTGCTCCCGTGTGCATTGGCCCGCCTATTTTTTTATGCTATGATTGACGATTGGTTCGTGTTGCAAATTATGCAGTCGTAATGATAAATATAAAACAAGGAGGGAAGATAGCGGGAGGGAAATATTTACGCTAGGGTATGAGTAATGAATCTCTGCTGAGGCAAATATTCAACCTTTTTCCGAGCAGCTAACATTGTTTGTTTTCTGTCATAAATGCATTGAACTGACGTTATGGTGAAGCAGGTGTTAATGTTGTGCACCAAAAATTTATTTGGGGAATACCAAGTTATTCAATAAGTTATGTTAAGTTATTAATTTATTTGGGCTCGCGTGCCAGTCGCAAAACTGCTTTCAACTAGGATTGCATTTGCGCTAATCTTGATTATAATGAAGCAGTGCTACTCTTTTCAAGTTTGTTTCGTTTATTTTGTCACCAAGAAAGTAAAAGTCGTTCTGGAGTTTTGTATGTGATTTGGTTTCGCTTGCCAGTAGCAACACTTTCACCACTAAGGATGACAGCTGCGCTTATCTCGAGCAAAGTATTGCTCTGCGAGCACAAGAATAAATCATCAAATGATTCTACAATTAAAAAAAAACATTTCAGAGCTACCAAACTGGTAGAATGGTTATTTCAAAATTTTCGTAGCATTATAAAATAATATCCGCAGTTATAAACAAGCGACTTGAATTAAACCATAGCGTAGTTCTACGTCAACAATGCGGTCGTGTCTTGAACACAACCTCCTATATTTTTTTTTTCCATCAAATATGATCGTTTATCACCTCCTGAGAGAATCTGGATAAATTTATTTAATTTTGACGTGGGACTACGTCTAACCGGAATATATGGAGGGTAAAATGAAAACCTAAACACAGAACATGCAGGAAAAAATGAAAGATTTCGAATGCTTATAGCTCGAACATTTCGTACTGGATAGGAGAGATGTTTGCATCACTTGATAGGGAATATTTCTACGCATCTATCGCAACTAACAAAATGTTGTTTTTCATTAGATAAACAATTGAATAACTGTAAAATATTAGGCGTTATCTAAACGCCCTAACTGCATCGTTTTGATTGGCCCGATTTACGGTTTCCCTAACACAGCCATCAAAACCAAGCAGCCTTGGGGAAATCGGCATTGCAAATACATGAAAGTAGGGGGACTTTTGTTCTCATCGAAAAATGTTCCCTAACACAGACTTTAAAACCAAGCAGCGAAATCGGCATTGCAAACACACGAAAGAGCCTAGAGGCGAGTGAACTGAAAAGTTTAAACCCTCTTAAAGCCAAAAAGAAGAAGAAGAACACACGAAAGTAGGGGGAGCTTTTGTTCCCACCGAAATGTGTTCCCTAATAGAGATTTCTAAACCAAGGTGCCTGGAGAAATCGGTATTTCAAATTCATGCAAGTCGGGGGTATTTTTGTTCCGACTGGAATGTGTTTCCCTAACATAGACTTCTAATTCATGGAACGTGGGGAAATCGGCATTGCGAATTCATACAAATCGGGGGTATTTTTGTTCCGATTGAAATGTGTTTCCCTAACACAGACCTCGGTTTTGAGGTTTCTGGGGAAATCGGCTGTGACGGAAATGTAAAATAAAATAATCGTTTGATAATTTTTTTTTTGTCTTTATTGGAAAGATTTTCAGCCTTAGGCTGGTTCATCAAACGTTTGATAATTCTTCCGTACATATATTTTGTTCTAGTCATCATACCAAACGTAAAAGGTCCGTCATTAAATTTACTTGTAACGAAGAACAATCAATCACAATAAATGAATTGACTTTACACGGCATTTGTTCATTTTTTTCACTCACAGAGCAAATATATTGAACTCAATTGAATTTGGAAACTGTTTCATTCAATCAAGAATTTAATCAATACAAACGAATGATTGCTAAGCTAAGGTAGTTCCACGTCAACCTTGCGGTTATATCATGGATATAACCCACTATTTTTTTTTTATGTGAGAAAAAAGCTTTCTGACTTTGAGGGGATGAATCAAAAATCAAATTCCTTCAAAAAACGAAAAATACATGCAAAAAAGTTAGCAGGCAAATTTTTAACCTAGTGTATTCCCAAAACAGCTGTGAACGTTTCATATTGATACGCTCAATGGTTTTTTGAACCAATTTTTCAAAGTTTGGAGTAAATTAGTGGAACTTAAATAATCGTACATTTTTCCATTTTTTTTCAATTAAAATTCTTGATTTTAATTTTTTTTTAATTTTTTATTTTTGAGACTTTCAGCCTCCTGGGCTGGTTCGTCTCAGGGCTTCTTGATTTTAAGTTTAAATTAAACAATTTCAAAATTCAAAAAATTCTTAAAATACTATAAATTGCAATAGCGATAGTATATCCGCCTTTTTTCAGAACTGCTAGGCTTCCGATGAAGTTCAAAACTATGATCAACTTCTTCACGGACATCAGATTGTCACGCCGTAACAATAGTAGACATCTGTAAACAACAATTGTACGGCAAACTCAAATGAAGATTTTGGGCCTGATCACGAACGTCACTTCACGGTGAAAACGAAATGATTTGTATGCAAAATATATGGATTTCATATCGTTTTCACCGTGAAGTGACGTTCGTGATCAGAACCTTTGTGTCTAACTGCTGGGTCTATCGAGTGGTATACGATTTTTCTGTGTCGATGCAAGTGTAGAATGGAAATTCTGGTTGATATTATCTCAGTTAATTGTTATACAGTCACTTTATCGGATGCGGAAATTGACATATATTCTATTACTTCAAGGTTACCAACTCTGATTATCAACGGATTATAAGGAACAACAGTTGGAAACGAGAGTCTTGAAGATTGATTGAGTGTTTGTTTATTCTCATTCTACCTCCAGCTACCGTTTCGTCGCTTCAAAAAAATGTCCTTAACATTCGTACTGAATTTCAGGTGAAAAAAAATCATATCGCCAGCTCGTTATAGCCATTCACAAATTAATAAAAAATAACGATCCAGCACTGATTACACTGGAAACCATGACACACCTGGAATTGAATCGCAGCAAAAGAAAAAAAGAACGAACGAACGTTCATTAGAAATTGCTATAGCACGATTCCCGTAATGTAAAGGTCGTTTTGAATAAATAATAATGTTCTTATCTGTGCCCTTGCCGGGCCTGACTCATCTGCTGTGCGTCATTCGAATGATTAATTCTGCCGCCATTAAATCTCCAGCCGTGTCATTGGCGAACCATAACCACAAGAATCCAACAAACGTCGAGAGCAATATGAAAAAAAAATCCCCACAACACTTTTCGCAGAATGGCGGTTGGCCGGTCGTTGAGCCGTGTTAATTCGTGAATGTATGAATGTCGTCGGGCTGGGCAAGTGAAGGGAATGTGCAAAGCCAGGAGCGCACTTGAAGTACACTTACATCGCAAAACCCAAGATCGGAGAATGGCGCGTAATTTGTCTAATGAGAATTTCAATTCTCCAACTCGCTGAAAGAGGTATTTAATAGTTTAAAATTAGATTTACCTCGCCTGGCGGGGCATAATCCGGTGTGTCTGTGCTGCTTTCACATGACTGCTGCCACCATCATCATCATCATCCTGTGTCCACCGCATCTCCGCATCTCAACCAGAAGCCGGCGGACCAGATATGTATGCAAGTAACGAGTTGAGAATCACGCGACCATAAAATAAATTTCAATTCATGTTCCGATGTGGAATGTTCCCCGACTTGTGGTGTGAGATTATATTTTTTTTTCTTTTTTTTTAATTCATGCTGCAGTAAGAACACGTTCGTCTGTTCGACTGCCGGTGTTGAATGAAACTGTTCCTATCAATCCGAGTCCCTTTCATTCTACAGATCGGTCCTTGTTTTGACTGTCTTCGTTCGGATGCAACACTGTCTCTGCAGCACTTTCTTCCTTCATTTTCGCGCTGCCAAACGCCACCTAAAAATAACGCGCATTCCCATCGTACCAGACGGCTTCGATTCGACGGAGATGACAGATCCTCCCAGCGCACAAAGGACTGTTTGGGTAAAAAAGTGTTCAAAATTATTTCAACGAAACTGCACACACCAATTAAGGTGTATGAGAATAATGTATTATAGATGGATTGAGCCCCAACTCGATCGATCGTTGAACTCTTGTTGCAAATTGAGCAAATATATTGAACTCAATTGAATTTGGAAACTGTTTCATTCAATCAAGAATTTAATCAATACAAACGAATGATTGCTAAGCTAAGGTAGTTCCACGTCAACCTTGCGGTTATATCATAGATATAACCCACTCATTTTTTTATCTCTAGATTTGTTGCATAGAAAAAACTGTTGATAAAATAGTACCGATGTTTGTTAGATTGGGAATGGTTTTGAGCCTTAACATTGCAGCAGTCTCCAGTCGTCGTGATCAAATATCTGTCTTATCTGTTTACCAACTTCGCGATATCATTTATCACTCCAGAAACTCTGTACCTATTTGTACCTTTGCACAAAAATCTGTATTCTGTGCCGTACAGAATCTATACCAAAAAATAAAAAAAAATTATAGGAGGTTGTGTCCAAGATACGATCGTATTGTTAACGTAGTACTTCGCTATATTAGCCATAGACTCGGCTACAGTCGATTATATACTTGTTACACGAACACCATTATTCCACATCTCCTAACTACATCAATATATCTTTGGCATCGCATGGAAACAACAACAATAACTATACTTGCAAGTATCAAATATCATGCTGCATGTCATTTACTATTGCCTCAGTGGAATCGCACATTTAGACATCGTACGTACAACGTCAACCAAACGCCAAACAAGCGTTCGCCATAGAATGCATACAAAGCCATACATCGGTGGCTTGAAGCTACTAGGAATATAAACACTTCTTATCATTTTGCGCTATCCTCAAAAGGAACGCTACTGTTAACATTACTGGCTCGAACAAAGTTGCATTACTTTCTTATGCTCAAGTTAAGCGCAGCTGTCGTAGTTAGTGGAGAAAATTTTGATACCGGCAAGCGAAACCAAATCTCATATAAAATTCCAGAACGATATTTACTTTCTTAGTGACAAAATAAACGATTTCTATTAATCTCAACAAACTCGAGAAGAGTAGCATTGTTTCTTTATGATCAAGATTAGTGCAAATGCAATCCTAATTGAAGGCAGTTTTACGACTGGCACGCGAACCCAAATAACTAACAACACTCCAACACAACATTCAAGATGCTTGGTATGTTTTGGCGCACAACCTTAACACCTGCTTCGCCAGCGCCTGCTTGGAAAAAGACTGAATATTTGCCTCAGCAAAGATACATCACTAATACCCTAACGTACATATTTCCTTCCCTCCTTGTTTATATTTATCACTAGCTGACCCGGAAAACTTCGTCCCGCCCAAAGTTTGTTTTTTGTTATCAATACCTTCAAACATTCACGTTTTCTTCCTAAGCGCAAGTTCATGATTCCAATCGCAGAACTGTTCATTGATTGATCTTCTAATCGACCCCGTTGAATTTATCTTTTACTAAAACATTCCTAGTACTTCTACCAAAACTCATCATTCTAATATCAGATTATTTTCAGACACAATTCTCGTTCAATATTTTTCAACCACTTTCAAATAACATGTTTCTCCGTTCCATGGAATAAATGTTCGATACAGGAAATATGTTAGAATAAATACAGACCCGTCCCCTCTTCCCCCCGTAGAGAGGGGGAGGAGTGTATTCACAATAGAAACGTGTCGTGGCCCCAAAAATCTTGATTAGTTTTCGAGTTATGCAGAAATTGGTTTTCCATTTGTATGACAGCCCACCCTAAGAGAGGGGGAGGAGTGTCTAACCACCATAGAAACATTTATTGTACCCTAAAACCTCCACATGCCAAATTTTGTTTCTCTTGCTTGATTAATTCTCGAGTAATGCAGAAATGTGTGTTTTATTTGTATGGCAGCCCCCCCCCCATTAGAGAGGGGGGTGGAGTCTCTAACCACCATAGAAACAATTATTGCACCCTGAAACCTCCATATGCCTAATTTGGTTGCATTTGCTTGATTAGTTCTCGAGTAATGTAGAAATTTGTGTTTCATTTGTATGGCAGCCCTCTCTTAGAGAGAGGGTAGGTGCCACAAACTATCATGAAAACCTTCCCCGGCTCCAAAAACCCCTACATACCAATTTTCATGTCGATCGGTTCGGTAGTTTCCGAGTCCATAAGAATCAGACAGACGGACAGACAGAAATCCATTTATTTATATATATATATATATATATATATATATATATATATATATATATGTATATATATATATATATATATATATATATATATATATATATATATATGTATATATATATATATATATATATATATATATATATATATATATATATATATATATATATATATATATATATATATATATATATATATATATATATATATATATATATATATATAGATTACGGCTGAATATTTTGCACCACCAAACATTCGTTAATCATAGCATCAGATAATTAGGCGATTGTTGCATCGTGACAGGGCCAATGCACACGGGAGCAGATACAAATGGGATTTCAGCGTAGCGAAGATGCACTATTTGAACATACGGAACTCAGAACCTCAATGTAATGGCATCAGTTTGATGCAATGATTGCAATGCCAGAGACATCAGCGAGTAAGTAATTTGGTCGCATCCACAGCTCAATCCGAAACGAAGACATGTGATTACGTGAAACAAAGAAAGAACAGGCGATATTTATTGCTTCGTATCTAGGACGATAGTGAAAGTTTGCCTCAGCCAGATCCACTGTTTATACTCTAGGCAAATATTCCCCTTTGTTCTTCTTTTTTTCCCTTGTTTTACGTTGCTCGTCGATAAGATGCTCGTTATTGACGGTACGGGTAGAAAAGCTCACACATCAGCATAACAAATGTATGGGAATGGCTTATACTTTTCATGATTTTTAATCATTTACACACCAGCGGATTGTAATGCATAGCATATCAAACAAATCGTAGGGAATTTCCTATTCGTTTGATATGTAAATCGCCAAAATTCGTTCGCGGCAAAAATATTTATTAACGTTAACTTTATTTCATAAAAACGTGACCTGTTTTCTGATTTGGCACCCTTAATGAAAGACGTAGTTCTACGTCAAAAAAATCTGTATTCTCCAGATATATCTGCACATGTGGCAACACTGGGTGGCATATGCGAAACGATGGACCTATTGCGCAATGAATTTGATGAGCAATTCATGCAGCGAAAATTTCATTTGGATGGTGTGAATACGGATTCAAACTAGTAACAATGCTTATTTTTGAAAACTTTAATCTTCCCCCGATTCACACTTTAAATGGAGTAAAAAATAAAACTTTCTGGTAAATTTCAGATGAAATTTCATGCCACATTTTGTATTTCCGAAACCCATCGACAATCACAATTTGGAAGAGCAAAGTAAGACTTTAGTGTTGTTCCTTTTCGACCAGCTTTGTAACCAGAATAATCCTCTGTGCAGTACAGGCAGGAACGGAGTGCGCGAACCCGTGTTAGTCCCGCTATTCGAACAACCGCGTCATCCCTGCATTGCCGCGTTGATTCCACAGAAAAACAACGCCAGGCATTCGCCGGTGACGACAGCTAGAAAGCGATACATCACTGGGCGCGTTGATAGGTCAGGAATTTGGCTCGTCTGTTCCGACGATCGTTCGCAGATCTGCAGCTTGACCCTGGTGTCATCTCAGGTTCCCAGTCTATATGTAAGCCATCAATGAGAGGATGTTGACGCCATCGGCGGCATCGTCTTCTTCTCCTTCTCTACGACCGGGGTAAGACGGAACGGGTTTGATGGAAATCGATAATGAAATTTAAATGATTTAACTATGCACATACTTTTGTCTCGGAGCGAGAAGTTTCGCTCCGTCACAGCTGCGGGTGATGCGAAGATTAATTTTTCAAGTTCCATCTCCATCCTGGGGTGGAGTGAGAAATGACGCAAAGTGTGGTTTCTGGCGGTAAAGTGTTGATTGCGCAATAATACTTCCGGAGCTGGGCCTGCGGGAAACCTCCAGACATGATTGATGAGACTGCTGCTGCGAGACGTCGGAGAGCGGAGGAGCACTGCGCACTGTTTGACTTTCTGCCAAAATTGCTGGTTGCTGGTTATTGAGTGGGAGTGGGGAAAAAACTGCGGACAAACAACGGACGGCTGTAAGACAGAAGTGCGGGCTTCGGTTCTCTCCTTAAATTAAACAAGCGTTGAACCCAACGCAGTTTCAATCTCTATTTGTAAGGATTGCAATTGTTGATAGATGCTTGAGCTCAATTCCTCACTAGCTGATGCCAATCACTTCCAGCCAAACCAAACACTGCTTACTGCAATACGAGAAGTCGGAAAGTCTCGGGAACGCAAGTCAGTCAGTGACGAATGTAAACAAATGAAACTGGAATTGGCGCACTTCAGGCTCATCAAACAACCGGCGTTCCGATCGAGCAAGAAACGCTACCGTTCGACGCAAAAGTATATCCGATACCAATCAATCATGCCATCTGATGATGCTGTTTGCTCACTTCCGAAACAGGCTACTGCATAAGCCAACCAGATCCCAGATCGGCAGCTCACGGCAGATCGTAACAGCTTGGGTAAATAATTAATATTCTGGAAATAGGAGCATCGCAAACATTGTACGAGAGAAGGTGGCACTCCTTCGATGGCACTGCAGTGTCGGAGTCTCAGCTGCTCGGTGGCTGCTGCCAAGAGTGTGTACTCTCCTGCTCGACTCACACAGAATCATTTATTATTTGCTTACTACTCCTTCACGCGTAGACGACAAACTGTCACTTGTGCGCTCGACTGCAACTTTGCAAATGTTTCGCCCGAGTGTGATCGAAACTTGGCGAGCAAATTTATCAGAACCAAAGTTCACTCCACGCGATTGGGAAGTTTCCACTCCTCCCTCGCTTTTCAACCCAAACCACCACCAGCCAGCAAACAGTTCATTAGCCTCGATTTGAGCTGTGTATGGTATGTCAGTTTTTCTGACAGCCCGCTGCACACGCACATAATCACTCAGTTATTCGGTAATTACGGCGAGTTTTGTCTGGAGTTGATGGTCCGAGACGCGGCCCAAATGCCCAACGCTGCTGCTTGGTAATAATCGTCAGTCCGAACCTATTCCCGCCTAGTCATCTGAACAGGACAGGCCCCGGAGAGGCAGCGAGATGATAAAAGAATCTGCTCCGTCTCCAACTGTTGGTCGGACTGACGCAAGGTGTTGCTCTGCGAGTCTCCTCACCGCCGCGTGTCAAAACCCACAACATGTTGCGTTCGCCGCCGCCACTTTGTGGGAATTGGTCCATCCGCCGTGTCATCGTGACAGGCATGAATTGGGCCAAATTCAAGCTATCGGGGCGGGAAGCGGGAATCGAGGGGGAATAATCGATCATCGAGTAGAGGCAAATCTCTGGAAACCTCAGCAAACGATGTGGAAATGGGAGCGGCCCCCTAATTAAATCGTGTTGGATGTTTCCAAATGTATGGGATTTCCACTCCGAATAAGTTGCTGGAACTCTAATGTTTGGACAATTAATTATCTCGGGCGCACGAAAGAATTTCAACATTTGCTCAAGCGTTTAAACATGGACTCACAATACTTGTATGGAGTTGAAATATTGCATGCGTATGCCTTTCAGATGCAAAGAATTCAGTTTAGTTCATGATACTTCATTTCTGTCAATATCATAGTAGTTTTCAGTTGTGAGTCTTCATCGGACAGTCGTTGAGTGCGGACGTGATTTCTCTCGATCCGTGCTTTTTTTGGTCGCTTGCCGTGATTCGACACGGAAAAATGTCTTCCTTTCGTCGCGCCTGTGCAGTGCTTCTGTTTTTAATCTTTTATAATGTGGAAAATGGCATTTTCTAGAAAAATAATATCGATCTAGAGTTACCCTGTTATTGTGTCAGAGATTTTCCGTTTGAAGCGCTTTGTGATGTGCTATTATCATCTTTTGTGTGCATATTGCGAAAGAACAAATGCAATAGTTGTAGCAATGAAAAGAAAATGGCTGCGTTCATAAGCTATGTGCAGGAAATAAAAGTGAACTTGATCGTTTCGTGTTTCGCTGGCATTTTGGTTTAGATCATTGTTGGCATTTGTGGTATTTTATTTTAGGATGCCGGACATTAGAATCATCAGTTTATGTAGATTGTTTCATGTAGCGGCTGTGAAAATTTTAGTTCGGTAGTTAACGATGTGGGTGGTGGTACTTGAAAATATGATCGTGTTCGTAGATGAGAAGAGAGGGAGAGAATAAAAAGTGTTAGAGAATAGTTAAACGGACTGAATGTTAGCTTCGTGTTTTTTTCCTATCTGATGTTTGCTCGCGAGGGAGAAACTACATCTCTCTTTACATGCAACCCTCTCGTGTGAAACTGAGCATGAGATGAGGAAGAGTTCCGAGAAAATCCGAACATAAACATAATTGTTGGATAGATGGATTCAAGCTAAGTATTGTCGGTTGTCTCTCACTTTCCCTTGGATGTCTCCTATTGCAGTTTTATATCTTTGTTTACTCTTTCATCCGTTTGTCTCATAGTTGTACTGGTAGAATGGCTATTTTTCTCAGAATGAGAATCTTAATAAAGATAATACAAGTTACGAAAATCGAAACACATAGTCTGTTTTAGCGAGTGTAAAATAATTTTCTCGGCGACCTTCTCAGGTTAAGAATATATCGTCAATTAGAGGAATATTAAAAAGGTTTCTTAGCGACTTTCTTAAATTGCCAAAAATAACATTGGTCTCCTCGATTGAATAAAAATATATAGATCGAAAGTTTTCAAAGATGTTTTTTTATGACCTTATCAGGTCAGGAAAAATATTTATGTACTGCGCACGATGAATAACGAAATGCATGATCAATCCAATAAGAATGTATATTTTCTTCAAATCTCATTTCGCCAAATAGTTGAGTTCGCGTTTTTAGAATTTCTTTATTTCTTTATTTATTTCTTTATTTTGTCAAACTATAGTAGACAACAATTACATACATTACATTACAATTACAATATACTTAATGAAGAATCACATCACTTACCGCAGTGAATCCTGATTTTTTCTTAACCATTCCCACTAACAACTATCCTTTCCATGATAAACGCTAGGGAACCACGCTATAGAGGCGACCCTTCTGGCCTTCGGGCGGCGAATATCATACTAACTTTCCTTCCCTTCCCCTGGTGACTGTAAGGACGTGGCCGGCGTCGTTATTGACCATTTAAAGCTCGGATCACCGAAAATTGTACAACGAGAATGATTTGCTAGTCCCAAGCGTCATTCTGTGTGTTCTTTGTGCAATTTGGTTGGTTCAGGTCAATCACGGAGAGCAACTACGAATTGTACAGTCTACCCAAGCTCAAGCTCAAGCTCAATATCATAGTAGTTTTCAGTTGTGTTTTTGGAAAATTTCTATGTGTCTGTTTTTTAAATCTTTTATTTGTACAGACTCAGTTACATAAGTTAAAAGGAGCCAAACTCCTCACTGTATTGTTACAAGTACAGGGTTTTCCAACTTTAAATTCCGAAAGTAAATTGAAATAAAACACACTTAGAATTCGAATTTCGATGAAACTTTTATTTCAAATTAAAGTTTGGTTTATGCCATTATGTGTGAAATACAACATCATTCAAATGTCCACCTAGGGCTTCCTCGCACACCTTGATCCGGAACAGGTAATTTTCGATGACTTTTCGGCACATATGGGGCGGTATCTCGGTCAAAATATCACGAATGTTGTCTTTCAAATGTTCAAGAGTTTGCGGAGAGTTGGCATAGACACGCTCTTTCGCATAACCCCACAAAAAAAAAGTCTAGCGCGTTCAAATCGCATGATCTGGACGGCCAATTGGCATCACGAAAACGCGAAATTATGCGTCCCTCAAATTTCGTTCGCAATATGGCCATGTTCGGTAGTGTTGTGTTGCACGTGGCTCCGTCCTGCTGAAACCACATGTCATCCGTATCCATATCTTCAATTTGTGGCAAAAAAAATCGGTTAACATGCGGCCATAGCGCTCACCATTCACAGTTACCGTCTCGCCGTCCTCATTTTCAAAGAAATACGGCCCGATGACTCCACCAGACCATAATGCGCACCAAACAGTGACTTTTGGCGAATGCAATGGCCTCTCAACAATCACGTGTAGATTTTCTGAGCCCCATATACGGAAATTTTGGGTGTTCACATAGCCACCGAGCTCGAAATGCGCCTCATCGCTGAAGAAAATTTGATGCGGAAATTCAGCATGCTGCATTGATGCTGCTGTTGTTCGTTCACCCAATCGACGTATGCCCGACGCATTCCATGGTCACCACGCTCTAATTTTTGTTGGACTTTATATGGATGTAGGTACAAGTCCAAATGCAAAATTCGCCACAATGATGTGTTTGACAAGCCCAATTGCTGAGCACGCCGTGGAATCAGAACATTCGGGTCATCCTCCACACTGACAGCAACAACAGCAATATTTTCGGCCGAACGCACATTACGATGATGCACAGGTTTCACAATATCCGCTACGGATCCAGTTTGTTCGAATTTATCAATATTTATTTATTTATTCGACAAATCAACGGGTATACAGAACCCAAATGACGCTTACGTACTAAATTATAATTAAAAACTTAATAACTAGACGGAGTATTTGTGATCGAAGAGATGTATCTCTTTCTAAGTGATGTGCGTGATATCCCGAGGTCAAAATAAATACTGTGTCTATTGAACTCTCGACACATACTCGACATTGGCTCGTAGTATCCGTAATTCGTGCGTGAAAACGGTATCTGGAGGAAGTTATGAGATAAAAGCTTTGAACAGTCTATGTGCGACAGTATCAAGTCGGAAATGAAACATATTCTGGCAAGGTTGCGGCGATTACACAAAGAATCAAGCCCGATGAGTCTGCAGCGATGTTCGTAACTGGGAAGGTTGCTGGGATCACTACAAGGTAGATTTCGTAGAGCAAATTTAACGAATTTGCGCTGGATAGCTTCTAGCCGCAGAATGCTGTTTTGATAGTATAGTGACCAAACAATTGATGCATACTCGTGTATCGAACGAACGAGGGAACAATATACGGCCTTTATGCAGTGTATGTCCCTGAAGTGTTTTGTTGCACGAAACATAAATCCGAGCATTTTGGATGATTTCATCGTTATATATGCAATGTGCTTACGAAATGTAAGCCTAGAGTCGAGCATAACTCCTAGGTCCTTGACACAATTGACTCGTTGTAATATACAGCCCTGCAACTTGTAATTGAAGTGGACTGTAGTGCGTTTACGCGAGAATGAAATAATTGAGCATTTGGTGGGGTTTAGAATCATTCTATTTTTGTCACACCATGCAGCAAATGCATCAATTTGCGACTGTAGAAATGCTGCATCATTTTCACTATTAATTAAATAGTACAATTTAAAGTCGTCTGCGTAAGACAAATTTGGACAATCCAAAACAAAATTGATGTCGTTCAGAAATAGCAGGAAAATGTATGGTCCTAAGTGACTTCCTTGGGGAACACCCGAAGTAACACTGAAGGTCTTGGAAATAGTGTCACCAATTTTAACAGACATCTGTCGATTTACCAGATAGGATTGCAACCATTTAAGAAAAGAGCCGTTGAAACCGAGACGATTAAGTTTGGCAATTATTAACTGGTGATTGATGGTATCGAAAGCCGCCGAAAAATCGGTGTAAACTGCATCTATTTGATAACGCGACTGTGGAGCACGAGCAATAAATGATGTGTAAACAACTAGGTTTGTAGTTGTTGATCGCTTCGAAATAAATCCATGTTGTTGTTCAGCTATATAGCTCTTGAATGTGTAGGAGATGTAATCCAAGACGATGAGCTCTAGTAGCTCAGATATTGCACATAATCAAGCGATCCCTCTGTAGTTCGGCACTTCTTTCTTGCTGCCTTTCTTAAAAACCGGGAAGACATAAGCCTTTTTCCATATATCTGGAAATATGCCAGAATCTACGGAGAGATTGAAAAGGAGACTCAGTGGGTAAGACAAACTATCGGTACATTTTTTCAAAACAATGGAGGGGACTCCGTCTGGTCCAGGGTTGGAAGAACGTTTCAGCTTATGGCAGGCGTCTTTGACGATGTTCTGGTTAATTATAGGTGGTGATCCAAACGTTGCAAGATGAGGTATATTAGCGGTTGCGGAGACAATTTGCTCATGATTAAGACATTCCTTGACGAAAACACTCTTGAATTGGCACCGGAACAGCTCACAGATACTTTCTCTGCTGGAAGCTACTACATTTCCACGTGTCATCACAGTCGGTAGACCGGACTCTCTCTTTTGGTTGTTGACAAATTCCCAAAATCTCTTGGGGTTACATTTTAAAGTGGATTGCACGCGGTTCTGATAACTGGCAAATAAAACTTTGTTAAGACGTGCGTAATTGCTGTTGGCCAGCGCGTAACGGGTTTTCCAATAATACGAGCGAAATCTAGTGAAATTTCTCAAAGCGGATCTCTTCGCTGCTTTCAAATGTTTCAGATTACGATTTGACCACGGAGGTTGCTGAATATTATGGATTCTTTTCTTCGGGACAAACTGGTCAATTGCATAGAGCAACACATTCGATAAAGCAAGAGAGCCAGATTCAACATCACATGCATCTAAAATGGCGTTCCAATCGAAGGATGGCGCTCCAATGTAGGATGATGATGTTCAGAAAAAATCTATTCATTGATAGAAAGTCAGCCTTGTTGAAGTTGTAATGGACCGATTCAGCTGTGCTTGCAAACATGAGTGGTGGCGAGACACGCAACGAAATGAGGAGCGGAGGGTGATGATGACACACTTTCACCAAAGGAAACGGTGACTCGATCACTGTTGTGTTTGAAATGAGCTCAGTATTGGTGAAGCATAAGTCAAGTATGCGGTTGTTTGCATTGACGATTCCATTCAATTGACATAGTCCAGCGAAGCTAAAACTGTCGAGTAGACACTCGGTCTGGCGGTGCATAGTCGAATGCAGGATATCAGGGTGATAATAATTCGATGTGTTGAGGATCCATTTAATGCCTGGTAGATTATAGTCACCCAGCAAGATAATATTGTCTTTATGTTTCATTTGTTCAGTAATCCAAATTAACGATGAAATATGTTGTTCAATCACAGATGAATCATTTGTGAGGTCAGGTGGAACGTATGCAACTCCGATGAAGATAGTGTGGAGGCTCAGCGTCACCCAGATCTGCTCAATCTTAGGCCCATTAGGGGGAAGCAATTCACGAGAATGAATTCTTGAATGAATGGCCAGAAGGACTCCACCTCCATGAAGTTTATTACTGTTCATCGTAGATCGATCCAGTCGGTAGACCTTGTAAAGTGGACCGAAAATCTGCTTAGACAGTGTGTTGCTATTAAGCCATGTTTCAGTGAGTGCAATGAAGTCGTAAGAAGCATCAGAACTAGCTTGAAGATAGTCAGCAATAGTGGAATTCATACTACCGACATTTTGGTAATAGATAACCAATTCGTAAATCATACCAGCGATGCTCGCACTAATCGGTTGCGATCTGCCTGAGGGCTCAAGTGATTGTGTTGTTGTGACGACAGAGCTACCTAGTTCAATTTCTGAGGAGCTTTCGGTGTGGGAGGAAGGCATAAAAAAACGGCCTGACTCGACTGAGCGTTCTGTTGTGCGACTGATTGTAGTTGCTGGTCAGAGCCAGCAGTATCCTTGCGAGAGGGTAAAAGTTGCACTGCATTAGTTGATGATTTACGATTTGAGAAAGGTGATATTGATACACCTCTGGGCCAGAAGTTTTTAGAACAAATTACGCTTACTATCGAATCTGGAACGCTTAACTTGAACGAAATGAAAGTTAACGGAATATCATCATCCCTATTTTGACGGATTAACTTATGGCACCGAATTTTAGAAGCTTCAACGCTGCATTTCTTCGAAATATAAAGAGCAATATTTCCAGTTGTCTCTGTTGGTAGGAATCGTGTCAAATAAAACCAATCAGATCGTTTAGCGACCGGAGCAACGGAGAGCGTGGGGAGTGTAGCGGTAGGTGTGCAGATACTGTTGCTGATACAGACAGCGTCGGTGTTACTAGAATGCTGGATACTTGCGTTGTTTCGTGATCCGGACCCATTGTCCATGCAGGAATTAATTCCAGAGGTTAGCGTGTTGATAGTAGTGGCTGTCCGGTGTTGGTTGGTTAAGATCTGCATCTGGTATCGGTGAAGAACGAATCAGTTGTGTAGTATCTCGACCGGCTTCGGCCGGACATATACAAGAGGGCACATTACCTGTGAAACTAGATGAGGAGGCCGGCACAGGTGCGCCTATCTCTGGATTACTAGTGGAGTAGGTTGCTGTTGCATTACAAGAACGAGGTGAAGGTGACGCCGCTGAGCGTGTTGAGCGATGAGGTCTTATACCAAGAGGCTGTGATGATGTTACTACTGCATTAACGATGGTAGGATGATGTTCAACTATAGAATCTAGTAGGGGTTCTCGCTGGTCAATTGTTGAGATGTTATGTCTCCTATCTATTTCTGAGACTGTAAATGATGCTGCGGTCATCGGTGGGTTGAAATCAGACGCATCTACTGACGCATCAACTCTCGTTCTTTTGCCGATCCTAGAAGTTGCTATATGAGTTGAAGAGCAACTACTGGTCCTGTTTCTCTTTTTATTGCTGGTTTTCTCCACAAGTTGATCAGCATCGGCGACGAATGAATCGAAAATTTTGCTAAATTCGATATTGTTGATTTGGTCTTCGAAATTGCTTACAACATTTGTAGCGCTAATTTTTGGAGAGTGATGGCAGCAACTAGAACGCGGCAGATTTTGCCCATAAGCTCGACACAGAGAGCGACATGGTAACCTTGGCCCCAAACACAGATATTGCTATCGACAAGATTAAAACGAAAAAGTAGCGCGTCTAACGAACAGTGATTGGACATGAGTCGGGAGAAGGTGCGAATAAAGTCTCGACCCAAGCCCAGACTTTTGAACCATGGTTTGAGGCTAACCTTAGGGATAATCGAGTGAAGCCACCGGCCCAATTTATCTTCGTTCCACTTACGTTGCCAGTCAGAGATGGTATTTTACGGACTAAAGAATAAAATTCATTGAAGGCGATTTAACGCTGATAAATATCGTCTTCAATTGCACCTACCCTTGCCAATAGGTCATATGAATAAAAAAAAGTATTTACTTATTCTGCTCGTTTCCAAGTAAAGTAAACTTTCCTAGTATTTACTTGAATCCGTATGAATAAATGTTTACTTTACTAATTTCATTTTCGAATTCGAACATAGTTTTTACTTTGTCAAACATCTATCAACTGATTGTTTAGGTTTCGTTTCAAAACGTTTTTTTGGACAAAGCGTGAATTCGCGATGAAAAAGGAATAGTGTCGACGTCTGGTGGCGACTTTCAATTAGGGACAATAGTTTGGGTCCCTATCTCGTTAGCGTAATACCTATCATATTAGAAGACACGAAGCCAGTTTTCAAATGTTAAAATTTGAATGAAAATGTTCACATCATGTTATTTAATCACTTAAAACACTTTTTTCCGACTTTTATTTAACCCTTTGTCTATACATTTCCAACATCATTACTGAAACTTTTCATTAAAATATAAAGTTGTCTTCAAAACCAATATTCGTACCAGATTTTTTCACCACCTGCAAACAAAAGTGTTTTTCTTTTAAACAGAATGCCAAATTGGTACGAAAAGATTATTTTTCATTCATTATTTAAATTTGAAAAACGTGTTCATTCCGCCTGAAAATCAATAATTTTTTTTACGCTCCCCTAAACTAGTAAACGAAGCTCAATGCCATCAATGCGGATCGTTAACTTGTTTAACTTCAAGCGCAAGATAGCAGCATTAAACATAAATCGGATATGACATCAGAACGAATGAATGTGTTTTCAGATCCAAAGTATGCTCATGAGCATACTTGATAATAACGAAGTAAATACTTGATGAATGCTGTTTTATTCATACGAAATCAGCTAATCATCCATTTTCGAAAAGTAAACACTTTGTTGTTTCTTTTATTCATACCAAACGAAGTAAAAACTTAATCTCACTGCTTGACTGCTCGAATGAAGTAAAGTAAAGGTGAATTTTGTTTTAATTCATACGGCCTAATGAGTCAGCCCTCTCATTGCCCGGAATTGAGCAATGTGCTTCCAATTCAGCAATACACACTGAGCAAGGATTCTGAAGACTGTGGGAGGTGCTAAAAAATTCGTTGAACACTCCAAATCTCGTGGACTCGTTCATAGAGGACCCATCAGTAAAGTACATATTATCACAATTGAAGATCGTAGGTCTTCCCCGATCCCCGATCGATGATAACCTGAAATTCCATGGATTTTCTCCTTCATGAACAGATCAAAATGTACAGAGGTATTGATGTAGTCAGGAAAACAAACACGGTTGGGAATATAGGAAGAAGGATCAACCTGCATGGAGATGAATTCATGATATGAAGTCATGAACCCAGAATGAAAATTTAGCCCGATCAAAATTTCCGATCACCAATGGGTACATAACCTTACACCGGATGAGGAACCGAAGAGATAATAATTTGAAGCGATCTTTTAGTGGGAGTACGCCTGCCGAAACCTCGAGACTCATGATATGCGTTGAGGGTATACATCTCAACGCAATACGGAGACAAAGATACTGAATTCGCACGAGTTTAATGAGGTGTGTTTTGGCAGCTGATTGAGAACAGAAACTGCCATACTCCATCACTGAGAGAATAGTTGTTCGATACAACATTATAAGATCTTCGGGATGGGCTCCCCACCAGGTGCCGGTAATTGTACAGAGAAAGTTTATTCTTTGTTGGCATTTTTTACTCAGATACCTAATATGGGCCCCCCAAGTACATTTGGAGTCGAACCAGACCCCAAGATACTTGAATGACATAGCATGAGTGATCGGTTTACCCAAAAGTTGAAGCTTTGGTTTTGCTGGTCTATGCTTCCTAGAAAAAACCACCATCTCTGTTTTCTCCGTGGAGAATTCGATCCCTAGCCCAATGGCCCAGGTTAAAAAATTGTTCAAAGTATCTTGTAAGGGTTCTTGCAGGTCGGATTCGTTTGATCCTACGACAGACACCACTCCATCATCTTCAAGTTGTCTTAGGCTGCAATTTTGTGTAAGGCAAATGTCGATGTCGCTTACATAGAAGTTGTACAAAAGGGGGCTTAAACATGAGCCCTGGGGGAGGCCCATGTAAGAGATCCGACTTACTGCCGAATCTCCGTGAGAAAAGTTCAAATGTTTCTCACAAAGCAATTTATATAACATATTATTCAATAGAGGCGGCAGACCCCGAGAGTGTAATTTGTCCGACAAAACCTCTATTGAAACAGAATCGAAGGCCCCCTTTATGTCCAAGAATACTGAAGCCATTTGTTTTTTTTCGGCGTAAGCCATTTGAATTTCTGAAGAAAGCAACGCAAGACAATCCTTCATCGTTTCAACCCATCGATCAAGGTGAAACAAGATCCTTTTCTCCAACAATTTCCGTATACAAGACAGCATTGCTATTGGGCGGTACGAATTGAAGTCGGACGCAGGTTTTCAAAACTAGTTAAAACGAATGATAAAAACATTGGAACAACTTAAGCGACACGACAGGAAAAAAAATCCCCATTCAACGCAAGAGCGTACATTTCGATGTGACAGTAAACAGTCCTAGCTTCGCGGCACAAATCGATTTACTGTTTGCTTTCACTTTTCTATAATTAAGTTTCGAAAACAAAACGAATAGTTGCTCCATGCGCGACTATCAGCCAAAAAAGTTTGCATAGTCTAACTTTCGATGCAAAAAGAAAAAAAACAGCACAAACTATAACATGAACAGAGTGAGAGAAAAGTAAAAAAAATACCACATCGAGCCACCCTTCACTTACTGCAATTACTCTTCACCGCAGCTGATGCCGTTGGGGTGCCCGAATCCGGCCACCAAACGAAGAAAAAAAAAACAAAATAGAAATGAAACTAAAAACTTTCAATGCCGGAGAACAATTCGTGTTTCGGAATTCGGTCTTGAAACTTTCCTCTTTACTTGAAAGTTATGTTTGGCACCATCGTGTTGCGTGTTGGTAAATTTCCGTAAGGTCAGCCCACACTTTAGCGAAGCTTTTTACTGCTTTTGTCTGTTTAGTTGTTCGCCAAAGTGGCTTTTTTCGTCGTCGCCCAATGGTGTCTCGCAAATGCATGTTCGTACAATTACGGTGATATTTCTGCTAGTTGAGGTCGGTTGGGAGAGGTGGGATGTGAAGCAATCGTAACCCGATTGATGTGAATGAGCCAGCTGTTCATAACTGTTCGATGAGCTGCAGAGTAACAAATATGGCATTCGACTCGTTTCTGAATGACGCGTTCGTTAGATCCCATGTTTTCAGCATTGGCACTACGGACGGATGCTGCATTCCACATTTGCCGCAGGTATCGAGACTAGCTTCACGTGATCTAACGAATGAGAATGACCACAGCAGCAGTATCCAGCCGTGCTCTAGTCAGAAGCTAATGGCTCTGCACCTAACAGGACCCAAAATCCCTCCGGAGAACGACGAGTGACAAAGCCGGGTGTAAAAAGTGGTCCGACAGAGCAAACATCGGTGAAATTCCAGCATCCGGGATGAAAGAGCTACAAGTGTAGAATCACAGCAGCTCCCACTCCGAATCCGGGAGAGAGAGGCTCAAGTGGGTTGTCATTCGTCCGGTGCCCACATAGAGCCGGATGATGAATGTAATGTGCAACGGCACATATGCTACGACAGCAGCACCAAACCGTCTGCATTTTCCCATATTAGTGACGGTGAGTTTTCCCTATGCGGAGCGTTTTATTTTACTTTATTTTTTCTTGTTTCCCACTTTCCCGCTTCGCCATGTTGGCAGCGTTTTAATTTGATTTTAATTTTAATTGCGAAAATATTTGTCCCGCAATTAACGTTTAATACTGGGTTCGCTTTTCGATATGGCAATGGAATAGGATTTTTCTCCTGCGCTATTATGTGGTCTCAAGTTGGGGCTTTCAGTCGCTCGTTGATTACTTAGCAGTGCTCTTTTCAAGCACCCAAGCGTCTCGTGGCTCACGATCTCGTTTTTTACTATATTCGATACGTTCCAAATATCCATCACGCTGAATTTCCCTAATTCACTCCCATAAACACTTTAACTGCTTTATTATTCGCCCTAAACAACACTCAAATGGAAAGTATCATTGGGTTGTAACGATAGCGAACGTGACAGCGGCCGGCGGCTGCACGAACACAAACTAATTCCGTATAATTCAATTCCTCCGGAGTCATAAATCTCAATAAAGGCACCATTTTCGACTGCATTTCTTCACTGCACTTATCCCCTTCCTTTACCCGGTTGGGCAGGGGGGGAGGGACATGGATTAGATCTCTCGTCGACCGCGTCTCCGGCCGCGGCCCAGATTGTGTAAAGCTTGGACCAAACACACGAATGTGAGACTTTTGATTTCTGTCGGCTGCGCAGCGCTGCCTTGCATCTAATTGAGTTTAACGCGGACTAACGCTCGAACGCTCCAACGATCGCTGGACGACGGAATTGACCCCGATTTAATAAATCCATCCGTGGAAAGGTTTTTTGGACTGATGCTGATTTATTGGTCTGATTTTCATTCCTTCTTCACTTCGTTTCGCTGAAGGTTCTTCTCGGCAACATATGATGTTGTATTTTATCACTTCACTTCGTTACCATCAGTGGTTCATCATCCTAAGCTATTCGATCGGTGAAATCAAGTTACCTTTTTGTCTCAGATTCCGAACACTTAAGCTTTGATGGCTAGTAAACAGTGTCTCACTACTCTAAATGCTACTTTTAACTAACTTAAATTAATTTGATTTTTGGATACAATAGAGCCTTCTTTTTCATTTGACTACAATAATGTTTATGGTGAAAAACTAAAAATTTGTTTAATCACATTTGTCTCAAGTTCTGAATACTATTTTTGTCACTTACTCACAGTCCGAACACTTTTGTCTCACATTCCGAATAGCGTCGAATCATAACTTTTGAACTACTAAAGCCAATAAGCTAGTGTTTTTTGCAAAAAATGTTGTACTCACAAAAAAATTATAGGAGGTTGTGTCCAAGATACGACCGCATTGTTGACGTAGAACTACGCTGTTATTTTATTTAAGTCGCTTGTTTATACCTTCGTATATTATTCTATAATGCTGTGAAATTTTCGAAACAACTGCTTAGTAGAATAAACTCTGAAACGGTTTTTTTTTTTATTGTAGAATCAGTTGACGATAATTGATTGATGATTCATTTTTGCCCTCGCAAAACAATACACTAGCTGATCGTATGTCGCATTTTATTTCATGTCAATGCATTGAAAATTTACCTCGAACGCTATTCCGGCGGCCTTTTTCGCAATTGACATAGACTCGGCTACAGCCGATTATATGCATGTTGCACCAGCACCATTATTCCACATCTCATAACTACATCAATATATCTTCGGCATCGCATGGAAACAACAACAACTTTTCAACAATGACAACACTCGCAAGTATCAAATATCACGCTACATGTTATTTAGTATTGCCTCAAAGGAATCGCACCTTTAGGCATCGTTCGTACAACGTAAACCAAGCGCCAAACAAGCGTTCGCCATAGCATGCATACAGAACCATACATTGGTGGCTTGAAGCTACTAGGAATATAAACAATTCTCATCATTTTGCGCTATTCTCAAAAGAGACGCTTCTGTTAATATTACTGGCTTCGAGAAAAGTTGCATTACTTTCTCATACTCGAGAGAAGCGCAGCTGTCACCCTTAGTGGAGGAAGTTTTGCTACTGGCAAGCGAAACCTAATCACATACAAAATTCCAGAACGACATTTACTTTCTTGGTGACAAACAAGCGAAATAAACTCTTTTTGTTCATAAAAACCTCGAAAATAGCAGCAATGCTTCATTATGATCAATATTAGCGCAAATGCAATCCTAGTTGAAGGCAGTTTTGCGTCTGGCACGCGAACCCAGTAAGACATTCAAGATGCTTGGTACTCCCCAAATATTTTTTTTTGGCGCGCAACCTTAACCCCTGCTTCGCCATAACGTCAGTTTAATGCATTGATGCATTCTCAAAGGCACCAACGAAGCCCTTATGATGACGGAAAACAAACAATGTTGACTGCATGGAAATGACTGAATTATGTCACACAGCTTGTACTCTGCTGTAACACCCATCGATGCAAATTCGCTGATGGGTTTGTCAAAAGAGTATTCCCCTTCATTCTTCTACTTTTCCTTTGTTCACGGAAACTTTAAATCCTACGATTTCCCCTCCGTTGGTCGTCGATAAGTTGCTCGTTATTGACAGCTCTGTTCGGGAAAGCACACAAATGGACAGAACAAATGTATGGGAAAATAGAAACGCTTAAAGTTTTCATGAATATTAACCATTAACAAACCGGGGGATTCTAATGTATAACATATTAAGCTAATCTTACGGAATCCCCTATTCGTTTAGTATGCAAATCGCCAAAATCCATTCACGGAAAAATAGTTATTAACGTTAACTTTATTTCATAAAAACGTGACCTGTTTTCTGATTTGGCACCCTTAATGAAAGACGTAGTTCTACGTCAAAAATTGGATTTTGTATTCGTAATTATTGATTGTATTGGTTTATTTCTTTATATAGTTTACATGGATTCGGGACCAAGGACGCCATATATTGATTTATTTATTTGTGATTGTGCTATCCAAACAAAAGTGGTGACTGTTCAACAAAAAAAAAAGTCGTATGGATAATACGAATAAGAAGTAACAGAGCGAAGGATCTCTTCCAACACACTAAACAATGATTACTGCTACAAAAAAATAAAAATTAAAAATAGAGGCAAAATCATTTTTGAATGATAACATACCAATGATATAAAAGTTTAAGGTGAAGGTGGAAGGAAGCCATTGTAGTAGCATGGGTAAAACCACGTGTAAAAATGGGGTAATAGTTTTTGTGAGCAATTTGTTTCGTCTGTTTTGATTCTTGCACGTAACTAGATCAATTCACTTATCATACTGTGTGGCGCTTCACTGACACGGGTCTTAGATGACATTTGAAAAAAATAACAATTCAATACTAAAATGAAATGTATGAACGATGTGTTCCGCTGAACAATTGCAAATATAAATATATATAAATATAGAAAGTGTATTCGAATTCGCAAATTCTGGTTATACGCGAGCTTAACATGAGCAAATTAATAACACACGAATTGGCCTGACAAACTTCGTCCCGCCCAAAATTTGTTTTTTGTTATCAATACCTTCAAACATTCACGTTTTCTTACTATGAGCAAGTTCATGGGTCCAAACGCAGAACTGTTCATTGATTGATCTTCTAATCGACCCCGTTGAATTTTGTATGGCAGCCCTCCCTTAGAGAGGGGAGTGGAGTGTCTAACCACCGTAAAAACATTTATTGCACCCTAAAACCTCCGCATGCCAAATTTGTGTTTCATTTGTATGGCAGCCCCACCTAAGAGAGGGGGGAAGAGTATCTAACCACCATAGAATCATTTATTGCACCCTAAAACCTCCACATGCAAAATTTGGTTCCACTTGCTTGATTAGTTCTCGAGTAATGCAGAAATTTGAGTTTCATTCGTATGGCAGCACCCCCTCAGAGAGGAGAGAGGGTAGGAGTGTCTATTCACCATGGAAATGTTTCGTGTCTCCTAAAACATTCGCATGACAAATTTGGCTCCATTTGCCTGATTAGTTTTCGAATTATGCAGCAATTTGTCTTTCATTTGTATGGCAGCTCCCCCTTAGAGAGGGGGTGGAGTGTCTAACCACCATAGAAACATTTATTGCACCCTAAAACATCCATATGCCTAATTTGGTTCCATTTGCTTGAATTCTCGAGTAATACAGAAATTTGAGTTCCATTTGTATGGCAGCCCCCCCTTAGAGAGAGGGGTGAAGTGTCTAACCACCATAGAAACATTTATTTCACCCTAAAACCTCAATATGCCAAATATCGTTTCATTTGCTTGATTAATTCTCGAGTAATGTAGAAATTTGTGTTTCATTTGTATGGCAGCCCCCCCTTAGAGAGAGGGGTGAAGTGTCTAACCACCATAGAAACATTTATTTCACCCTAAAACCTCAATATGCCAAATTTCGTTTCATTTGATTGATTAATTCCCGAGTAATGTAGAAATGTGTATTTAATTTGTATGACAGCCCCTCCTTAGAGAGGGGGGAGGGGTCTCAAACTATCACGAAAACCTTCCCCAGCCCCAAAAACCCTTACATACCAATTTTCATGTTGATCGGTTCAGTAGTTTCCGAGTCCATAAGAATCACACAGCAGACAGAAATCCATTTTTATATATATATAGATGCGAATTGGGGCTCTTTTGGTATTAATAAGTTCTTCCGCACAGTAACTCAATATTGATAATTCCTTAATATTTTCCTTCGTTTCACATATTCACGTTGGAGAGCCTTAGCCCTTCTCTTCGTTGGCCGAGGCATTTTGATTGAATATAATACTTTTCCGTTTACTTTTTTTGAAAGAATAGGCAGCCGTTGCAGTGTTCCGAGCTCTGCAATACAATTTTCTTAACCAATGTTAAAGTTGTCAAAACTTACCCATTAAACGTGAAAACATTCATTGTATTGATATCAACGCAATTTTATTTGATTGATTTTCATGTCATGTAACGCTACGACTCAGGAATAAAATTTTATTAAGTGGTTTTTATAGATGTTTCGATGATGTTGTCTGGCATCAGTGTCGGAAAAATAACGATGCTTTCACCAATACAAACAAAACCATTGCCGAAAATTGAAAAATGAAAATATAACTTTCAGAACTCTTGCTTGAGTTTTCCGACGTTTTTCACTATACAGAGCGACAGCAGATGAAAATTTAATATCTTGTCAGTAATCGATTAGAGTCGATCATTTTCTTCACACTGTTTCGCAAAATTATTGGGGTGAGGCAGGGAGATGGAAGAAATTAGCACCATTGTGGCAGCCATTTGTGGCTTCCTTCCACCTTCACCTTAAGGAAAACCATAGTTCTCCAAAGTAATTCACAATTCAAAAAAAAGATGCATAATAACAGACAGTAGAAAGCAAAATCATTAAATTAAATAAAATATTCACTTAAATATCAAATATTTAACATTATTTATTGTGAACTAGTCGTAGAGGGTTGTGAAAAATTATCGAAAACGGCGCATTTTTTTCATATTACGGTAAATGATCTTGGTTTGTCCAATTTGGGGTGTTTCTACGCAACTAGTAAATGCAAATCGATTTTTCTTCATGAAAATCACACATAATCGATACGAGTTTGGGTTTGTTGAAAAGCCCCAACTCTCTAGTTGCTAATACTACCATAAGGTACCAAATTATTCAAATTTTTATGTTTTTTAACGATTTTCCTTAAAGAAGAATTATGATCATGGTTTGACCACCTCTGATCATGGTTTGCCCAAAAAAAAGATCATGGTTTGTTTTAGAAATCTCCATTTTTGAATGAAAACATTCGAATTCACATTTAGATGTTGCATTTATATTGCCTTTTCTTGGGCATTTTAGAAGTGTTCACCTCAACACAATCAACACAGAAAAACCATACTTCTGCTATGCGCGAAGCACACCATAAACAAACATAAACAAACTGCAGCGCGCCAAGCGGTTGCCATAGAAATCATGTGGGCAAAACAACATTATTGAATTGGATAACTCATGATCAGAATTGAGTTCATCAAAATGCGTTAATTTAATGGTTTAGCTATGTAAATCCGATACAAATGGTGAGCAAGCATGATGTTTACAATATTTATAAGTGTTGTAATCCAGAAAAGGTCTGAATACGTGCCAAATAATCATCTGGTGATCGATTAAAAGTTAGCTCGAATGAGGGGCGCATTGACACAAATAGGAGGTGTATTTTATAATCCTTTAAAACATGTGATTTCGTAAAAATATACTATCAAGCTACTATAAATCATGTAAAAGGCAATTTCATTTATATGTTTCGAAACATTCGAAGGCCTTATTTGACACAGGAGCGCTGAATTAGAGCATTCAAAAAAGTGGGCAAACCATGATCATATTTTCGACTGGACAAACCAAGATCATTTACCCTATTCAAACATTTCATTCAAAATAAAATTTGAAATAACTGAAATTGGTACTTTTAAGAAGTATTTACTGTGAATTTTATGAGTGAAATACATCTGGGATCAATATTATAAGATCGATTCATATAACATATTGTATTCTTGGAACAGTTGGCTTGAAGACATTTTTCCTGAAATTTCTTCATCTTGGAAAAATTGTCAAAATTTCTGCTTAGACTTAAAATTTTTAGAAACAAAAAATATGAAAGAATGAAAATTATAAATGGGTTGTCCAAGATACGACCACTTTGTCGAAGAAGGACTACAATTTTTACCGGCGAGAATAAACATTTTAGAAATTTGAGAATAATTTCTTAGCACAAATATTGGGCCGCTGGAAAATACTACACTTTGACTCCCATTTAACCTGTAAACAATGTACGTATTCACGAAAGTAAAATGATCGATCGGAAAAAAGGCCTTCATGCAAAAGTACAGAAGCACACTTCACCAGACGACACGAAAATGGACGCAGTGCTACCACTGAACAAAATTACACCGCTGTTGTTTGCGATATCGTCCATGTTATCGAGCAAATCATCTGCGCGAGTCTGCTATCAGCATTTAAAAATCAGATCGACTGCTCGCTAATTGGATTGAAGACTGTGAAATCGTGAATGGCTGATTGACATCCAAACGGAGCTGACTTCACTGTAAATCGAAATTAATATATCTACCTTTAGGTGAAATCTTAGACCTTAGAATTCAAAGTTGACGGTTATCGAGTTAACGATACCGAAGAGAAGCCAGATATCTACACCATTTTTGGAGGGGTTCGCCCGTTTTTATAGCCAATCGAAAATTCAGGAAAATATATTGTATTTTTAACGTGGAACTGCGTCTTTCATTTCTATACTGGGGTGTAATTTTAAAGTTTCGAAAACGAGAACGTTACATTGGAGGAACAAAATGTTGCGTGTTAATACCTGTTTACTGGCTGAGCAAAACAGTTTGATAATCATTTCATTCGAATGATGAAATATTTACGAGCTATATGCTTTTTATTTATTGACCCGAAAACTCGTTTCAATGGCTTACAAATTGATTTGAAAATAGAAATCACACAAATCTGTATGTAAACGGGGGCTCGCTCGGAAATCTAGTAACACTCCACTCACTTCCCGTTTGGTGATTGTTGAGTGAACATCGTTTGCCGGCGAGCACCGAGCGGGAATGAATTGTCTTTCTCAAGGCATGGAGAGGAGTATAGATTAAGTTTTCCGCAACTTTCAAGCCTTTCTAATACAAGAAATGAAAAGATAAAGGAAGGAAGTTCACTTAGTTGTGATTTTTACGTGGCTGGAGAATGTTTTCGCTCGCTCGCCAAAGCGCTATGCTCTCCCTGTCCCAATCCCGTTTCTATTCAGCTACCGGTCTGATCCTCTAACGAAAATCATCGTGATAAGTTTGTGTGATGAAAGCAACAGTGCAAGTATTCTATGTTCACGGATGCTTTGTGTAGATCGGTGTGGAGGCTAATATGGGCTCCGCACATGGTTTGTTTTCATACCATTAGATGTAGAGAGCTTGTGTACGATTGAATCGCACATGAGACTTGTTGATTTTATACGTTGAAGAATATATATAATGGTGGCAGTGGTTGCGGTTAAAGCTGAAATAATTTAAACATTATGTTTGCATCCTAGAAATCCTCAAACAACTTTAGATAAAATCTAAACGCGTTTTTACAAAAACTTGGTCATAATATTTTTTATCCGATTTGTATTTTATGAACTGAAGCTGAATTCAAATTAACTCGTGTGGCTTCCGTTGAAGTATCGATGAAGGGTGAAAATTATTCCACTTAGCAATTCCTGTTACCGAAAAGTTGCTAGAATATCAAACAATTGTTACTAGCATACCGAACTTTGGTTACTAGCCGATGGATAATTATTCTGGATTCTTCTTTAACGCGATTTTTTTGCGTGATTTTATTATTTACGAGTGTGATTGTGACGAACGCGCGCCGTTGATGGGGCAATGTTTTTAACTTGATTCTCTCGAAATTTTGCGATTTTTATTCACGCGATTTTTTTTCAATACGATATAATTTTTGCTCGCACGTGTTACCCGCGTAAGAATAGAATTCAGTGTTATTTGATGAGAATGGTGGTTAGCGGCTGCTTCCAACGTTGCTTCATATCTTTCAGATAGCAAGATGCGATAATAATATTCGTATTCGCGGACAGTAAGGCTTTACTTGTTGTGACCTTAGATTAGATTCAGTTTGGACACTTACATTTAATAACATTAAGACCAGTCACAACATAATTGTAATTGTAATCATTCTCTAAACAGAAATCATTTGAGACAGACAACATATTGTGAATAATGAACTATAAACTGATCGGTAACAATATGAAGCAAGAAATTGTTAAGTTTCCAGTTTCAAATTAATCAAATAAAAACAGATAAATAATCTACTCTACGGCACTCTTCTAGCAGAGGTCTATGTACACGAAGCCTTTTTTCATGTGACTGTTAGGGTATAGAATAGTTTCTCTTGATATAATACCTGTTAAGAAGATTGTCGACACACGAGCGATTACTCCTCTATACACCTATGAGCCTATGAGTGATTACTTATTCACTGTTAGTCGATCGAACTTTTAGATTCAACATATTCATTTTTCTCACGAAAGCCAATAGTGAAAAAAGATTTTTTTTTTTAATTTTAATTTATTCATTTCGTCAAACAAATGTAGACTACACACTTATGCACTAATGTTACAATGTTTTCTTAGGTTAAATATTATTTTTGCGGTACATGTTTCTTTTTAGCTGTTTTTTATTCATTGTTGTGTCAATTATTTCGCAGTGCTGATTGTATATACGCATCATGCGTTTGATAGGGGCGTTATTTGCATGATTTGTTCTGGATGTTTTGGTTAGAAACAAGTTTCGTGTTCTTAGTTGACGCCCAGGTACATAGAAATTTAGTTTTTCTAGTAATTCAGCTGCCTGTACTCGTTGCGAAATTAGGTCATTAACAAAAGAAAGCATTGCAAATTCACGGCATTCTTTTAGTGTTTGGATGTTAATGAGCATGCTGCGTGCTTCATATGAAGGAAGTGGAAATGAGGTCCAGTTGAGTTTACGAAGTGCAAATAGAAGAAACTGTTTCTGGACTGACTCAATGCGTTCTTCATGTACGACCATATACGGGTTCCAAACGATGTTACAGTATTCCAGAATAGGCCTTACATATGTAATATATAAAAGCTTTATTGTGTATGGGTCTTAAAAGTTATGTGAGAAGTGTTTGACAAAACTTAACACACTATTCGCCTTATTTATTACAGAGTTGTAGTTTTCTATGAATGTGAGTTTACAGTCCAGGACGATGCCTAGATCTCTATATATTTCACATTTTTCTACATTTTGATTTCCAAGACATATTACAATAATTGGTACATGTTTTTTCTGCTAAATGTTATAGAGTTGCACTTTTTCACATTCAGTGTTAGTAGATTTTTATCACACCAAGTATGGAATATATGTATTTCGTTTCGAAATGCTTCGATGTCGTTTTCATTTCGAATTTCCGCGAAAAGCTTCATGTCGTCGGCATACACAAGTACATTGATACGCTTGAGAACGAAGGAGATGTCATTAACGTACAGAATGAAAAGAAGAGGACCAAGATGTTTGCCATTTTCCATTGCATTCAAAATAAAAGTCACAAAAGCCAACAGATTAGTTGCAGTTGAACGGCCTTTGAAGAAGCCATGTTGCATATACGTAATTCTTTTCTTTACTTGTTGGAAGACTGTAGCCCGAGACGTGAGTTCGTCGCTACCGGAGGGTTTACGCAGGTAAGCGGTTGGCTTAAGCGCCACTCCCGCGAGGGAGACCAACCGCCGTGTTTTCGCTTTGCCCGGCGATGAGACACCCAACACCTAAGGGCGGGTTTGTCCTTTCCTTCAAAACCCCGGTTTGTTTCGTCTGCACTACAGTCGGACCCACGACACCGTTTGTCCGCGTTCGGTAATTCCAACAACAGAGGGACACTTCGGCCGATCCAATGAGTACCAATTACTCTGAAAGGTTCTCCTCACTGGACCTACTGAGTGATGTCCGTCCCCACCTTGTACCTAGTTTCGTAGAATAGGAGCGGGGGTTGAAAAGCTACCACAAGAAGAGGAGTCCCAACCCTGGACTCGTGGCCAACTGAAAAAGTTACTCGATTTGTCGGGTTTTAGGCTACACCGCTAGCCAGTAAATGTAGACTTCTTCTACTCTATCTCAACATTTATTAATAACTACATAAACCACTTCATCTCATTCACATTAACTCTATTCTCAATCACAAAAACTCATTTAATTACAACTCTACCAGAATCATTTAATGAACCGTATTAATTTAAACTACAAACATTTTTATTTACATCTCTAAGTATCGGTTTCGAACCCTCGACCCATAGCGTTCAAAAACTCAAGCTCAACGCGTTTACCAACTGATCTATTCGCTCATATAGAATTTGTTGTGTTCTATACTGATGGGCATTTGCGGCTCTTCCTATATACACGGGAAACGAATACCACACAAATGCCACATTTTAACATCAAAACCACATTTTAAATTATGCCACGTGCAGTAGAGCTTACCTCGAATTTTATTTAGTCGAGGGAAAACGAAGTTTCTCACACCGAAAAACATTAACGACGAACTAGTACCAGTTTCTAACAAGTACAAAAAAAACAAAAAGAAAGGAAAAAAATGTAACACACTAAAGGGTATGTCACATCAAATTGCATCACGGAAAAAACGCTGTAGAAATTTAATTTTTAGGACTTCTATCTTCAGCTTTCGCTTATAATCAGATAAGAGTGTATAGATCACGTTGGCCATGCTTCACTGTCAATTTTTCGTAAATTTGGAAAAATGTCGTCGAACGAAAAAGAGCGTCATGAATTGATCCTGCGCACTCATTTCGAGAATCCGGAGTTATCACATCGGGACGTCGGTAAGATGCTGGGAATCGTCCAATCCACGGTCAGCAGAGTACTAAAACGATACTTCGAGAACCTAACCATCGACCGGAAGGTGAAGAACGGCAAAAATGGATGCTCCGTCAGTTAAAAAGATCACAAGCGCGTAGTTAAGCAGTTTAGACGTGATCCGAGAAGTTCGGTCCGGGATGTCGCCAATAAGCTGAATTTGTCAAGTTCATTCGTCCAGCGGACCAAGCAGCGGGAGCATCTGCGTACATACAGGGTTCAGAAGGCTCCTAACCGCGACGAAAGGCAAAACGCGAAGACGCGGGGAAGACGCGAGCCCGGAAGCTGTACACCGAAATGCTGACGCATTGCCTGGTAATGGACGACGAAACCTACGTCAAAGCGGACTTTCGTCAGCTGCCGGGCCTGTTGTTCTTCTCCGCAGAGGACAAATTCAACATTCCGGAGGAGATTCGCAAGCAGAAACTATCCAAGTTTGCCAAAAAGTACATGGTGTGGCAAGCGATCTGCTCTTGCGGAAAGCGGAGCGCCCCCTAAACGAGCAGGTTTACCTTAAGGAGTGCCTACAGAAGCGCTTACTACCACTATTGAAGCAGCACGAGGGCCCGACCATCTTCTGGCCGGATCTCGCTTCGTGCCGTTATTCAAAGGACGTGTTGGAGTGGTACGAAGCCAACGGGGTCACCTTCGTGCCAAAGGAAATGAACCCGCCCAACGCGCTGGAGCTTCGCCCAATAGAGAAATATTGGGCGATTATGAAGCAAGCCCTCCGGAAGAACCCAAAAGTTGTCAAATCGGAGGCGGACTTCAAGAGAAAATGGATTCCTGTTCAAAAAAAACTACAACCTGACGTTGTTCAGAACCCTATGGACGGGGTAAAGAGGAAGGTGCGAGCATACGGGCTTGGGCTCGAAGTATGAGTAAAAAGAAAATGCCAAAAGTTGTTTGATAGTTTTTATTTTACTGTCTAAAATTTTCAAAAGGATCGGTCTACTGGGCGAATTTCTACAGCGTTTTTTCCGTGATGCAATTTGATGTGACACACCCTTTAACTATGCGATGTAACCTTCGACTATTACCTATCTGTATTTCACCCGCGGTTTAAAATCAAACTTAACCGCTCCTGCCTATTCCACGATTGAAGCAGGAATGGGCGAACATATCTGGAATCCTCAGACCAGCGAGGTCCTAATTGGAACCGGAACAACGTAACAGTTAACGATGTGAACTATTCAGTAATTATACCGAAGTTCCTCTGTGTTTTTATTGGTCCGGCATTCAAACATTCGCGGGCGATACCCTTTAACCTCCCGAGCACAGTTCAAGTCGACGTGCTCGCCGGGTTTTGGAAGCTCAAGAATGAGAAAAACCCGCCGAAAGACTCTGCTAATTGGAGGGAATATCCAAATGAAAAAATATCAAAAAAGGAAAGCATGAGTCTTCTAGATGTATATTGGTCAGTGGGTGTCTTGGCTACATACAGCCGCCAAGTCACATTCAGCACCCATTATTGCTAATCGCTCGAATCGAAAAGCAGAGGAGGCACTCGCGCTGCCATACATTCCATACAGAGAAAGAAGAGAGAAGCTCAGACTAACACAATCGAGTTTGTGTTGAATCTGGACTTCAAAGTTATGAAACGAGGGGCTTCCAAATACTCAAATCGGTACCGTGCTACAAGACTTTTTCGTTGACTATTGCTTCGAATAGTTTAGGAATGCAAGAGATAATGGCAATTCCACGATAATTACGCACGTCAGATTTAGCGCCTGATTTGAAGATAGGTACCAAAAAAGATTGTTTCCATTTTTCTGGGAATATTCCAGTTTGTAGTGACATATTGAAAATGCAATGTAAGGGAAGAGTGAGTTCCTCAGCCAGGTTCTTTAGGAATATAGGTGCTATTCCGTCAGGTCCTGGTCCTTTTGTTCCGTCTAATTTGGCATATTTCCTGTTGTGAAAGATAGTTAACCGGTATGTCATTTGGATATTCCGGTAAAAATGAAAAGTAGTTCCGATCGCGATTTTTTTCGGAAAATGTGATATATACTTCCTGAAAGAAATTTGCAAAGAGATTACAAATTTCGTTCGAAGAATTCCTCACATCCTCATCGAGATGCATCTGCGATGGGAAGTTATTGCTTTTGAGCTTAGACTTTACGTAATTAAAGAATTTCTTCGGGCATGATTTGACTCCAGTTTCGACCTTTCTATTGTGCTCTTCGTGTGCACTTTTAATTGCAAAATTTAATTCTTGGGAAATATTTTGATATTCCAGCAAATTTTGATGACTTTTGTCTATTTTGTATTTTTTATGTGCTTTTTGTTTTTTATTCTTTAGATTTCTTATTTGAACGTTCAACCAAATAGGATATTTGCTGGTTGAATTTCTTCGTCTTCTTTTCTTCGGCACAAATTCTGATATTATGTTATTCAGAATTTCGTGAAGAATATGTACAGTTAAGTTGACATCTCGTTCGCTGTTTAATAAAGTTTGCCATTCTATGGCTTGTAGGCTACATTTGATTGCTTCAAAGTTCGTCTTGTTATATTCCGGTACTTCTTCATACTCCCAGTCGATGGGCAATTGTCTATTATGTATAAAGATTGAGTATTAAATTGCTGTGTGAAATTTTTCATTTTTTCAAAGAGAAGTCATGGACTCATTCACACAAAAGTCGTCGGTGATGTTAGTGAATAATAGGTCTAGATAATATTTTTGGAATTTTTTTTACATGATTTATTTGGTTAAGACCGAGATGTGCAATTTCGTCAAATATATATTGTAGGGTTTCAATTTTCCCGACGACTGGAAGTAGAATGCATTCATTATCATTATCGGGAATGAAGTCTACTTTATTTTGATTGAAGTCGCCATAGATATGCAATTTCACTTGTGGTTCTAGTGTTTCGGCAATTCGATTTGCCGTCTGAAAAAATAATTCATACGACTTTTTATTTGCACGTTCGGGTGGGAAATACACAGAAGCAAATATGTGTACTTCGCCAGCTATAGATAATTTTGCCCACTCATGCTCAAATTCTTTATGTTTTACGGTTATAACTTCCTCAGAAGTGAAATTTGCATTAATGGCAATGAGAACCCCTCCTCCAGACTTCTTCTGAGATAACGATAAGTTGCGGTCGTGCCGGAATACGTAAAAAATATTTCCAAAAACTTCTTCGCTTCTTACGCTTTCGTCCCAGCTAGTTTCAGTTGCAAGAATTACCCATATTCACAATCTACCCGAATAATGTTCTTAGTAAATAAAAAAAAAATTAGCCCTATTTGACAGACTTTCCAAGCGCTATTTCTATAAACTGAGGAAAAATAATGAAATGTTTAGAAAAGTGCATCGAGCCAAAAAATAGGTCGCCGGGCAAAACGTGTTAGATGTGTTGATTCGATTAGACATGCTTATAAAAATCACCTCAGACAGCCACGTTTTATCCAGCATATTCACAGAAGAAGAGATTTCTTGGAGATGCTTGGAGATTTCTTTCCTCTGTGTTCATTCTGTCATCCATTGTTCCCCTCTCGTCACTCCAAAGTTGGTTTTGTGTTCCGCCCCGAGACGTCATCGACCTTTCTTTGCATATCATTCAAATGAAAATTAATCTTTCCATTATTTTATGACAGCAGAAACTGCCAAAGCCTATTCATATTTTGCACAGCACATTAATCATAAAGGCACCGAAACGCATCAAACCAAATTACGATCGCCCAATAAAGCTCACTCGTTCCATTTCATCATCCGTGTCGGGTCGAGTTCTCATGCAAAGCGCCCCACCCCCCCTTTTTCTCGCACTCTCTCTATCTCCGTCGAAACGTTTCATTGTTATTCCAATTTAACCAAACAGCAAGTCATTACTATAAATGTTAAAACATCACAATAAAAGCGGCACGCAACGTCAGAAAAAGTTGAGCCACAAGAAAAATACTCACAAAAAGCGACTATAATCAAAAGCAAACCTTTTTTTTCACTTCAATCACACACAAACGCACACACACACACACACACACACACACACACACACACACACACACTCACACACATCTTCGGCCGTCGATCCGATTTTCACCCACCCAAAGATAGGGCAACCCAAGGAAAAAGAGCGAGGGAGAGAGAGGACATTAGCATTAAACTGATACACATATGCCACTAATGGTATGCCTCGAAACCACCCCTCGCCCCCGGACACAACCAATCTCTACGCTACGCGTGTGTGTGTGTGTGCGGTGTGCGCTATCTTAATCCCACACCGAAGTGTCCCTCGGAACCGAGCTAATCGCCTTAGCGACGGAAATTTGTTCATATCCAACCAGCAACAGCAACAGCAGCAGAGAAGACCGATGGGATGCCGTCAGTGTGTCAGTCTGTCAGTCTTGGGAGGGCTCCTCCGGAACGGATTACAGGGGACTCTAATGTTTGCTGACAATTCACAAAACAAGGTTTTTTTTTCAAGCCTTTTTATGACCCCGCCGCCGCGGTAGCTACGGATGACTATTTGTCTTCCCACATCCCGAAGTTTACACATCGCGCACACAACTCAACTCATCACCACCATCAGAGTCGGCCTTTATTGCTTCGCCAGTTATTAATGCTATTTTGTAGCATAAAACATAAATATACATATCAGATTAAACCCTCCGTCCGCCGGTCCTCACGATCTGTGCGCGAGAAGAGCGCGAGAGTGCCCATTCCGAAAGTCAACACCCACCCATCCATTCTCGTCACCTCGTTCCCCCTCTCACCGCTCCCGTTTTACCAAGGGCCTGGAGATGGAAAATTTTTTCGCGCTAGTTCCCTTTGCAGTATCATTTCCTTTCCGCCTTGCTGGGCGTAATCGGAATGGATGGTCGGCCGCCCGGTTCCCGTATAAATCTTTCCACATATCATCGAGCTGTCGCAGGGAAAAATCTTCTAACCCATATTTCCAGCTTCAACATCTCAAATTGGTTTATTTGTTTATTTATGTTTGTCGCATCGTGTGTCGTGAGCAGTTTGGGTTGACAAATGCGGCAATCGATGGTGGGGTGTGGGAATGTGGTGCCGTGTAATGGGATCAATGATAGGCAGACAACGGGCGTCGATTAAGACGCCGCGTGCCAATGTGTGAAGGGCACTGGCGTTCGATTGCAACTTTTGCTCGCATCGGGCAATCCGTTCCGGGGTGTTTTGACTTAGTAGCTGACCCGGCAAACTTCGTCCCGTCCGCAATTTGTTATCAATACCTTCAAACATTCACGTTTTCTTACTATGCGCAAGTTCATGAGTTCAATCGCAGAACTGTTCATTGATTGATCTTCTAATCGACACCGTTGAATTTACCTTTTACTATAAAATTCCTAGTATTTCTAACAAAACTCATCATTATAATATCAGATTATTTTCAGACACAATTCTCGTTAAAGATTTTTCAACCACTTGAAAATAACATGTTTCTTCGTTACATGGAATAAATGTTTGATACAGAAAATATGATAGAATAAAGACAGACCCCTCCCCTCTTCACCCCATAGAGAGGGGGAAGGAGTGCCCATTCACCATAGAAACTTTTCGTGCCCTCTGAAATCTTCACATGCCACATTTGGCTCCATTTGCTTGATTAGTTTTCGAGTTATGCAGAAATTTGTGTTTCATTTGCATGACAGCCTCCCCCTAAAAGAGGGGGGAGGAGTATCTAATCATTTATTGCACCCTTAAACCTCCAGATGCCTAATTTGATTGCATTTGCTTGATTAATTCACGAGTAATGTGGAAATTTGTGTTTCATTTGTATGGCAGCCCCCCTTTAGAGAGGGGGTGGAGTGTCTAACTACCATAGAAACATTTATTGCACCCTAAATCCTTCACATGACAAATTTGGCTTCATTTGCTTGATTAATTCTCGAGTAATGCGGAAATTTGTGTTTCATTTGTATGGCAGAGACACTAATGTCAATTTTGGGCGCGATCTGCCATTTAGTTTGTTCACAGCATCATTGAGAATAATTTTACTTTTTTTTTGCTCGGTGATTTTTGATATCCTTATAAATAAACGAACTGGAAAAAAGCAACGTGGCACGTGGAAGAACTTGGAAAATCCTTTGAGAATAACATTTACTCCTTGCTCCTTGTAACAATATGTCTATTGTCCAGGAGGTGCATTTAAGTTGAATTTAGCAATTAGAGCACTTTCTATCTATGTTACGTTAGGGTGACCATGAACAAAGGTTTTTTTTTCTCTAACTTTTATATTTCAAATCCTATATCAAAATTACCTTCGTACGACTTTTAGAAATCATAAAGACCAACATTTTGCGATGCAGAACTTGTCAATATCTTAAACCTACTCAAAGCTCTTGATGGGTTTTCACCCACGAACTCATGATTTCAATTTTAATTTACTCAAATATAAAAAATAGCATAGTTTTGAAAATCTCACACGATGTAGAGTGAATTATGCTCTTTCAAATGCCGCCAATAAACATTTTTTATGTTTCTCTCAGAAAAAATGCCAAACAAATGAAGAGAGCGTATTTTTGACGTAGAACTACGTCTTTCATTAAGGGTGCCAAATCAGAAAACAGGTCACGTTTTTATGAAATAAAGTTAACGTTAATAACTATTTTTGCCGCGAACGGATTTTGGCGATTTACATACCAAACGAATCGGAAATTCCCTAAGATTTTTTTGATATGCTATACATTACTATCCCATAGTCTGTATATGGTTTAAATTGATGAAAATTGGAAGCATTATCATTTCCTTATACATTTGTTCTGTCAATTTTTGTGCTTTCCCGAACAGAGCTGTCAATAACGAGCAACGAAGGGGAAATCGTAAGATGTAAAGTCTCCGTGAACAAAGGAAAAGAAGAAGAATGATGGGGATTATTTGCATAGAGTATAAACAGTGGATCTCGCTGAGGCAAACTTTCATTCTTCGTCAGGAAATCAATTGAACAACATCGTTGCTGGGCTAGAGGCGAAAAAACTGTGAAGCTTAAAGCCTCTTTAAAACAAAGAAGAAGAAGAATTTGCTGGGCGAGCTGAACAGCGAGGAATCGAATGCCTTTCTCAAGGCAATGGGGATGGAGGAGTAATATTCTGGATAAAGTAAGTTTGAAGGTTAGAGACGAATGAGCTGAAGAAGTTTAAAGTCTCAAGCAAGGAAGGAAGGCAAACGTTCAGTATCGTTCTGTATTCAAAGCAATGAATATCGATTGTTCTTCCTTGTTTTGCGTCATCACATGTCTTCGTTTCGGATTGAGCTGTAGACGCGACCAATTTATTCATTCGCTGATGTCTCTGTGTGTGTGGGGAATCATCAAACTAGGCTATTGTCAGCTTACCAAGAAAATAAATGTTCTGGAATTTTGTCTGTGATTTGGTTTCGCATGACGGTAGCAAAACTCTCTCCACAGAGGATAACAACTAAGCTTACCTAGACCGGAAATATTAACAAAACGAGCTTCTGTTGAGAAGAGCGTAAAACAGAGATAAGTGTGTGTATATTCAATTGCTTCAAGCCATCGATATATGGATATTTGTGTGCGTACGTGCGTGCTTCATAACCCGTACGTAGAAATAGTGCATCTTCACTACGCTGAAACCCTATTTGTAATGATAAATAACTGATGCTATGGTGAAGCAGGTGTCAAGGTTATGCACCAAAAAAATATTTGGGGAATACCAAGTTATTCAATAACTTATATTAAGTTATTAATTTATTTGGGCTCGCGTGCCAGTCTCAAAACCGCTTTCAACTAGGATTTTATTGCGCTAATCTTGATCATAAAGAAGCAGTGCTACTCTTTTCGAGGTTGTTGAGATTAACAGATAGAGTTCATTTCGTTTATTTAATCACCAAAAATGTAAATGTCGTTCTGGAATTTTGTATGTGATTTGGTTTCGCTTGCCAGTAGCAAAACTTTCTCCACTAAGAATGACTGCTGCGCTGTTATAAACAAGCGAATTGAATTAACAATGCGGTCGTGTCTTGAACACAACCTCCTATATTTTTTTTAGAAGAAATAACAATAATTATTCGTTAACTATGCTATTCGTTATAGGCCAGCATTAAAGGAATACCCCTTGATTCACGATATGATTCGATAATTTCCGATGACACTCTGTCAAATGGAATAGCCCGAATTCCGCACAGACCTTCACCGAATCTTCACATAAAACACAGCCCGAGGACTGGGCACACTGCCCAGTGCCATTGAATCACCCTTTTCGCATCCTTTTACCGTTGAAACAAAGTCTGAAAACAACCAGCGGACCCAACAAATCAACGTATTTTTATGGCAAACGAAGCGAGCATGCAACCAAACGCCACTTGAGACCGACTTCTGGGAGGGAGAAGGGTGGTGACGGAAAGCCACCAAAAGCAGAAAAAAGACAGCAACATCCCAGTTAAAAGCCTCAAGTGATAAGATCAAGTTCATCGTCGTAAAAGAAAAGACGACAGAACATTTCGAATGTTTGTGGATGAAAGATTCCTCGAAATAAAAAAGGAAAGAAAAAAAAACGGGAAAGGAAAGGCAAACAAATTTCGATGATGTGGAAGGAAACATTTTACAAAATTAAATTACAACTTCCCGGCGCTGCTAGTCTGTGGCTCAGTCGGATGAGACAAAGTTTTTCGGGGTTTTTTTTCCCCACCCTGCTTTCTTTTCTTTTTGCGGATATTTGGTAGATCCCGAAGTGGTACGTGGGCTCGGGTACGGAAGGGTTCACCACGCGGAAATGAGTGGAAACCAGGGGGGCTGGAGCCTTTTCTTTTCCTGTCCCCAGCTGGCATGGCATTCTGGTGATGGTAGTGGTGGTGGTGGTGTTGACGGAAGAAAGGAGTTTTATTCAATTATTTCCTTGGGGATGACTTCTTCGAAAAATCGAAATCAGATGCCAGGAATGGATTGTAATCAATCAGGAAAATCTTGCGGCGGACTGATTGGGGGGAACCGTGGGGGAAGGGCATGACAAATGCTTACCCCCTTCTTGGTTGTTGTGGGGGGGGGAGTTGGTTGATTGAAGATTCAATACCTCGGGAGATGAAGATTATTCTCGGTTGCGTGGGATGTGTCAACAGTTCCGGAGCGGGATTTGATGAATTAATTCCATTAACATGAAACGGTATTGATTTTTCTGGTGACAAATTTATGTTTCTAGTTCTATTTTTGAGCTAACTCGATGGTCCAGAGAGAGGTCGAGAAGAGGTGTTTTGAGGCATGCGGTAAACGCTGGTGCCCTCGTTTAATTTGCATTTTTGGTAAGTTTGGGCGTCATGCCAGCGTGAAATATTCATCAATACTTCACCGAAAATGGCCCTCTCTCTCTTTTCGACGAAGTGGAACGCGGTTTCATTGAATTAAATAGAAACTTGAATCGGTGCGTCGGAGTGTTTTTTGCGCAGAGGGCTGAAAAATAAATGCATTAATAAAACATTATCGAACCGGCGCTACCGGGCTTTATCTGTCCTAAAATGCTATTTCATGCACACGCATTTCGGTGGAACGATATAAATTGGCAAAATAGCCGCCTAATTGAATATAACAGCAACATTTATGTGAATGGAAAAAACACAAAAAAAAAACAAATGAAAATTATCCGTATGCTTGCGCCAACATTGTGCTCGTAATTGGCGGCAATTAATTTTGCAAAATTGTATTGTGGAACCTTTTTGCGGCGCAAGCAAAGCACGCAGCCGCTAATGCATTCGGATCGGGCAGGGCGTTATGGCTGAATATTTTTATAGCTAATGGCGGGACCTCTGTCGACCGCAGGTGATTTATTGCCTTCATTGTTTTGACTTCACTGAGATACGCGGGAATCCGAATTTCGAGTTTAAGATTAGTGTTAGAAGACGAAAAAAAACAGATAAGGAGTACAATAATAAGTGGTTATACTTGAGAATAGTTTCTATTTGTGGTATGCTGTAAATCATTGAAATGGAACTGCCTCCGAATACACCCCTGCTGTGCGCAGCCACAACCGGGTGCGTGAACGCCTCATTAGGATTTATTGCCATAATTCGGACGTTCGCAGAGCGAACAGAGATAAAAATAGGAAGAAAAAAATCATAAGCACGAACAGAGAAGGGAAAAAAACATTAAAGAACCAGAAACTTTGATATCTGCCATTCGACAGCCATAAAGCGAGCAGGTGACGAAAGGGGGAAAAGAATTCACGCTTAGGGAAGACTTTCAAGTTATTGGCAAAGTACAGAAATAAGGAAACAAAATAAAATAAAACACAAAACATGGATGGAAACAGCAAAACGCAAACTTACAACGGCGATCGTAAAAACAGAACAGTGTGTGGCGAAAGCCACACAGATGTAGCAAAATGTGATGTGCCCGGTGGAAACGGCTGCTCAGAGGGGTCATGTTGACCAAGTCGGAGTTCCTTCTTTCGCAAATGGCTTTTCTTTATTTCATTTTTATTGCTTGCTTGCCCCCCCCCCCACACACACACACACACACACACACGTCGTTTCAGAATGACACACATCGCGCAGAACTTGAGAGAGTTTCGGGGGCCTTTTGTGCTCCCCGCTGCCTCACAAAACCGTTTCATTGAAACGCGAGAAGTGCCCCGTCAAGAAGCAAGGGTTGAGTTCCCGAGCCCCGGCTTGGAAATAAATAAAATAAACGACAGCAGGACATTGCCATACGCGGTGCGCTGTGTGGGGAAAGAGAGACCGTACGACACGACGAAAGCATAACCTCACTGTGGAACCGAGGAACCGAGGGATCGGTACATTAATGCTCGAAAACAATAATCTGTTTAAAGAACTTTGACTCGTTCTCCTGCCGAGACTCGGCTTTGCACGCCTCCGGGTTGCTTAGCGGACGACGATGGCGGCGACGGTTCACAATGGTTAATGCTGCGGTCGAAGTTTGCGAAGTGCGCACCGAAAAGTAGGGTTAAGGAAGTCGAAGAATGATTGCTGATACCTGAGACTTTGCCGAGAGGCCAGGACATGCAGGAATGTGTCAATCGATATATCGGCGGTGCTGGTTTATTTCATTCCGCCTGGTCGGTGCGAAAATGGTAAATGCCAACGTGGTGTTATCGGGTCTTTCCTCCTGGGTTGGACAAGACCATAGGTAGGAAAGGGACGTCGAGAGTTCAACCTATGGAAATTGACTGTGGGAAACATTGTGGAGACGGAAAGAAACCCGGTCTAAGTGGACCATAGGTTATTATTTTTGCCAATCGTTGGTTTATGATTAGTTTACGCAGCTCAACGATTTGACACAACCCGTTTGGGCAACGGCTCCCGACTATTGTTACCTGGGGATATGGTTTCCAGAGCATTTGTACCTGAATTCAGAGGAAAAATATGGAATAGTAATCCAAGCTCAAAATCAATATGCCCGAGACCGTTTATTTTTGTTTCGAGTAAAAAGTCACAGAAGGGTTGTGTCCGAGACACGACCGCATAGTTGACGTAGGATTCCGTTGGGCTATCTATTGATTTAGGATATGTTTGAAGAATTATATCGTTAAACTCTTTGATAATGATTTGGTGGCCCTGAAAAGGGCAATTTTGTTTGGTTGCTGGATATTGTTTGTTCACTCGACCAGTGTTTACCGAGTGATGATGACAGAAATATGGTGAACAGTCGTTCGGTGGTGTGTATCAGATAGAAGATGCCGAAGTGGAATGAGATATGATGAAAACCGCCCTCTGTGACCCTAGACGAGATGACTCCTGTGTTATGTATGGATGAAATAAAGAAAAAAACTCACCAATGTAATACAAGATAATTACCAATACCGAACACAATTATCAATTCTTCTCATCAGTAAAAACATGTTACTTTAATATAGAGAAAACATATTTGAATGGAAAGGGTGATTTTGTTTTATACTTTTTACCTTCTGAGTGTTTATTCAGCCCAATGCGAATTTTAATCGGACTAACAACACCTTATACGATATGTAGAGCATATGGGAATTCACTTGTTCGAATATTTCTTCACTTTTTCATTTTTTTCTCGCCGCATGAACTTTCCTTGGGTGAAAATGAACACAACAAAACAGACAGCTTAAACCGAACGACCCATTCTCGAGCGGGAACACACCTGCTACCATATACAATTTCACAATTACACTTGTGCTAATTTTTTCACAATACACGATCGGTCATTGATATGAAATTTCACGAAGCAACCAACATTAAAGTTCCAAATTTAATTTTTTTTTTTGCTATAATTAATCGTATCATTCACTTGCGATATAAAAATGCCCCGACTTGTATATATTTCCAATGTCGATTTCCCCCAGGCAGCTTGGTTGTGATGCCTCTGTTAGGGAACCGCCGCATGTGTCATCGATTTCGAACAATCAGAAGTGGATATTTCCGTTAGGATAGGGGTTGAGATTTTTCAATTGTTCGATAGTTAGTTTCATGACATTTATTATTTTCTTCGATATAAAAAATTGTTATGGAGTGCCGAAATCGATTGACGCAAAATTTGAATCAATCCATCATGAAATGACTGAGCAATAAGCGTTTGAAATTGGATAATTTTCACGATGTGCTCGATTTTCGATTTGCAATTTGTACCCCAATATGTTCCCGAAAGACGTAATCCTACGTCAAAAGGATATTCGAGTGAATCAGAAAAATGAGTTGTTTGTGAACTAAAGAAAATTGGTATGAGTAACCGGGAAATAGGAATAAGAGTAAACAGAACCGGAACCTCGATTCGAAATGTGCTGAAGAAAGGTGAACAATACGGCATTAGGAAGAAAACTAAGGGGAATACCAAAATAAGCAACCTTGACCAAAAATCGAATTCTGGAGCTGGCCGGAACTGGAAAGTTCAATGCAACAGAAATTAATAAGAAACTTGGATCTTCAATTACCAATAAGCGCATTACACAGATATTGCTGGTCCGAGCTGAGCCGAAACATTGGAGGCGGAACACTAATGATATGGAGTGGTTTTTCACATCAGGGAAAACCGCTCTCGGTATAACTTAAACCAGGATGAACTCAGAAAAGTACGTGAAATGACTGGAAGACTTTATGGTACCATTTACCAAGAATTTTATGCCTGAATACTTCACTTTTCAGCGAGATAATGCAGCCATCCATGTCGAAAAAGCGAATTTTCGAAACTATTCGCATGAACGGAAACAAACAAAAATTGACTATTGTTTTTCCTTAAAATGTTAACTAAATAACTTTTTTCATTAATAAAAATAAAAGTGCGTTTAAACGAACTTCCACTTTTAAAACCTATTTTGATTTCTAATTCAGTCAAATAAGAACATAGAATTGGAAACAATACTCTAATAAACTTTGGTTTGAGAGGGCCAACATTTGCAACTGCTGTGGATCAATTGTTGTTTGTTGACTTACTAAAGCACTAAGATAAGGCACTGCGCTTAAACGAATTTTCCACACTGTATGGGTTGAACGTAATATACAATGATTGTACGAGGGTCACTATTTATATTTCGGGAATAGGAACAAAAACAAATAGTTAAGCTGCGAATATATTTTTATTGTTATTCAAAGTACTCGCCACGATGATCGATACACTTTTGCATGCGCTTAAACCAATTTTCAAAGCATTTATTCCAATCGACACGAGCCTTTTTTTTTGAGCGATTGTCAAATTATGTGGGATCCAACGTGAACATAATTTTCGCACAACTAAGTGTTCATGTAAAATCGCATATATGCTGGTGGAACTAATGCTTAGGGATGCCTCAATCTCACAATAGGTTACATGACGATCTTGCTTAATCATTTCGTGCACAGCATCGATGTTTTCTGGCACTACAGTCGATTTTGGACGACCTTCACGAAACTCGTCGGACAGCGAACTACGACCACGATTGAATTCACTATACCAGCGATGGTTTTTGATGGAGCTTCATCGCCAAATGTCAAATTAAGTTGATTGACGCACTCTTGTCGTTATAATCCACGTCGAAAGTCGTAAAAAATCATCGCACGAAAATGTTCACGATTCAGTTCCATTTTTTTGCCGAGACCAAACTTTCAACTAAATATAAAATAAACAAATAGCGTCCGTATGACAAAATGTTCTGAGTACGTATATCGTCAAAAATGTCAAACTTTACGATGGAACCGTCAGATGGACTCACATGACATCAGTGTTGCCAATTCCCGAAATATAAATAGTGACCCTCGTATTGTATAAAGCCTGTTCACGTTAAATTTCGGACACCAAGATGATGCCAGTAAAACAAAAATTCACGTAATACAACCAAACCGATTGTTTATTTCAGTAAAATAGACTTATATCTGAAACAAGGAAAGCTTACTTCGATGTTAGATACGTTGTCTGTAAAATTCACGAGCTTTCTTGTGAACATCTGCCATTAGGTTCCGTACAGTATCCTCAGATATGCTGGCGGCGGCGCTTTTCCATCTCCTCTTGAAATCATTAATGCCATTCGATTTCTTCTTAGTTTCGAATAGTTTTCGCTTAATCAGAGCCCAGTACTTTTCCACTGGACGAAGTTCTGGACAGTTCGGTGGATTTGCTGTTTTTGGCACATATTTGACCTCATGTGCATTATACCATTCCAGGATGGATTTTGCATAGTGACAAGAGGCCAAATCTGGCCAAAACAACTCTGGAGAGTCGCGGCTTCTTATGAATGGTAGCAACCGCTTGTGGAGACATTCCTTCTCGTTGATATCTTTGTTGATAGTGCCGGTAGAGACGAAAGATTTGGATTTTCGGCCACAACTGCATATGTCCTGCCAAAACAAGTACTTTTTGGGGAATTTAGACTGCTTCTTGGTCCGGAAACACTCGGCTACGGCATTCCTTCACATTGCAGTATAAAAACGGGACCCGGAAGCTGTTTGAAGTCTTCGAGAACATAAGTTTACTCGTCCATTATGGTGGATGAACATTTTTGCAAAAACTGGGTGTAGAGCACCTTAGCACGTCTTTTTGCAGTGAAATTTTGCGCCTTCAGTTCATGTCTCTGCTTCACTTTTTGTACATATGATTTTGATTTTTCAACCTTTCGAGCCACATTTCTAACTGAAAGGTTGGGATGTTTCTCAATAATGGCAACCAGCTTGGCCACCACCATCTATCGGGAGCATACTTTTCGATTTGTTCCGCTTCCAACCTTCCGATCCACAGTTAAGCGATTTGCACACACTAAACACGGTTAAACGATTTGCACACACTAAACACGGTAATCTTCGGATGTTTTAGCTTTTTGACGAGATCTCGCATCGACAGTGTTGGATTTTGTTGTCTTCCGCGAAAACATTCAACAGGGCATAACTTTTTTACCATTGGGTAAAAATCAACCAAATTTTGCACACTTTCTCATTGATGTCTACATGCTGTCAAACTCGAAGTCGTGTTTTTCGATTCAACGAAAATGGAGGTGAACCAACGCGAGTCGAGAGAACAAATTCTTTCCAAACACCTGGAATTTCCTGACCTGTCGCACCGGCAGTTGGGAAAAATGTTGAACATTCACCATTCAACCGTCTCCAGAGTGTTGAAGCGGTTCCAGGAGCGGTTGGCGTTGGACCACGGCAAAGGAGCTGGAAGAAAACCGGGACCGGAGAACAAAAAGACGGAGGGAAAGGCTAAGCGGATGATTAAAGCAAATCCCAACGTCTCAAGCCGTGATTTGAGGAATGAGCCTTTCGTGACAAAGGACACAGTAAATGGCGAGATCTACAAATCTGAGTGCGTCGAGAAGCGCCTTTTGCCATTCTTGCAGCAGTACGATGAAGCTCCGCTATTTTGGCCAGATTTGGCATCATGCCACTATTCTAAAAGTGTCCTGGAGTGGTATGAGGCCAATTCTGTCCATTTTGTTCCAAAGGACATGAACCCGCCAAACCGTCCGGAGCTGCGCCCGGTGGAGCAGTACTGGGCAATAATGAAGCGGGAACTTCGGAAGAGCAAGAAGACAGTCAAAGACGAGAAGGACATGTTAATAAAATGGAAAAAAAAACTGAGAAACTGGTACCGGATGAAACTGTAAAGACTTTGATGGAGGGCATCAAGCGAAAATGTGTTCAATTTTACACTCAAGGCTCCATCGATTAACTTTTCGTTTGATTTTTGAAGTAAATATATGTATAAAACTACCCTAAAATTTTGGTTTGATTCTAAACATTATAAGAAAATTGGCATGACATTTTCGGTGTCGCAATAATTTCGTGTTCGCCCTTTACTTCCACTTGATTCGACGCCATTTTACCAAACTGAAGAAGAATGTCAACACGTTGGACATCGAAATAAAGAGGAGGGTTTCAGCTGTCGTGTTAGTGAAATATTTCATCGATTAGTGAAATATTTCATAAACTACACTGAAAGAAAAGTGTCCGAAACTTATCGTGGACAGTCTTTATACAAAATACAATATACCAAACGGAAGCGCGGTGCTGTCGCAGATCGATCCCCTCCGAAAACCACTGAGGTGTCATTTCCGGCTCTGGCCGGCAACACTGCTCCACACTTCTTCGACGCCCGAATCGCTCCAAAGGATGACGGGGACGCGAGAAAGAATAAAAGCTACGCCAAGTAGAGCAGTCATCACTCCTCAGCTCTGCGGGACATGACAATAAAATTGAAATAAAAACTTTTCCACCCTTTTCCAGACCCTCCCGGGTGGACTGAAACTCCCGGCGAGAAACGATCCTGGCTCAACCGAACCGGTGGCTGAAGATAGAGGAAGGGGGGAGACTAAAGGGCGGAACACCATTGGGGAGCACATGGTGCCAAAGCTCTGGATTTGATAGAAAACGAAAAAAACGGGACAAACTTCGGAGCGCGTAAACAAAGGGTTAAGGCGTGTTCTGCTGTGCAGAAACTTGAAGCGGGCAAAAAGTTGCCTCCATCTCTCGGCATCGGTGTGGAGAAAACAAGAAAAATGGATTTTGTTTCGCAAATGAATTAAACCAACCAAGGGGAAAGCGAATTAAATACAGTTCAGACACATTTTTGTGTGCCTTTTTCTTCAGTCGGGGGTTTAGTTTTGGTCTTCCCCTTTTTTTTTCGATCTGATCGATCACGTGTGCTGGTTTTCGGTTTTTTTTTCTCTGTGTGTGATTAATTGCACCAAAACTCTTCTGGAGTGCCAGGTTGGAGTTGATCCAGTTTCACGCACCGCTAGCCTCGAAACTCCGTTCGCTCCAACCAGTGGCATGGCCATTAGCATTCCCTCTCAGGATGCCACAGTCCGGAATCGACAACGGAAAATCGTTGTTCGGCATGCCCGAAATGCCCGTCCCTATTTGCGAATCAAATCACATTCCATTTAATTACCTTCGTTGACGTTCCGTTCGTACTCTCATCTGTCTGTCTGTCGGTGCTGACGTTGCGGAATGCGTGACACGCAGCATCCCGAGAACCAGGGAGATAGAAAGCGAGAAATGCTATCGTCTCCTTTGACAGGTGGGACGGACGACTCCATTCGTTTCGCAGGAGGCGGAGTGGAATTGTCCTTATCTGGGCAGATATGCGGCGAAAGGTTGAATCGTTTCGAACTAATTATAACGGATAAATTAACGAAAGTCGGTTGTGTGTGTGTTTTTGTGTTCGCCCGCTCCATCTGGTTTTTTTCTTTCGTTGAGATGCTGCGATTTCGCATCATCGATAAAATGAGGGCTCGGAGCACTCGCGCGCTCACATACACTAACGATAATGAAGACAGTCGCCGGAAGGAGCGGAAGATAACTCCGTAAAGATTCGCCGAAATGACGATAATGCGGCAAGCGGCCGAGATAAGAAGAAATTGAGCTTTACTTTGCCGGGAGATTTTTTTCGAACAACTTGGTGGTTTTGGTGGTGGAACCAGAGGGCGGGGTGTTCCCGTGCACGTGTGTTCGCAATTGCGATAAAATTGAAGCTGGGAGATGAATTTTGCTCGATTAAAATTTGTGCAAACTTTAGACGTAAACATTGCGTCGAATTTCATGCCAACTCGTCTTGGGAGTGAGCAGCACAATCTCAGATAGCAGTGAAACGTTGAGGGCAGGGTTGCCAACTATAATTCCCCAAAAATCAGGAAGAATGAAAAAATTACAGGAGGTTGTGTCCAAGATACGACCGCATTGTTGACGTAGAACTACGCTGTTGTTTTATATAAGTCGCTTGATTATACCTTCGGATATTATTCTATGATGCTGTGAAATTTTCGAAACAACTGCTTAGTAGAATAATCTTTGAAATGGTTCTTCATTGTAGAATCTGTTGACGATAATTGATTGATGATTCATTCTTGCCCTCGCAAAACAATACACTAGCTGATCGTATGTCGCAATTTATTTCATGTCAATGCATTGAAAATTTACCTCGAACGCTATTCCGGTGGCCTTTTTCGCAATTGACATATACTCGGCTACAGTCAATTATATACATGTTACACCAGCACCATTATTCCACATCTCATAACTACATCAATATATCTTTGGCACCGAATGGAAACAACAACAATGACAACAGTTGCAAGTATCAAATATCATGCTACATGTTATTTAGTATTGCCTCAAAGCAATCGCACCTCTAGGCATCGTTCGTACAACGTAAACCAAGCGCAAAACAAGCGTTCGCCATAGCATGCATACAGAACCATACATTGGTGGCTTGAAGCTACTAGGAATGCAAATACTTCTCATCATTTCGCGCTATTCTCAAAAGAAACGCTTTTGTTAATAATACTGGCCTCAAAAAAAGTTGCATTACTTTCTCATGCTCGAGAGAAGCGCAGCTATCACCCTTAGTGGAGGAAATTTTGCTACTGGCAAGCGAAACCACCTACAAAATTTCAGAACGACATTTACTTTCTTGGTGACTAAACAAGCGAAATAAACTCTTTTTGTTAATATCAACAACCTCGAAAACAGTAGCAATGCTTCATTATGATCAATATTAGCGCAAATGCAATCCTAGTTGAAGGCAGTTTTGCGACTGGCACGTGAACCTAAATAACTTATAACATTCCAGTAAGACATTCAAAATGCTTGGTATTCCCCAAATATTTTTTTTTTGGAGCATAACCTTAACGCCTGCTTCGCCATAACGTCAGTTTAATGCATTGATGCATTCTCAAAGGCACCAAAGAACCCATTTTCATTTCGACCGATGCGCCGAAATCGCCTATTTTGCTGTTGTTCGATGCGGTGTCACACTCGCGAAGGCTCGGTTCAGTGCGAGCGCTTTTCACTACACCAACATCGCGTGCATCATTAGATGACGCTTGCTCGAAATTTCATTGCCCCTGACAATGCGTTCGTTTTTTGCAGGGCTAGAGCCTGCCTTCCTCTTCTTCTTGCTCATCACACACTACACGAAACGTCCAATTTATGACGCGGGAAGAAAAACACACGATACGAATAACGCGAAAAACGAACATAAAAATCAAACGACGATTTCCAAGTTGGATTACCACTGGTGGGGTCCAATCTTAGATCGAAGCGCAGCGAAAGCAAAGTGAACTGGATTGCTCAACAGTCCGATGCCGAATGAAAGTTTGCCTTCTTCTTTCTTTGTTTTTAAGAGGCTTTAAACTTTGCAGTTCATTCGCCTCTAAGTAAGTTTGCCTCAGCGAGATCCACTGTTTATACTCAAGGCAAATATTCCCCTTCATTCTTCTACTTTTCCTTTGTTCACGGCGACTTCAAATCCTACGATTTCCCCTCCGTTGGTCGTCGATAAGTTGCTCGTTATTGACAGCTCTCAAATGGACACAAATGGACAGAACAAATGTATGGGAAAATGGAAGCTTGAAGTTTTCATGAATTTTAACCATTTACAAACCAGGGGATTCCAATGTATAGCATATTAAACAAATCTTAGGGAATTTCCGATTCGATTAGTATGTAAATCGCTAAAATCCGTTCGCGGCAAAAATAGTTATTAACGTTAACTTTATTTCATAAAAACGTGACCTGTTTTCTGATTTGGCACCCTTAATGAAAGACGTAGTTCTACGTCAAAAAAAAAATCAGGAATAAATCAGAACGGCGCATATAAAGTTGCGCGGAAAGTTCATGACCGTTTTTCGGAATAATGAAAGCATCATTTTTATAGCAATCATGCATCCATTCAATTTTACACGCACAGTTTTGTTCCACAATCTATCACCATCTTTCACGCAGCCTAAAAATACTATCCTCCCAGAAAATGTTCTGTTCAGAAGCGAGTCGCAGATGGAGATGGGACCCAATTATTGTTTTCGGTCAAATTGTGGAGAAATCATACAACGTATCGGCTTACGCAACCAAGCTTCACTAGATGGTCATGAACGGTAGCTAATTCATTTGCCATATGCATCGAGGATTATTAGCGTCCCGATTTGGCCATCATCAGTGGCGGCAGGAACTTTTCGAACGGTTTAATATATTTACTTTAACAAATGAAACTCTTTCTAATGACAAATACATTTTATTTTAAAAACGATGTTTACTTCATCTTATTTCTAAATGTCTTGTGCATTGATTTGATGATTCTAATTTTAGTTTAATTTGTTTTATTGCTTTTTTTGACGTAGAACTACGTCTTTCATTAAGGGTGCCAAATCAGAAAACAGGTTTTTATGAAATAAAGTTAGCGTTAATAACTATTTTTGTCGCGAACGGATTTTGACGATTTACATACCAAACGAATGGTAAATTCCCTAAGATTTGTTTGATATTCTATACATCACAATCCTCTGGTGTGTAAATGGTTAAAATTCATGAAAACTATAAGCGTTTCCATTTTCCCATACATTTGTTCTACTGATTTGTGTGCTTTCCCGAACAGAGCTGTCAATAACGAGCAACTTATCGACGAGCAACGAAGGGGAAATCGTAAGATTTGAAGTCTCCGTGAACAAAGGAAACGAAGAAGAACGAAGGGGGATATTTGCCTAGAATGTAAACAGTTCATCTCGCTGAGGCAAACTTTCAGTCTCGTGCTGTTTTCAAAGCATTGAACATCGCTTGTTCTTCCTTGTTTTGTGTCATCACATGCCTTCGTTTCGGGCTGAGCTGTGCACTCGATCAAGTTATTCATTCGCTGATGTCTCTGGCATTGCAATCATTGCATCAATCTGACGCCATTACATTACATTACAAAATAAATGTTCTGGAATTTGGTCTGTGGTTTAGTTTCGCGTGGCGGTAGCATAACTTTCTCCACCAAGGATGACAGCTAAGCTAATCTAGACCGGCAATATTAATAGAAAGGAGACAGAACGGAGATAAGTGTGTGTGTATATTTAGTCGCTTCAAGCCATCGAAATATGGACATTCATGTGTGCACATGCGTGTTTCATAACCCTTACGTAAAAATAGTGCGGGAATCGACTGTATCTGAGTCTATGTCAATTGCGAAAAAGGTCACCGGAATAGCGTTCGAGGTAAATTTTCAATGCATTGACATGAAACAAATTGCGACATACAATCAGCTAATGTATTGCTCTGCAAGGGCAAGAATAAATCATCAATCAATTATCGTCAACTGATTCTACAATAAAAAAATTCAGGGCGATCAAACTATTCTACTAAACAGTTATTTCTAAAATTTCACAGCATTATAAAATAATATCCGAAGTTATTAACAAGTTATTAACAGTTATTAACGAATTATATAAAATAACAGCGTAGTTCTACGTCAACAATGCGTCCGTATCTTGGACACAACCTGCTATAATTTTTTACAGTTCAGGAAACTATCGTTTGCAACTGGTGTTTGTACTTTCACATTTTCACATCTATACGTTATTAGTATTGTGATTTGTGACTCCATAACTACGACAATGTATTTCAAACAGAAATAAAAGTCACATCGATGGCGACTTTATCACAATTGATTAAATTTTAACCCTGCGGTTCTACATGAAGGTTCGAGAATAATGAATGAATTCAGCTCCGAGATCAATCCCGAACGATCATGCAGGGATACCAGTATTTTTTAAATGTCAGCAATTTTTTAATTTAAATACGTATATGAGTATTACATTTTCTGACACAGTTCTTGCATCATATGTAATCATATATTATACTAGCTGACCCGGCAAACTTCATCCCGCCTAAAATTTGTTTTTTGTTATCAATACCTTCAAACATTCACGTTTTCTTACTATGAGCAAGTATATGGGTCCAATCGCAGAACTGTTGATCTTCTAATCGACCCCGTTGAATTTAATTTTTACTATAAAATTCGTAGTATTTCTATCAAAACTCATCATTATAATATCAGATTATTTTCAGACACAACCACTTGCAAACAACATGTTTCTCCGTTACATGGAATAAATGTTTTATGCAGAAAATATGATAGAATAAAGCAAACCCTAGATCGGACAATTCCTTCCTCGAGTTCTGCTCTTATCAACACATTCGGCGATACTTTTTTATTGGTATAGATAGATAGAAGTGCGTTTCATCACATTAAAATCCATTTCCAGTTTCGAACAAAGAAAGCACTTGTCACCATGTAATTGTAGAACATATGAGAATATAATTTTCCGAATTTTCCCTTTTTCCTTAAGAGTTTTCCGAAAAAATTTAGTTGTCATGTTTGGTTGGAATATTTTTGGTTGAAATATGTGTATTTTGTATTTTTATGGGACCCCCCCTCCATTCAAGAGGAGGGAGGGGTGTCATGCCATCATAAAAATATTTCTCATATCCATAAACCCTCACATCCCAAATTTTGCTCCATTCGCTTGATTAGTTCTCGAGTTAGGCAGAACTTTGTGTTTGTGTGCCCCCTGTAATTTGTGTTTCAGGAGTATCTAACCATCGTAAAAACATTTATTATACGTTAAAACCTCCACATGCCAAATTTGGTTTCATTTGCTTGATTAATTCTCGAGTAATGCATAAATTTGTGTTTCATTTGTTTGGTTGCCCCTTAGAGAGGGGAGTGGAGAGTCTAACCATCATAGAAACATTTATTGTACACTAAAACCTCAATATGCCTAATTCGGTTTCATTTGTTTGATTAATTTTCGTGTAATGCAGAAATTTGTGGTTCATTGTGGTTCACAGCCCCCCTAAGAGAAGGAGGAGGAGTATGTAACCACCGTAAAAGCATTTTTGCACCCTAAAACCTCCACATGCCAAATTTGGTTTCATTTGCTTGATTAATTCTCGAGTAATGCAGAAAATTGTGTTTCATTAGTATGGTAGCCCCCCCTTAGAGAGGGAGATGGAGAGTCTACCACCATAGAAACATTTAATGCACCCTAGAACTTGCACATGCCAAATTTAGTTACATTTGCTTGAATAATTCTAGAGTAATGTGAAAATTTGTGCTTCATTTGTATGGCAGCTCCACCTTAGAGAGGGGGAGGGGTCTCAAACTATCACGAAAACCTTCCCCGGCCCCAAAAACCTCTATATACCAATTTTCGTGTTTATCGGTTCAGTAGTTTCCGAGTCCATAAGAATTAGACAGACTGACAGAAACCCATTTTTATAGATATAGAAGATATTTTTTTTTTTAAATCTTCCAAATGTCTGTGTATTTGTATATTTGTAAAATTCTGAAGTGAGAAAAAAAGATATCGCAACCTTATCCTCCCGTATCAGTCATTCAATTCGCGTTAGAAGGATATAGAATCGTGTTCTCTCGTTGTGAAGAGAAAATTATTGTGAAATTTTTATGAAATAAAAAACTACCTTTTCGTATCAAATGTGTTCCATATTCTAGGTAATAGAGGAACAGGCTTTCTCTCCGTAAACTGCAAAAAATAATAAACCAAAACTGTATCTGATAATGGTTTTATGTTATAATGATTAGTTTTTGTCTAAATGTCAGTAAATGTATAAACGAATGGTTAAGTGAGAGTCAGGACTCCGCGTTTAAGTATTCAAAAACTTCAAGTATTTTCACTAAATCAAAATATTATGATTTGGAACTGCAATCGAGAGTGCTAATCTAACAGAGTGTCACGCCAACTTTAAGCTTAAAAAATCATCGCTTTAAAACCTCCGATAACGCGAAGATAGAAAAAAAAGCAAAAGAAAGAAAGAGTAAGCATTATAGAAATATGGAACAGAGGTAATTTTTATTCCGATGTAGTAAAAAGTACAAACATCAAGAAAAATCAGGCAAAATTGGATGTTTGTCATGAAATCAGGGAACATGCCAAAAAGTCTGGGAAATGCTGAAAAAATCAAGAAGGTTGGCATCTTTGGTTATGGGTGGTCATACATTAGTCATATGAGCAACAATTCATGTCAAAGGATAAAATGAAGGAAATTGTTTTTTTTGACGTGGGACTACGTCTAACCGGAATATATGGAGGGTAAAATGAAAACCTAAACACAGAACATGCAGGAAAAAATGAAAGATTTCGAATGCTTATAGCTCGAACATTTCGTACTGGATAGGAGAGATGTTTGCATCACTTGATAGGGAATATTTCTACGCATCTATCGCAACTAACAAAATGTTGTTTTTCATTAGATAAACAATTGAATCACTGTAAAATATTAGGCGTTATCAAAACGCCCTAACTGCATCGTTTTGATTAGCCCGATTTACGGTTTCCCTAACACAGCCATCAAAACCAAGCAGCCTTGGGGAAATCGGCATTGCAAATACATGAAAGTAGGGGGACTTTTGTTCTCATCGAAAAATGTTCCCTAACACAGACTTTAAAACCAAGCAGCGAAATCGGCATTGCAAACACACGAAAGAGCCTAGAGGCGAGTGAACTGAAAAGTTTAAACCCTCTTAAAGCCAAAAAGAAGAAGAAGAACACACGAAAGTAGGGGGAGCTTTTGTTCCCACCGAAATGTGTTCCCTAATAGAGATTTCTAAACCAGGGTGCCTGGAGAAATCGGTATTTCAAATTCATGCAAGTCGGGGGTATTTTTGTTCCGACTGGAATGTGTTTCCCTAACACAGACTTCAAATCCATGAAGCGTGGGGAAATCGGCATTGCGAATTCATACAAATCGGGGGTATTTTTGTTCCGATTGAAATGTGTTTCCCTAACACAGACTTCAAAACCGAGGTTTCTGGGAAAATCGGCTCTGCAAATAAATGCAAACTGCGAGTACTTTTGTCCTCGCTTGCCTTTGTGCAGAGTGGAATATATCTGTCCTAACATGATCTTCTAAACTTAGGAACCTGGGAAAATCGTGCAGACACTAGAAGCGAATGAACTTCCCAGTTTGAAGCAAATTCGAGACTCGAGAAGTATGTACACTTTTGGGATGTAAACTTCAGAGGGAAATGTAAAATAAAATAATCGTTTGATAATTTTTTTTTGTCTTTATTGGAAAGATTTTCAGCCTTAGGCTGGTTCATCAAACGTTTGATAATTCTTCCGTACATATATTTTGTTCTAGTCAACATACCAAACGTAAAAGGTCCGTCATTAAATTTACTTGTAACGAAGAACAATCAATCACAATAAATGAATTGACTTTACACGGCAATTTTTCATTTTTTTCACTCACAGAGCAAATATATTGAACTCAATTGAATTTGGAAACTGTTTCATTCAATCAAGAATTTCATCAATACAAACGAATGATTGCTAAGCTAAGGTAGTTCCACGTGAACCTTGCGGTTATATCATAGATATAACCCACTCATTTTTAATTTTAGAAAAAAAATTACACTGAAATATTTTTTTTTCTAAATTGAAGTTCATTTTTACGTATTTTTTTTTTAAATTCTAAGAAACATTATATGGATAGCCCCAATGTCCTGTAAATGAAGGTAATGAAGATGGTGAAGTTGCGATCGACATAGCATGCGCTACCATAACTATTTTTTACATTGTGACGTCAATATTTGTGTTTGTATTTAATTGCCTACCTCAACCATGTAAAAATTATACTATCAATAAGGAACTTATCAATGAAAAACATACATTTCATTGAAGTTTCCGCAGATTACGAGTGTTTTTGTCGAGAACATCAACTTTTTATCTTTAAAAGTTTCCTGAAAAAAAAGTTTAATTCGTAAAATTTTTCTGTGCGTTTGATATGTTCTTGACTAACAAGTTTGCAGAACATGTCAATCGTGAGAAGTTACACACAAAAATGTTACGAGTAAAACATTAGTAATTATTTTTTCAGGTGTCAAAGAACAAATTGTAGAGCGATTAGACAGCTTTAATTTAGTTTTTAGTAACTTTATTATGTACTTTTTGGATAAAATTAAGAATAACTGGAGTTCCCAGTAGTAACCACTAACATTTAAGTTTTCACTTCGAAAATGTTATTAAATCCACTAATTTGGAAGTTTCACAACTGTATCCTATATTAAATTGTCTCGTATTTCAAATGGAAGCCACAGAGTTGTCCTACGTAGCGTAGTTTTTGAATTATATCCAGTTTAAGGCAAAAAGAGCCCGAAACAGAGACAAAATTCAATAGCTTTTTTTTTATCCCATTTATTTATTTATCAGGCTCATTAGCATTTTATCTGTAACGGAGCCGGGTTTTTATCGTGTACATGTACATATATTTATGTTTCTATAAATTGTAAATTACACAGTAGAAGTAGTAGCCATTTAGGCGTTAGATTTTCTGTTCCATTACATTATGGTAAATTACACTGTAGTAGTCATTTAGGCGTAAGGGTATTCTATCTGTTCTTCCATTGTTCAGAAGACCGGACAGCGGAGACAGTTGATATTGATCATTGTTGGGTTATTTATAGAACAGCAGCCCGATGTTTCTTGCAGAGCAGAGCAGTTGTATGGATGAATCGATCTTTGTTCCACCGTGGATCGATCTCCATAGCTGATGATGGTTGCGTGGACGTAGTTATTCTATAACAACACAAAGAAGGTCAATTGAGGGCCCTGAGTTTGAACTCACGATCGATCGCTTAGTAAGCGAACGCGTAACCAAGTGGCTACGAAGACCCCCTAAATTCAATAGCTTTGCCATTGCTAAAATTCGAACATATGCGTAGGAGGATTTTTTTCATGAATTATAATCCTCTATCACCTTCTGGAAAAATCAGGATTTTTTATATGAGAAGGGTATTTTCTGACTGTAAGGGGATGAATCAAAAATTAAGTTTTTCTTTTATATTTAAAAAAAGAAAAATATATTCAAAAAAAAACAAATAAAACAATTTTTTGACTTGATTATATATTTAATCAAAAACAGGGGAGCTTCGATATATTCGACACGTACCCTCGATATAACGTACACATTTTCAAAGTCCAAAGGAATTATTTTTCGAATATTTTTTTTCTGAGAGAACAATAAATTATCTTTATTTTGATACTAAAACTTGTTTTGTACCTTTAACCAATCCCGAAATACAACTGTTTCATGATTTCGGATTCTAAATGAATCAAACTTTAATCAACAGTACGAAGGGAAACATCATGAGAGAGGTGGGCTTCGTCTACAAGTTGAATTTATTCATTAACCTTACTCAAACAGCAACACAATAAAGTAATATGAGCTACGATTCTACGTTTGTAAATGAACTCAGAAAAGCGTGAAGAAGAGCAATTCAAGACTCCGATCAGATGTAGTATGTGGTAACGAACAATTTTGTGGTTTTTAGCAGTAATGAAAAAAAACTCGAAATGAAAGGCAAAAAAAATAATTAACACGGCGCAAAATTATAGCAATGTGATGTTATAATGGAAGCGTGGTACGACTCGTAGCAAAAAAATCATCCATGAAGTGAGTAACTTCATTGGCTTCCAAGAATCCAACTGCGCTCTTCTAATTTCATTACAACCAGACTCCAATGAGCTTACCCAACTACAAACGAACCACATTCTGTGCTAAACTAGTCGTCAAAGAGAAACTGGAACCTCCAGACTCCCGAAAAAAAAGCAGCAACGGTTTCCAGCTTGCGAGAAACCAAATCGGAGCAAGATAATTAGGAGCCTGTGATTAACCGGGGATCTTCCTTCGCTACGGCTCCACCAGATCCTCTAAAAATGATGAAACCGATCTAGTTCCCGTTTTTTCCTCTTTCTGTCTCTCTCTCTCTCTGTGTGTGTGTGTGTGTGTGTGTGTGTGTGTGTGTGTGTGTCGTTGTCATGACTAGACAGAGCAAAAACATGAAACTGTTTCGAGTCGAGATTCTGCGTTCTGGGTTTTTTTTCGCTGATCTTACGTTACACAATACGGATTCGGTGTGGACAGTCACCGGAGTAAAGTCGTTACGAGCCGGCAAAAAAAAACACACACACAAAAAAAACAAAGATATAAACCTTCCATGGCCATTTTCATCCTGCCGGAAGCCACAAATTCGCCTCCGCTGAAAGGCATGATAGAGGAGTATAAATCAACAGAGTATGAAAGCATTGTTTAGCGCAAAAGAGAAAATTATAATTAGTTTGGAATACGCGGGAAACTTCTTTGCTGCACAAACTTGCTTTCCTCGGAAGCTGTAATCTTCCCATTTTTATTTACAGAAAACGAATTAAAGAGTGCGTCAAAAACTGACGTTTTTTTTTGTATTTTATTTCCAGGTAATGCAGCATTTGCTCATGTATGTTTCTAAGGATCGGATACGAGTGAGTATGAAGTGAATTGTTTATCATTTATTGTATTACATTCATTAGGACTCGATTCTCATCCGAAAGGTGAAAGAATCATGTTTATCAATACACTTGTTCGGTACAGATACATTGAGAGGCATCAACAGTGTAAGTTCTAAGCAGTGTTCGTCGATTGGTCGTTTCACTGAATAATTCGTTTGTTCAAATATCTCACAGAAATCTTACAGAAATCATTTCCCCCAGTGACATTCTTTTGCTTTTACGTGCTACAAATCGTGACACAAAAGAGAACGAGACAACTCTGCTTCGGTACGTACTTCATGATACACGAGCAAGCAAACCAAACCCGTCATGAACGGTTTCGGTGCAGAAAGAACCTATCTGTGCATCATGAAGCAGCAGGGTCATACGGACTACGCAAAGCGAATGATTCATATCCAACTAATGCAGCAAATCCTGATCCATAAGTCTCAGAGAGTGAAAATAATGTTAATACTTAGCTAGATAGAGGCTCAGGAAAGGGTAGTCAGATTATATTTTTCATTTTTTAACGCTGTTATCCCTTGCAATATATAGGAGAAGTGTGTAATAGGCACCCCCTAAGCGAGAATGGATTTATCTTGACCGTGCTCTTAAAAATTAAGGTAACAACTACGTCAGTACGTAGATTAGTTAACCCTCAGTCATCTGTAATCGTTTTGTATTTTAGATACTGAGTAACAAAAGTGCTACGAATTTTATTTTGTAAGGAGCCCAAATTATATATCTTCCAATCATACGGTTCTAAATGGCCCAGCAGAAGTATAATATGCTCATAATCTGTTTCTCTCCGAGACTATGAAGCTCAGAGAAACAGCTTGTATGAATGAGAGACTCCATCAATCTATTCACTTCATGCCCACCAGTGAAGAGAAGAAATCGTTTCTCCAGTGAGCGTATTCTCCCAGTATTCGTGAATTAATTCTCCAGTTCGCGCTCTTTTTTTCTACATTCTCTGAGTACATAATTTACATGCCAGATATGAAGACATGTTTTCGTTCTGAAGACATTTTATTCTGTCAAAACATACTGAGGTCATTTCAAAGTATGTGAAAACAATTTTTTGTGTGATTTATCGAGCATGATTTAGAATTATCGTGATGGTTTGCTCATTTTTGTTCATCATGATCACATCTGAAGACATTTATTCGTGTCATGCAGAGATATTTAAAAAAATTATTTGTTATCCGGCCGAAAGCGAGCAAATTGCCCTGATCGAGGGTATGCCGTATTGCCCGATGGTAAGCTGATGCGGAATATATCAAATTGAGAAGGAAATGAATCCTTTCTTACCGTGTTCTCTATCTGAGATATCCACTGGGAACTCGACTCAATAATAGAAAATAGATAGAAATTATAGTGCGGTAGTATCATGGCCAATTTACAGGTTCCTTTTAAAAATAAATCATCACTACAAGAGCTCGTTTCAATTACGCCTTTATTCGAAGAAAATTTATACAGGAATGAATGAAATGCTTAACCTAGTGATCGATTCTTATTCTATCGTTATGTACAGCGAGAGCGTGAAAAAGATAGGAGTAGTTATGCTGTGCGCTGTGTCTTCCAGGATATATTAGCCTGTGAATATGGGAATGATAGAGAAAGCAAATATTGAGCGTATCCCTTGAAGTAATTCACTTTATGAGCCTGACGCTTGACGAAACACGTCCAACATGTTGCTTTGTGTATTGTTTTGCACAGCGTAGCACAATAGAAATGATGTAGAAAGTTACATCGAAAATCGCTTCCAAAATTATTTTTCTTATTTTTTAAAGCATGTTACAAATGTAAAACTTGCATGGTAGGATTCTATCTTTGACTAGCACGATTGACTATAACCATTGCATTTCTATTCTTGCTGGTTTACGAGAAAATCAGGCGGATCAAATTGTCCGGCAGGCGCGTATAAAGACATATCTCCTCTATATTCATATAGGCCGCAAAGTTTTACTAGCAACACCGCTCCAGTGAGAAACAAAAACTCTCTCGTTTTAGCTCTTCTTCCATTCGCCGCTCTCCGTAATGGTGACCGAATGATGACGTAATTCTCCATGAATTTATTGCTTGGCATTTGTCTGTGCAGCAGGTGATAGTAACTTCAAGCAAAAAATGCGGATGATGATGATGATGTTGAATTAAAGAGGCTTTAAACTTTTCAGTTCATTCGCCTCTAAGAAAAAAAAAAATGCGGACCGATTCGAGATTGCTTTTATATAAATAGTGAACTTTTTGTACACTCTAAAAATTGCACCGACGTACACTGACAACTGAATGATATTGTCAATTTGTGCGAGATGCCACAAAACAGCTAGGAATGAATATTGTTTATATATACAGTATGTTACATTTATTGCGACATTTAGATAATTGGACGGACATGTAATGCGACACGTTTAATTGGACATTTGCGTCTCTTATTGGAAATTTTTGTAAACATCGAGTTCGGGGCTCAAATTATGGCCTCACATTAAAAGTTGCCACCAGACGTCGACACTGTACCACTCACATTGCCATTGTCCAATTACAGGCCAAAATCGCCTCCAATGCGATACTGAGTGGTGCCTCGCCATGTCGTATTAAATGAAATTGAATCTACTTATGTATACACTGAATGTGTTTTCTGAGAGTAAAATGGAGAGCGTAAACAACTGTATTTTGATGCGTGCTTATTTGCAAAGTGTCTCTTATTTTGGTCTCCTATATTGCTCGCCTCTCGCTTGAGTAAATGCTGTACCAATATGGGTGGACAGCAATTTTAGCGATACATTAACGTTCATTTAGAGTAATGCTTGAGGATGTCAAAAAATTTACTAAATATTTATTTTATACGATTCAATGAATTTCACAGATTCTTCTATTTCATCTCATCTGCTGAAGCTGTTCGTCGCTGGATGCAATGAGTGCGTTTGGGTGGTTTTTAGGGTTAAAAAAAGTAGGGTGGTCCATAAAATCAATTTTTTCCACTTTTTCCTAAAAAATGACTTTTTTCAAAAATTCTTAACTTTTGAACCTGTTAACCGATTTGAACGATCGATATGTCTAATTGAAGCCAATGATCAATATTAAAAAATAATTATCTTGCGACAAACATGGATTTTATTTTCGTAATTATTGAGTGTAGTCGTTTTCTATTGTTTTCATGGCTTTGGACTAGAGGGTGCTATATTTTATGTATATATTTTCTTGAAAACTAAGGATTTGTTTTACATGACATTTCTCGATATTAGAGATGCTATTTTCTCGTTTTTAAGATATGATTTTTCAAATTTACCGGTATTCCGAAAAATCGCTTTTCCCCTATTATAAAAAATGGCTTTTTGCAAAAATTCATAACATTTCAACTACTGAACCGATTTAGATGATCGACATATTAGATTAAAGCCAAAAAATTAACCTTCTTTAAAAAACAAGAAGTGGGTTATATCTGTGATATTACCGCAAGGTAGACGTAGGACTACCGTTGGCTCGGTAATCAGTTATTTGAAATTATAACCCTCATTCCGGTTCACGATCGGCGATTGGATTGAATGGATTTTACAATCCGAACGAGTTCGGATATTTTGCATTCTGCCCGTTCGCCTCTAATCCTAAAGGGCGGTGAATTTCGATCTTTCATCGCAGCTGTCATACAACTGTGAAATCAAAACAAAAACAAAAGATTTTTCCGCAAGCCACTTTCGGAACGATTATTCCATTTACTGATTCACATGTAATTCTAACTCATTGGCATCCGAAGTTGAACCGGATTTTCCTTGGATGTGGAAATGGAATTATCTGCGGATTGTGCGATGAGAAGCGAAGTATGAGAGGAGCCAAGCTTTGCGTGGATCGTACCTATCGCCGGAAAAGATGCGGAAGTGATCGGAGCCACCCAAGTCATTACTCCCCACGCGTTTTCGATGTTCCGTCAGGAGAAGTCTCGCTCTCATCGGAAGAAGATGGAGAAGGATCGTTTGGTTCTTGTTAAATCCAAAAGACCAAATTTTTTCCACTACCAGCGAACAAAGGGGACGGAGACACCTTAACGTCGCATGTAATTAGGAATCTTGGTCTGAACAAGAGAGTGGAAGATGATCAAGATCCTCGTGAGCACTTCTCAAATATGCTAAGGATGTAGAAGAAAATCCTTATTGGATTGTTCCAGTCTACTCTAAAATGCAACCTCAGGCAATATCTGTCTATGAAGATGAGCCGAAGAGTTAAAAAGGCGAAGAAACAATAAAGAAAATAAAAGATATTAACGTTTACATCTATCAAATAGTCAATTTTATTATAATAATCTTTAAAGATAGCATGCTTTAAATGGAAACAGTTGCTAGCAATCTTCCATATGTTGGCTCCGGCTTGCAAAGCTTGCATTAACGTTTTCGTTCCGGTCTTGGCGATCGTACTATGGTTATTGACCAGATCGGTTTTGGTCATTCCGATACAAGCATCGGTGTTAGTCAGAGTTCCAGCTTCCTTGTTAAAAATGAGCTTGATAAACAGCATACGAAGAGTTGGTGATCAATTCACGCAAGAATATTTCTTTGTTCGGGTAGAACGTGTTGATGATTAGCGACATCAGCTGAGATCTCAGCCTTGACGCAAAGGTTTCCACATCTCCGGTTGGTTGTGGCATCTGAAAAATGATAGTAAAACTATATAATAAAATCAACTGAAATTACGCAATACTTTACATTTTCAAATGTAAGAAAATTTCGTATTTCACATCGCAAATAATCAATATTGAGAATAGGAAATATACATACCTTCGAGTCCTTTCGATCTCTTTGTAAAATATTCAAAAGTTTTACTGTAAAAATTGAGCTTTTCAAAAACATACTCTGGAAAAGTCTGCACTGCAAACATCTAGAACTATCGGCTAATGAAAACCATTGGGAAATATGTTTTCGTTTTAGCTTTTGCCAGAGTAAACGTCATCGCCTCCAGAGATGCCAGATGATTTTGACGTGGGACTACATCTAATTCATGCAAGTCGGGGGTATTTTTGTTCCCACTGAAATGTGTTGACCCAATATACTTACTTTGGTACCTTTGTGCAGACTAAAATATGTTTCCTTTACACTGTCTTCTAAACATAGGAACCTGGAAAAATCGTGCAGACATTAGAGGCGAATGAACTTACAAGTTTGAAGCAAGCAAAATTTATATCTTCTGCCCACTGAATTTCTACGCATACTATTTGATGATTAGGCAAAATATTGATAACCATTTGCTGCGACAACGCCTATCGATCAAACAATATGCGTTCGACATACATGTCAAAATCTAAGCTGAGTGCCTGAAGTTCATCAATTCATGCAAATTCGTGGTTCGAAGAAGTACGTGCACTTGAGAGATGCAAACTTCAGAGTGAAATGTAAAATAAAATAATCGTTTGACAATTCTTCATATTTTGTCCTAGGCATCACACCAAACGTAAAAGGACTGTCATAAAATTTACTTGGAACGAAGAATATACTCTATCACAATGCATGCATGACAGCACATGGCATTTATTCAGTCTCTTTACTCACAAAGCAAAGATATTGAATTCAATTAAATTCGGAAATTGTTTCACTCAAACAAAAATTTATTCAATACAAACAAATGATTGCTAAGCTAAGGTAGTCCCACGTCAACCTTGCGGTTATATCATAGATATAACCCACCCATTTTTTTTTTTGAAGTCTGCTACGAAAATGTTGATGTGTATAAATATCCGCCAGCTACCTTTTCAACCATTAGAATTGCAAAGTGATGTCTAAAAAAAGAGGTTGTTAGCGCAGAAACTGAACCAAACCATAAAGTAGAGAAATACCATATCCCTGCAGCCTGCAACTGAAAATATAAGTCTGCAACAGAATAGAGTTTGCGTCGAAAATTAAATATCAGTAAAATTGCGAACAAGTCTGCGAATTTGGCATCCTTGCATTAATGAAAAACAAATCTCGAAATAATTCGAAGTCGAATGGATTGATAAAAGTGCTTATTCGAAGTCGAACGGGTTACAAAATGCATCATTTTGCTAATTTCATACCCGTTCGTGTACCGGAATAGAGGTGTACATCTGAATCAATTCTTGATTAATGAATAAATGAATATTTTGAAGATTGCTGAAAGTTTTTCTTTTTAGTGTGTGGGTGGATGAGTATAAGTATGGTATTGTTATTAACATAAAATTCAACTCTTTCGATCGTGTTGGTGGTCCCGAAACGAACCGATGAAATTTGAGTGGCCTTGTAAAAGCATCTGAAGATGTTCGATACGTGATTCATTTTTATTTTCGTGAGAATAACACGAGATTTTTCATGATCACTCCCTGCGCAGAATAGAAACTGAGGGCGCCATTTCACGGTGAAAACCGGAGCTCTGGCAACTCTATTCGAACCAATGCAAATTGAGCGTAGGCAATTTAAAATAGGGCTAGCGCTTAAAGAGCTCACGTATTGTGTAATGTTTGGAGTCATATATGTTTATATATGATTACGCTGGATAGTTACCTTTGGCAAGCGATGTTTGGATACCCATCCGGAAGTTTTCTTGGCGATTTGCAATTGGAATCACTGCTGGAGAAACACGCGGAGCACTTCATTTTAGGTTGTGATTTCTATGTTCAAGATTTTCTATGCTGGCTACAAAGAGGCGGCCATCTTCGCAACCCCTTGGTGAAAACGAAATAGGATCTATATAACCTTGCATAAAATTCATTCCGTTATCGTGATGTGACAATTTTTCATGGCTGTTCCATGCGAAAGCAGAACAGAAACTGATGCGAGTAAAAGTACTCCGCTCTGGTCTCCCAAACACTAATGCAAGCGAGCAAAAGAAATCACTGCTTGCATGTATTCGCTATAACGCTTTCTCCAGGTGCCTAGATTTTGCGTCCGTGCTCGGGAACACATTGCGATCACCAATTATCATCAATGGTCTGTTATGACTTCAAAAGCTTGCTTTCCAAGCAATTTTTAAGCTATTGAAACGATTTTTTGGACCAATAAGTGACAATCATATAACTCGTTGACATTTTACCTTCGTATGAAGTGATTATTATACCACTCCATTCAGCCGGTAAAGAGTTATTAACGTTCAAAACCTTGCAGCCCAGCGTCACTCTCTCGGTTTCAAAACTTTGAACTTACACCCCGATACAGAAATGAAAGACGTAGTCCTACGTCAAAAATGTCACACTTGCGGGAAGATTGAACTCTAGTAGCATAGAAATATTGAACGAAGACTTAAAAACATGTTAAATTTGCAAAATGATAACTCAAAAAATAACACATTTCTGATTTATATATTACTAGCTAACCCGGCAAACTTCGTCCCGCCCATTTACTTGATTAATTCTCGAGTAATGCAGAAATTTGTGTTTTATTTGTATGGCAGCCACCCCTAAGAGAGGAGGGAGGGGTATCTAACCACCATAGAAACATTCATTGCACCCTAAAGTTTCCATATGCCTAATTTGGTTTAATTTGCTTGATTGATTCTCGGGTAATGCAAAAATTTGTGTTTCATTTGTACGGCAGCCCCCTCTAAGAGAGGGGGAAGGAGTATCTTATCACCATAGAAACATTTATTGCATCCTAAAACCTCCACATGCCAAATTTGGTTTCATTTGCTTGGTTAATTTCCGAGTAATGCAGAAATTTGTGTTTCATTTGTATGGCAGCCCCCCCTTAGAGAGGGGGGAGGGGTCTCAAAATATCACGAAAACCTTCCCCGGCCTCAAAAACCCCTACATATCAATTTTCATGTCGATCGGTTCAGTAGTTTCCGAGTCTATAAGAATCAGACAGACAGACAGACATCACTCCATTTTTATATACTAGCTAACCCGGCAAACTTCGTCCCGCCCATTTACTTGATTAATTCTCGAGTAATGCAGAAATTTGTGTTTCATTTGTATGGCAGCCCCCCCCTTTGAGTGGGGGAAGGACTGTCTAACCATCATAGAAACATTTATTGCACCCTAAAACTTTCACATGCCAACTTTGGTTTCGTTTGATTGATTAATTTCCGAGTAATGCAAAAAATTGTGTTTCATTTGTATGGCAGCCCCCTCTAAGAGAGGGGGAAGGAGTATCTTATCACCATAGAAACATTTATTGCATCCTAAAACCTCCACATGCCAAATTTGGTTTCATTTGCTTGATTAATTCTCGAGTAATGCAGAAATTTGTGTTTCATTTGTATGGCAGCCCCCCCTTTGAGTGGGGGAAGGACTGTCTAACCATCATAGAAACATTTATTGCACCCTAAAACTTTCACATGCCAACTTTGGTTTCGTTTGCTTGGTTACCTTCCGAGTAATGCAGAAATTTGTGTTTCATTTGTATGGTAGCCCCCCCTTAGAGAGGGGGGAGGGGTCTCAAAATATCACGAAAACCTGCCCCGGCCTCAAAAACCCCTACATATCAATTTTCATGTCGATCGGTTCAGTAGTTTCCGAGTCTATAAGAATCAGACAGACAGACAGACATCACTCCATTTTTATATACTAGCTAACCCGGCAAACTTCGTCCCGCCCATTTACTTGATTAATTCTCGAGTAATGCAGAAATTTGTGTTTTATTTGTATGGCAGCCCCCCCTTTGAGTGGGGGAAGGACTGTCTAACCATCATAGAAACATTTATTGCACCCTAAAACTTTCACATGCCAACTTTGGTTTCGTTTGATTGATTAATTTCCGAGTAATGCAAAAAATTGTGTTTCATTTGTATGGCAGCCCCCTCTAAGAGAGGGGGAAGGAGTATCTTATCACCATAGAAACATTTATTGCATCCTAAAACCTCCACATGCCAAATTTGGTTTCATTTGCTTGATTAATTCTCGAGTAATGCAGAAATTTGTGTTTCATTTGTATGGCAGCCCCCCCTTTGAGTGGGGGAAGGACTGTCTAACCATCATAGAAACATTTATTGCACCCTAAAACTTTCACATGCCAACTTTGGTTTCGTTTGCTTGGTTACTTTCCGAGTAATGCAGAAATTTGTGTTTCATTTGTATGGCAGCCCCCCCTTAGAACGGGGGAGGGGTCTCAAAATATCACGAAAACCTGCCCCGGCCCCAAAAACCCCTACATACCAATTTTCATGTCGATCGGTTCAGTAGTTTCCGAGTCTATAAGAATCAGACAGACAGACAGACATCACTCCATTTTTATATATATAGATATAGATAGATGTAAAAAAATCTCAGATTTCCAGACTGACTTTATAAAAAAAATATAGCGCCCTCTATCTTTAACCGAGAAGACTATGAAAAATTAACTTCATCAATAATTACAAAAACGAAATCCAAAATTTTCCCAAAAGTAATATTTTTCCAAAGAAAACTAACTCATAAACTTTAATTTGATATGTCGATCATCTTTAGAAGTTCAAAAGTTATGAATTTTTATAGTGGAAAAAAGTGGAAAAATGTTGTTTTTCGAACTATCGGTTAACTTTGAAAAATCATATCTCAAAAACGAAAAAATAGCATCTCTGATATCGAGACATTTTATGGAAAAAATATATCTATCTCATTTTTATTCTTTTTTTTTTAGAGGCTTTTGGCCTCCTGGTCTGGTTCGACTTGTCAGTATCTTTATTTTTATCTCGATCGGAATGTGTCTGCAATCCATATCAACCTGTGTCAACTCGAATCGCTTTAGGGGGTCTCCGTAGCCACATTGGTTGCGCGTTCGCTTAGTAAGCGATCGATCGTGAGTTCAAAACTCAGGGCCCTCATTGACCATCTTTGTGTTGTTACAGAATAGCTACGTCCACGCAACAATCATCAGCGATGGAGATCGATCCACGGTCGAAATAAGATCGATTCATCCATACAACTGCTCTGCTCTGCCAGACACATCGGGCTACTGTTCTATAAATAACTCAACAATGATCAAACAACTGTCTCCGCTGTCCGGTGGTCCAACTGGATAATGGAAGAACAGAAAGAATACCCTTACGCCTAAATGGCTACTGTGTGAATGTACCATATGTAATAGTATATAAGGAATACTGGCGAATGGCAACTGTGTAATGTGCTAATTATAGATATGATAACCATGTGACATGTACACGATTAAAATTCGGCTCTGTTACAGCTAAAATGCTAATGAGCCTTAAATAAATAAATGGGATAAAAAAAGGCGGGTGGGTAATGTCGGGGACATAACCGGAGTGACGTAGGACTATACAAAGGGGACAGCTTTTCTTAAATATATATTTTAAATATATTGTTTTATTTTCTTCTCCTACGTGAATACCTACCTATCTACCTTAAAAATGGATTAGTTTAATGTTTACTCTTTATGAATATGTTGATGGTTCTGAAAAGAACCTTTGGTGTTGTGTTTTTGTTATCACTCGATATTCCCATCTTGTTCGGTTAAACCTTCCTGTTTAGCTATTGCGTTTGCCACTCGCCACAGCTTTCACAGTTGGAAAATTTCTTCCCATCCAGCTTGTGACATGTTGTTCAGTAAATTACATTTAATGCGACGTGCCGGAGAAACACTTTGTCACTCACTAAAACTTATTGTTGCCTTGATGAGCGCCGAACCGAAGCACTCCGACGGCCGAAACTCTATAATCGCTGTTAGGTATACTGGTGCTCCGGCACCAATCCGTTCGGCTTAGTTACCCTTGCGGAGCAATAAGTGAATGCGACCAACAGGGAACTGGAGACCTGCACGGTTCGAGTGAGACTTTGCCTTTCCCTTAACTTGTCCTCCTTCGTTACGTCCACGATGCCGATGCCGTACAACCACACGGGTTTACGGTTTGAAAGAAAATAAGATATTTTTTTGGGGTCCGCGTGTTTTATACTCTAGCGGTACACACTCACAGGATAGAGACAAATCGGCAGACTCAGCCAGAGGGGCGAGTCCAACGAGACGAACGAATGAGCGTTAAAAGGGAGCGATGGCAAAAAAATACATTCATTACGATTTGTTCGCTCGTTGGATTCACATGCAGGCTAAAAAGGGTGCTTTTCAGGATCACAAAATAATCTTCAATCTAAAGAGTTTATTGTTTTGTTATCACTCGATATCCCCATCTTGTTTGGCTAAACCTTTCTGTTTAGCGATTGCGTTTGCCACTCGCCACAGCTTTCACAGTTGGAAAATTTCTTCTCATCCAGCTTGTGACATATTTTACAGTAAATTACATTCAATGGCACGTCGCATTACCACCACTCAGTGTCGGATTGGAGGTAATTTTAACCTGTAATTGAACATTTGCGATGACAGTGGTACAGTGTCGACTTTCAATGTGGGGTCATAATTTGGACCCCGAACTCTATGTTTACAAAAATGTCCAACTAAATATCTCGCATTACAGGTCCGTCCAATTAGCTAAATGTCGAGATGAGTGTAAATTACTGTACTTTCAATCTAGAAGCAATTTAAGAATTGGTGAAAATCAATAAGCTCAGAACAACTGCCAAATTCACATACTCATCAGATCCTGGCAAACAAATTATGAAAAAATCAATTTGTTTTATGATTATTTTGGATAATGTTTTAGAAAGCATTGAACTATATTTCCTAAACTCTTTTTTGGAAGGTTTAATGGCCCTGAAAAGCGCCTTGTTTTATGGAATGGTTCCAATTTAGAAAACTTAGTACTCGTGGTTTTGAAAAAACCCATTTCGAACGCCCTCGATGCCGCCTTGTTCTGGATTTGCCACCAAAGCAGTTTGTATAAATAACAAACTTTTTTCTTCTGCTACCTGATGCCGTTTGCGATTGCGTTTGCCACTCGCTGCAACCGCCTGTTGTCTTGATGTCCACCGAACCGAATGTGTTCTGTTCCGAATGCGGGTTTTCTTATCGTCGCGAGCAGCTTTACCAACCAACTCGATCACTTCGGCGGCCGAAACTATATAACGCCGGCTAGGTGGACTGGTGCACTGGTACTAACAAGGAGCTGGAATTGACAGGTGGTTCGTTTTCGACAGTATGAGGATAAGGCATGGATGATGCGAGAGGGGATGAAAAATGACAGCGGCTTTTTTTGTTTATAAACAAAGTAGATCAAATCTTTATGCTACATAGCGGTCCCCACCAACATATACCTACGCTGGGCTGGTTTCAATCGAACTAGCTGTTGTGTCTCACAATCCGAACGATCAGGCGAGTCTTCAGCTAAAGCAATACGGCACAAGCCCACCGGTTATTAAGAGCCACCTCTTTTATATACCCGCTAGCAAAGCTCCCACAATCGCTGAGTTTCCAATCTCAGCAGCAACGGCAACAACCCTCACGTCCCGTAGAACAGCAATGCAGACAATAACTTGCAGCAGTCACCGAAACACTACAATGATGCCAACAGCGTAAACAAAACCAACATTTATGCCAAAACCAGGCTTACCCTGTAGCAGAAGCTTCTTTGGCGTCCTGCTCTCTTATTGTTTCACAAACCATTGTTGATATTTCCGTTCAAATAAAGCCTGTTCACGTTAAATTTCTGACACCAAGATGATGCCAGTAAAACAAAAAATCACGTAATACAACCAAAACGATTGTTTATTTCAGTAAAATAAACTTATAACTAAAACAAGGAAAGCTTACTTCGATGTTAATTACGTTGTCTGTAAAATTCACGAACTTTCTTGGGAACATCTGCCATTAGGTTCCGTACTTTTTGGGGAATTTAGTCTGCTTCTTGGTCCGGAAGCACTCGGCTAAGGCATTCCTTCGCATTGCAGTATAAAAAGCGAGACCCGGAAGCTGTTTGAAGTCTTCGAGAACATAAGTTTCATCGTCCATTATGGTGCATGAACAGTTTTGCAAAAAACTGGGTGTACCTTAGCACGGCTTTTTGTAGTGAAATTTCACTTATCATCACGATTGGGCACCTTTTTCACTTTGTACGCCTTCAGTCCATGTCTTTGCTTCACTTTTTGTACATATGATTTTAATTTTCCAACCTTTCGAGCCACATTTCTAACTGCAAGGTTGGGATGTTTCTCAATAATGGCAACCACCTTTCGGACCATCTGTCGGGAGCATACTTTTCGATTTGTTCCGCTTCCAACCTTCCGATCTTCTTCCTAAAAGTTATCGATCTTCGTGTCTGATTGTCCTTATATCCTTATATTCTCCTTTTCCTTTTCCTTCGCGAGAAATCAAATCCCTTCTTATAAACAATAGAATAAGGTGAAATGTAAATACATATCAGATATAAGATAGGCTTAAGAATTGAGTGTAATGAATGTGAGTGTGAATGTGAGAGTGAACATTGTCAACATATCCTTTTATCCCTTCCTTTTCCTGAAGAAAATATGTCACCCTTCTAAACTCGAGTAGACCGCGAGTAATCGGTTTTCTACACCATTAACATTAGAATTAAGGAAAAATGTTTATATATACTTGTAACAATACAGTCAGGAGTTTGGCTCCTTTAAACTTATGTAACTGAGCCTGTAAAAATAAACGATTTAATAAAAAAAAAACCTTCCGATCCACAGTTAAGCGCTGGTTAAACGATTGGCACACACTAAACACGGTACTCTTCGGCAGTTTTAGCTTTTCGGCGAGATCGCGTACCGTCAGTGTTGGATTTTGCTGCCGTTCGCGCAAAATGCGTTTGCGTACTTCCACTTGATTCGACGCCATTTTACCAAACTGAAGAAGAATGTAAACATGTTGGACATCGAAATAAAGAGGAGGGTTTCAGCTGTCATGTAAGTGAAATATTTCATTGATTAGTGAAATATTCCATAAACTATACTGAAAGATATTTGGGTTGGGCTTGCCATACAATGGTTTTGCTATTATTAAATTTGAGATATATTTTCTATGAGTGTGAGCTCCTTCGCCATTTTTTTTAAATACTGTATTTATTTGTTTCCTCTATTGAACAGCTGTTGATTGGAAAATCAAATAATTGTGGTATAATATAATTGAAAATCGAATTCGAAGATGTGTTATACACACAATTTCTTATACAGTGCAATCATGGGAATATTTACAAAACATTATTCTGTGTCCAGTTGTTTACTTACCATGTCTAAAATTGCATAGACAATACAGTTTGTCTTGTGTGTCAAACTACTAATGTCGTTCTGTGATATTGTTGTTCCAATAGACCAAAACACTACGTATTACATACAGCTGTAAAACAACAAACTCACCGATCTTTTCCACTCTTCAAATTATCGTAACGAACTTGTTTACCAAATCACTCATCCATGGCGTCGTCGTCGTCTTCAGCTCATCGCTTCACATACAGCTGGAGATGATTACGGAAAACACATTCCTTCGCAGCATCGTCAATCCAGTCGGCTCATCTCACAGTGGTGATTCGTTACGGCAAGGGAATTAACGTCTCAGCCGGCTTGCTTCCACACTTCCACGGTGAGCAATCAGTGATTGCTTCGCCCTCCTGAGGTCGAGCAAAAATAGCTGGCTGTAGCGTCCAGTCACGGAACAACGGATCCTTACGCTCCGTTAGCTACCGTGCGGCGGCGACGGAAGATCATCATCGAGCGGGATTAGGTGAGGTGACAAAATATGAAATTAAAAATTAATCTGCTACATCAACCATGAAGCGAGAAAAGGTTGGCCGCCGATTGCCTGACTCACTTTGGAGGGCAGATTGAGATCCGCGAAGTTAAATGGTTCGCCCAGTTGAAGCTTTCGGTAGCTCCATTCGGGAGGATGAGAATGAAAGGTCTGATTTTTGTTTCGGTTCGATGGGAATTCAGTGAGGTAGAAACGGAGAATTCGCTGGGGTTTTCCTGGACACCTGCTTGGGCTGGGGGGATCCGGGAAATTCGATCAACTTCAACTCATCCAGGTCAAGCAATGTGCGCTATCGAGAGTGTCGTGAATAAATATTGCAAGGGAAACAAAACTCATGCCCTTTAATTTAAATTCCTGCAACGAAGCGATCCTTTTCAGTTATGTAATGTTTAACCTTTCGAAGTCAAATCGAGTAAACAACGCACACAAACACAACATCACAGCATCGCTTCATGCACATCATTCCTATCGTACACGTTCCATCTGAACGAACTGATTAACACATCAAGCACTGCTGCGTAGAGGCCAAACATGCCGAACTACTCTAGACGCGTCTATCATTACAGCCAAGGCCTCTCGGAACTACGGAACGGCCCAGCGTTTGATTGAACCGGCGTTTGTTTGATTTCTGCTGATTAACAACATGCCACGGAGAGTCGGGTGAAACAGGATTAGCCTTTTTTTGTGAGTGTACGAACGCGCGCCCAATGTTTGATAATTAATGTCAATCAAACACTGGATGAAATGAATTAACTTTTCATTCGGTGGCAAACAAAATAAACACACGGCGAACGGCGAAATTGATACGCAGTTATAATGGAAAAAGGGCTATGTTAATGTTTGCGAAGGTAATTGAAATGTCGGAAAAAGTTGGCTCTAAAAATAACATTCCCCCGATCCAGTGGCCCACTGAGCGCGGCCGATATTGTGTCAAATTTACGATGGGCTGTTTTTTGACGGAGAAAAAAACCGCATTTAGTTATGACGTTTGCTCGGGATTAATATTTTAGTTTTAATTAACGATTCGTGGTACGGTTTGGAATTCATCACTCGTCTATTTGCGCGTGAAAATCTATATTATTCTAGAGCAGGGATTCTCAAAGTGTTTCTGGTGCCGATACAGAAACATACGTGCAATTTATTTAATTTTTTTTATTTTTGACGTAGGACTACGTCTTTCATTTCTATACTGGGGTGTAAGTTCAAAGTTTCGAAAACGAAAGCGTTACACCGGAGAACGAGATTTTGAGCGTTAATAGCTCCTAAACAACTGAAGGAAATGGTATGATAAACACTTCATTCGAAAGATAAAATGTCTACGCGTTATATGCTTGTTACTTTTTGATCCAACGACTTGTTTCAATAGCCCTAAAATTGCTTTCAAAACAGGCTATTGAAATCACACCAATCGGTATATAAGCGAGTGCCGCTCGGAAATCCACTCAGTTATGATTGCGCAACGATTGAGGTACGATCGCTGGGATGGATGGATGATTCCCTAACACAGACTTCAAAACCATGGAGCCTGGGGAAATCGACATAACGAAATAGATGCAAGCTGCGGGTACTTTTGTACTCGCTTGCGTTTCTGGAAATGGGAATGTTTTCCTAACACAGACTTCAAAGTCATGAAGCCTGGAGAAATCGGCATTGCGAAATAGATGTGAGCTGCGGATACTTCTGTGCTCGCTTGCGTTTCTGCAAATCGGAATGTTTCCCTAACACAGACTTCAAAACCAGGGAGCCTGAGGAAATCGACATTGCAAAATAGATGCAAGCTGCGAGTACTTTTGCGTTTTTGCAAATTGGAATGTTCCCCTAACACGGATTTCAAAAACATGGACCCTGGGGAAATTGGCACTGCAAACGGGTACTTTTGTACTCGCTTGCATTTTTGCAAACCGGAATGTGATTTCCCAATACAGATTTCGAAACCAATAAGTTGGGGAAATCGGCATTGCAGATACATTCAAGTCGTCAATACTTTCATACCCCCATGCATTTTTACACTCCGGAATTCGTTATGCTGACACGGTCTACAAAAGCGGGTACAAATGCAACGCTTTGGCTCGATTATTCTAGACTGCATTGGAAGATATTTCTTCATGCCGCCAGCTCACTGAACTTCTACGCATACCGCAAAAGCCAAAATGTTGATAACTATTGGCTGCGATAACTACTACCATATTGCATGAATTGACTTAAATTGGGATTTGTTTGCAATTCAATTCGTAAATAGTTTTGTTGGGGCTTACCCGTTCCTTTTCGAAGGATTTTCCACCGGCGATAAACGACGGCCCAGAAGAAGCGATGCAATGGCGGAATACACCGACGCTGGCTATCCGTTGAATCCGTTGACTCCAACGATGATGATGCTCGGCCACTTGTGCACTGCAAGTTACGCCTGATGCACTTATGTTGCACTAACAACCGCGAATTACAGGAGATTCGGGGGACTATCCAATCTCTAGATGAAATTCTTCTCTCAACTATGAATTTCTTTGAAGCTTATTCCGCGACTGCACAATAAAACACTGGATGGTTGACTTCACTCTCCAACGATATATTTTGTACCTATATGCCTATATATACAGTGTCCACTACTAGTGGACATCGAACGGAATTGTTCTCTCTTCGCTTTATCTCTTAGGTAGAAATTCTAGGGTGATCCCTTTAGATCGGTTTCAATATTCATCATAGATTTAGATATAAATTTTAGGTAACTAAATTAATTAGAAAATGAGTTCAAATAGATTTAAGCGCATTTAGTATTAAGTTGAGATATTTTGGTTAAGATAGATTAAGTAATTAATGCATGACAATATTCATCAAGTTTCATCCATTCACTAGTTTAATCAATAATTTAATCAATGCACACAAAAGATAGCTCTGCGCAGTGGCGATATAGTACCCAATGAGGAACATCCGAGGTGGATCGCTAATTGAAGAAATACAATTGATTACTAAGCCAACGGCAGTCCTACGTCAACCTAGCGGTTATTCCATAGGTATAACCCATACATTGTTTTTTATTTTCTTTCCCTTTTTTTTAATTTTATTTTTAATTTTGTTTTTCTATAACTTTTTTAGTGCAATACACTAAATTAAGATCACTACTGTCAGCATTAAGATTAATAAATTAAAATTAAGATCACTGCTGGTTCGTTTGAAGCTAGCGATTTTCCAGAAACGTCCAGAATTGGCCAACAGAAGAGGTGTTGTGTTCCATCAGGACAACGCAAGGCCACACAATTCCGAGAGCTTGATTGGGATGTTTTAATACATCCACCATATAGATCGGACCTGGTACCAAGCGATTACCACCCTTTTCGCGCATTGCAAAATTATATATATATATATATATATATATATATATATATATATATATATATATATATATATATATATATAGCCATTCCATGAAGACTTAATCATTGGCTTCAATTTGATACATCGATCATTCGAATCGGTCCAGTTGTTCAAAAGTTATAATTTTTGCAAAAAAAATCCTTTTTTGAAAAAGGAGGGGAAAATTAGTTTTTTAACCATCGGTTAAATTTGAAAGTTCATAAAAGCGAAAAAAATCACTTCACAGATTTTTGGATATCCTCAGCTTTCAAGAAAAAATATAAAAAATATAGCGCCCTCTAGGACATAATTACGACACCAAAATCCAAATTTTTCGCATATGTAGTTTTTTTTTTATAAAAAAGATCTACCAATTGTATTTAACTTTATATTCGATCGATCATCTAAATCGGTCAAGTAGTTCAAGAGTTAGGGATTTTCGAAAAAAAAGGTTTTTAGGAAAAAGGTGAAAAAATTTCGGACCATCCCAAAATCGAAATGGGCATCTCAATGGAAAAATTAAAAAAATACATGTAAATTATTAATAAATTAAATTATGTTTTGCGATAAAGAACAAATCTACCACTTTTCACGCAAATCTGAGAACCGCTATATCAGTTTGGCATGGAATGACTTTATGTATGTATGTTTAAAATCTTTCTTTATTTGGCACATGCTCATTTTTATGGTTTTCATTATACACACTGGAAACCCGTCTGTTAAACGCCCTCCTATTGTTTTCTACGTTAAAAACGGATGTTAGAAATAATGCGATAAAATTTACCAATATGGTCTTGTTTAGTTTTTTCTTCCAATGCTGAATTGGCGGAGCTTCGAACGATAGTTTGACATAGGTATTGTGAGATCTTGTCCGCGATGAGTATGTCTAATACGCCTAAGAAAACAGCTGTTTTTTTTTCAAATTTACCCAAAGATTATTGTTAGAATGTTGTGGTTGGTCGGTAGCTAGAACATAAATAGGACTACGTCTGTCGGTAAGGATGTCAAATCAGAAAACAAGATTTCACGAAATAGTTTAAAGCTAGTAACTATTTGTACTGTGAATGAATTTTGATTCTCATACAAATCCAATTGTAAATTAGATTAGATTTGTTTGATACACTAACCATTCCGATTCCTCATTCCTAAAATAGTTTAAATTAACGAAAATTGGAAATGGATCTGTTGCATTTGTGTACTTACCTAACCGTGCTGTCAAAACAGAGCAACCAAAGCAGCGACGAAGTATAATTAATATGTCACTTCAAATCTATTCCTAGCGTGTGTAAATCGCTCGCTAGAAATGCAAATGCAGAGCTCATTATACGGATACTGCGAAGAGGGGAAATATTGAAAATTAAGCCCCGCTTGCGTTTTTTTTTTCAAAAAAAGAAGGAAGAAGGAAGAAGGAAGAAGGAAGAAGGAAGAAGGAAGAAGGAAGAAGGAAGAAGGAAGAAGGAAGAAGGAAGAAGGAAGAAGGAAGAAGGAAGAAGGAAGAAGGAAGAAGGAAGAAGGAAGAAGGAAGAAGGAAGAAGGAAGAAGGAAGAAGGAAGAAGGAAGAAGGAAGAAGGAAGAAGGAAGAAGGAAGAAGGAAGAAGGAAGAAGGAAGAAGGAAGAAGGAAGAAGGAAGAAAGAAGAAAGAAGAAGGAAGAAGGAAGAAGGAAGAAAAAAGAAGGAAGAAGGAAGAAGGAAGGTTTAGGAAGAAGTTGTTGATGATCCATTGGAAATTCAACGGCAGCAATTGGAAGCAATATCTGATATGTGGTAACTGTCGGATTTCCGACATCTGCTGGTTTTCGTTGAAAATCTCCGACAAATTCTTACGGTCATTTGTATATAGGTTTCCTGATGAAGAACAATAGATTGAGTTTCTATTTTCACACTGGAAGCATGATTATTGATGCTATAATGCTTGGCTATAGGTTCCGCTCTTCCAAGCATTCATTATTTCCTGATTTATTGAATAATCCCGCTAAAACGCTAGAAACGGGAAAAATGCAACCATATAATCAGATTGTCAGCTTTGTAATACACTTCCATATTAGCCCTACTGAAAAATTCGGGAGGAACCACCGCTTGAGAGATCAATGATCAGAAATGGTCAGAAAAATTCACTGTTATATGATTATAAACACAATTCACATTTCTAGTCACCTGGTTTGAGTGTTCGGCTTTATCGAAGTGAAATTGTAAAACATAGTATATCTTCGGTGTGCTCTCAAAACCTAATGAGAGTCTCAACCGTCAAAAATCTCTCTGAAAGCTGTATAAAATTCTCTTTCGATAAGACCTCAGCGGTAAAACACTCTGCTGTTTTTGACGATCAAGATTATGGCAGGGAACCACGTTCATCAAACTAGCTGGCAAAACTGGCGCAAAATCTGTCTGCAAGATCGTGGTTATTGAAAGAAAAAGTCAGTTAAGAGAATCGATCAATGCAGATAGGTCCTTTCCAAAAGTTACGCGAGAATTAATCATATCCGCGCCAACAGAAAAACTGTCATCATTAGTTAACCATTCGTCACGATTATTTATCTCAAAATACTCCGAATAACCCTTAAATGCATGATGATGATATGTACATTAGGGTGGCAATGGATGTATGGAAAAAAATTCATCATCGAATTTCAAAAACCGACCATGTACAATTTGTTTATTGGCCCAAAAAATTACCTGTGCAAAGTTTCAGCTCAATTGGACATGATTTAGGGGTGCCTCAAAGCGCTCAAAGTTTGGATTTTTTGATCCTCGAAAAGCTTCCAAGGAAATTTGGAAAATCGATTTTTTTTTTCGATGCCAAATGATTTAAAAATTCAGGAAACGTCGAGATCTGGTGTCATCCCGAAAAAAAATGTTTGGCCGAAAATCGACCTTTTGGGACTTCGCCTGAGAAGCAATGAACGTATGGAAAAAAATAATTGTCGAATTTAAGGAACCGACCATACATACAATTAGTTTATTGGCACAAAAAAGTGACCTATGCAAAATTTCAGCTCAATCGGACATGATTTAAGGGTACCTCAAAGTTTTGATTTTTTTGCCTCTCAGTCTCAAAATGTTGATTTTCGGCCAGAAATTTGTTTTCGAGATGACACCAGATCTCGAGGTTTCATGCATTTTTAAGTCATTTGGCATCGAAAAAAATGTTTCGATTTTTCAAATTTCCTTTACTCACCCCTTGGAAGATTTTCGAAGATCAAAAATTCATAGCTTTGAGCGCTTTGAGACACCCCTAAATCATGTCCGATTGAGCTGAAATTTTGCACAGGTCATTTTTCTGGGCCAATAGACAAAATGTATATGGTCGGTTTTTGAAATTTGACATGACCATTTTCGCTGCCACCCTAATGTACATCAGTGTTTTCGTCCTTACATAATTTGTAAACGGTAATTCAAACATAGTATATTTTACTGTAAATAGATGCTAAAAATATCTATCTTAGTTTTTGAACGCAAACTTTCATGATATGGCAGTTCACTTTTTTAACTGTTAAAATTTGACAGCTTGGCGCAACACTTTCAAATACACACTTTATATTTAACACTAGAACTACCAACCGGTCAAAATGACCGGTTATATGATTTGTTCGCAAGATTTTGTGTTGAAATTTATTTTTATATTTTTTAGTGATGTTATGACTTTTTCTAAAATCATGTATTGATCAATATTATAAATTATTTTGGTCTCTCGCTTCCATTTTTTCTGATATACATATGTGGTATACCTATTTATACCGATCGGTCAAAATTGCCGGTCATGACTTTTAATATTTCTAATTCCTAAATTGCTTGGAAACAACGTCAATCTGCCACAACGGTGCCAGTCAATCCAAATTTCCGGAACAATTACTGCTTCTTAACCACAACAGTTGGGAAATTTTTAGAATTTTGTAATATATTGTGATGCAATTTTATCTTCTCATTGACAGTCTACCGAATACAACGGTAGAAATAGGTGATGTTGAAATTAGTGCAGTGGAAATACTCACAATATTGTGGACAATCGGGTTGATTAAAAAAAAAGTTACATTAGTTTGCAGTATAAGTAAGTTGTGTATATTTGTATTATAATGAGGGGAAAGAAATAAAAATATTCTAAATATATATATTTATCTAGTTATAAAACTCAACCCTAAATGCAAAAATGTTTTAGAGGACGTAACAGATTCAAGAGAAGACTTTGCTGACATCGATCAAGATGTTCATGAAATTAAATTCTGAAATTTGACCATGTTCAAATCATAAGAAACCTAAGGTTAGCCTCAAAAGTCTGGACTTGAGTCGGGACTTTATTCGCACCTTCTCCCGACTCATGTCCAATCACTGTTCGTTAGATGCGCTACTCTTTCGTTTCAATCTTGCCAGCAACAATCTCTGCGTCTGTGGTTAAGGTTATCACGACATCGAGCATGTTGTTTGGTCGTGCGAGATGTATCTTGTCGCCAGATCGAATTTAGAAAACTCCCTTCGGGCCCGAGGAAGACAGCCCAATGTGCCGGTGAGAGATGTGTTGGCTCGGTTAGACCTTGATTACATGACCCAAATATATGTTTTCCTTAAAACTATCGATCTTCGTGTGTGATTGTCCCTATGTCTTCATACCCTCCTTTTCATCCATTGCGAGCGATTGCCCCCCTTGGTATAAACAATAAAATATGTTAAAATGTAAATATACAATAGATATACGAATAGATTTAAGAATTGAGTGTGATCATCAACATTGTAACAATTCCCTTATATCCCATCCCCTTCCTGAAAGAATATGTCACCCTTCTAAACTCGAGTAAACCGCGAGTAATCGGTTTTCCACCTTACTAACCATAGTGTTAGGAAAATTGTATATGTATAGTTTTAAAAAATACATTTAAGAATTCGGCTCCTTTAAACTAATGTAACTGAGCCTGTAAAAATAAACGATTTATATAAAAAAAAAAATCATAAGAAAAAAGTCACAGGAGGGTTGTGTCCGAGACACGGCCGCATAGTTGACGTAGGCTTCCGTTAGGCTATCTGTTGATTTTGGATATGTTGGAAAAATTACATAGGTAAACTCCGTTTTGTTTGGTTGTTCGGTATTGTTTGTTCACTCCACAAGTGTTTACTGAGTGATGATGATAGAAGGATGGTAAACAGTTCTGGATGGTGTGTATCAGATGCCGAAGTGGAACGAGATATGATGAAAATTACTAACTTTTCAATTTTCACTTCCAAAATGTTACTTAATCTCACTAATTCAGATGTTCCACTACTATATCCTGTACTAAATTTTCTCATCTTTCAAATGAAGGCTACAGAATTGGCTTACGTCTAGTACTTTTCAGTGTAGAGCCAGTTTAAGGCAACAGAGTCCGAAACAAAACAAAATGTTCTATAGCTCAGTCATTGTTGAAATTCGAACATACACGTAGAAGGGATTTTTCATCAAATATGATCATCTATCATCTCCTGAGAGATTCTGGGAAAAAAAATATTCTTGTGAGAAAGGTGTTTTCTGGCTTTAGGGGGATTAATCAAAAATTAAATTCTTCTTTTATTTTCAATAAACCAAAAATATATGCATAAAAAACGAATAAAAAAACTTTTTTTGACTCGATTATATACAGGATTTGATTATATACAGTGAAAAGGAATCGGAAACCAATTGTAATTTGTAATTTTGTAATTTTGGTACAAACTTTGATTGCTCTAATTTACTCCAAACTTTGACTTTGACGATCGGCTAGAAAAAAAAAACGGCTGAACGTATCAATATGGAATTTTCACAGAAGTTTAGGGGATACACCATGCTAAAAATTTACATGCTAACATTCAAAATTACTGCAATATTTGCAAAATTACAGAAGATTTTATAAAAAAGTATAAAAACGTAATTTTAACACTTCTTTAAAATTGATGCAAAAAATTCAAATTATTTTTTTCCTCAAAGCAACAACAACGGGTTATACGGAATTTATTGGAGTTTCCAATACCACCTCTCCGTTTGCGATGCGATAATTATTTATTGAATTATTTATCATCAAAGATTAAGGGTAACTTTTCATTCAAACAAAAATATCTTTGCATGTAAAAGTTCTACATGGATGTTATAGGAATCAAATGAAAGCTGTTCAATAAGGTTGATTGGATTTGTTATTGAGTTGGTTAGCAAAAAATTGTGTTAGCCTACAAAAAGTTTGAAAAAAACAGAAAGAAATCGATTTTTCATTACTTCCTGATATTTTTGTCCACTACATCTACATACACCAAGATAAAATTATGTTCATAACATATTGCAAAACGTGAAAGTTTTAGCTTCAAAATGATATGCATCCCATCTTCATAAAGGGTGTGTCACATCAAATTGCATCACGGAAAAAACGCTGTAGAAATTCGCCCAGTAGACCGATCCTTTTGAAAATTTTAGACAGTAAAATAAAAACTATTAAACAACTTTTGGCATGTTCTTTTTATTCATACTTCGAGCCCAAGCCGTATGCTCGCACCTTCCTCTTTACCCCGTCCATAAGGTTCTGTACAACGTCAGGTTGTAGTTTTTTTTTTAACAGTTGGCTTCGTACCACTCCAACACGTCCTTTGAATAGTGGCACGAAGCGAGATCCGGCCAGAAGATGGTCGGGCCCTCGTGCTGCTTCAATAGTGGTAGTAAGCGCTTCTGTAGGCACTCCTTAAGGTAAACCTGCCCGTTTACCGTGCCGGTCATCACGAAGGGGGCGCTCCGCTTTCCGCAAGAGCAGATCGCTTGCCACACCATGTTCTTTTTGGCAAACTTGGATAGTTTCTGCTTGCGAATCTCCTCCGGAACGCTGAATTTGTCCTCTGCGGAGAAGAACAACAGGCCCGGCAGCTGACGAAAGTCCGCTTTGACGTAGGTTTCGTCGTCCATTACCAGGCAATGCGGCTTCGTCAGCATTCCGGTGTACAGCTTCCGGGATCGCGTCTTCCCCACCATGTTTTGCCTTTCGTCGCGGTTAGGAGCCTTCTGAACCTTGTATGTACGCAGGCCCTCCCGCTGCTTGGTCCGCTGGACGAGTGAACTTGACAAATTCAGCTTATTGGCGACATCCCGGACCGAACTTCTCGGATCACGTCTAAACTGCTTAACTACGCGCTTGTGATCTTTTTCACTGACGGAGCATTCATTTTTGCCGTTCTTCACCTTCCGGTCGATGGTTAGGTTCTCGAAGTATCGTTTTAGTATTCTGCTGACCGTGGATTGGACGATTCCCAGCATCTTACCGATGTCCCGATGTGACAACTCCGGATTCTCGAAATGAGTGCGCAGGATTAATTCACGACGCTCTTTTTCGTTCGACGACATTTTTCCAAATTTACGTAAAATTGACAGTGAAGCATGGCCAACGTAGATCATACATTCCTATCTGATTATAAGCGAAAGCTGAAGATATAATTCCTAAAAATTAAATTTCTACAGCGTTTTTTCCGTGATGCAATTTGATGTGACACACCCTTTACGTTGATTTTTCAAGAAGTTGCAGCATTTCAAAAATCACTTTGCACTTTGCACTCTGTTTCTCTAACTTTTTTGTCTTTTATATCTAAATAAAAATACAAATAAAAATACTATATTTTATGCAAATAGATGTGTTTATCATGTACTTGCAATATTAGAATGAAATATATTATATTCTCTGTAATTTTTTTTCGAATTTTTACATTTTGACAGCTAAACATCACACCGGTCAAAATGACCTGTTTGGTTGAAATAGTTATATAACAAATGTCGGTAGTTCTAGTGTTAAAAAGGAAAAATTATGCATTTAGGGGTTAAAGATACTACTTCAATAGAAACCGCAGAAATCATAACCCTATTTCCTTGAAAACTTATTTCCACCAACACCACACGTGGTTCTCTAGAATCAATTTCCACGACTGTCCGTTTGCACACAACGGAATTTACCAACCTTTTTCCATCGGTGCTCCGGAGTCAGAAAATGTAATTAATGCTACGATCCAAACAAGGGCCAGATATTTACCGACCCCAAAGGATCGATCAACAAGTCCTAAAAATAAGATAAAAATCAATTTCCAATTCATAACGCGTTCGTCGATTGTGCGGAAAAATCATTGCCCATTACTATCGGTTCGTTTTATCCGTGCCGACGCCTCGCCACAGCCACATCCGCCACCGCCGTGATGATGTGATGTGGTAGACTGCTGCAGTGGTCGACTACCGCGCGGGACCCAGGGCCGGGTCATATATCATCAAATCAGTACCCGGAGTAACGCGCGCGCCTGGACCTAAAAAGGCAAATAACAGAGAAAAAGAGTGTGGTGGCGCATGTTTATAAATGGAACACGCCGTCAGGCCGGCACAACATAGGCGAGCAAAACAATAACACAAATCTATGATTCATGGCACGAACTTTGCCGCCTTTGGATAACAGAAACAGACGCAAACATAGGCAGAGAGAGAGAGAGATAGGAAGAGAAAGAGCGCAAAGATGAAGGCTATCAGAAGACGTGTGCAACTGAACTACGCTTAACTTCTCTGAATGACTGTTGTTGGTTGATGATGCTGATGATGACGACGATGTTGAGGAAGACCCAACGCCACGAGATAACGAAGCGAAGAAACTAATTAAAAAAAGCACAATATCTCGAGGTTATCTCGCTTATAAGTGGATGCTGCCGGTCGGTTGCTCTCCGGTTGCCGGTTGAGTTTATTGTTTATGATGAAAACCATAATAATTGAAGTAAATAACTACAGAGAAAAAGAGCGCGCGCAAAAGAATGAGCAATCCGTGCGAGATAATGAATCACGACCGTGCGATGTTTGAGATGATGTTGCGAAGGCGCGGCGTGAGATGGGTCCACCGTTGTGGCTAGTGGAGGCAGTGGGAGGGAAGCGCCCTTGCTGAAAGGCCCCATGTATTTTTTTTTAAACAAACACCTAACGATTTCTTCAATTTGAGGAACAGTTGTGCGGTATGGTTTGTTTATTTTATTATTTGACATCGAACAAACAATTCAATTTCTCTGGTTCGGAAACCGTTATTGAGAAAGTATCGAATACCGGGGTATCTACGGGGGCCATACAAATGAAACACAAATTTCTGCATTACTCAAGAATTAATCAAGCAAATGAAACCAAATTTGGCATGTGGAGGTTTTAGGATGCAATAAATAAAGGGTGTGTCACATCAAATTGCATCACGGAAAAAACGCTGTAGAAATTTAATTTTTAGGAATTATATCTTCAGCTTTCGCTTATAATCAGATAAGAGTGTATAGATCACGTTGGCCATGCTTCACTGTCAATTTTTCGTAAATTTGGAAAAATGTCGTTGAACGAAAAAGAGCGTCGTGAATTAATCCTGTACACTCATTTCGAGAATCCGGAGTTGTCACATCGGGACATCGGTAAGATGCTGGGAATCGTCCAATCCACGGTCAGCAGAGTACTAAAACGATACTTCGAGAACCTAACCATCGACCGGAAGGTGAAGAACGGCAAAAATGGATGCTCCGTCAGTGAAAAAGATCACAAGCGCGTAGTTAAGCAGTTTAGACGTGATCCGAGAAGTTCGGTCCGGGATGCCGCCAATAAGCTGAATTTGTCAAGTTCATTCGTCCAGCGGACCAAGCAGCGGGAGGGCCTGCGTACATACAAGGTTCAGAAGGCTCCTAACCGCGACGAAAGGCAAAACATGGTGGGGAAGACGCGAGCCCGGAAGCTGTACACCGAAATGCTGACGAAGCCGCATTGCCTGGTAATGGACGACGAAACCTACGTCAACGCGGACTTTCGTCAGCTGCCGGGCCTGTTGTTCTTCTCCGCAGAGGACAAATTCAGCGTTCCGGAGGAGATTCGCAAGCAGAAACTATCCAAGTTTGCCAAAAAGTACATGGTGTGGCAAGCGATCTGCTCTTGCGGAAAGCGGAGCGCCCTCAGAAACGCTTACTACCACTATTGAAGCAGCACGAGGGCCCGATCATCTTCTGGCGAGATCCGCTTCGTGCCACTATTCAAAGGACGTGTTGGAGTGGTACGAAGCCAACGGGGTCACCTTCGTGCCAAAGGAAATGAACCCGCCCAACGCGCCGGAGCTTCGCCCAATAGAGAAATATTGGGCGATTATGAAGCAGGTCCTCCGGAAGAACCCAAAAGGTGTCAAATAGGAGGCGGACTTCAAGAGAAAATGGATTTCTGTTCAAAAAACAGGAAGTGGGTTATATCTATGGTATAACCGCAAGGGTGACGTAGGACTATCGTTGATTTAGAGATCATTTGTTTGAAGTTGAATCTGAATTCATTCTGAATGAATGAATATTTGGAGAACTTCGAAAACGAAAGCGTTACGTTGGAGGCACAAGGTTTTATGGATCCAATATTGGATACGGAAATATCCTACTGATGGGGAAGAATAATCTTCAGAAGCTATCCTGTTAATTGCGATTGATTGAAAAATCACAAAACAAAATGTATTTGGTCACAGTGTTACATGGATAGAAAACATTAAAGTAAACTCTTTCACATGAATGTAATTTTAAATTCCCAGAGGAACTGGCAGATTATTTTCAGTAACGATTAGATATTTCCACATTTTCCTCGATACTGGAAGCTCACCAGTGGTTTATGCTAACTCGATAACCATCTGTTAATAGCACTTGATTGAAACATATTTGGTCACAGTGTTACATGGATAGAAAACATTCAAATAAACTCTTTCACATGAATGTATTTTTAAATTCCCGGAGGAACTGGAAGATTATTTTCCGGATCTTTCTCGATGTTGAATGGCATCCAAACGGAAAGAATTCCGCGCGTGTGTGTGTGTGTGTGTGTGTGTAGCGGCTGCTTCGAGATCTTTCCGGGGAACCGTTTGTGGCATCACTCTCCTTCTGATGGATTCCCTTCTGGCCTAAGGTGCACAAACAGGCTCTTGGTGACACCGTTCATCCGCGCTTTCATGATAAATGAAGAGCTTCACCACAACAGCGACAACATGCTCCAATCGCTGTTCAATTAGAACTGAGTGGATTTCCGAGCGGCGCTCGCTTATATACCGATTGGTGATTTCAATAGCCTGTTTTGAAAGCAAATTTAAGACTATTGAAACAAGTTTTTGGATCAGAAAGTAACAAGTATATAACGCGTAGACATTTTATCTTTCGAATGAAGTGTTCATCATACCATTTCGTTCAGTTGTTTAGGAGCTATTAACGCTCAAAATCTCGGTCTCCGGCGTAACGCTTTCGTTTTCGAAACTTTGATTTTACACCCCGGTATAGAAATGAAAGACGTAGTCCTACGTCAAAAAACTACAACCTGACGTTGTACAGAACCATATGGACGGGGTAAAGAGGAAGGTGCGAGCATACGGGCTTGGGCTCGAAGTATGAATAAAAAGAAAATGCCAAAAGTTGTTTAATAGTTTTTATTTTACTGTCTAAAAATTTCAAAAGGATCGGTCTACTGGGCGAATTTCTACAGCGTTTTTTCCGTGATGCAATTTGATGTGACACACCCTTTATTTCTATGGTAGTTAGATACTCCTCCCGCTCTCTAAAGGGGGCTGCCATACAAACGAAACACAAACTTCTGCGTAACTCGGGAACTAATCAAGCACAATTTGGGATGTGAGGGTTTCTGGGTATGAGAAATGTTTGTATGATGATATGGCACCCTTCGCTCCTCTGGAATGGAGAGGGGGTCCCATAGAAATATTACACATATTTCACCCAAACATGACAATTGAAAATTTTCGGAAAACTCTGAAGGAAAAAGGGAAAATTCGGTAAAGTAAATTCCCATATGCAGCAATTCGAAATCGACAAATGACAAAACATGAGTATTTTTGATTCGAATGAAAGTGTGTATTCCGTTTGGGTTAGAGGAAATATGAGTTTTCCACAGCAATTGGGAATTTTTTGACTCAAGCGTAGCTTTTGAAAAGGTCGTATCGATTTGAGTAAGAGAAATCTTTGATAATTTATATCTCAAAAACTATGAGTCGTACCGAAATAGTGTCTTAGAAAGAGTTATAGAGTATTGATGGTTGAATATGAAAACAATGTACACTGAGAAAAAAAATTGATACTCTTTTTTTTATTTACAAAATAAAAATTCAATTTGCAATATCCAAAATATATATTTAATTTTTTCATACAAAATAGAAGTCATGCAGAAAATTTAGAAAATGGACCCAAGATGGTAAAACTATTTTTGACGAACTTTGAATAATTTTTAGCCACAAATTATGAATCCTGATGTGATTTAAAACAAAAAAAGGTTATTATCAATCTCCTTCTAAATGTAGCCATTCTCGAAATATTTTAAAACAAATATTTCTAATTTATTGTCTTTTTATAGTAAATAATCCCTTTTAATATGTTTGTCGTATTATACCGTCGTGTTCTTGAAATTTTATGAATTTGCTTATAATTTCCAACAACTTTTCCAAATACATCATCATGGTTCATTTTTTGACCCCAGCGTAACTTTTGAAAATGGCGTATCGATTTGAGTAAGAGAAATCTTTGATAATTTATATCTCAAAAAATATGAGTCGTACCGAAATAGTGTGTTAGAAAGAGTTATACTCTTAATTTGAAAAAAATGCATCTCCTTCTAATATTGATAATAACGTTTTTTGTTTTAAATAACATAAGGATTCATAATTTGTGATTAAAACAAAAATTCGAAGTTTCGAATATTCCTAAAAATTCGATGTTCCACAAAGTTCGTCAAAAATAGTTTTACCATCTTGGGCCCATTTGTATGAAAAAATTTAAAAAAAAAATAAAAATATGTATTAGGCTGTCAAAAAATTCCTGCGGTATTTTTTTTTTGAATTTTCATTTGTCCATAAAATTAGTTACAATCATCTGTTTTAAGTCGAATATGCGCCGTTTTGTTCGATGACTTGTTCCCAACGAGATGCCAACTTCATAATATCCCTGTTATAGAAGCTCGCTTCCTTATTGGCAAAAAAACTCGGATAGCCAATTTTCACAGGCCTCTTTTGTGGCTAACTTCTGACTACCTAGCTCGTTCGCCATGGACAAAAACAGGTGGTAGTCACTTGGTGCAAGGTCCGGACTATACGGCGGATGCAAAAGAACCTCCCATCCGAGCTCCCGGAGCTTCTGGCGCGTCACCAAAGAAGTGTGTGGCCTGGCGTTGTCCTGATGGAAGACAATGCGGTCTCTGTGTATCAAAGATGGCCTCTTCTTCATGAGTGCTACCTTCAAGCGGTCCAGTTGTTGGCAGTACAGGTCCGAATTGAGCGTTTGGCCATAGGGAAGCAGCTCATAATAGATTATTCCTTGACAATCCCACCAAACACACAGCAGAACCTTCCTGGCCTTCTGAGCCGCTTCAGCGGGCTTCGACCACGACCGTTTGCGCTTCACGTTGTCGTAAGTGACCCACTTTTCATCGCCAGTCACCATCCGCTTCAGAAACGGGTCGATTTTGTTGCGATTCAGCAGCGATTACCAAGCGTCGATACGGTCAAAGATGTTTTTTTGCGTCAACGTGTGTGGCACCCATACATCGAGCTTCTTTGTGAATCCAAGCTTCTTCAAATGGTTAACAACGGTTTGATGACTTATCCGTCTCGCCGTCTCGCCAAACAAAATCCTGCGCGATTTCTTGCAGAGTTCGTTTCATCGAACTCTTGCGTTTTTATTCTCTAAACGGTGCAGCCTGACTAATTTTTTTATTTTTGAATTTTGACTCAAAATCAATGCCAGAACGAATATCGTTTCGAATGTAATGAATATCGATTTTTTTTGCTTTTGATATTCAAAGTATAAATAACAGCGAAGTTATGAACCCCACTCAACGTCGCATTATAGCAAATTTATTCAAGCATCAGCGATATGAACAAAATGAACTCGTTTGTTAGTGTCATCATTATAATGACGGCAGTGTGTTTCAAGCTGAAAAAAAATCATTTACACTGAAATAAAATTAAATTCTTTACTCGTGAATATTTGTTGATATTCTAAGACACTGGTAGTGGAACAACTAAATTAGAGTATTTTAATAACATTTTGGAAGTGAAAAACTTAAAATTTAATAATTTTAAATGTATTATTATTGATTTATCCAAAAATTATATTATATTAATTATATCATACTAGATTGTTTCTATCAATTAAATTAAAGCTCTCTAACCGCTCTACAATTTGTTCTTTGACACCCAATTTCTATCTTTCTTAATTTGGCTACAATATCGATATAAAAATTCCTGGTGAAAATTCAAGCAAAATCTTCAAAGACCACGATTTTTACCCCACTGTACATGTAATACCCACTTAAATTTCACCTTAACGTTGAAAGGTTACATTTCTTCTTGAAATAAGTCATATTTGACATATGAAAAATAAATATTTTTTTCCAAACTGTATATAATCGAGTCCAAAATTTTATATAATCGAATCACATGTAATCGAGTCTGTATATAATCGAGTCCAAGCTGTATTTAGAAAAAAATACATTTTAAACACACCGTCGAAAAATCTTACTTAAAAATTGGATTTCAAAGTAAAATGTTTTTAACTCAAAACATGACCCCACAGATATTATTTTCATAAAAATTTGTTTGGAAACCCCTTCCAATTTAACAAGGTATGACGTATAGCTGTGCCGTGTCGGATTCACTAAAATATTTTTTTAACTATATCAATAAATTCAGAATTGTGATTCAACTGTAATATAAAAAATGGAATCAACATGCGATTCTACATGAAAAAAACTATTTAAACAAAATAAACATTTCATCCTAACCGTTAGGCAAAGTATTGAAATTGAGCTAAAAAATTAATAAAAAATCATATCCTTATTTTGGGAGCCCGATAAGGCACCATCTTACGTCAAAATCGTTAAATTGTAAGGGTTTCCTAATAATATTGCAATAAAATATCGAAAAGGTCATGTGAAAAAAACTTATTAATATCAAATTCAATTTTTGAACAAGATTTTTAACGGGATATTTTCTTAACTAGTTCATTGATTTTCCAATAACTTTTCTGTACATAATATTTTAATCAAACATCTAATCATTCTGGATACGCCCTCATGAAATATCAGTCGTAATTAGAACTGTTTCGAATAAAGGAAGTATTTGTATTGACGAACTGTTTCCCGAAATTTACGTTCGGGACAAAACTGTCTTCTACAAAACACCGCTATGTGTTCATGAAAAAGCGCCATTTTTTTAGCATCAAATATTAGAACATCACTAAAACTTCACGCTTCATTCAAAATAATATTCAATCATTCCACCAAATGATAATCATCAGTGTTTTATTACACTCGTGATTGCTTTTCTTCGTCACTCACCTGTTTCCCGAGATATTCCCATTTTTTCCCCAGCCAGTCCATTCCCTCGGCATTAATAATTGAAGGGAACGAAATCAGTTTCTTTTTCCCGAGAAGCGTGAGGAAAAACAGATATGGAGAAGACACAACATAAACCTAACCTAAGCCACCACCAACAGCACGCGATCGACGACCGAACCGAGGAATTCCAGCTGTGAGCAAAGTGTCATAAATTTAATTTCGAACCTATGTTTTGCAAACAGTCGGAGATCATCGGTCACCAGAAGAAGAAAGAAAAAAGGAAAAAAGAAACACTGATGCTGCCCCAAGTTGATTCATCCACCTAGCGGCGGTGGTGATGCTGGACGACTTGTCGTTTGGATTATACATTCCGAAGCCACACTATACTTATACTGATGAGTGTAATCTACACCCACCTCAGGAAAGTCATTAAACGGTGTCTGATGACACCAAAATTCCAGACCATGAGGATACAGTCCGTTCTACGGAGCGTTTGTATATCTGGGAAACGATGTGGTTATATCGTTACCTGCATCGTTTTGCGCTGGCGGACGGAGTTTTTGTCGTTTTTTTTTTGTGTGAAGGTTTTCACCCGAATATTACCGTGCTGTGTTTGATACATATTTCATGAAATTGAATTAAACTCGTTTCTGTTCTGTTTTCTTTTCAATTTCCACCTGCCGAGATTATGTGCAGCCGTTTCGAGAGGTGGCTGTGGCTTTGGGTGCTTTCCGGCCGCTGCGGAACTGCGGGTCGGAGGGAGTCAGATGGGGAAAATCGGGTAAACATTGATTAACACTCGCCGCTTAGGTTAGCTCTTCGGATGGTTGCAGCTGAGCGAGCGGGGGAACGGGGGAACAACACTTAATTTCCCGTTCAATTTAGGCTAATGGTGCTTAGCCATTAGGGTCGCCCATTCGGTTGATTTGCTGCACTAAGCACCGCTTTCTAGCTTTTTTTTGGCACTTATATACGCTTGTGATCACAGTTTGCAGCATTATTTGGTTGGGTCATTTTCTGAATGGCAGAATTATCTCCAGCAAAAGATACTTCAAAGAGATTTTCCTAAGTAGAGCTGCTATGGCATAATATTAGCTTAGAGATAGAATTCCTCATCAAATAGATTTTGTTACGTTATTGTGATTTTGGTCATCGTAAAGTGATCTTCGAATGAAATAGTATTAATATTCTATCGCAAGTTTTACTTAGTGGCCAAAATATGAACATTTCACACTTTCAGCAAAACATACTGGATCTCCGACATACGACCTCTTCGTCACGACCGAAGAAAGATCCGTTACCGATTCTTCAACAACTGAGAGCGACCATGAGCATTTTCGAAAAGCAGAAATGCAGTACAAAGCTGTGCCATCACGCAGCAAAAGCCTAAGAACTCACGATGCGGTTTTGAGAAAAGTCCGAGCATAATAGGTTTAGAAAGTATTCTTGAAAGATCCAAAGTAGTTGTAAACAATGCCGTCGAAATTTGAATTTGGGTTATTGAGTTGTTCGAAAGGCAATCAAAATAAAGGTTTGCTTCTAATGTTCGAATAATTTGTTGAATTCTCAAACACATCACTCAATATGTTCATGGTACAAAGTATAAACGTGGTCTCTCGAATCCATCTGGTTTTAGGAACTAACCTTCAAACGATACGTGTCCCCACGCAAGTGCAAATCTGATTCACATTTGCTTCCAATAGTTTTGAGTTCCAATTAAACAAATGTACCCTGATTACCATGTTTGAAGGAAGCTCATTTTTATTTTCAAATTATCAATGAAAAGCATCGGTTGATGTTATTTTAATGCTTAAAACAATTAGTTCTGACCATTACTTAAATGACCCAAATGAGTGTCCAATATTTTTACAAAGACTCATTATTATTACAAAAAAAACACTGACTCGTTGACAATTACAATTTTCAGTCCAGATTTCTCACCACTTGCATAAAACGCATAACTCTGTTGCGTAGGGTATTTATTTTATACGTAATTTATATATGTAAAATTAATTAGTAATGTATATTTTGAAAACGTATTTGTTTAGAAAATCCATCAATTTTCACGGTTTATGTTTCTTAAACGTGTTACACAAATAAACTATGTGTCATCCATCGAACTCATTAAGTAGTGGCTTATACACCCAGAGACAAAATTAGTAAATATGATCGATTTTGTGGTAAGTATAACTAATTCTTTAGTAATTCTCAATCGTACTATTTAGCTGTACATTCTTGGTGAACCAATATGTCAACCAAGTGTATATGGAAGAAATAAAACAATGCCCAAAATACTCATGGTTTCTTGATTTGAATTCACAAATATCCACTGCACACTGTCACATGATATTGGCCATCTAACGCAAAACGTAAACGATCGGTGAGACATCTGGATTTTGTTTTTGAACTAAGAAAATGATGATAAGGTAACCTAAAGCTCAAAAACCAATTGGCGATCTAACGTACAAGTGCTCCCTTGGCCGAGTGGTTAGCGTCATAACTAACATGCCGGGTGTTCGGGTTCGATTCCCGTTCTGGTCGGGGGAATTTTTCGTCAAAGAAATTTCCTCCGACTTGCACTGTGATCACGCGTATTCTAGAACTTGCCACTCAGAATGCATTCAAGGCGTGTTATTTGGCATAGAAATCTCAACTAAGTACTAATAAAAATGACGCAAGTAATACTACGTTGAGACGGCGAAGTTCCCCTAGGAACGTTAGTGCCATTGAAGAAGAGAAGAAGAAGAAGAAGAAGATCTAACGTACAAATCTACACCTAGGCGGCGCTGCGGTGAAAGTAATGATGGTGAGTTTATGGAAGGTTTGTAGTTCTTTCCATAAATTACAATGTTATAATCATAAAAGATTATTTGATTGCGATGAGTTTGTAAGAAATTTAATTCTGCGCAATTTTATATATAACATGTTATTTATTTACCTCTTTCAGTAGTGAAAACTATAAAAATGTTGACAATGGTTGAATTAAAGAAGGAAATTCGAGAGCACAATTAAAAACACGTAGAAAAATGTACGATTTCTGCATGAGAGAACTACCTTGGAAAGTCCGGAAGTAAAATATACGTGATTTGTTTTTGAGTTTTAGGTTAGATTAGCATCATTTTCTTAGTTCAAAAACAAAATCCAGATGTCTCACCGATCGTTTACGTTTTGCGTTAGATCGCCAATCACCTATTGACGAATTTACGTTGTATTTACAACCAGATGGCGCAGCGAGTAAAATGAGGATGTTTTGTTTTTTTGGTATGGAATTCGTTCAAATTTTCTAGAAAAATCTGAATTTATCTTCAAATTTCCCGGTTTCATGTATTCTTTCCACGCTGAAAATGTTAGAAAATCATCATTTTAAAATGTGCTATGTATATTACGAGGAATGGCTTGTTATAAGTATTGTAACTTTAATTTTTTTCAACTAAGTAAACGATGAATAGGGTGTTTTGCGCTAAAAATAATGCAAATCCTTCTCGTATCGGCCCCTACGTAATCAATGATATCAGTCAATTTGATATGATATCGATTTCATCGCAATTATCCATAGTATCAATAACCGGTATGCATTATCAAACTTAAAATTTTCGAAGATTATCTATGACTTTGGTCAAATCGCGTGTTGAAACCATCGTAAATATACAAAGCCCTAACTTTCTTACCATATACTGACGACATTCAATGGCTGAAATGAATCTAAATTGAAATAAAATGAATAATCACCACCGAATCTTGCTTTTCAGTGCGTAAAATAAACAAACACCCTCACTTTTGTGGTTCTGAACTCTAATGTAGATGTCGCATGAGCTGATTCAGCTTTGCGTAAATTCGTCAATATTTTACTTTATACGTATATTTTACTTCCATTATGTCCGAGGTAGTTCTCACATCAGGAACCATGCATTTTTCAACTTGTTTTTGATTGTGCTCTTGAATTTCCTTTTTTGATTCAAACATTGTCAACATTAATACAATTTTCACTACTGAAAGAGGTAAGAAAATAACATGTTATATATAATATTGCGCAGTATTTAATTTCTTCCAAACTCATCGCAATCATATATTCTTTTATCACTATAACATTGTGATTTATGGAAAGAATAACAAACCTTCCATAAACTCGCATTGCAAAATTAAAAACCATCATCACTTTCACCGCAGCGCCGCCTAGGTATAGATTTGTACGTTAGATCGCCAATTGACGAATTTACGTTGGATTTACAACCAGATGGCGCAGCGAGTAAAATGAGGATGTTTTGGTTTTTTAATATGAAATTCGTTTTAATTTGTTAGAAAAATCCGAGTTTTCCTTCAAATTTCCCGAATTCAAGTATTCTTTCCACGCTGAAAAGGTTAGAAAATCATCATTTTACAATGTGGTATGTATATTACGAGGAATGGCTTGTTATAAGTATTGTTTGGGAACACATTGCGATCACCAATCATCATCAATGAGCAATGATGATTTCAATAGCTTGCTTTCAAAGCAATTTTTAAGCTATTGAAACGATTTTTTGGACCAGTAAGTGACAATCATATAACTCGTTGACATTTTATCTTTCAGATGAAGTGATTATTATACCGCTCCATTCAGCCGGTAAAGAGGTATTAACGTACAAAATCTTGCACTCCAGCGTCACTCTCTCGTTTTCGAAACTTTGAACTTACACCCCGGTACAGAAATGAAAGACGTAGTCCTACGTCAAAAATACGGGTCTATTAAAGGGTGTGTCACATCAAATTGCATCACGGGAGAAACGCTGTAGAAATTTAATTTTTAGGAATTATATCTTCAGCTTTCGCTTATAATCATATAAGAGTGTATAGATCACGTTGGCCATGCTTCACTGTCAATTTTTCGTAAATTTGGAAAAAAGTCGTCGAACGAAAAAGAGCGTCGTGAATTAATCCTGTGCACTCATTTCGAGAATCCGGAGTTGTCACATCGGGACATCGGTAAGATGCTGGGAATCGTCCAATCCACGGTCAGCAGAGTACTAAAACGATACTTCGAGAACCTAACCAGCAACCGGAAGGTGAAGAACGGCAAAAATGGATGCTTCGTCAGTGAAAAAGATCACAAGCACGTAGTTAAGCAGTTTAGACATGATCCGAGAAGTTCGGTCCGGGATGTCGCCAATAAGCTGAATTTGTCAAGTTCACTCGTCCAGCGGACCAAGCAGCGGGAGGGCCTGCGTACATACAAGATTCAGAAGGCTCCTAACCGCGACGAAAGGCAAAACATGGTGGGGAAGACGCGAGCCCGGAAGCTGTACACCGAAATGCTGACGAAGTCGCATTGCCTGGTAATGGACGACGAAACCTACGTCAAAGCGGACTTTCGTCAGCTGCCGGGTCTGTTGTTCTTCTCCGCACAGGACAAATTCAGCGTTCCGGAGGAGATTCGCAAGCAGAAACTATCCAAGTTTGCCAAAAAGTACATGGTGTGGCAAGCGATCTGCTCTTGCGGAAAGCGGAGCGCCCCTTTTCGTGATGACCGGCACGGTAAACGGGCAGGTTTACCTTAAGGAGTGCCTACAGAAGCGCTTACTACCACTATTGAAGCAGCACGAGGGCCCGACCATCTTCTGGCCGGATTTCGCTTCGTGCCACTATTCAAAAGACGTGTTGGAGTGGTACGAATCCAACGGGGTCACCTTCGTGCCAAAGGAAATGAACCCGCCCAACGCGCCGGAGCTTCACCCAATAGAGAAATATTGGGCGATTATGAAGCAGGCCCTCCGGAAGAACCCAAAAGTTGTCAAATCGGAGGCGGACTTCAAGAGAAAATGGATTTCTGTTAAAAAAAAAACTACAACCTGACGTTGTACAGAACCTTATGGACGGGGTAAAGAGGAAGGTGCGAGCATACGGGCTTGGGCTCGAAGTATGAATAAAAAGAAAATGCCAAAAGTTGTTTAATAGTTTTTATTTTACTGTCTAAAATTATCAAAAAGATCGGTCTACTGGGCGAATTTCTACAGCGTTTTTTCCGTGATGCAATTTGATGTGACACACCCTTTATTCTGCAATGAAGAACAAAACTACAATTTTTCATGGAAATTTGAGAACCACTATATCGGTTCGGCATGAAATGGCTGAATACAGAGTAAACAATACACTTAAAACTATTTATAACCAAATTTTCAAGAGAAAATACCGAATGTACCCATTTTATACGGCGTTTTTTCCGTGATGATTATTGATGCACATTTTTCGTCACGATAAAAAAAGATAAAAATCAAACAGTTTTTAATGTGGCGGTCAAATCTGGTGTGGGTAAAATGGACAATCGCACATATCATGCTGAATTGGATAATTTTTTTGTGTTGTTTCTTGTCCAAATTAGTATAAATCATTATTCAAATAGTAGGTACATGTATGAGATAAGCTGGGGATATTCACCTAGAGTTGTAATTTAAATTTTTTCATGTGTACAATAACGTAATAAGAAACGTTTGACGTTTAACGTAACGTAACGTAACGTATTTTTTCAGAGTCAAAGCCGCAAATGGGACCAAGAGTGACATGTAATAAGGTTTACTAGCTTGGTGAACAGAACATTGTAAGTCGTTATGACTACTATGTTCCCAAACAACAAAGTAATTTGTGTGCGAATTAGTCGCTGAAATTAATTAGAAATATCTGTTCACCTCTCCTAGAACATGTGAACAAACTGATAATTTGTTAAAAATATCGAATAAAATAATTTCACGGGAAATTCATCGGGAAAAAACATCGACCGAATGGTTACCATGAGAGCGATTTCAGTTTTTATTTATATTTTGACGTTTGACAGCTCTACTGAAGTACAGTATGACTATCAATACGACAAATAAGCAAGTGACAACTATACCCCTACGGTAGACTGCAACCAGCGTTGCCAATGTTCCAGTTTAAACTGGATTCTTCCAGTTTATTTTCTTCGAACCAGCCAAACAGTTAAATCCTAAAATCTTCCAGTTTCTAAAAATATTGTCCAGTTTTATCCAGTTTTTTATATGGCTGATTCATTTTGCCAAGTTTTTGTAAAATAAATTGGCAATGCATGAAAAATATCCCTCTCTCACTCTTTCTCTTTCTTGACAAATTTTGTTTGTTAACATTTTTATTTTTTTTTCTTACATACTCTCAGTGATATTTTTCTCCGGAATTCGGGTATCAGACGGTACAGGTCCTCCAAATCATTCTAAAGCTCAGAAGATCATAGGGTCAATGTGCTCCATTGACTTTAATTGATATGAATGTAAAAAACCAAGTAAACATCCTTTCATTCATATTCGTTTACATCAATCGACCGTTCAACGAAATGAAAATCCGAGAATTCAATGTGTCACAACATGGTGGGAAAGATTATTTTTAGTCAGCCTGAAAAGGAAAACCTGTACAATTAATTGTACCGGCTATATATTATATTATTTATCGCATCTTTTCCAAACGAAATCCAATCGCAATGGAAAGTTGGAAAGTTAACCTGAGAAAGTAACTGAGAAAACTGCTCCAAAATCAATCATCCCGGCGATATCTTATGTTATTCTACACTTGAAAGAACTCCATTCGTGACGGCGGAGAGTTATTATTGGGAAACCTGGAAAGATAACCGGAAGTACTCTACAACTAATCGGATCGGCGATATATCGCACTCCAATCTCGAAGAGGAGAGTTATCTTTTGGAAACCTTAGAAGGTAACCGAGAAAATTCCTCTAAAACCAATATTCCCGCCGATATGTTCCGTTATCAATCGCGCGCACTCTGTATCGAATTTCATTCGCGACGGCGGAGAGGTAACTTTGTGTACGTAATAGCCTTGGACAACAACTTGCAGCCGTTCTACTAATGGGCTTTGGATCATCTGCTCTAGTTCTCAATAGTTTCAAGTTTTTAGGACATGGAGATCCGTCATTCGCAGGCGGAGTTTTGATATTCCATATTCTTCGTGAGTGCGAAAAAGAATGTTACAAAGATGGTAAAAACACCACAGAAATGTCAAAATTCGAGAAGGAAAAGAACAGAGGATTGAGGTTAGGTTTGATACAGTGATCTATAACCAGAAGCCGTGTACGGCAATTAATCACATTGTCGAGCAAAAAAAAAAGATATTTTTATGTTTTATCCAAATAAAACCGTATTTTCTAGTGATTCTAGAAAAAAAGATCCTCAAATATTGTTTCATTGTTTTATACACGTCATTGTTGAGCAATAAATACGAGACTTTTCAAAATTTTTTTCAAAATAAAACTTTGTTTTCTAGAAGTTCTAGAAGAAGAGATCCTCTAATATTGTTTTACAGTAATGTTCGAGTGGCCGTAAACGTTATTTTAATCAAAGCCGAAATTCTTAAAAAAAATAATTTCACAGGATCCAGTTTTCTTCCAGTTTTTTTAAGATCAATCTTCCAGTTTTTTAAAAAATATCATTGGCAACCCTGACTGCAACCATTCGCTCAGATGAACCGGACACCATATGGATCCTTCCTAATGTAAATTCAGCCCATGGAGTTAAGATAAATGAACAAACCATGCTGCGTACAAACCTAGTGACCGGCAATAACCTTTTAAGATGAGAAAAAAAAGATAGTGAAAAAGAACAAAGTGAAAGCTAAGCCTTCAATATTAAGCCCATACCCAAACCCAGGGTAGCCCCAACTGATATCGACTTGACCCCTACTCTTTTTATGAGTGGGATGGGGATCGGATGCTTCCTAGGCTCGGATACCACAAACAAACAGAGATCGGTGTTGTTCGGATGCGTTAAAACCGGTGTAATGGACACTTCCTAGCCACACATGTGTGCGTGTATGTGTAGAATTGGACCAGGTCAAATATTGGTCCATGCAGGGAGCAAAACAGAAACAACAACTATAGGAAAAAAAAATCCGAAAAGGATACTCCGAGTGCCACACATTTATTCAGGGGTAAGTGGCAGCAGCAGCAAGCGGTTTAGAACAAAGTCAATATTGGTTGTGCAAGGAGGGAGGGAGAAGAAAGGCTCTAAATGAGTTTGGATTTCTTGTTCTGAGGACGAGGCTCTGTGGACGGGGAGGATAACACAGAAGATAACCACTCCATACCGGAAGACACACAGGTTTTTCGATGAATCGAGAGAAAAGTGATGACCATGGGTGGGCCTGAAAAGGACACGGGCATTGTGGGTGTGTTTGCGTTCATATTTCTACCAGTCATGGTGTGATTTTCTGGAAGCGTGAAAAAAAGTCAATGTGGACAAAGGACACGAGATGGGTCCAAATTGAGTGAATGTAAACATCGGTTGAGGGATAAAACCATGACTGGCGAAACATGCAGAACTCTTCGGAACATTCTATTAAAGCGCGATTTCCAAATGCTAAAATGTCACCAATTAGGAGTCGAACACGACAGCGAGCTGTTCGGACGAAAGTCATGTTTCTGATTTCCACCATTTGACAGCTATGGCCAGAGGCGAGAGACCCATCACATGCTTGACATCAAATAAATCTTTCCGATGGCGGGCGGAGTGCGAGGCAGTGTCACTGTTGTCATTGTTGTTTTATTTTACTCGTCGTTTCATTTTCTCAAACTCGTAGTTGATTAGAGCGGAGATGGCGGTGTCCGGGGAGGCGGCGTATAATCCGTACCGCCTCTGAGCTGTTGATACTAATAGCATGTGACGGCCGGCAGTGGGGGATATTTATGTCAAAAGCAACGCTCGAATCCGAGCATAAATAAGCGGAGAATGAATCATACCCATTCCCCGTCATGCGTAATGGTGTGAAATCTGAAGTGGTATCCCATCTGTATGCAGTTAATTATCAATGGAATAATGCCTTCTTGTAGTGAGCGTTTTACTTCACGAACTGTAGCTGCATTCCAACAAAGTAGAAGAATTTGAAGCCGAAAATCGATAAGTTCACAACCAGTGCGATTTCTCCGGAACAATCGCTATATAGTATCAATTGGCAAACGGTCGTCTGCTTCGGTGGAAATTTCCCCGCCGTTGGATCGATTTCAGTACCATCATCGCCGGCACCGACTTCCGCTGCCAATACACTAAATTATGTACGATGCATTTCGAATTTTCGATGGAAATTAATTAAACTCTCATCAGACGGATTGTATCCGCTTTCCTGGTGCTGCTGTGTGTGAGTGCATCATATGTATGGTAGCCATGAATGTGAGATATGTAGCAAAAGTTTCCGAGTTCCAGCCGAGAAATGTGTGGTAACAGCGGGCGGCTACATGTAGTAACTGGACGTGAATCGTGCAGACAAATTGTCCCTAATCACCATCCGCAATGGGGAGTGCCCCATTTGGGGGCACCGCTACCCTCCCGCCATCGATCGAAGCACTTTCGTTCCGCTGACCTAGTCGAAAAGTTTCGCCAGCTCTTGTTCCACATGCCCTCGAGGCGCACGCGAAATATCCATCCGCGCGCGCAATAATGTAAACGGCAGCTTGATGAATACCTCCCACCTCCCATATAATAATAAACTTCGTAACAGCGTGTTCCATTAAAACTTTACACCAAGTTACATCGCCCCAATCACAATCGCGCTCCTTGCTCTGCAATTAGAGCATGCAAGCAGCATCGTTGGCAAACAACCGGCTAGCTAGCATTAAAAACGTAAAAAATAAATAAATAATTCAACCCCCGGCGGCACCTTCGTTGGTAACGTTACCCCAAACACCGTCTCGCCAGAACAGATTCATCCGATCTCGCCGGGCAGTTTACTTTTAGCAGCCCCTCCATCATTCAGGGCGGTGCCGGTCACCATTTCTTCACCGTATCCCCTCGTCAGCTTCAGGACCAACTGAAATGGACCGAATCGCCCGAAGCGCTTCCACCGGGTCTGTCAAGGGTAAGCACCCACGGAAAAGTTTCGTAGTGATGTGTTTCGGAATTTGTTGGGGGCACATGTGTTTATGGCGCTGATGATGATGATGCTGATGAAGGGTGTGTTCATCGGAAAGTTTTCCGCGAATGTTCAAAGCGAAATTTGAATCATTCCGGGGGAATTCTAGCATTTTGTTAGGCTTCAGAAGTATCGGGGTATTACATCGCCCTGTATCACTTCTAGGAACAAAAAATTGGAAACACAACTACCTCTTTATAATGGGTGTTTTTATAGGTGTATACAATTTTTGGTTGACAATATACTATTTTTTTTTCCAAAATATATATTTTATTAAGGCACATGTGGCGTCAACCTGACGGGGCCGGGAGTTCAATATTTCGACAATGTTTGCCTTATAACTATGTTAGTATTATGTAACCGATTACTCGCGGTTGGCTCGAGGTTAGTATTACAAGTGTTTTCGTAATTGTGATGTTGCTGTCTTCAATGATCTGTACCTGTGCCCGACACGGGGTACTTCCTATTGGGATGCAGCTGACCATTAATCAGCAACGCCCCCCTAGTCTGTACCCCATATCTAGCGGGGTGCGTCTTCTCGAGGAATCCAGGATAGAATGGTCACTAGCCGGTGCAATCATCAGCTCGTGTAGAGTTGTCATTAGCGGTACAACCTTTGGCTTTTGTTGAACCATCAGTGGACTGCACAACCTTTGGCCCGTGTATCTGTAAAGAGTATGTGTATGTATTGCCGCGACTAAGTAAAAGTTTATAGATCGGATAGGAGGGATACGAAACAGGGACACAACGAAGGAAACATCATTAAACGTTGACATCGGCGTTTCTGAGGAACAGGTATAGATGAAGCAGAAGATCAGGATCCCGGCTACCTAAGATATCCCGGACGGGGATATCCGATTGTCTGCCTTGTGCTCTCAGTGCTCTAGACCAGACAACATGCTCGATGTCGTGGTAGCCATCGCCACAATCACAAAGATTGTTTGCTGCGAGCCCAATGCGATAGAGATGCGCGTTTAGGTTGTAGTGATTGGACATAAGCCGAGATATCACGCGAATGAAATCACGACCGACATTCAATCCCTTAAACCAAGCTTTCGTCGAAACCTTAGGGATAATCGTGTGTAACCAACGACCGAACTCATCACCACTCCACATGCGCTGCCAACTTACGAGCGTATACTGACGAGGAATGTGGAAAAATTCATTATAAGCAATTTGCCTTTCAAAAAGAGTGCCTTCTAAAGCGCCCACCTTAGCTAGCGAGTCCGCTTTCTCATTCCCCGGAATCGAGCAATGAGAGGGAACCCATGCTAAGGTAATCTTGAATAATTTTTCGACCAAAACACTCAATAGTTGTCTTATTCTTGTTAGGAAATAAGATGAGCGTTTATCAACTTTCATTGAGCGGATTGCTTCTATTGAGCTGAAACTGTCTGAAAAAATAAAATTGTGGTCGATGGGCAATGTTTCAATGATTCCTAATGCGTAATATATCGCACCCAGTTCAGCGACATACACGGAACAAGGATCTTTGAGTTTGAAAGAGGCACTGGAATTTTCATTGAAGATGCCAAAGCCAGTGGACCCGTTTATGCATGAACCGTCAGTAAAGAACATTTTATCAGATCTAACTTTCCCATATTCTGCCGAAAATATCGGCGGAATAGAATCGGAGCGTAGGTGATGTGGGATTCCATGGATTTTTTGTCGCATGGACAGATCAAAAATGACAGAGGAATTGCAGAAGTATGGGAAGCAAACTTGGTTGGAGATGCCTGGTGAAGGGTGCACGTCGTGGGTAAGGTACTCATGGTATAAAGACATAAAACTTGACTGAGGAGTCAGTTGGAGTAGATTTTCGAAGTTATCAATCACCAATGGATTCATGATCTTGCAACGGATGAGAAATCTGTAGGATAATTCTGTGAACCGAAGAGTAAGCGGGGGTACTCCTGCCAAAACTTCGAGACTCATCGTATGTGTCGAATGCAAACACCCCATGGCTATACGCAGGCAACGATATTGTATTCTCTCCAGCTTGAGAATATGAATCCTGGCAGCTGATCGGAAGCAAAAACTGCCATATTCTAACACTGATAATATCGTTGTTTTGTACAACTGAATGAGGTCTCCTGGATGGGCACCCCACCATGTTCCGGTAATTGTTTGGAGAAAATTGATTCTTTGCTGGCATTTCTGTTTCAAATACGCAATGTGTCTCCCCCAGGTACACTTAGAATCAAAATATATTTACCCAGGTATTTGAAAAACATAGAGTGTTGGATCGTTTTGCCGGATAGGTGAAGCTGGAATTGGGCGGGTTCGTGCTTCCTAGAAAAAAACGACCATTTCAGTTTTCTCCGTAGAGAATTCGATACCCAGCTTGAGGGCCCACGTGAACAGATTGTTCAGGGTATCTTGCAACGACTTTTGCAGAACGACGGGATTAGTACCCGTGATGGAAATAACTCCATCGTCTGCAAGTTGTCTCAGCGTGCAGTCTCTAGTTAGACAATCATCCATATCATTGACGTAAAAACTGTACAAGAGGGGGCTTAGGCAGGAGCCTTGTGGTAGGCCCATAAAACTGTAACGAGAAGATTTCGAGCTGCCATGAGAGAAAATCATGTGCTTTTCTGACAGTAAATTGTACAGGAAATTGAAAGAAAGTAAATTGTACAGGAATTGGTGAAAGTCCTCGATTATGAAGCTTCTCTGAGAGAATTTCCATGGAAACTGAATCAAATACCCCTTTGATATCGAGAAAAACGGAAGCCATTTGTTCTTTGCGAGCAAATGCGATTTGGATTTCAGAAGATAGCAGCGCGAGACAATCATTTGTCTCTTTACCTCGGCGGAAGCCAAACTGCGTATTTAACAGCAAATTGTTCGTTTCGACCCACTTCTCCAAACGAAGTAGAATCATTTTCTCTAACAATTTGCGAATACAGGATAACATTGCAATCGGCCTATACGAGTTGTGATCGCAAGCCGGCTTGTTGGGTTTTCGTATGGCTATCACTCTCACTTGTCTCCAGTCATGCGGGACAATATTCAGCTCCAGAAACTTGTTGAACAAGTACAGCAAACGTTGTTTTGCCAAGCCGGGAAGATTCTTCAACAAGTTGAATTTAATCTTGTCCGACCCCGGAGCTGAATTGTTACATGAGAGAAGGGCAATTGAGAATTCCACCATCGAAAAATTCTCATAATCGCTTTGAAGTGGAATGTCGCGTACGACGTATTGTGCAGGAGCGGTGTCGGGGCAAACCTTCATTGCAAAGTTAAAAATCCAACGGTCAGAGTATTCCTCACTTTCGTTTGTATGGTTCCAGCCACGCATTTTCCTAGCCGTATTCCAAAGAGTGCTCATAGCGGTCTTCCTTGACAAACCATTGACGAACTTCCGCCAATATCCACGCTTTTTTGATTTAATCAAACCTTTTAGTTTGGCTTCTAGAGCTTGAAACTTTAGAAACCATTCCACTAATCCAGTTTTCCTGAATTTTTTGAAAGCGGATGATTTTTCAAGGTAGACCTTTGAACATTCCTTGTCCCACCAAAGTGATGGAGGACGACGTCGGAAAGTGGTAGCCGGCACACGTTTCTTTTGAGCTTGAAGTGCGCTTTCGTAAATCAAACTCGATATAAAGTTATACTCTTCGAGTGGAGGAAGTTCATGCATTGAAACAATTGCTTCAGATATTATATCCGCAAATGTTCTCCAGTCAATATTCTTCGTGACGTCATACGAAATATTGACTGACTCACGAGAGCTTGATTCATTAGCGATGATTAGAGGTGATCACTACGTGGGGATCTTGGATTACCTTCCACATGCAATCCAGGGATAACGAAGAAGAGCATAAAGATATGTCTAGCATGCTTGCCCGTGCAGGAGGATTGGCTATTGTGGTTGCTTCACCAGTATTCAAAACTGTCAATTTGAAGTTGTCGCACAGATCATAAATCAAAGTGGCACGGTTGTCATCGTAAAGTGATCCCCATGCTGTTCCATGGGAGTTGAAATCACCTAAGATTAACCGCAGCTCCGGCATTGCCTCGATAGTATCAAAGAACTGATGGCGGCCTACCGTAGTTCTGGGAGGGATATATATCTAAGCAGTTATGTCACTATTTGATATGTTCTTGCTGACACCACGAACAGACTGACATCTGCAAACTGTGCAGATTTTTTACAATAACAACGAAGCAATTCCACGCCAAAACGACCGGCCGCTGACCCGACCGTATTCAACACCATTGATTTTTGTTTCAAAAAACCGTAACTCTTTCTACCACACAAATGAAGCATAAATTTTTGCATAACTCAAGAACTAATCGAGCAAACAGAGTCAAATTTGGCATGTGGAGGTTTTAGGGGGCAATAAATATTTCTATGGTAATTTGACACTCCTCCCCCTCTGTAAAGAAGGGGGGGACTGAATAATTCCAGAACTAATCAAGCAAATGGAAACAAACTTGGCATATAAAGGTTTTAGGGATCGACGAACGTTTCTATGGTGGTTGAACACTCCTCGCCCCTCTCTAATGGGAGGCTATCATACAAATGAAACACAAATTTCTGCATAGCTCGAAGACCAATCAATCAAATGGTGCCAAATTTGGCATGTGAAGGTTTTAGAGGGCAATAAACGTTTCTATGGTTGTTTGACACACCTCCCCCTCACCAAAGAGGGAGACTGATTCTGGTGATTCGACACTCCTCCGCCCTCTCTGAGGGGAGGCTACCATACAAATTAAACACAAATTTCTGCATAACTCGAGGTCAATCAAGCAAATCAAGCTAAATTTAGCATGCGGAGGTTTTAGTGGGCAATAAATGTTTCTATGATGGTATGACACACCTCTGTCCTCTGAAATGAAGAGGGAGTCCAGTAAAAATAATACACATATTAGGCTGTCAAAAAGTACTGTGGTATTTCCGCGAGGTGTCGTTGTAAGCGCGTAGTTCTAGTTGTATTCATTGTATCGAGTCATACTATAGCTTGTTGGAAAGGTATTTTTGCTATAATATAGTCCTTGACAGTGTTTTGTTTGGTTAAGTCGTTCGTGAGTTATAGTGTCGCAAATATGGAGCAAAATAAAGAGAAAATCCGACATATTTTACAGTACTACTATGACAAAGGCAAAAATGCATCTCGAACTGCCAATAAAATTTGTGCAGTTTATGGACCCGATACAGTTTCCATTTCCACCGCACAACGATGGTTTCAACGTTTTCGTTCTGGTGTAGAGGTAGTTGAAGATGCGCCACGCTCCGGAAGGCCTGTCGTCGAAAATTGCGACAAAATCGCTGAATTAGCCGAGAAAGACCGGCATAGTAGCAGCCGTAGCATCGGTCAAGAGCTGGGGATAAGTCATCAAACCGTTATTAACCATTTGAAGAAGCTTGGATTCACAAAAAAGCTCGATGTATGGGTGCCATACACGTTGACGCAAAAAACATCTTTGACCGTATCGACGCATGTGAATCGCTGCTGAATCGCAACAAAATCGACACGTTTCTGAAGCGGATGGTGACTGGCGATGAAAAGTGGGTCACTTACGACAACGTGAAGCGCAAACGGTCGTGGTCGAAGCCCGCTGAAGCGGCTCAGACGGTGGCCAAGCCCTCATTAACGGCCAGGAAGGTTCTGCTGTGTGTTTGGTGGGATTGTCAAGGAATAATCTATTATGAGCTGCTTCCCTATGGCCAAACGCTCAATTCGGACCTGAACTGCCAACAACTGGACCGTTTGAAGGTAGCACTCATGAAGAAGAGGCCATCTTTGATAAACATAGGCCGCATTGTCTTCCATCAGGACAACGCCAGGCCACACACTTCTTTGGTGACGCGCCAGAAGCTCCGGGAGCTCGGATGGGAGGTTCTTTTGCATTCGCGGTATAGTCCGGACCTTGCACCAAGTGACTACCACCTGTTTTTGACCATGGCGAACGAGCTAGGTAGTCAGAAGTTAGCCACAAAAGAGGTCTGTGAAAATTGGCTATCCGAGTTTTTTCTGCCAATAAGGAAGCGAGCTTCTATAACAGGGGTATTATGAAGTTGGCATCTCGTTGGGAACAAGTCATCGAACAAAACGGCGCATATTTGACTTAAAACAGATGATTGTAACTAATTTTATGAACAAATGAAAATTCAAAAAAAATACCGCAGGACTTTTTTGACAGCCTAATATATAATCGAATCCGACCTGTATGTAAAAATGGATTTCTGTCTGTCTGTCTGTCTGATTCTTATGGACTCGGAAATTACTGAACCGATCGACATGAAAACTAGCAAGTAGGAGTTTTTGGGGCCGAGGACGGTTATTATGATAGTTCGAGACCCTTCCCCCCTCTCTAAGGGTGAGCTGCCATACAAATGAAACACACATTTCTAGATTACTCGAGAATTAATCAATGCAATACAAATGAAGCATACATTTCTGAATTATTCAAGAACTAATCAAGCGAACTGAACCAAATTTGGCATGTGGAAGTTTTAGGGTGCAATAAATGATTCTATGGTAGTTAGATACCCTCCCCCCCCCCTTTTAGGAAGGGCTGCCATAGAAATGAAACACAAATTTCTGCATAACTCGAAAACCAATCAAGCAAATGGGTCCAAATTTAGCATATGAAGGTTTTAGGAGGCAAGAATCGTTTCTATTGTTAATAGACACTGATTCCCCCCCCCCCCTTTCTAATGGGGGGCTGCCATACAAATAAAGCACAAATTTCTGCATTATTCGATAATTAATCAAGCAAACGAAACCAAATTTGGCATGTGGAGGTTTTGGGGTGCAATAAATGTTTCTTTAGTGGTTAGACACTCCTTCCCCTTCTCTAAGGGGGGAATTTCATACAAATGAAACAGAAATTTCTGCATAACTCGAGGTTTTAGGGGGCAAGGAACGTTTTTATGGTGAGCAGACACTCCTGCCCCTTATCGAATGGTGGGCTGCCATACAACTGAAACACAAATTTCTGCATAACTCAAGAACTAATCAAGAAAATGGGATCAAACTTGGCATATAGAGGTTTTAGGGATCAATGAACGATTATATGGTGATTCGACACTCCTCCCTCCTCCCTAAGGGGGGGCTGCATTACTCAAGAATCAATCGTGCAAACGAAACCAAATTTGGGATGTGAGGGTTTTAGGGTACGAGAAATGTTTCTATGGTGGTAAGACACCCCTCCCTCCTCTGGAATAGAGGGAATCCACCCCCCTCCCCCCAAGAAAATAAAACACATATTTCGATGAAATATATTCCTACCAAACATGACAATTGAAAATTTTCGAAAAACTCTGAAGAAAATGGGAAAATTTGCGAAAATTCAATTCTCATATGTTCTACAATTTCTTAGTGACAAGCGTTGTTAGTCTATTTGATGTTTGCGCTAACGAAATTGATCTTTATTCGAAAGTGGAAATTGATTTTAATGTGGTAAAACTCACTCCCAAAGCTTCTTCTATCTATATAAATAAAAATGGATCGAATGTGTTGATAAGAGCAAAACTCGAGGAAGGAATGTCCGATTCAGGGCTGTCTTTATTCTATCATATTTTCTGTATCAAACATTTATTCAATGTAACGGAGAAACATGTTATTTGCGAGTGGTTGGAGAATCTTGAACGAGAATTGTGTCTGAAAATAATCCCCTAATAATAATATTATAATGACGAGTTTTGGTAGAAGTACTATCAATGTTATAGTAAAATGTAAAATGTAAGATTAGAAGATCAATCAATGAACAGTTCTGCGATTGGACTCATGAACGTGTGCTCAGTAAGAAAACGTAAATGTGATAACGAAAAATAAATTTTGGACGGGACGAAGTTTGCCGGGTCAGCTAGTTTCTTAATACAATCTCAATTAATTTTAATAAACTAACATCTATAATCTAACAAGATATGCCAATACGCCATTAGCAAAGTTGGTTCATTGAAGAAATTTCATTGACGGAAAATTTCCCCACTTAGAATCAATGTATTCGGATTAACTTTCCTAATGGTTTATTGACATATTCTCAGGAATTTCATTCATTGTGAGTTTCAAGTTAACCTTCAAATTGCCGTACATTGCTTGTCAAAATGCGAAGCACAACATGCCAGATGTTATGGCATCATGAAAATATCGATGATGCTTCTATGCTCCTGTGTTATGTCTGTGCTATGTTCTAGACGAATATTCCCCCACATGCAGCCATCTCAAACGATAACATGTGGAAACATGTGCTGTAGAAAGTGAAGCTGTATGATTTTCGGTTGAATCTAGATACTTATCTATCCATCCATCGTGTCTTCCTTTTCCGTTCTACATTTAGAATGTTATTTCTCCCGCTATTCCTAATCGCGCTAATCTTCAGCATCCGACCACTTAATCTCGCCTCAAATCAACCATCCATGAATGTCACCATTAGCGCAGGAAAAAAAGCCACGACGGGAACATCATATTTTTCTGGCCCCGAGCAACTTCTCCGAGACGTGCGGTCGGGTCGCTCCTTCACGGGTTATTTATTTTATGAAAACATCCATGAAATATAGAAGTACACATTTCGCATGATCTCCGACCGCTGGCTGCTGCGACCGACGACAACGGATGCACAGATGCATGTGTGCGTGAGACGTCTCCACTCCCACGCGCTCACTTTCGCGTAACTTACAACGTGTCATGTTGTAGAGATTTCCAGCGCTTATGTCGACGGCAGCAAAACGCTAAGCTGGCGGAAAATGAAGTGATCTTCTCCGCGGGGAAGGTCCCAAGGTTGTCAGAAAGCCGGGGCACCACTAGTACTCATCGTCCTCTTGGTCGTTTCCCAACATGCGGAATGCGTTCAATTTCGCGGAACCGCGGACGGATGGGCCACCCAAACCCAAACAGAAGAGGTTGTTTTTTTTTTGCACATGCTGTTCACTACAATGTTCCTGATACTGTTCTTCCCGGAGCGAACCGCAACTCGAGGAGTATCAGAAACGACCCTTCCATCTGGCGTGCTTTATCGGCTTGAGTATTAGGCACGAAAATGCACGTTTAATTAGCGTTAATTGCGGCACGAATGCTGTCAGCCACACACAAACTTGTCTCCGCATATCCTCTGACAGCTCATCAAGCCACTTTCGCGGAGCGACGAACGTCTAGACGTGAACGGATGACGCCCTACGTAAGAGGATGGTGAACCCGGGAGATGATCTGAGAGATTCGTGCCTTTGCTTTGACTTCAACTCGATTGCATCCCGAAGGCTACATTACAAAATTTCTAATTTAGTAAACGAAGATAGAAATCGCGGGCATGACCAGAGGTCATGAAATATCCACAATGCACGTGTGCCATGGTCGCTCAGGTAGGTCACCCATTTGCCGCCCACCATCATCCAACGCTACTCGAACAAAACCCCAGCCAAGATAGACAGAGCGCACAGAAGGACCGGAGCGCGAGCGATTAGTCCGGATTTTCGTAAATATTTAAACGAGAGCCAATTCTATTACAGATAATGGACAAAATCAACTCTCCGACCAAAGGAACTCTAATTGAGCGTGGCAATGGTGGGATGATGGCGATGCTGGCGGCCGGCAAAACGGGATGATGCTTCGAACAGAAGTTTATTAATTGGGTTGCTCCGGCGCTGGCGTTTCGTAGCTACGGGACCGAACTCAAGTCCGCTCCGTCGCGTTCTAACTCATTTAGCACCGTTTTCGGGGGGATGTTTCCGAGTCAATTTGATTGGTGAGCCAATGGGCGTTGATGTCATGCCATGGCGGTGTTTTTAGGGCACCTGATGGGCTCGACTAATTTTGCACCACCGAAATTCACGATGGACGTGTGTGTGTGTGTGTGTGTGTTTTTTTTTTATAGAGGTGAGGAACGCTCTACCAGCCTTATCTGGGAAGGGTTAACCCAGACGTCGAGTGGGGATCGCACCCACAAAAACCAAGCCCTCTACTCGTTGCCTTATTCCCTCTGGGAGTTTTCGAGTTTTCAACGCTGACTAGCGTTGTCCTTCCCTTTTTCTCAATATTTTTTCCTCTCTATCCGCTTTTCAGTTCGCTGCGCTTAAGGACCGTATCGTTAATTATGGGTACGCTCAAAACACAGCTTTATTTCAAATATTGCATTTATTTTTCAGTTCTGATATCAAAATATTGTATCTTATGAATGAAAGAAAGGAGTAACAGTAAAAAATAATCAAGATTCTGATTTTCGCGCCAATGATCGCACCTGCTTCTTGATGTCCCTCATTAGGTTCTGGACAACCGTCTCATCGACTTGTTTGCTCACATTTATCCAATCCTTTTTGAACTGCTCAAGGTCATCGGCTGCCTTGTCCTTCTTCCGCAGTCGTCCCTTCATCAAAGCCCAAAATTTTTCAATAGGTCTTATTTGCGGACAATTTGGAGGATTCATCTCCTTTTCCACAAAATCGACATTATTCTCGCGATACCAATCCAAGGTCAAACGTGCATAGTGGCATGATGCCAAATCAGGCCAAAATAGTGTCGGACCAGTGTGCTTTCGGATGAGCGGTAACACACGCTTTTGGAGACATTCTTTCCGGTAAATTTCACCATTCATATTCCCGAGAGTGAAGAAAGGAGATGATTTCATGCCACATTGACAAACAGCTTGCCAAACCAGCACTTTCTTACCGAATTTTTCGCAAAAAATTGACTTCTCCGCGTTCGGGACATCTGTTCCTTGCTTTACAGTGTAAAACTGTGCCCCAGGAAGAGTTTTGTAGTCCAGTTTGACGTAGGTTTCATCATCCATGACGATGCACAGTTCGCGTTTGCTTAAAATCCCATCGTAAAGCTTACGGGCACGGGTTTTCACGGAACTTGCCTGAATTTGGCTGCGTTTGGGACATTTTTGCTTTCTATATGCCTTCAGTGAGTTACGTTCTTTGGCACGTTGAACCATACCGATTGATGTTCCACACTTTTTTGCGCAATCCCGTATCGATAATTCCTTTTTTCTTTCAAATTGCCTGCAAATCTTTTTATCCAAGTTTGGCTTGGATGGCCCAGGTTTTCTGCCGCGACCGGGTAGATCCTTCAATGTATTATACATACCAAATCGCTTGATAGCGTTTTGGACCGCATGGACGCTTACTCCTTCCGCCTTCGCCAATTTTCTCATTGATATTCCTGTTTCGGAGCAGTATCTGGTCACAATGGATTTTCGTTTTTCTTCTGTTAGCCCTCTCATGATTGCACTTTTAGGAAAAAACGATCTTTTAACAATGCTAACTGAACGCTAACTGTGTCAACAACAGGAGAAAAATAAACAGCTGTCAAAACAAGCTATAGTCTTTTTCAGACGGAGACTCTAAGGCGTACCCATAAATAACGATACGGTCCTTACGTCCTCTTCGCTGGCATCCACTTACCCGTCAAGACGTGTACCGATTAGGAATTGCCCTCCAACTTGACGCGCGCCCCGTCACAGTCACCCTCGCAGGATTTCTCTTCCCAGCGGAGCGCCGATTAGGTATTGCCCTCCAACATGACGCGCACTCCGTCACAGCTACTCTCGTGGGGTATGCACCATTTTGATCATGGCTTCATTCTTGATGCTCGTTCCTTCGAAACGTTCGCGGTGTTCCTCCATCCAGGCCACGATCAGGTTGTCAGGCAGGCCTTTTACTGTTCTGCGCGGCAGTATCCGTTTACCTGTCGAGACGTGCACCGATTAGGAAGCGCCCTCCAACACAGTCACCCTCGCAGGATTTCTCTTCCCAGCGGAGAGCCGTTTAGGTGGTGCCCTCCAACATAACGCGCACCCCGTCACAGCTACTCTCGTGAGGTACCATCTCTTGCAACAGCCGTCGCCGTTGTTCACCTTTCACCGTCGGACGTTGTCAGCACTTTGGTCAGCCCTCCACCTTCGCTGCAGCTCCGACATGATTTGTGTGATTGCACTGCTCACGGCATTCCAGATCATCTCGTCGCGACACATCTCCTCCACAATATTCCCGACATGAAGTGCAGGCAGCCCCTCGCGCCTTTCGGTGAACCTGGGACAGACAAAAACGACGTGCTCCGGGGTTTCCTCCATATCTCCACACTCCGGACAGAGGGGTGAAACCGCGTGCCCGAACCGGTGTAGATATTGCCTGAAACAGCCATGTCCAGACAGAAACTGCGTCAAGTAGAAGTTAACTTCACCGTGTTTCCTGTTCAACCAGGTCGAAAGTACCGGTATCAGCCTGTACGTCCATCTACCATTTTCTGCCGTATCCCATTCATACTGCCATTTGTCCAACGACTTCGCTCTCATCAATTTCCGGATACCTCTGCTTTCCCGTCGCTTGTAGCACTCGCTATCTTCCGCCAGAGTGATGCAGATGGGAATCATTCCGGCGATTACACACACAGCTTCTGTCGAAATGGTCCTATAAGCACTTACGACTCGCATGGCCATGAGTCGGAATGTGCTGTTCAGCTTCCTCCGATTTCGGTGGGTTTCCAGAGCCGCCAACCAGGCAGGGTCACCATACCTCAGTATCGACGAAGATACACTTGCCAAGAGACGCCTCTTGCTGCTGCTTGGGCCAAAGCTATTTGGCATGATCCTCGCCACCACGTTGATGGCCTTTGACGCCTTCCCACATGCATAGTCGACGTGCTGATTAAAGTTCAGCCGGTCGTCGATTATGACTCCGAGGTACTTCACCGCCCGCTTCGAAACGATGGTATGTCCTCCGACCGATACCTCTGCCTGCAGCACTGCCTTACGATTGCTCACTAACAGCACCTCGGTTTTGTCATGTGCCATCTGGAGCTTTACGCTGTCCATCCAACTACCGATCATGTCTACAGCCTCAGTCGCCAACATTTCCACCTCCTGAAGCGTCTCGCCGATTACCGTTGTTACAATGTCATCCGCGAAGCCCACGATCTACACATCTCTTAGTAGATTCAGCCTTAGAACACCGTCGTACATCGTGTTCCAGAGCGTAGGACCTAGGATGGAACCTTGTGGAACTCCCGCCGAGATATTCTTCAGTATCTGTCCCCTGTCTGTGCTGTATACCAGGATCCGATTCTGAAAATACCTCCTCAGTATCCTGTACAGGTAGCCAGGGACCTTCAATCTGTGTAGCGCCTCGGCGATGGCCTCCCAGCTGGCACTATTGAAGGCGTTCTTCACGTCAATCAAAATCACCGCGCAGTGACGGTCGCCTCTTCGTTTTTGTTTAAGCGAGACCTGAGCTTTCTCGATAACTGTCCGAATAACGTCCACTGTCGACTTTCCTTTCCGGAACCCGAACTGCATTTTCGACAATCCGTGGTCATCCTCCGTGCATTTCACCAGTCTGTTGAGAATAACCCTCTCCAAGAGCTTTCCCAAAGTATCCAACAAACAAATAGGCCTATACGACGCTGGATCTCCAGGTGGTGTGTGTGTGTGTGTATGTGTGTGTGTGTGAAAAGCAATCGAACGTGATTGATTGAGCTTGATGTAACGAGCACATGGACTGGATTTTTTTGAGTCATAGATTGAACTTTGAATATGTTTCTTTAATAATTTTGTATTTTCAATTTTTAATATCTGGATATCCAGATATCTGGATATCTTTTTTAAACGATGATATTCATCAGACGACATCGACAACGAGGTTTCCCAAATGAATTTTCTCAAGGCCGAGAGTTTGAGAGAGAAAGTTTTCAAATAGATCTTTTTCAAGGCTAGAGGCGAGTGACATGAGAAAGTTTTAAAGTTTTATAATTCAGAAAGTATCATCGCTTGTTTCGCGACTGTTAAAACGTGTTTTGTTCCACAATTTACATTTTACCAATTTAATTACTTCAGTTATTTTCAGAACCATTCTTCCCAGAAGAGTTTCCGCTGTGGACTTGCGAGTTCGACCGTCCAGACCAGAGTGACAGACAGCAATTTTGTGTGGTAGAAGAACCGTTTCGATTTTCATGTCTGGTGGAGAATGCTTCCGTATTTTTTGCATCATGAATACATGTTATTATTGGTTTATGCTTAACCAAAGGTGGATAAGAAATGTGGAATAAAAGTGGAACAAAACATGACTGCCAGTGAACAAGTGTGTGTTAAATGCGAAAAAACAAACCTCGCGAAGACTATTCAGTACAATGCGTACATCGACATAAGGAAACAAATTGCAACATATGGCCAGCTTATATATTGTTCTCGCGAGTGCAAGAATGAATCATCAATCAACCATATCCAGCTGATTCTATGATTAATTATTCATAAAATTTCATTGCTTTCTAAAATGTGGGGCTCAAAATGAAAGAGGTCTAGGTGACATCATCGATTTCACTACATCGACTCTCTCTTTTGGCCATAACTTAGCTGCAAACTCACACCCAGCTATATTTGACAATTTGGAAGATAGGCCAGAACCTCATCTATCGGATTCTATGGCAAACTCAAATTGGAACGTTTTTGCAGTTGAATTATTAACTAAAGCGAAAGTTGATGAAGAGAAATCGATCAAATCACACTTCTTTCATTCTGAGTCCCTCAAATGGCATCCGAAGTGTTAAACATTGAAAAAAATTGTAGTTTTACGTCAATGAAATTTAGATTCTGCATTTTTGAATTTCAAACTTTTAAAATTTTAGACCATTGGATTTTTGTATTACATTTGTTTTTTTTTTATTTCTCGCTTCATACTTCAGGATTTTACATGTTTGAGTTTTTTTTAAAGTTTTTTTTTATTTTAGATCTTCCGGTTTTAGATTTTTTAAAACTTAGCTTTTTGGACTCATGAACTTTTCAATTTTCCGACTATGATTTTTTCTGGATTTTAGATTTCAAAATTTGCACTTCGGACCTTTGAACTTTAGATCCTTTGATTTTCGATTTTAGGATTTTAGAATTTAAATTTTTAAATGTTGAATTTTAGATTTTTGGATGCTGGATGAATCTAAATTTCCAAATTCAGAGTTTTTAATTTAATTTTCCATTTCATTTTTCTTTCTATTTTGGATCATATATTTTTTTTTATTTTCGAATTGGACTGAAATTATGGATTTTTGAATTTTAGATTGCTGGATGTTAGATTCTCGGATCATTATATTTCAAATTTTATAATATGAATTTTTATCTTTGGAGATTCAGATTTTTTGATTTGCATTATTTTAAACCCAAAATGTTTGGATTCCCTATTTTGGAAAATTTAGATTATCGAGTTTCGAATTTTGATTTTTGGATTAAATTTTTGAATTTGATAATATTCAAGATTTAGATTCTTAGCTTATACTTATTTTGTATTTTGAATTTTTGGATTCTGGATCTTTAGACTTGAATTTCAAACTTCTTAAATTTTTTATCATTGGATTTTTATGTTTAACATATTTTTTAAATTTTTGGTTTCATATTTCCGTAATTATTGTTTTCAGTATTTCTGATTTTTTTAAATTTATGTTTTATGTATTTTTGGTTTATTTTATATTTTTAGTTTGAGATTTTTGAACTTTTAATTTGTTCTCTCAATTTTGAAAATAAAAATTCTTGGATTTAATATTTATCGAAATTCAGAATTTAAAATTTAGATTTTTATGGATGTTAGATTTTCGTACCTTGGCTATTTGGATGTGATTTTCTTTAAATTTTAGTCATATTTTTATTGTTTTGAATTACAGATTTCTGTGAATTCGTTTTTCCGTATTCTTGAATTTTAAGTTTTATGTTTTTGGTTTTGATTTGAGTTTTTTGAATTTTTTTGGATCTCATATTGTTGAAGATTTATAATTTCCAGTTTTAATTATCATGAATTTTTAATTTCTGTATTTCAGATATTCAAATGTATTTTTTTTTGGAAATAGATATTTTAGAATTTTTTTTCTAAGATTGAATTGATTTCTTTAATGTTAAATTTCTGGATTACACATTTCTGAAATTTCAAAGTTTTCAGTTTTAATTATTTCCAATGTTGAATTCATAGGTCTTAGAATCTCTGATTTCTATTTTTGGAAATTTGTATTTAAGAGTATTTTTTTTTGTTTGAACTCCAAATTTAAATCGAATTTATTGAAAAAAAAATTCGGAGCCTAAATTTTTGGATTTTAAATGTTTTGGATTTAGGATTTTTAAATTTGGATGTCAAATTTTTGAACTCAAGATCGGAAGGTTTCAGGATATTTTATTCCATATTTTTGGATTTAGAATCCGGAATTCTCTTTTCGAAATTTAAATTTAATTTTGTTTGAATGATTATCTGATCATGGATATTTTTGATTTCATAATTTTCAAGATTTAGATTTTTAAATGAAAAAATGTTTAAATCTTAGATTTTTGGATTTGAAATCTTCAAGTTGAAAATGTTTCGAAAGTTAGATTTTGAATTTTTTTTCTGGATCCACATCTTTTGATGCTTAGATTTAAGGGTCGTTTGATTTAAAGTTTATGGAGTTGAAATTTTCGGAGTTGAAGGAATTTTTGGAGTTGAAGTTTTTTTGTCATTATAGATTTCCGATCATAGTTTTTTTTATTTCTCGATCTATGAATTTTAGATTCAAAAATTCTTGGATTTCAAATTATTTGAGTTTGAACTTTCGGTTTTTTTTTGCATTTTAGATTTGAGAATTTAAGACTTTCGGAGTTTAGATCACGTTTCTGAATTTTAAAAATTAAAATTCGGAAAATAGTTGAATTTTAGATTTTTGGATCAAACATTTATTTTAATTAATGGCTGTGTTTTGTTTTTGTTCTATATTTCCGGAATTCATATTTTATTTTTTTTTTCATTTAATATTTCTGGATTTATGAATTCGAATTGAAGTTTGGATGTTTGTATTTTAGATTTTTGGGTGTTCAATTTCGGGATTGAATTGATTTTTTGATTTCATATTTTAAATTTAGAATTTAATATTTTTGGAAGTTTAGATATTTTAATTTAAATTAAAATAAATTAAGATTTCTGGGTTTTAGATCATTAGGCCTTAAAATATTTTTGTACATTTAGATTTTTTTCAGACCATTGGAATTGTCGGATCATAGATTTGTTGGATTTCAGATAGTAGAATTTCGATTTGGGATTTTCGAACTCAAGATCTATAGTTTTTTGGAATTTATAATTTGAATTTTTTGATTTTTCAGATTCGATATACATAATTCGAAATTTATATTTTAGATTATATCAATTTTCAGGAATTAGATTTTCGGATCTTAGAAGTATGGATTCAATAATTTTGGAGATCCAGTTTCTTCAATTTAAATTATTTTGAATTTGAGATTTTTTTGATTTCATATTTTTGGAAATTTAAGTTTTTGATTTTTTTTTTAATTCTAAATCTTTGAGTTTCAGATTTTTGTATTCCTGTAGTTTGAATTTTCGTATTTGGATTTTTGTTTGAAACTTGAGTGTTTGAACTTAAAATCTTCGGATCCCATATAAATATTTTTATTATAAAATTTTTTGTTGGATTTAAAACTTTCGGATCTAATATTCTAAAACAAAATCACTTTTGTAACATTTTTGAATTTTAGAATTAGGATCTCTTGATTTTATATTTTTGAAAAAATAAATTTTTGATTGCAAAATCCTTCGATTTCATGAATTTCAATTTTTAATTTTTTTATTTTCTGATTTTCATATCACCAAAGGTCCATATTTCAGATCAATATCCTTGGTTTTTTTCATTATATGTCTCGAGTTTAAATGTTTTCGGAAATTTAGATTTTCGAAGTTTTGGTTCATTGGGTTTTTATTTAATTGAAAATTTTTATCTAAAATTTTCTCAATTAGATTTGATTAGATTAGATTTTTGAACTTCAATTTTTTTTTTCATTTTTAATTTTGTGATTTTGGTTCTTCTATTTCTTAGATTTTAGGATTTACATTAATATTTTCGATATTCTAGATTTTTTTAATCTTGGATTTCTCTTTCATTTTTATTTCTGATCTAGGAAGTTTTGATTCAATAACTTTGGATATTTAGATTTTCCAACTTTAATTGTTCTGAATTTCAAATTTCTGGATATTAGATCTTCGGATTTCGGATTTTCGGAAATTTGTGACTTTGGTTCTTCTATTTCTTAGATTTTAGGATTTGCATTCAAATTTTCGATATTGTAGTGTTTTTGAATCTTGGATTCCTTTTTTCATTTTTGATTTCTGATCTTGGAAGGTTTAATCTCAGAATTTTGGATATTTAGATTTTCCAACTTAAATTCTTTTGAATTTCAAATTTCTGGATATTAGATCTTCGTATTTTGGATTTTCGGAAAATTCTGATCGATTTTTTTTAATCTTTGAATTTTATATTTTAGGATTCTCAGATTCCTAATGTTTGGAGTTTCAAATTTTATTTCATTTTTTTGTTTTTTATTTAGATTTTTATTAGATTTATTCGTTTTTTTATTTTGAGTTTAGATTCCAGAATTCAGATTTTTTTTATTCTTCTATTCTATCAAATAGAACTAATATTTTTTGAAATTTAGTTTTTTGAAATTTACATTTTTGGATTTGAAAATTTGGATCATGGATTTTTTTATACTTAAAAAAATTGAATTTCGATTTCAAGCTCTTCACTTTCTTGAACTTTTGTTTTTCAATTCTTGTTTCTTGGGTTTTATATTTCCTGAATTTAGGTTTCTGGATTTGATACTTTTAGATTTTGCTTTTAATAGTTTTTTTTAATTTTAGTTTTTTAAGTTTTAGATTTTTGAATTTCACATTTTTGCAAACTTTTATTATTATCTATTTAAGATCTTTAAATTTAAGATCCTTTTGAATTCTAGAATTTTGGATTTTAGATTCATGGATTTTAAATTTTAGATCATCGAATTTCAGAATTTTGAGATTTTTGGTTCCATATTTCAGGATTTAGATCTTTAAATTTATTTATTTTTATTTTTTATCACATGTTTCTGAATTCCCTTTTTTCGGAAATTTCGATTTTTCAATTTTAGGTTTCTTGAGTAATATATTTCGTAGTTGATATTCTAGATTTAAGATTTTTGAATTTTGGAATTGAAAAAAAAAAGATTTTTAGATTTTTGAATTCTTGGATTTTAGTTTATAAAAAAAATCGGATTCTGGATTTCGGATTGCTACATTTTTAGAATCTTTAATTTTGAAATTTCAAATATTCAGATTTTAGATCTTTGGATTCCCCGATTTTAGATATTTTTGGATTTTCGAAATTCATTTTCGCGGAATTTGGAGCTTTGGAATTTGTATTCGTGGCAGTCAGATTTTTGAATTAAAAAAGTCGTGGGTTTTAATTATTTTTATTACAATATTATACAATTCTGAATTTTGAAAGATTGAAAAATTTTGAAAATACAGATTTTGAATTATGGATGTATTTAATTTCAAACTTCTGTATCTAAGGGTGGGTTTAGACTAGTGATATATTCATGTGAAGAAATATGATGAGATTTATAGAAATCGCATCAACCGTTTACACTAGCGTGAACTTCTATAATGAATATATTCATATCTTAGGTGAATTTATTCACCTGAAGTAGAACTGCATCCTACTTTAGTGATTTCTCACCAGTGAGAAATTCACAAGCGTTTACATATGCTGAATTTATTCAAGTTATATATACCTCGAATAAGTGTATCATATTTATTCTCACCCGTTTACACCTATTTTCACGTGAATAAATCCATCTATAGCTATAGATCTCCCTAATGTAAACCCGCCATAAGACTTTAGAATTTACAGTTTTTTTTGCCTTCCAATTTTTATTGTTTTGTTTTGTGTTTCAGAATTTCAGAGTTTGGCTTTTTGATTCCTTTTAATTTTAAGTTCTTGGGTTCAATATCTGGGTTTAATTTTTTTTTATTTTTGAGTTTTGTACTTCTGGATTTCATAGTTTTGCATTTCATAATTTTGTATCCAATTTTTTCAAAATTATATTTCAAGCTCTTGGATTTTTGAGTTTTAATATCTTGATTTAAAATTTATGAATTTTTGGTTCCACATTTCACAATCGTAGATTAGTGAATCTTTTACAATTGTATTTCAAAACTTTGGATCCAAAGTTTTTATTTTTATGAATGTGGAATTCAAATTTATGAATTACATATTTTTCGATTTTTTATTTAATTATTAAATTTTTTACGTTTTTGTTTTTATATTTCTGGATTTCTGATTTTTAGGAATTTCTTTTTGGGTTTAAAACATTGAACTTTTTACTTATTTCGGTCTTTCGAATTCAATTTTTTTAATAAGATTTTTTGTTTGTTTAATAATTTAGAAATTTTTATTTTTGCGATAAAAAAATTAATTTTAAAAATTTTTGGGCTCTATATTTTTGGTGATTTCTTTTCCTTCTTTCCTTTTTTGATGCAGTTGCTAAAATTTCGAAGTTTTCTAAGTGTACAACTTCGACAGTAACTTAATTCTTATATCTTTTTCTTTTCAGGTATCCGACATGAAATATGTTTCCGGAAAGCGTGCACGCCATATGAATGGCCTTTTAACACAGTAAAATGGTAATGTATTTTTGCCAGCATGTTTTTTTTCTGACAGTTACTCAACCATTCAAAATATATTCTCCAGAGGCATTTATCCTCAATGATATCAATTCACACTCGGGTAAAAAGAGGGAAACGCAAAGGAATGAAAAAGAAAATTCACGTGGTTATTAAACAAATATAACAAACCCATTCAACGGAAAAAAAAGTTCCCTAATCACCCGAACAAAGGCAATAATTTTCTCACATTTTTTTTTGTTATCATGATTCATACCCATGGCCACTCATCCCATATCGAATGACATTCATTTTCCCTCGGCACCGAGTGTCCCCCGGCTAAACTCGGCGACAAAATAGGCGGATTACAACATTCCTAGGTCGGCCGAAAACCGTTTCGCTACACACTTTCTGTGAACTGCGCTTAATTCATACAATTTTATGAGCACAATAAATTTCCCCTCGCTCTCTCGTGTAATACATGGCAGGGCGGAAAATGGAAAACTGAAAATAAGGATACAGCGCATACAGTCACACTCACGTGAACGGGAATCGCTTGTCGCTTTCGCTGTTTGCATGTTACGCATGAAGTCATTAATATCATTCGCCCGGCGTTTCGCAGGCCCATGATATGGCCTCAGTCTGTTCGGTTTGGTTCTTTTTTTCCTGCGTGTTTGTGTATGACTGGGCCAAGCCAAACCGAGGAGGACTCTCCCATATATCGTTATAATTCAACGGCATGTAGAACACATCCATGAAAAAAAAAGTTGACAACTAGACTTGAGGAGAGCATTTATTCTTCACGGTAAATTTATGCCCCGAGTGGGCCAGGGAGAAGCATAGCAAATTTTCGGCACGGTGGGAGTTATGTTTTCCATAAGTCACGTGCGGGTGTCATCTTTGGGTCCTTCGGCTTCTGATAGGTTGTTGAGTTTTGTTGGCAGAAGTGTTGTTTTTGCTTTCGGGCTTTGGCTGGGAATATATATTGGAATAAATAACGCACCTTCTTCGGCGTGAGGCTGCAAAATGAATTATGATGACGATGGCAGAAAAAACTTGGGCGGGAAGCCAGTTTTTCGGCCGAGTTTTTGTTTTATCCCCATGCAGCCATAAATCTGCTGACTGACCGTTTCAGAAACGGAGGAAAAAATTATCTATAAATAAAATGCTTTTAAACTCGTATGGAAAAATCTCTCCGGCGATTGCGAACCCAACAAACCTATTACCGAAGTCATTGAACCTTGCTCAAATTTGTTATTGCTCATCTGACATCTCATCTCGAGTCAGCACAAATGTGGTCTCGTCCCTTCTGGCTATTACTGCTGCTGCTGCCGCAATAAGACGCTTCGAGTGGCCGAAATTGCTCGACCGAATTACATCATACTTAACCATATGTGTCAATATGACGTAAAAAAGCACTAAATTAGATTTCCACCCTCGCATCCTACACATAAGAAAGTCCTGTGAATGAATGAGGGGATGTACGAACACAAAAAGGGCCTAGCACAAAACCATCGGATGGAATATCCTTCACAACTACGAGAGAGAGAGAGAGAGAGAGAGAGAGAGAGAGAGAGAAAGCACGGATTCTTTCTTACTTGTCCGTGCGATTTGCGATGCGGCGGTTTCATTGTTGGAAGAAAACCCACCGAAAAACTTTAAGTGGGCAACCGAGGAAAGACGAAGTATGACGGGAAAGTTGCCACTACATCAATCTTGTGCAGTTTCAAGTTTGCTGATGCGAAAGAATAGCGCAGAGCACAATGAGTCCAAAAAAAGAGGAAAAATCCAAAGTTTGATCAAACTTTTTCCCTTTTTCCTGCCACCAAGGACGAACGAAGAAACAAACAACTGACAAAACGGAAACAACTCGTGTTGAGGTTGCCTTTTGACTGTGCTATCTGCGCGCTAGGAGAAGGGAAACAAAAACCGTCGGAGTAAACTAGCCTTCCAAACGTTCTGGGCATGATTGAGCCCTGATCCAGCCCCCTCCCAAAAAAAAGTGCGCCTAGCTCAAGTGGTAAGGTCACATAGCCGAGCCGCCGCCGGCGAACGAACGAGTTTGATGAATGCTGGTGTTTGCAGTTTTCCAAACGTGATGTAAACTTTTCCCGGGCCGAACTTTGTCGTTCGCGTTATCGCTATCGCCGTCGCCTGTGGGTTTTTTTCTGCTCCCACGATACGTGTACGACAGGATTGGGAGGATGTGCAGGAGGGAGGAAGGAAGAGTGTAGGTCAGCGGAATGCGGCAGGCTAAATTGTGGATTATTTCTAGTAAATCTGCAGTGTTAACAATCTAATGCAAAGAACTAGATTTACTTTAGAATTATAGAATCTCATATAACAATGGGGGTACTGCCTGATTTTCGAAATTTTGCCACTGAATGATTCAACATTTATCAAATAAGCTGTCAGCAAACATTTATACATCGAGTTTTTTTGTCTTTTCAAATTAACTACAATGTAATGTACAGGGTTTTCCATTTCGGGCTTCCGAAAGTATACAGCCCTGCGCTGACAACCGTTTGACATAGCTGTCAACCAAAGCGTCATATCGTTAGTTGAATGTCTGCCATTTCACAATATGGATCGTTTTAGCATCGCACAACGTGTTAATTTGGTTTCAGCAGGAAACCAAATTAACACGTTGTGCGATGCTAAAACATCGAATGACATGTGGTTTCAGCAGGACGGCGCCACGTGCCACACAACACGACCGAACATGGCCATATTGCGAACGAAATTTGAGGGACGCATAATTTCGCGTTTTGGTGATGCCAATTAGCCGTCCAGATCATGCGATTTGAATCTGCTAGACTTTTTTTTGTGGGGTTATGCGAAAGACCGTGTCTATGCCAACTCTCCGCAAACTCTTGAACATTTGAAAGACAACATTCGTGAAGTTATGACCGAGATACCGCCCCATATGTGCCGAAAAGTCATCGAAGATTACCTGTTCCGGATCAAGGTGTGCAAGGAAGCCCTAGGTGGACATTTGAATGATGTTGTATTTCACACATAATGGCATAAACCAAACTTTAATTTGAAATAATAGTTTCATCGAAATTCGTATTCTAAGTGTGTTTTATTTCAATTTACTTTCGGAATTCAAAGTTGGAAAACCCTGTACAATGCACAATGGTCCAGGAGATGCATTCAAGTGGAAATTAGCATATGAGGGGCTTAGAATGTAAGGGGTGTAAGTGACTTGATCGATTTCTCTTTATCAACTTTTTCTTTAGTTAATAACTCAACTGCAAAATCGTTCCAATATAAATTCGACAATGTTGTAGTCCCAGTTATTTGAGACATATTTGTAGAATATAGTTTATCTCTCTCTCCTAAAATAATCGTTATAGCACCTTTTTCTAGATTACTAAATTCTAAGTTAGTTTTATATTTCGAATTCTACATGCAAACTGTCTTCGAAAGACTTGCAGAACTTGTCGATATCTCAACTTCACTCCAAGTTATTGATATTTCTTTCCAAAAAAATACGCTCTCTTCAATTGTTTGTTATTCTTCCTGGGGCAAACGTAAGCAAAGTTTATTGGCGGCCTTTGAAAGAGCATATTTCACTCTACATGATGTGTGACGTTCAAAACTATGTCATTTTTCGTGTTTGAGTAAATTAAAATTGAAATCATGAGTTTTTGGGTAAAAAACCATCAATAACTTTGAGTAGGATTAAGATATAGACAAGTTCTCCATCGCAAAATGTTGGTATCGATAAGCTCTAAAAGTCGTATGAAGACAATATAGAAGTTAAAGCAGAAAAACACGTTTTTTTCATGGTTCAACACCCTAATGCAACTTAGAAAAAAGCGCTAAATCGATTATTTTAAAAGATAGAAAAAAGCTTTGTTCTACAGAGTTGTTTAAAAAACTGGGGCTACAACATTGTTGAACTATGTTTATCTCTATCTATAAAGATAGAACAGTTAGATTTTTCATTTCATCGACACTTTTGGTCACCCTATTTTTGATAACATAAAAATGAGCACTCCATCATATGTAACAACTTTGTCGGAGACAGTTATTGTCTAAAGAATAAATATCTCCCACAAAGTTGTTTTTAGCGCTTTCTATCTGAGTTGCATTAGGGTAACTATGAAAGAACGGGTTTTTTGACGTAGGACTACGTCTTTCATCTCTATACCGGGGTGTAAAATCAAAGTTTCGAAAACGAAAGCGTTACGCCGGAGTCCGAGATTTAGAGCGTTAATAGCTCCTAAACAACTGAACGAAATGGTATGATAAAAACTTCATTCGAAAGATAAAATGTCTACGCGTTCTATACTTGTTACTTTTTGAAAAAAAAATAAGACTTTTTTTAATAGTCTTAAAATTGCTTTCAAAACAGGCTATTGAAATCACCAATCGGTATATAAGCGAGCGCCGCTCGGAAATCCACTCAGTTCTAATTGAACAGCGATTGGAGCATGTTGTCGCTGTTGAGGTGAAGCTCTTCGTTTATCATGAAAGCGCGGATGAACGGTGTCACCAAGAGCCTGTTTGTGCACCCTAGGCCAGAAGGGAATCCATCAGGAGGAGAGTGATGCCACAAACGGTTCCCCGGGAAAACATCGCTACACACACATACACGCGCGGAATTCTTTCCGTTTGGATGCCATTCAGCATCGAGAAAGTTCCGGATAGATCTAATCATTTCTGGAAAATAATCTGCCAGTTCCTCTGGGAATTTAAAAATACATTCATGTGAAAGAGTTTATTTGAATGTTTTCTGTCCATGTAACACTGTGACCAAATATGTTTCAATCAAGTGCTATTAACAGGTGGTTATCGAGTTAGTATTAACCACTGGTGGGCTTCCAGTATCGAGGAAAATGTGGAAATATTATATATACATTCATTCAGAATGGATTTAGATTCAACTTCAAACAAATGATCTCTAAATCAACGATAGTCCTACGTCATCCTTGCGGTTATACCATAGATATAACCCACTTCCTGTTTTTTACTCGAACTTTTATATTTAAAACTCTACATCGAAATGGTCTTCGTACGACTTTTAGAGCTTATCAATACCAATATTTTGCGATGCAGAATTTGTCAATATCTTAATCCTGCTCAAAGTTATTGATGGGTTTTCATCCAAAAACTCATGATTTCAATTTTAATTTACTCAAACACAAAAAATAACATAGTTTTGAAAATCATATATTATATAGAGTGAAATCTGTTCTTCTGAGTTCCGTCAACAAACATTTTGCCCCAGAAAGAATGACAAACAAATGAAAAGAGCGTGTTTTCTGGGAAGAAATATAAATAACTTGGAGTGAAGTTTAGATATTGACAAGATCTGCATCAAAAAATGTTTGTCTAAAAGTCTTTGGAAGACAGCTAAAAGTCTTTGGAAGACAGTTTGCATGTAAAATTGGAAATATAAAAGTTAGAGCAAAAAAAACAGTTTTTTCATGATGACCCTAACGTAACTTAGAAAAAAGCCGCTATATCGGTGATTTTAAGAGATAGAGAAAAACTTTGTTCTACAAAAAACTCAAATAATTGGAGCTACAACATTGTCGAACTATGTTCACCTCTATCTATAAAGATAAGAAAGTTATATTTTTTATTTCATCGACAATTTTGGTTACCCTATTTTTGATAACATAAAAACGAGCGCTCTATCATGAGTAACAACTTTGTCTAAGACAGTTTTTGTCTAGAGAATAACTGTCACGCTCTAAATGCTAATTTCCGCTTAAATGCATCTCCTGGACCATTGTGCAATGTTATAACGTTGTCAAAGAAAGTTACATTTTTTTAAACAAACTATTGACGGATTTCGCGTCAACTCGCCTACGGTGTTGGCAGCAACCTTTAACATTTTAAGAACCGTGAAGAAAAAGGTATTTTCTCTCGGTAAACGTAATATAATTATGATTTGCACTTATTTATTAAACAGTTTTATCTAGCTTGACCCGTTTGTATGTTTGTGACTTTGTAACTTTGTAACTTTGTCTGTAGCGCAGTATCAGGCTAGGTCCCGAAAAATCGATTTTCGGCCAAACATTTTTTTTCGAGTGGACACCAGATTTGGACGTTTCATGCATTTTTAAGTTATTTGGCATCGAAAAAAAAATTTCGATTTTTCAAATTTCCTTTACTCCCTTCTTGGAAGATTTCCGAGAATGAAAAAATCAAAACTTTGAACGCTTTGAGGCACCCCTAAATCATGTCCGATTGAGCTGAAACTTTGCACAGATCATTTTTTTGGGCCAATAAACGAAATGTAGAGGAAAAGGGGGGGAATTCGGACCACCTAAGCAAATCGCCTAATATTTCCAAACCAATACGATCTAAATAAAAAATGTCACATTGTATACTGAGCTACACTTGTTTTCTCTCAATAAATAATGTTTAAACATTATATAAAACTTCAATCTACCAAATACATCATAAAATAAAAGAGATGATTTTTGGACATTAAAATTTGATGCGGGGTGATTTGGTCCATTGTGTGTTTCATCGAGAAATACATATTTATGTTTATGTGAAGTATTTTGGAATAATGTTACAATCAGTAACAATGTTTTGGAATCGATACAAGGTGTCTTGGCCAGATTCCAGACCAGGAAAGTTAGATTAACACCATCTCGAATTCTGCATGAATCTTTTCACTGTTGATCACTGTTGAAAATACACTTTTGATGCTTGGTCAATAAAAATCCGTTCTCGATGGCCTGCGTTGCTCTTTCAAGCTCCTCCTTCTTCCAACGTTGTCTGTCCATCCTCTTTTTGTAATTCAGCGGCATCTGGAATCAATTAGACCAAAGAAAAGTCTCAAACCTGTAGGACCAATTCACCCCACAGAAACGTGTCCATGTCACCCCACACAACACGCAAAAATTAAAATGCAATTAATTTCATTTATTGTTATCAAACTAACAGTTTCGCTGCATCAAATTCTTCCTTTTCTGTAGGCGAACAGAACTTTACTGCACAATACACGAAAAGTTTGTTTGATTAGCGGGAAACACCTTAAAACCACTATCGGAAAACTCACATTTTTTGACGATCAAAGTGCTTGCTGTGTTTATGCTACCGTTTCCCTCTACTTGTGAAGTTTTTTTTAGTTTTTTTTACTTTAGGTACATGCGGCTCAACAATAGAAGGAAATGACATTATAAAAAATCCAAGTTGAGCCGTAATTTTTGAGATAAAGGGGTGGTCCAAATCACCCCATATGACCCAATCACCCCGTGTTACCCTACATGGTCTGTTTTTTTAAATTCGATAATGAAATTTTTCCCATACATCGATTGCCACCCTAATAAAGGGTGTGTCACATCAAATTGCATCACGGAAAAAACGCTGTAGACATTCGCCCAGACCGATCCTTTTGAAAATTTTAGACAGTAAAATAAAAACTATTAAACAACTTTTGGCATTTTCTTTTTATTCATACTTCGAGCCCAAGCCCGTATGCTCGCACCTTCCTCTTTACCCCGTCCATAAGGTCAGGTTGAAGTTTTTTTTGAACAGAAATCCATTTTCACTTGATGTCCGCCTCCGATTTGACAACTTTTGGGTTCTTCCGGAGGGCCTGCTTCATAATCGCCCAATATTGCTCTCTATTGGGCGAAGCTCCGGCGCGTTGGGCGGGTTCATTTCCTTTGGCACGAAGGTGACCCCGTTGGCTTCGTACCACTCCAACACGTCCTTTGAATAGTGGAACGAAGCGAGAAACTGCCAGAAGATGGTCGGGCCCTCGTGCTGCTTCAATAGTGGTAGTAAGCGCTTCTGTAGGCACTCCTTAAGGTGAACCTGCCCGTTTACCGTGTCGGTCATCACGAAGGGGGCGCTCCGCTTTCCGCAAGAGCAGATCGCTTGCCATACCATGTACTTTTTGGCAAACTTGGATAGTTTCTGCTTGCAAATCTCCTCCGGAACGCTGAATTTGTCCTCTGCGGAGAAGAACAACAGGCCCGGCAGCTGACGAAAGTCCGCTTTGACGTAGGTTTCGTCGTCCATTACCAGGCAATGCGGCTTCGTCAGCATTCCGGTGTACAGCTTCCGGGCTCGCGTCTTCCCCACCATGTTTTGCCTTTCGTCGCGGTTAGGAGCCTTCTGAACCTTGTATGTACGCAGGCCCTCCCGCTGCTTGGTCCGCTGGACGAGTGAACTTAACAAATTCAGCTTATTGGCGACATCCCGGACCGAACTTCTCGGATCACGTCTATACTGCTTAACTACGCGCTTGTGATCTTTTTCACTGACGGAGCATCCATTTTTGCCGTTCTTCACCTTCCGGTCGATGGTTAGGTTCTCGAAGTATCGTTTTAGTACTCTGCTGACCGTGGATTTGACGATTCCCAGCATCTTACCGACGTCCCGATGTGATAACTCCGGATTCTCGAAATGAGTGCGCAGAATCAATTCATGACGCTCTTTTTCGTTCGACGACATTTTTCCAAATTTACGAAAAATTGACAGTGAAGCATGGCCAACGTGATCTATACTTACTGATCTTATCTGATTATAAGCGAAAGCTGAAGATATAATTCCTAAAAATTAAATTTCTACAGCGTTTTTTCCGTGATGCAATTTGATGTGACACACCCTTTATGCATATTCAATAGCAGTAAATGATGTTATTCACCCTCTCTAGAGTTTAAAAAGACCTGTGAAAAGAATGGCCATGAAAAAGGCTAGTAAAAATTACACATTTATTTTATACTTTGCTAACGGTGACTTTAAATATTGTATTTTCCTTAAAAACCTCTGCCACTTCGGTGTTCGATTTCGATATCGATGGGAAGAACCTGATGAATTTAGTTTTGACTAGATTGAAATGAAAGAACACCAGAATGTTTTTTTTCTTTAACTTCACTCAGTTTTAATAGTTATTTAATTCAGCCATCTCATTTGCTCTCGGTCTGTCAGACCTATGCGCGAGTATAGTAAGGGAACAAATTGCCTTTTTTTGCTCAGCTATTTTTGATATGGATAACTCTATTGGTCAAATATAAATTTAGATGGTAAATAAAGCATTTTCTTCAAAAACACAAATTCTCGGTATATATTTGACAGAATGTAGATTCCGCTCCCGAACATATTAGTTACTAGCTGACCCGGCAAGCTTCGTCCCGCCAAAAATTTTTTTTTGTTATCAATACCTTCCAACATTCACGTTTCCTTACTATGAGCAAGTTCATGGGTCCAATCGCAGAACTGTTCATTGATTGATCTTCTATTCGTCTCCGTTGAATTTATTTTTTACTATAAAATTCCTAGTATTTCTAACAAAACTCATCATTACAATATCAGATTATTTTCAGACACAATTCTCGTTCAAGAGTTTTCAACCACTTGTAAATAACATGTTTCACCGTTACATGGAATAAATGTTTTATACAGAAAATATGATAGAATAAAGACAGCCCTAAATCGGACAATCCCTTCCTCGAGCTCTGCTCTTATCAACATATCTGGCGATCCTTTTTTTTTGTATAGATAGAAAAAGATATAGGAGTGTGATTCATCACATTAAAATCCATTTCCAGTTTCGAACAAAGAACAATTTCGCTAGCGCCAACATCAAATGGACTAACAGCGCTTGCCACTATGTAATTGTAGAACATATGGGAATTTAATTTTCCGAATTTTTCCTTTTTATACTTCAGAGTTTTCCGAAAATTTTCAATTGTCATGTTTGGCTGGAATATTTTTGGTTGAAATATGTGTATTATTTTTATGGGACCCCCTCTCTATTCCAGAGGAGGGATGGGTGTCATACCATTATATAAACATTTCTCATAACCAAAAACCCTCACATCCCGAATTGTGCTTGATTAGCTTTCGAGTTATGCAGAAATTTGTATTTCATTTGTATGACAGCCCACCATTACAGAGCAGGAGGAGTGTCTAACTACCATAGAAATATTTATTGCATACTAAAACCTCCACGTGCCAAATTTGGTTTCGTTTGCTTGATTAATTTTCGAGTAATGCAGAAAGTTGTGTTTCATTTGTTTGGCAGCCCTCTCCCCGTTAGAGAGGGGGGAGGGGTCTCAAACTGTCACGAAAACCTTCTCCGGCCCCAAAAACCCCTACATACCAATTTTCATGTCGATCGGTTTAGTAGTTTCGGAGTCTATATGAATCAGACAGACAGACATCACTCCATTTTTATATATGTAGATTCATATTTGAAACATTGCATCAAAATGTGAAATTTCTTCAACCCGTTTTCTTTGCATTCAAAAAGCTGTACAATGGAAAGGTAGCGTTCAAAAGTAGGCTTCAAAAAGCTCTGAGACTGTCTGGGAACATGTTCACCGAAAAACCAAAATCCACGCAATGTATGATCAGGGATATGTTCATGATAATGTGTGTTAACGAAATTTCATGAATAAGGAGCATAAAAATAGTAACGACAAAATACACTATGACCTGCGCCCATATTTATTCAACGAATTGCCGCTCACGTGGGTACCGTTACGACAAAACGCAATTACACGATTCTGTACTACCTCCGGAAGATCATTCATCTTGCGATGAAAGCAGTTTCCCTCAAGAAAACCCCAGGCCGTAAGCCTGGCAAGGCACGCTTTCCCCCTTCATTCGCTTTGCTCTCGTCCTCCTTATTGACTCAATTTCCCGAAGCGAGGAAAACCTCACCTCCGCGGCCCAGTCGAATGCGTGTGGCTCCGGAGTGGCCCTTTAATCATCTAAATTAAAAGGCTTTGTTTTTCGCACTCGAACTTTGATGTGGAAGACTACTTCTGTGAGAAACAGCGCTGAAAGAGAGCTCGTGCCTTCCGCAGAAATTGATTGACGAACCACGGAACGCACTTTCGTTCATTTGCAGCCGGGAAATTGATTAACGCTGAATGGAGTGGAGGATACGAGTGGAAGATTCCATTTATGTATGCTCCACGTCCATCGATTGAACACTATGAACGCCTGCCTGCCTCATCGACTATCGAACGGAATACACGTTCAGTCGAATAAAGTTTGGTAACAAAGCCGCCCCGGGTCTCAGTCGGTACCTCGTAAAATATTCAAACGGAAAATATCCTGAAATGCAGTAAAATATATTCCCTCACGAGTGCGAGACTCTCCGAAAGTACAAAATATCGTCGGAGAAGCATATCACGCATTTAATGAAATGTGATTCTTTACGAGCCGTATACAACACATTCGGGCTCCATAAGCCTCGCGCAGGAAAGTGGGTATCCCCATAAAAAGTGATACCCCGGGAAGTGGCTCGGAATTAAATTGGCACACTTTACTGCCCGAATATGATCCGGTGGAGGCCTTTTTCTGCGCCGTGAACACCATATGGCGCGCCACTTTCGATTTCGATACTTTCGGAAGCGAGCGGTGATCGGAAAAAGAAACAATGTCGGGAGGATGACCTTGTCGGAGTATCGCCGAAATTTAACAGGCAGTTCCCGAACGGGGAGCTGCCTCCCAGCGCGGGGACATAAAGCCACAACCGAACCGACTTGTGCGTCGTAAAGCGGTAATAGCTAATGCGGGGGAAATTGTTGTCTTGTGGTGGAAAATTTGCTCCATCCCGGAGAACAACACCGGTAATTCCGCGAGGGGTACTTTGCATACACAAAAATGAAAAAAAAAAACGCGCGCGGAAGGCTTGCGTCATAGGCGATGTGTGGGAGGAGAAAAAACGCGACAGCGACAATATATGTGTTCATGCCTACGCGCCTACTCTTTCCGGCAAGTGTTCTCGGATACATTTTTCAAAAAACTCTCCAGGGAATTCCAGCTACTGATCGTAAAAAAAGTCGAATCAATATTTTGTGCCGGAGGTGCACACGTGGTTTGCGCTACGCCGGATGTGAGCTTTTGGCTTTTCGGTCTCGGTAAATGGTTCTGTAGTAGGGGAAAGTAGGTAAAGACGGACACTGCGGGTAAGATGGACACTTTTAATATTTCATTAACTAAATTTTTTTGAAATATTTTAGTTATGCAAATACTTTCAATAAAGTGTATCAATACTTTCGAGACACACTGTTGATTTCCAGCGAGCGAACTGTCAAGCTTGTAAACAAAACAAAAATTATCTTCGCGGGTGCACCATTCGATGTAATTTTTACTCCGTAGAAAATAGCGAAAAGTTCGTGATTTTACTATAAAGATGCCTACAAATTACAAGCGCTAGAGTAACCGGCAGTCATGGACCGCTCAGCAGTTGGAACAAGCCATTAAGGCTGTAAAAAGTGGATCGCCGGTGAAGACAGCAGCAAGAAGTTACACAATTCCAAGATCCACACTGATTCGCCACCTCACAAGTCCAACTGTATCAACTCGGCTAGGACCTCTTGATTCCGTATTCAATTCTCAACAAGAAGAGGAGCTGGTACAACATCTGTTGGATTTGGAAAAGAGGTTCTATGGAATAACCATGACTAATGTTCGAAAGCTTGCTTTTGATCTGGCCGAAAAAAATTGATTGCCACACCCGTTCAACAAGTCTACCAAGATGGCTGGAAAAGCTTGGCTAAGCAATTTTCTGAAACGAAATCCCAAATTGTCGTTCCGTAAACCTGAAGCTACCTCTGCCGCCCGAGCCAGAGGCTTCAATAAGCCAGCAGTATCTGCGTTTTACGATTTGCTGGAAGAAGCGCTGAAAGATCCCAAATTGACGCCAGATCGTGTTTTGAACGCCGACGAGACTAGAGTTTGTACCGTTAGTATTTGTTTTGGCATTGTAGTTAGTTTAAAAATCAGTATAATTTTTTATTCATACTTTCTTGCAGGTTCCCCCGAAGAAGTCTAAGGTGCGGCATTGAAAGGCAAAAACAGGTTGGTGGTATTACATCTGCGGAACGCGGAGAAACAGCTACGGCAGTAATGTGCATGTCCGCAGCCGAACAGCACCTTCCGCCGTTCTTCGTTTTTCTTCACATGCGGATGCACGAAGCTTTGAAGAAAGGGGCATCACGTGGAAGCAAATTTGCCTGTAATGCATCGGGTTACATGACGGTCGAAATATTCAATTAGTGGTTCGATCACTTTTTGGAGCATGTAAAACCTTCTGAAGACAGTCCTGCCTTGCTCATAATTGATGGCCACTCGTCGCACACGAAGAACCTAGCTTTTACCGAGAAAGCTAGAGCTAACTTTGTTAAGGTTCTATTTTTACCACCTCACACTAGCAACAAACTTCAACCGCTTGATGTATCCTTTATGGCACCTTTCAAGACGTACTACGCACAGGAAGTAGAGCGTTTCCTACAACAGAATCCAGGTAAAGTCGTCAGCCAATATGACGTTGCCGAGCTCATGAAACCTGCATTCATCAAGGCGGCTACTACGGAAATTGCTGAGAATGGGTTCGAAAAAACAGGAATTTGGCCATTTGATCGCAATATTTTTTCCGATGATTACTTTGCCCCGGCCACGGTGACTGATCAACCCGATCCTGAGATTCTTCGTGAAGAAGAGACGTTTCGATTGCATCTTGAAGGTGCGCCTAGTCAATCGACCGTAAATCGCATTTCCTGTGAGGATAAAGAAGTTCAAGTGCTTCCCGAAGACATCATGGCTGATTTCGCAGAACCGGACAGCATCTCAACGGCCAATAACCCGGTGTTTGAAATATCTCCGTCGATCATACTTCCGTTACCGAAAATGGTCACCCCGAGAGTCACGAAGAGAAAACGCCAAGCAGAAAAGGCAGCTGACATAACGTCTGCTCAATACGCTGACACTTTGAAGAAGGCGAAAGCATCGATAGACATTAAATCCATCAAAAAAGAAAAAAAACAACGCTCTTCGAAGAAGCCTAAGCAAAATAAGGGCAAAGGGGACACCTCATCCGATAATATATGCGAGAAATGCGGAAGCCAGTTTTCTGATTCAGATTTCGGGACAGGTTGGACAATATGCTTACAATGCCTTTCATGGTTCCACGCTGAATGCTTTACTTCTGCTGCAATTATTTGTCAGAACTGCTCTTGATTCTTCTTTTTTTCTTGTTTTTTATTCCCACTGAAAATTGAATTAATTTAAATACTCAAATGAACTTAAACCATCGATGAATTGTTTTTAATGCTTTATAAATAAACTTTCGTTTTGAAATATTTTTAAGTGTATCATTAAATTTTACAAATGAATTATCGTCTTCCTAGGAGGTCATTTAAAATATGCGTGGACTGGTTGTTGGCTATTTCAGATCCTTTTCCTTCCTTTGCGAGGACAATGGCCTGCAAAAACTCCAGAAATTTTTGCATGGAGTGTATGGATTTGACCTCTTCTGTCGTTCCCTTCCAAGGATGAAACTGTCCACGAACAACATGAGTAGCCTTTCGAATCGTAGCGTAATTCAAGAACACTCCCCAATGCTGAAAACACTGAAATACGTACAAAAACTACAACTTTTCCGTAAGTGTCCATCTTTCCCACCTTAGTGTCCGTCTTACCCATTCCAGATGTCCGTCTTTCCCGACCATGTGATGCATTTTTTTCAACGACCCAGAATACATCAATGTTGGAATAAATTTACTAGTATCAACGGTAATTATGATAGAAAAGGACCTGAAGTTTCAATTTGTACAACAACTGCGATCATGAAAGCTATATATGTGTAAAAATTGAGATTACACCTTAGGGTGTCCGTCTTTACCTACTTTCCCCTAACGGTGTCATTTCATGCGTTATTTTAACTTGGACCGCAACATAAACTAAGATATGTGGGTGAACGTTTGTACGTTAACGGCGAGATGAAGAATAGAAGGCGGGAAGATTCACGGGTTTTGGTTGTGTTGAACTTTGATTGTATAAGTAGCCATGAAGAAAGGAAGTTCACACATCAGGCATACCAGCCAGTTACTCAAATAGTGCAACATTGAATGTGTCAACGAATAACGTTGTTCCAAAAAATATTTGTCGCATTATAAAAAGAAACAGAACATGTCACGAACTAAAATGTTTGAATTTATCTTTGATTTCTTCTTGTATCAGAAATAGTATTCTAATGTCTACTATGTTTGGATTTTAGAGCCACTTCATGGAAGTTTTTCTCTTGTCAGCAATTGTAATTACTTTTTTCACAATTAGGGTGCTGAACACTTCATTCTTCTAAAACTAAGACACAAGCGGAAAATTTTTCGTCTCAATCTAGGTCATACGGAGTCAATTAAATTTATGCTTCAAATGCATTTTACATGAAAAAAACTTGCAACCTTTTTTCCCATGCACTGTCAAATGTTTCTCCCTCAAAGGAACAAAAGATTCTGTGACTCTGACTTACTGACTTTGTTCATTTACGTTTTTGGTCGACGTAACGAGAAGCAAAATTGAATTGAAATTAAGTTTAGAACACATCAATAATGCTGAAATTTCAGTATCTGCTAAAATGTCAGTTGGGCCCTTATGACTTTGAACGCTAGCATTGATTAAAGAAAAAAAAACTAGTTCATTCATTCCATCTGCTTATTTTTACTTTCAAAAACAACACTTTTCCTATGATTTGAGATTTAGAAATCTTCCCACCTTTCATTTTCCACCTCGCGTCAACAGTGTGTCTTTGACAGCTTCCGAAATTGACAGAAATGCAGTAATATAAGGTAAATGATGTTGATTTGCCCAGTCGAAAATCTGATCTTGGTTTGTCCACTTGTTGAATGCTCTAGTTCAGCACACCTGTGTCAAATCAGGTATTCAAATGTTTCCAAACAAATTAATAAAATTGACTTTTTCATGATTTACAGTAGTTTTACAAGATATTTTCACGGATTCACATGTTTTAAAGGTTTTCTAATGTCCACCTTCTATTGGTTTCGACGCGCCCCTCATTCGATGATTATTTGGTCCATGTTCAGATTTTTTTTTCTGGATTATAACAATTACAAATATTGTGAACATCAAACTTGCACAACATTTGTTTCATATTTTTATATCCAAATCATGTATTTAATGCATCTCGATGACGTCAATTCTGATCATGGTTTGTCCGATGCACTGATGTTCGTCCACATGATTACTATGGCAGCCGCTAGGCGCGCTGCAGTTTGTTTATGTTGTACTTCGCGCGAAGCAGAAATAAAATTTCTCTGTGCAATATTCTGAAGAAAGCTTTAAGGGGATTTTCTAGTGTGGCGACACGAACTTTGGACGTTTTTTTCGAGCTCCGTAAAAATAAAACAAAGAATATTTTTACCATCTATTGTATCATTATTTGTTCTTCTATCTTTTAACAATAAACCAAAAATTGAACGGAAAAAAAATATCCATAACTAAAATAGTTCAGAGCTGTTGAAGTGAGTGGGTTAAAAGAAAGTTGCGTCACGGCGTACACGATTCCAGCTTTTCTGGTTATCTGAAACAAAAAAATCGAACAGATCCTGAATCAGTAAAGATGCCGCTACCGCATGAACCTCGGACAAGTCAAAACATGTTTTTTGACTAAATTGTGGCCATTTGAAAAACAAAATGCGATTCAAAACGATTTTTTTACGTTTCCCAATTTTGACATAGGACTATGTCTTTGATTTCTATATAGGAGTGTCACTCTACGAAAAATGTAACGATTTATTAAGAGTTTTCAAACGCATATTACTCAAAATGGTTATTGCGACATATGTTGTGTTATATATCATTAGACAGAAAATTTATCCACTATTTTTTTTTGCTTGAAACATAAACAATGATTATACAAAAAAGTGAACAATTCGACGATTTAATTGAGTATGTTTTCTTTCGATTGCACTATCCACTCGCTTCCTCCCCGACGCAATGAGCAATCTTTTTGCCTGAATTCGGGCGTTAGCTCATTATGTGAGTTAATGCGTGAAATGAACTATTCTCCATTTGCCGAAAAAAGGCATTAATTTTATATTATATTGTATGTTGTCCAATCAATCTGTGCTCAATTCATGTTTTTATCGTATAGGTCTCACTACTAACAATTTGTGTAATTGTGGTCCAGGATGTCATAATATCGAGTATGTTGTTGGTTATGTGAAAATGCAATGAATGAATTTAAATGGCTGCTGATTTAGTAGATCGAAAGGGTATACCCACGTAAATCAGATTATGATAGCTTGAGTAGTCGCGATCTTACAGGGCTATAAAGTTATTACAACGGCAATACTTTTATACCCCCAAACATTTTTTCACACCAGATTTCGTATCGCTATCACGGTCTACAATAGCGGGTACAAATGCAACACTTTGGCTCGGTTATTCAAGACTACATTGGAAGATATCCCTTCATGTCGCCAGCTCACTAAACTTCTACTCATACCGTTTCATGATTAGACAAAATGTTGATAACTATTTGCTGTGATAACTACTACCATAATGCATGAATTGACTTAAATTGAGATTTGTTTGCAATTGAATTCGTAAATAGCTTGATTCATTCACTATTTTAATCAGTAATTTGATTAATACACAAAAGATAGCACTGCGCAGCGGCGATATCGTACCTAATGAGTAACATCCGAGGTGGGATTAATGCTAATTAAAGAAATACAATTGATTACTAAGCCAACAGCAGTCCTACGTCAACCTTGCGATTATATCATAGGTATAACCCATCTATAGTTTTTTGAAAAAGAAATTTCGAAAAAAAATTAAAATTAAAAAAAAAATTGTTTTAATTTTTATTTTAGTGCAATATACTAAATTGAGATTTCTACTATCAATAAATGGACCGTTCGAAGCTATCTTTTAGCCAGAAACGTTCAAAACTGGCTAACAAAAGAGGTTTTGTGTTCCATCAGGATAACGCGAGGCCACGGATTTCCGAGTTATCAATAATCGGGATGTTTTTATGCATCCCCCATATAGTTCGGACCCGGCACCAAGCGATTACCACCTTTTCTTGGAATTGCAAAATTTCCATAGTGATAAGAAATTGGGATGGAGAGAACATTGTAAAAATCTATTGCTTATAAGCTTATCGCTTATAAGCACCAAGGCCTCTATGATAGAGACATTATCAAGATACCCTTAGAATGGCAATAAAACGGTGCATATTTGACCCAAATCGGACAATCCGAAGCAAGTTAAAAATAGTCTTGAATCTCACCCAAAAATAATGGATTACTTTTTCCCCAACCTGATATATTGATGACTATTTTGTTTAGAAGTGTTGAACTATTGAAATTATCTATATGGTGTACATGCAAACATGCAAACAATAATAAATAGGAATGAACGACAATACTTCGATCCGTTATCTTCGTTATCCGATATGAAATAAGTGATAAACAACTGTTACCGAGAAACAACAATGAATTGAACGAAACACAGAATCTCATTGATGTCCGAGTGCGAAGAAATTTTCAAACTTTCAGTATTGTTGTATGTATTCGTCCAAATTACATATCATACCTGTTGTCGCAATCGATGCAAAACTTCCAGTGGAAACATTTTGTTCAGCCAATTTCACGATCAACGCAAAACGAACAATTTATTGCAGTTGAAACTCGCCCAGTTACCGAACTAATACTGTATAACAAATTGTGCCTCACCGCTGTATTAGGTGCTCGATGTCGGAAGCATGTACAGAAAAAAAAGAACAATTTTCTTATTTTATTCTTTTTCTTATTGAAAAATGGGTGGGTTATATCTATGATATAACCGCAAGGTTGACGTGGGACTACTTTAGCTTAGTAATCATTTGTTTGTATTGATTAAATTGAATTGAATGAAATTGAATGAAACAATAAGAATTGAACTCAATATATTTGCGTAATGAGTAAAAAGTTTGAACAAATGCCATGTCTCTAGTGTCTACATGATTTTACCAGGTACAGGTCGGACTCGATTATATACAGACTCGATTATATGTGATACGATTATTTACAATTTTGGACTCGTTTATTAACCTTTCAACGTTCAGGTGTAATTTAAGTGGCTATTACATGTACAGTGCGGTAAAAATCGTGTTTTTTGAAGATTTCGCTTGAATTTTCACCAGGAATTGTATATATCGATATTGCAGCCAAATTAAGGAAGAAAGAAATTAGGTGTCAATAAACAAACTGTAGAGCGGTTAAAAAGCTTCAATTTAATTGATAGAAACAATCTAGTTAAATATAAATTTTAAGGATGAAATTAATAATAACACATTAAAAATTATTAACTTTTAAGTTTTTCACTTTCAAAATGTTCCACTATATATTCTATACTAAATTTTCTCATCTTTCAAATGAAAGCAACAGAATCGTCTTCTGTAGCGTACTTTGTAATGTAGCGTCAGTTTGAGGCAACAGAGTCCGAAACTATAAAAAAAAGTTCTATAACTCTGTCATTGTTGAAATTCGAACATATGCGTAGAAGGATTTTTCATCAAATATAATCGTCTATTACCTCCTGTGAGAATCGGGATAAATTTATTTTTTTCATGAGAGAAAGGTGTTTTCTGACTTTGAGGGGATGAATCGAAAATCAAATTCCTCTTTTATATTGGAAAAAAAATACATGCAAAAAACGAATAAAAAAATTTTTTTTTCGACTCGATTATATATAGGATTCGATTATATACAGTAAAAAGAAGCCTGTGTTGAGAAAACATATTTAGTCGGAACAAAAATGCTCCCGATTTGCATGTATTTGCAATTCCAATTTCCCCTCGCTCCATGGATTAGAAGTCTGTGTTAGGGAAACACATTTCGGTGGGAACAAAAGTTCCCCCTACTTTCATGTATTTGCAATGTCGATTTCTCCAACGCTGCTTGGTTTTGAAGTCTGTGTTAGGGAACACATTTCGGAGAGAACAAAAGTCCCCCAACTTTCATGTATTTGCAATTCCGATTTCCCCAAGGCTGCTTCGTTTTGAAGTCTGTGTTGGGGAAACCGTAAAGCGGGCCAATCAAAACGAGGCAGTTAGGGCGTATAGATAACGCTTAACATTTTACAGTTATTCAATTATTTATCTAATGGAAAATAACATTTTATTAATTGTGATAGACGCGTAGAAATATTCCCTATCAATTGATGCAAACATCTTTCCGATCCAGTAAGAAATGTTCGAGTTATAAGTATTCGAAATCTTGCATTTTTTCCTACATTTCTATGTTTAGGTTTTCATTCTACCCCCCATATATTCCGGTTAGACGTAGTACCACGTCAATACCGCGAGTGGTCGCAGAGAAATCCGACGTAATTAAAACTTCCACAATGGATTCCGGAGGTCCATGTGGGAATATACAAATATATCATACCATACTGATGTTCTTGGAATAAATCTTTCAATTGGATAATAATCTTTAACATACGATTGAAAGAATGTAAACCTGGTTTCAAGATAAAATTGAAATGGTGATCAGACCGACTAAACGCTTGGCCTGATCGAATATAATTTCCCAAATCTCTATGGTGCTCTTAATGTTTAGAAAGCTATAGTATTTTTTTCTTCTTTATCGTAGTGACTTTCAACACTTTTGGCTGGTTTGTCACTTTAAAGGGTGTGTCACATCAAATTGCATCACGGAAAAAACGCTGTAGAGATTGAATTTTTAGGAATTATATACTCAGCTTTCGCTTATAATCAGATAAGAGTGTATAGATCACGTTGGCAATGCTTCACTGTCAATTTTTCGTAAATTTGGAAAAATGTCGTCGAACGAAAAAGAGCGTCGTGAATTAATCCTGTGCACTCATTTCGAGAATCCGGAGTTGTCACATCGAGACATCGGTAAGATGCTGGGAATCGTCCAATCCACGGTCAGCAGAGTACTAAAACGATACTTCGAGAACCTAACAATCGACCGGAAGCTGAAGAACGGCAAAAATGGATGCTCCGTCAGTGAAAAAGATCACAAGTGCGTAGTTAAGCAGCTTAGACGTGATCCGAGAAGTTCGGTCCGGGATGTCGCCAATAAGCTGAATTTGTCAAGTTCATTCGTCCAGCGGACCAAGCAGCGGGAGGGCCTGCGTACATATAAGGTTCAGAAGGCTCCTAACCGCGACGAAAGGCAAAACATGGTGGGGAAGACGCGAGCCCGGAAGCTGTACACCGAAATGCTGACGAAGCCGCATTGCCTGGTAATGGACGACGAAACCTACGTCAAAGCGGACTTTCGTCAGCTGCCGGGCCTGTTGTTCTTCTCCGCAGAGGACAAATTCAGCGTTCCGGAGGAGATTCGCAAGCAGAAACTATCCAAGTTTGCCAAAAAGTACATGGTGTGGCAAGCGATCTGCTCTTGCGGAAAGCGGAGCGCCTCCTTCGTGATGACCGGCACGGTAAACGGGCAGGTTTACCTTAAGGAGTGCCTACGGAAGCGCTCACTACCACTATTGAAGCAGCACGAGGGCCCGACCATCTTCTGTCCGGATCTCGCTTCGTGCCACTATTCAAAGGACGTGTTGGAGTGGTACGAAGCCAACGGGATCACCTTCGTGCCAAAGGAAATGAACCCGCCCAACGCGCCGGAGCTTCGCCCAATAGAGAAATATTGGGCGATTATGAAGCAGGCCCTCCGGAAGAACCCAAAAGTTGTCAAATCGGAGGCGGACTTCAAGAGAAAATGGATTTCTGTTAAAAAAAACTACAACCTGACGTTGTACAGAACCTTATGGACGGGGTAAAGAGGAAGGTACGAGCATACGGGTTTGGGCTCGAAGTATGAATAAAAAGAAAATGCCAAAAATTGTTTAATAGTTTTTATTTTACTGTCTAAAATTTTCAAAAGGATCGGTCTACTGGGCGAATTTCTACAGCGTTTTTTCCGTGATGCAATTTGATGTGACACACCCTTTACTTCCGTTTCGAAAGAATGTCGGGAGTGAGAATTGAATTCGTGACCTTTAGCGTAGGAGATGACAAATTTCATGCCAACTTGTCTTAGGAGTTTTCTAACAAAAACTTTTTCATGTTTTCTTTGAAAAAATACAACTAATCCTAATTTTGTTTAAAGTCAAGATAGCGATGAAGTGTATTCAGCAAAGTTTTAGATCTTCTTAAAATATGAACTTTTGTCGAGGACATCAACTTTCTATCTTTTATAGTTTTTGGAAAATGTATAAGTAATTTTTGTATGAAGACTCTTGAAAAAAATAATGTAGAGGTTTAGAGGTTTTAGGGTGCAATAAATGTTTCTATGTTGGATGGACCTTCTCCTCCTTTCCTAAGGAAGGGGGGGGGGTTAGATCATGCTGACATGCAAAAAAAAATATTTTTCTCTAAAAAATGTGTTTTTAAAACTCTGAGAAAATTCATATGAATAGCTCTTGGAATTCCCAACAAACCACCTATACATCGGAAGATTAACACATTCGATGGAAAAAGTTTTTCGAACAACAACTTTTTTATGTTTTTATTTGGAAAAATAGGATTAATGTTCAATTCGTAACATTTTTATGTATAAATTATCGCAATTTACATGCTCTGCTAACTTTTTTCTATTTAGAAACATGTCAAAAACATGTCAAGAATTTACTCACAAAAATGCTACGAGCAAAACATTATTTTTTTTAGGAGTCTTCATACAAAATTGACTTATATTCCAAAAACTATAAAAGATATGAATTTTATGTATTCGACATAAAATGTGATTAAAATGTTTTATTTCCAAACCGGTCCGAAAACCTTTTTAAAGAGATCGAAAGATCCTTTGTACATGTTTGATTAGCTTTTTATTACATAAAGTGGAGTGAAACGCTGCAATAGAAAGTGGTGAAGTTTAGCGATTCAGTGTGTTAAGCGTTCATTTTTGCATATTTCCTGCACGGACACGCGCAAATATTTATGTGTGTGTGTGGAGTGCAGAGCAGTTTACTGCGAGAATATTGGGCTGCATTAGAGAATGAAACCCGCATTTACACCAGTGACGTGATGAATACAATCAGGCTAAGTCTCTTCATGTTATGCTCTTTCTCTTGTTCTCTCTATTTCTCTTCATCTGTAACTCTCGTTTGCTCAGATCTTTCGTGACAGTAGAGGTCCGATGGAGAAATAGGCAGTGTTATTGAGAATTGTTGGATATGATTTGGCAACAACAAGTGTGTTCTCGCAAAAAAAAAGCTATTTTTGGATTCCAACAAAGTTTTTGATGGCGGACTTCATATGCTATTACGAAAAAATGCTTTGCTGGACCGTGGAAAACATTTGATACTTAAATAATAAAGCAACGAAAGGAAAATTTTGAATATATTTTTAATTTCGTATGTTCGTTTACACTTGCACTATGAATAATTGAGACAGGAGATATTGCGCGTGTTTTTCCATACACTCTCCCAAGAGTCTAACGGTTTTCTCTCGTAAGAAATGTCGCGCAATGATGGTGGTGTGCATAATTTAAGGTGAAGGTGGAAGCTAGCCATTGTAGTAGTATAGGTAAACCCTCGTGTAAAAATGGGGTAATAGTGTTTGTGAGAGAAGAGCAAAGCACACGTAAATAGATCAATTCACTTATCAGACTGTGTGGCGCTTCATTGACACGAGTCTTTGAATACATTTGAAAAAAAAAACAAATAACAATTCAATACTAAAGTAAAATGTATGAACGATATGTTCCGATGAACAATTGCAAATATAAATATATATATAGAAGGTGCATTTGCATATGATTCTGATTATACGCGAGCGTAACATGAGCAAATTTATAACACATGCGAATTGGGGCACTTTTGGTATTAACAAGTTCTTCCGCATAGTAACTCGATGTTGATAATTCCTTAATATTTTCCTTCGTTGATCGTATTGTTTTCACATATTCACGTTGGAAAGCCTTAACCCTTCTCTTCGTTGGCCGAGGCATTTAGATTGAATTTAATAATTTTCCGTTTACTGTTTTTGAAAGCATAGGCAGCCGTGGCAGTGTTCCGAGCTCTGCAATACAATTTTCTTACCCAATGTTAAAGTTGCTAAAACTTACATTATAGACCCATTAAACGTAAAAATAATAATTGTATTGATATCAACACAATTTTGTTCTATTGATTTTCATGACATGGGACGCTATGACTCCGGAATAACATTTTATTGAGTGGTTTTTATAGCTGTTTCGATGATGTTGTTTGGCATCAGTGTCGAAAAAATAACGATGCTTCCACCAATACAAACAAAACCATTGCAGAAGATTGAAAAACGAAAATTTAACTTTCAGAGCACTTGCTCGAGTTTTCCGACGTTCTTCACTATACGGTGCGAAAGCAGATGAAAATTTAATATCTTGTGAGTAATCGATTAGAGTTTGGTTGATATTACTTGATGGGAAGTGTGCGAAAACGATCATTTTCTTCACACTGTTTCGCAATATTATTGATTTTCGGGCGAGAGGTGAGGGAGGGAGATGAAAGAAATAAGCGCCATTGTGGCAGCCATTTGTGGCTAGCTTCCACCTTCACCTTAATGTGCAATGTGTCAAGGAACGACGGAAGTTACTCAGGAAGAATGGAGATAAGCATAAGCAAAGCAAACAGTTTTGGGGAGCAGATGAAAAGGGAGTAGCTAGTGATCCCCGATTTTTTAAATTAATCGTTCATCAACTAATCGGATACTTTTTAACAGTTTGTTATTCGATACGATTAATCGCCCCAAATAATCGATTAATCGATCAATCGTTATACTGAGAGGGATAATTAGTTAGAATAATATTTCTCATTTGCTAGAAAGCCATCTGGAATCAAAAAAAGTGGTAATTCCGCTGGAAATTTAATTATTATCTTTTGCGCTCCCCTGGACTTGTGGACAAAGCTCAATTCGCGTTGACGGCATTGAGATTCATTTGCAAGTTTATGGGAGCGTCGGGGATGGTGATTGGAATTCAGGATAAAACTGCAGCGGCCGTACGTTTTTTTTCTCTGGGTTTGAATCGATTAATCGACATAAATTATTCGTTTGCTTCGATTATTGGTTGCACAGTGTTCGTTCGATTTCTGTGGGAAATGTTCTATTAATCGATTAATCGAACGATTATCGGGGATAACTAGGAGTAGCGTTCCGGACTGAAGTGTGATACAGAAGGCCTCATTACGAGCGTCGCTTCGCGGTGAGGGCGAGATAATTTGTATGCAAGGTTATATACACTTCATCGTGTTTCACCGTGAGGTGATGTTCGTGATCAGGCTCAGAGTATGTGTGATGAATTACAGAACATATCGCCGGATCGGTTGGTCTTGGAGGAGTTTTCTCGGTTACTTTATCAGGTCTCTCACTATTGGATCTCCGCCAACGCGATTGAATATCGATGAAAAGTATACTAGAATATACTAGAATATATTAATATAATATATTATACAAAATGTATCCCTCTCCTTCTGTTTACTTCTCAGGATACCTAAACATAATCTCTGCCGCTAACACATGAGATTTTCGGATTTTTGTTTTGTTTTGCGTCAATTGTTCGCATTTACATAATTACATCACTCACCGCAGTGAATCCTGGTTTTTCTTAACCATTCCCACTAACAACAATCCCTCCCATGATAAACGCTAGGGAACCACGCTATAGAGGCGACCCTTCTGGCCTTCGGGCGGCGAATATCATACTAACATTCCTTCCCTTCCCCTGGTGACTGTAAGGACGTGACCGGCGTCGTTATTGACCATTTAAAGCTCGAATCACCGAAAATTGCACAACGAGAATGATTTGCTAGTCCCAAGCGTCATTCTGTGTGTTTTTTGTGCAATTTGGTTGGTTCAGGTTAATCACGGAGAGCAACTACGAATTGTACAGCCTACCCAAGCTCAAGCTCAAGCTCGACGAAAGTTCATGTTTTGATAAAATCTAAAACTTTGCCGAATACACTATATCGCTATCTTGACTTTAAACTTAGGATTAGTTGTATTTTTTTCAAAGAAAACATGAAAAAGTTGTTAGAAAACTTTTTCCCTGTAAAAGTGCCCATCTTCCGATGTATGGACGACTTGTTGGAAATTGTAAGAGCTATTCATCTATTCATTCTATATATATAAAAATGGAGTGATGTCTGTCTGTCTGTCTTTGATTCTTATAGACTCGGAAACTACTGAACCGATCGACATGAAAATTGGTATGTAGGGGTTTTTGGGGCCGGGGAAGGTTTTCGTGATATTTTGAGACCCCTCCCCCCTCTCTAAGGGGGGGCTGCCATACAAATGAAACACAAATTTCTGCATTACTCGGAAATTAACCAAGCAAACGAAACCAAAGTTGACATGTGAAAGTTTTAGGATGCAATAAATGTTTCTATGATGGTTAGACAGTCCTTCCCCCACTCAAAGGGGGGGGCTGCCATACAAATGAAACACAAATTTCTGCATTACTCGAGAATTAATCAAGCAAATGAAACCAAATTTGGCATGTGGAGGTTTTAGGATGCAATAAATGTTTCTATGGTGTTGAGATACTCCTTCCCCCTCTCTTAGAGGGGGCTGCCGTACAAATGAAACACAAATTTTTGCATTACCCGAGAATTAATCAAGCAAATTAAACCAAATTAGGCATATGGAAACTTTAGGGTGCAATGAATGTTTCTATGGTGGTTAGATACCCCTCCCCCCTCTCTTAGGGGTGGCTGCTATACAAATAAAACACAAATTTCTGCATTACTCGAGAATTAATCAAGTAAATGGGCGGGACGAAATTTGCCGGGTTAGCTAGTATATATATATTTTTGTGCTCCCGTGGCCGAGTAGTTAGCGTCATAACTAACATGCCGGGTGTTCGGGTTCGATTCCCGTTCTGGTTGGGAGAATTTTTCGTCAAAGAAATTTCCTCCGACTTGCACTGTGATCACGCGTATTCTAGAGCTTGCCACTCAGAATGCATTGCAAGGCGTGTCATTTGGCATAGAAATCTCAACTAAGTACTAATAAAAATGACGCACGTAATACTACGTTGATACGGCGAAGTTCCTCTAGGAACGTTAGTGCCATTAAAGAAGAAGAAGATATTTTTGGGAATTTAAAAAAACTACGTTTTTGAGAAACATGAATTTGAATTTTTTAAATAACTTTTTTTCCAGCGAAATTTTTTTTCAAAAAAAAAATTGGTGTTTTTTGTGGAAATTCAAATAACTTCCTTCATTTCACCCCTTGACAAGAATTCTGTAGGTATCATAGTTTTTAAGTTATAATTTTTTGTAAAAAAATTTGGCTTTTTTCAAAACGTCTAATTTTTTTTCGAATATTTCAAGTATGCAAAGTTGCTTAAATGACCCATGTCTTCACAACTACAACGTTTCACTGCTATCTGAGATGGTGCTGCCAACGGCCAGTCGAGTTGGCATGAAATTCGTCAGGTACGGATGTTACCATTATACCAGATCGCCTCTGACGCTTTATCCAAAACATCAACATTTTGCAAAGGCACTAAAACACTCATTTAGTATTCTTCTTTAGTATACAAATATTTTCATCATTTTCATCACTTTGGAATCCAAATAGCATGTAGCAGTCTAGACAGGAACAAATGTGACATGATTACAGCAAAAAATAAGCAAATTAATCACAATTTTTATAAGCTTCTATAATCCCAAAGGAAAGTCCGGAACTTCCTCCCAAAATGCAGTACCACAGAACGCTGCTCTGTACAAAATAAACGAAGATCGATTGCCGGCGTAGCGCATGAAGGGTTTGATTTGTTATGTTCATAAATTTGATTCGATCTAATCCAGCATATCCCACGGGCATAAATAAACAATACCCTCGCGTTGTTCATACGAAGTGCCTCTGCTGCTTTTTTTTTCCTACGCTCTCAATTATCGATTCCCCCACAGTTGCCACAGTTGAATCGATTCGTGGCTCGGAATCATTCCCTCGATTTTATTTCATGCTTTCTCGAATCTGAGCCCTGCCTAATCAAACCCACGCGCAGTGCTCCCCACTCCGGAGCCAGAGCAGCAAACATAATTCCGTTAACGAATTTGTCAAACCGTCGTCCACTCCACTCCACTCCCAGACCGATTTTTGTTTGACAAAATGTCACATTGTTTCCGTTCGCCGGCTCTGGAGTTGCGTATGGGAAACAACAAATACTGGTTCGAAAACACATCAATATCGGAGGCGAAATGGGACAAATCTGGGTCGGACACTCGGCAGTGTTGAAAAACAAAAGACACCAGGAACGGAGAGGACCCCTCCTCCTTCGGAGTGATGTATCTGAATTTGACACTCCCTCAAGCCGTCCCCACGTTTGTCAGCCGGACTGCTCACGGAGGTCAACGCTTGGGGGGGGAGGCCGGCAGGAACCAGAGGTAACGCAGAGATAGAACAATTCATCAACACACCACACCGTTGTCTGTCGTCCCCTTGCCTGGCGGCAGAGACCCCTCAGCGCTTCCGGAAAACAGATATCCTTCTCCCGGGGGAATTCAACTGCGAGCGAGTGCCACACTTTGCCAAAAACGATATGATATTCGTGACCCGAGGGAGGTGAGGGAAGGAACCGGGGCACCGGGGAACTGGCTGGCAATTTATTTATTTCCATCATATCCATCATATGGAACAGTGCGCTGTCAGTGACAGAGAGAAGGTGACCAGGAGCGGGAAGCGGAAATTTTTAGCACAATTTGCTTTACGGGTAGGTGTGGGAGGACAGAGTGTGGAACTAATGTGGTGCTGATGGTCCAAAAGTGACAATCGCCAATCGGTTTATGTATTCCGGATCGAAGAACAGCGCACATACACACACAAACACCCAGATTGTGCCGGTCCAAGGATAAGCAAGCAAGCAGTTCTGCCACCTCTTCCGGAATGTTGGTCCTTTTCCGTTGAGTCGTGCGGTTTCGTTTCATTCTCTGATGCCGGTAGCGAACAATGACGGTAGGAAGGGAAGGATCCATAACGAGGGGAAGCCGGGCGAGATAGCATGTGTTCGATTTTCCGCCTGTTGGCCACACGGAAGCGAAGCGGGAATCCGGTGAAATGTGAATGATAAATAAACAAATAAATTTGATTAATTTCTCTCGACTCGTTCCGTAAATTGCACCCTCCCCCATTTTGTTGGGTTCTGTCCGTGTGAGTGTGTGTGTGTGTGTGTGTGAGTATGTGGGTTATGTTGAGTTGTTTTCCGACAGGAGTATCTCACGCGGCTCCAGCCGGTTTTCAATCGCGTGGGTTGCCACGGAAGACAGGCGGTTTTCCTTCCCGTCACGCCAGACACAATTTATGAATCATTTTTATCACAAATGTGTTTACCGTTGTCACTTTTTTTTGGGGGGTATGGCGTACATTTCGCGTTTCCCTGGCACTCAAAGTTAATGTATTCGGGGAGCCATGTGTTTAATGAGATATATTTAAATGAGCGTAGCGTAAAATGAATTGCTGAAATTGGGCATTTCTGGGAAGTGTTCAGATTGTGGTAAGACTCAATAACACGGAGCGTGAATGAAGATCATTGTTCATGTTTTTTGATTCCTCACAATAATTTATTGATTACTCGAACCAGGGTGACCGGTTGTATTATTTGTTCACAAGATTTTATCTAAAAATTTCAAATAACATTTTCTTATACAGGGTTTCAGGGTTTTCCAACTTTAAATTCCGAAAGTAAATTGAAATAGAACACACTTAGAATTCGAATTTCGATGAAACTTTTATTTCAAATTAAAGTTTGGTTTATGCCATTATGTGTGAAATACAACATCATTTAAATGTCCACCTAGGGCTTCCTCGCACACCTTGATCCGGAACAGGTAATTTTCGATGGCTTTTCGGCACATATGGGGCGGTATCTCGGTCATAACTTCACGAAAGTTGTCTTTCAAATGTTCAAGAGTTTGCGGAGAGTTGGCATAGACACGGTCTTTCGCATAACCCCACAAAAAAAAAGTCTAGCGGGTTCAAATCGCATGATCTGGACGGCCAATTGGCATCACCAAAACGCGAAATTATGCGTCCCTCAAATTTCGTTCGCAATATGGCCATGTTCGATCATGTTGTGTGGCACGTGGCGCCGTCCTGCTGAAACCACATGGCATACGTATCCATATCTTCAATTTGTGGCAAAAAAAATCGGTTAACATGCGGCCATAGCGCTCACCATTCACAGTTACCGTCTCGCCGTCCTCATTTTCAAATAAATACGGCCCGATGACTCCACCAGACCATAATGCGCACCAAACAGCGACTTCTGGCGGATGCAATGGCCTCTCAACAATCACGTGTGGATTTTCTGAGCCCCATATAAGGAAATTTTGGGTGTTCACATAGCCACCGAGCTCGAAATGTGCCTCATTGCTGAAGAAAATTTGATGCGATAATTCAGCATTTTGCTGCTGTTGTTCGTTCACCCAATCGACGCATGCCCGACTCATTCCATGGTCACCACGCTCTAATTTTTGTACCAGTTGGACTTTATATGGATGTAGGTGCAAGTCCAAATGCAAAATTCGCCACAATGATGTGTTTGACAAGCCCAATTGCTGAGCACGCCGTGGAATCGAAACAATCGGGTCATCCTCCACACTGGCAGCAACAGCAGCAATATTTTTGGCCGAACGCACATTACGATGATGCACAGGTTTCATAATATACGGATCCAGTTTGTTCGAATCTACGCACTACATTAGCGATTGTGTGCTCTGTAGGCCGTCCATGATGACCAAAATCCGTCCGTAATGCTCGAAAAATATTTGCCGATTTTACATCATTTTTGTAGTATAATTTAACAAATTAACACGTTGTGCGATGCTAAAACAATCCATATTGTAAATTGGCAGACATTCAACTAACGATATGACGCTTTGGTTGACAGCTATGTCAAACGGTTGTCAGCGCAGGGCTGTATACTTTCGGAAGCCCGAAATGGAAAACCCTGTATGTTATGACTTTTTCCAAATACATTTTATTTCCTTTGTTTCGAAACGAAACGGTGTGTATAGTAATGACCAGTGGCGTCGAGTGAAGCTTTTGCCCCCTGGACATAATGAAGAATCGTGTGCTATAGCCCGGGCCCATCACTTGCTAAAAGTTGTGAGGAGCAAAAAATCGAAACTCGTCTCTCGAAATTTAACCGCGCGCACAATTATCAATGCAGTCAAAACTGAGCGGCACCAACAAAAAACATCACACCATGCAAAACCAGTCCAGAGAGAGATTTAGACGTTTTTTTGACGTAGGACTACGTATTTTATTTCTATATAGGGGGTCTCTCTACGTAAAATGTAACGAAAAATTAAGAGATTCCAAATGCATATTACGCAGAATCGTTCTTACGATATATGGTATAATGTATACCACTAGAACGCAAATTTTAACAGCATTTTTTTCACCTGAGATATCTGGAAATAGTGAAATAAGTGAGAAATTTAACGAGCAAAAGAGGTATATTTGCGAGCGAATGCAAAGGTAAATCAAGTATTATGGATTCTTTCTTTCAGCTTGATTCCATTTATTCTCATGTTGTATATTACACAATATCCATTTTTAGGCGTAAGAGCATTCCTATCTAATCGATACACATTTTTATCTATCATACAGTAGCCATTTAGGCGTTAGAGTATTCCTGTTCTATCGATACATAACACATGTCGCCTTTTTTGGCGTAAGAATATTTCTATTATTCGAATGTTCACAGTTGGACTGTTCACAGCGGGACTGTTCATATGAGGCTTCCATTGTTGTGTTATAAATAGCACCTATTACCGATGCAGCAGACCGTAAAATATAGTCTACGGACGAACATTATTTCATCGAAAAAGCTACTATTCCCGATGACTTAGAATAAGACTAATAATAACAATAAGACAATGGAATAAAAAGAATGCACAATACTATAGCTATCAATTAAAAATAAATCAACTTTATGATTTCATGTGTAAAGTACACATAAATCCATAAATTCATAACTTTCGAACCACTGAACCAATTTAGATGATCGACATATCAAATTGAAGCCAATGAGCTAGCCTTTTTTTTAAAAATAGATCTTGCAAAAAATAGATTTTATTTTCGTAATTTTTGACGTAGGACTACGTCTTTCATTTCTATACCGGGGTGTAAAATCAAAGTTTCGAAAACGAAAGCGTTTCGCCGGAGACCGAGATTTTGAGTGTTAATAGCTCCTAAACAACTAAACGAAATGGTATGATAAACACTTCATTCGAAAGATAAAATGTCTACGCGTTCTATACTTGTTACTTTCTGATCCAAAAACTTGTTTCAATAGTCTTAAATTTGCTTTCAAAATAGGCTATTGAAATCACCAATCGGTATATAAGCGAGCGCCGCTCGGAAATCCACTCAGTTCTAATTGAACAGCGATTAGAGCATGTTACCGCTGTTGTGGTGAAGCTCTTCGTTTATCATGAAAGCGCGGATGAACGGTGTCACCAAGAGCCTGTTTGTGCACCTTAGGCCAGAAGGGAATCCATCAGGAGGAGAGTGATGCCACAAACGGCTCCCCGGGAAGATCTCGAAGCAGCCGCTACACACACACACACATACACGCACGGAATTCTTTCCGTTTGGATCGAGAAAGATCCGGAAAATAATCTGCCAGTTCCTCTAGGAATTTAAAAATACATTCATGTGAAAGAGTTTATTTGAATGTTTTCTATCCATGTAACACTGTGACCAAATATGTTTCAATCAAGTGCTATTAACAGATGGTTATCGAGTTAGCATTAACCACTGGTGGGCTTCCAGTATCGAGGAAAATGTGGAAATATCTAATCGTTACTGAAAATAATCTGCCAGTTCCTCTGGGAATTTAAAATTACATTCATATGAAAGAGTTTATTTTAATGTTTTCTATCCATGTAACACTGTGACCAAATACATTAGGTTTTGTGATTTTTCAATCAATCGCAATCAACAGGATAGCTTCTGAAGATTATTCTTCCCCATCAGTAGGATATTTCCGTATCCAATATTGGATGCATAAAACCTTGTGCCTCCAACGTAACGCTCTCGTTTTCGAAGTTCTACAAATATTCATTCATTCAGAATGAATTCAGATTCAACTTCATACAAATGATCTCTAAATCAACGATAGTCCTACGTCACCCTTGCGGTTATACCATAGATATAACCCACTTCCTGTTTTTAATATAGCTTTTTTGTACTGTTTTCATGGCGTTGGGCTAGATAGCGCTATATTTTTTTAAAGCTGAAAACCATTTCCTCCCTTTTAACCACTACATAAATTCATAACTTATGAACTACTGGACCGATTTTGATTATCAAATTGAAGTTTATGAGTTAGTCTTCTTTGAAAAAATATAACTTGTTTGGATTTTTGTTTTTGTAATTATTGATTGAGCTAGTTTTTCATAGTTTTCTCGGTTAAAGATAGAGGGCGCTCCATTTTTTTATGTTTTTTCTGGAAAGCTGAGGTGTTAGTTTTCGTTTTTGAGTTATTACTTTTGCAAATTTAACATGTTTTAAGTCTTCGTTCAATATTCCTATGTAACTAGACTAGATTTATGCGACTAGAATCCAATCTTCCCACAAGTATGATATTTTTCAAAGAAGGTTAGCTTATTGGCTTCAAGTTTTATATGTCGATAATCTAAATCGGTTCAGTAGTTGAATTGTTATGAATTTTTGAAAAAGGAATTTTTGGATAGAAGGGTAAAAACGCTTCTTCGGACCACCGGTTAACTTTGAAAAATCATATCTCAAAAACGAAAAATTAACAAAAACGAAAAGCCTCTCCAATATCGAAATATGTAATGTAAAAAATCTTCAGCTTTCAAGAATAATATAAAAAATATAGCGCCCTCTAGTCCAAAGCCATGAAAACAATAAAAAACTACTACGATCAATAATTACGAAAATAAAATCCATTTTTCTTGCAAGTTCAATATTTTTCAGTGAAAGCTCATTGGCTTCAGTTTGATATGTCGAGCATCTAAATCGGTTCAGTAGTTCAAAAGTTAAGAATTTTTGAAAAAGTCTTTTTTGGGAAAAAGTGGAAAAAATTTATGCACCCTTATAAAAAAAAATTAAAAACGGGTCTATTTTTTTGCGATAAAGAACAAAATTACCACTTTTGGCGAAAATCTGAGAGACACTATATCGATTTGACATGGAATAACTATGTAACAAACGGCCCTTTTCATGGCCATCATTTGGAGTTTCAATAAAATTAAAATAACACATTTTTGTACAATGAAAAAAATAACATTAAAAAAAACAATTGTTCCGAACAATCACAGTCCTACGTCAAACTTACGTCCGTGCTCCTAGTCTCAGATCCTTCTACGTTTCGGAATGTATTGGGTGTACACGTAAGCTTTAACCCTTCATGAGGCCGTGAGAACTAGGCAAGGAATCGACTCAAACTTCAAAGAACATAATCCTTACATGAGGCATAACACATATTTACCATTGATAAACATTAATTATTTAAACAGTTGAAATATAGTTTCCACTGCTCGTTAACCCCAAAGACACTGTTTGCCGCTATCATGTATGTTCCCTTTATTGCGCCTTTGGTTATGTATAAATTTACTACTTAGTAATTTAGTAATTACGGTACCCGCGTAAAAAAAATCCAGTGCAATATCACATCTCTTCCTCAGCTCACATTTCTCTCTTATACTCCCTCAGAGCATATTACAGTAATTAGCTTGTTGCTTGTAACGGAGCATAGCCCTTATGACATTTAGTGCCACACCATGTCACGATTCTTACGTGGATTTTAGGTGTTGGGTTCAGGGGAAGCTCACCGGGCGGTACAACGGAACGGGGGTTTTACGGGCAGCGATTCGTGAATGTATTTCCCTATCTACTTAGGGAACAACAGTGGTACTGCACGTGCATCGGCAGTATAGTGTAAAAATCACACGGGAATCTTCTAGCAACAGCAGATGACTTCATTCGTGAGGAAAACCGAACTATAGCTACCAGTAACCAACGAAATTGTAGGAAAAACTACGGGTTTCCGGAAACGAGCAACACTCAACTTTTTACTTCCGTTTTACGTAAGGATAGTCCCATTTGATATCAATCATTAGGTGACATGTTTTTTTTTACGCGGATTTAACAATTAACGTGGCTTTTCTACGCGGATTGTCGAGTTAACGCGGATTTTTTACGCGAATTTTACAATTAACGCGGTTTTTTTACGAGGTACGTATCCCCCGCGTAAAAAAAACCTGGGTGTATTTCTAGTGCAGCTAAAAAAAATCTTTTTTTATATAGACTTGCAATGAAAAAAAAAAGAAAATTTGATTTTTTCTTCCAATACACCATTTGAAAAAACTAGAAGTTGGTTATATTTGTGATATAACCGCAAGGTGGACGTAGGACCGTTGGCTAAGTAATCAATAAGTAACACGCTGTTTGCAAAGCAAATTTTAAGCTATTGAAACAATTTTTTGAGTCAATAAGTATCGAAAACTTCTTGAACATTTTATCTTTAGTATGAAATGAATATTATGCTATTTCGTAGATTCGGAGCAGAATTATTAACGCATGAAGAAAGAATGGATCCCTCGGAATTACACAGCCAAAATAATACCCCCTTCCCGACAATTGGAACCGACGATCGATTGCGGCATGCGTATGCAAATAATTTTATAACGTTGCTTTCTTAAATGTGATTTCTTCGATATGGTGAAATATCCACTACACAATATCATACATTTCGTATTCTTCGCTATCAAATCCATAGTCGATGGCACCCATCAGTGTCGAATTATCGCCGATATCTCGATTTTTGCTAAATGCTCGGTTCAATTCGGCTGCAGAAACGAAATGGAATTGGGAGAGAGGAAACCATAATGCATAGGCGTGTGAGCGTGACCTTCCGCATCTCACATCACAATAACAATGAAATGGATTTCCTTCTTCTTTTTCTGCTTGAATTATACAGGCTTCAAATTCTGATAGTTCATTGAAATTCAAATTTCATTTCATTTTATTCATTGCTATACTTGTAGAGTAAGATTTTTTATCTTGTAAATTTCTACAATCGGTGTCTATGTTGTTCTAACCACATTATTTCAAATAAAAAAAAACTCTTAACTGATTACAATTAAATATACATATAAACAATTAAACAACTAAATATATCATATATGTCCGTTCCATTCTGCCTAATTCCTTCTGCCTATCCATTCCATACATTCACGATAGAATTTTGCAGCTGATTGTATAGTTTTAATGTAGGTTGGAAGCTGATTCCACAAAGTAATTGCACGAACGAAGAAGGTACTACTGTAGTGAGAGGAGTTATGTTGCGGTACGATGTAGTGTCTTACTCGAGAGCTTCTGAATGGTTGCAACTTTTCAGAGAGGTAGTTTGGACCTTGATGGATAATTTTGAATAAGGTAACACAACTTCTAACTTTAATGAAATCAAAAAATGAACAGCCCAGAAGCTGCTGTTGTAGGTGGCTTACACTGTCATATATTGATACGTTAAAAACCCAACGCACGCAATGATTCAAGGCAACTCTTAAACGATTTAGAGCACTAGCAGAGGCATTCAAAATCAACTCTAATCCGTAAAAAAAGTGTGGCCTCAAAAGTGAACTGAAAAGCTTCACGTTTGTTGAAATTGATAATATACGAGCCGTAAGCCTTAAATGTCTCAATCCGGCATAGATTTTCGCGCATTGGGAGTTAACTTGGGAATCCCATTCTAAATCACGCTGAAAAATTATACCGAGATTAGAAACTGTATTAACATATTCAATAATATCATTATTAATTACTAGGCTTGGTAATTCAATACGTAGATGCCGTCTGGAAATGAACATGGCTTTCGTTTTGGATGAATTTATTGGAAGAAGATTCCTTAATGACCATAGCGAAACATTTCTCAAATCATTGTTGATTGAACAGATCATTTCGTCGACAGATGCATCAATTGAGCAATGATATAATTGAACATCATCTGCAAACATGTGAATCCTGCAGGTTTGTAGCACTGAGGGAAGGTCATTGATGAATAGAGAAAATAAAATTGGACCCAACACTGATCCTTGAGGAACACCTGATAGTATACTGATGGGTGCAAAGAGTTTACCATCTATATCAACCACCTGAGAACGAGCACTTAAATAAGATTTAACCAAATATACAGCATTACGAGAGAATCCGAACTGGTGGGATAATTTTTCCAGTAGTTTGACGTGAGAAACCCTGTCAAATGCTTTGGCAAAGTCAATAATTATTAAGAAGGCAACTCCCCTTCTATCAATAAATTTGTGTATATCATCGTGAACTTTGAGCAATGAAGAAGTTGTACTGTGCCCTCGCCTCTGTCATTCGCCTCTCAGAATTACAGTGGTTTAGGAGCGGGCGCAAGCTTATATACTGATTTGTGTGATTTCAATAGCCTATTTCAAAGTTATTTTTAAGGGAGGACCCCGGCATTTTTGGGTAGCTTATGCCCTCAGAGATGTTGTCCTAAAAGGATTTTTCGATATTTGTTTTCGTTGGAAAGTTACAGCCAAAAGTATGAAATCACCTCAAGAAATATAGTTTTGCTGTACGAATTTTTAAATGCGTTTTTCTCGAAACCATGTGGAAACCTGGTGGTATCGATATCTCAGGATCTACTCGACCGATTTTGCTGAAAGTTTTTATCAGTATGTGAAAATGGATTATTTAAAGCGTCACATTACCGTTTTTTGAAAATAGCTCATTTTTAACAAAAATGGCCGCTATTTTGGCAATTTTGGAATTTTCAAAAACCCCTATGTAGCGCTTTAGGTACTGTCCTAAAGTTTCAAAATATTCATTGGAATTCGTTCTACGATACCCCGTTGCTTCAGAACCGATATCACCAGCATGGTACCGATTTTCAGACAGCATTTATGCATCCAGCTGTCAACGGCGTAATAATCATTATTCGTGCACTCAAAAAATTGAAAATACATCTTCAAATATACATTAAGAAATACCCAAAATACCCGAACACTTCACTTCATACCTTACATCTGAAAAAAATCACTAAAATTCATTATTTTCCGACCTTCCAGACAGGGGTCCCCCCTTAAGCTATTAACAAAAGTTTTCGGTCAATAATTAACAATCATATACATATTCGACGTTTTGTCCTTCAAATGAAATGATTATCATACCACTCCGTTCAGCCGGCAAAGTGCGAATGGTGCGATTAAAGGTCCAGATTCAACCTTTCTTTAATCGCTCGAATGGTCGTCCGTGGGTTTATCTCCACTTCCCGGATGTCCGTTCTTGCATCAGTCTTACGTTTTGGTCCTCTTCCCGATCGATCGGCCACAGCAACACGGCTCACACCATACTTTTCAGCAATGTTTCGTTGAAACTCCTTACGCTGGAAGTCAAATTTCATTAAATTTCGGACTTGTGTTGAGATTTGCTTTCCACCCATTTTCCGGAAGCCTCCTCAGCATCAAAACGCGTCAATACGCACGGAAAGATGACTAAACAGCTACGAAAATTATGTTTGTGCCAGATGTAAACACAACCAGCTGTCAAAACCAAGGGGTGCATCGATGAAGAAAACACGGTAAAACAAACCTACGAATATGGATTTTTTTATGTTTGTATTTAAGAACAAAAATCAATTTTTGTTTCTCTAAAAAATAAATCAACGATACTGAAACAGCAAAATGGTTTTCTAATTACCAATTTTTACCTAGTATTGAATGGAATACTGAAAAGTTTGAAAAATCTTTCAATATACAGGGTAACTTCGATATAACGTACATTTTACTTTCAAAATTGTACGTTGTTTCGAATTGTACGTTAAATCGAAACATAATAAAAAAAAAATCAGAAACGTAGCTTATATTACTTTATTGTGTTGCTGTTTGTTTAAGGTTAATGAATAAATTCAACTCGAAGAAGCCATGATGTTTCCCTTCGTACTGTTGATTAAAGTTTTTTTCATTTAGAATCCGGAATCACGAAACAGTTGTATTTCGGGATTGGTTAAAGGTACAAAACAAGTTTCAGTCTCAAAATACAGATAATTTATTGTGATTTCAGAAAAAAGTATTCAAAAATTATTCCTTTGAACTTTGAAAATGTGTACATTATATCGAGGAAAAATGTACGTTATATCGAAGTTCCACTGTACTTTGATTTCAGGCAGGGGTGGATTTTTTTACGCCCATCAGTGTAAAATGCAAACACTTCCATGTAGGTTATGAATCACAGAATTCCACAAAATGTTATCATGTTCCAAATTTGTAAATCTCTTAATTGTACAGTGATTTTAAATCCGAACACTTTTCAATTCAAGATTTGAATTCCTGACCCTCTGGATGTAAAATCACCTTCTGAATGAGCTTTTTATTCCGAACATAGGTTTGTGAAACACAAATATTTGTTTTGAGCTTTGTCAATTTTTTTTCGTCAACAGCTAGGTAAAATGCTATGATATTTTGGTATGATATGGAATGTAATGAAAAAGTGTCCGGGTTGAAAAGCGTCCGGATTCAAAAGCATTACGGCATTCACGTTACTGAAACAATGTCTCATATACTACTCCCGCGTCCTTCACAATCAAAAAAAGTTGTCCGCGACGACAATTTTCCTTCGTTTGGGTTTTAAATTCCCACAAAATTCCTCAGCGTTAAGCAGACCCAAAATCATCCTCCGCTTGCCACCAGTCAAATAAAAATCCCAGCCGGCTATAAAATTGTTACTGCCAAAGTGATTGAATTTTCACAGAATGCCACCCGCAATACCGGGAACCATTTCGTAAAGTCCCGGAAAAACTCAAACTCCAATAAAAAGTCCTCTAAATTGCTTCAAATTATGTTTAAACTGTCTAACTAATTTCATCGCGTCTCGCCGCCGTCTATTCCTGCGTCCGACTTGAATGGTGGGATGGATGGCATGCGGACCAAATTTGCGTTTTCCACAGCTGGAGGAAAGAAAAAAGTTTCCGCTTCTCAAGACACTCGTTTTCGCCATGCCGCAGGGGTGGAACTAAATTATGAACGATCAACAGAAAGTCACTCTATTTGGACACTGAGCGGCGATGATTTGCATTTCACTATTACAGCCTCAACTCAAGGGTACACATCCAATTCGGTGCCGATGGAAATCAACGTCAAAAGCAAAAACAAACCCATTCTGTGGCATTTGGCACAGAAACATTGCAACAAAAACCTCAATATTACAACTAGCGCACGTAACGAAGCTGTCGAACTCATGATCTAATTCAATTTCCATTCTTCGATTGTTTCCCCTCGAAAACAAGCCAAAATCGGTGCAAAATCCACGCCACTGACAACGTCAAGGTGGAAAAACACTCCCACATACAGACACACACACACATTTGCTTTGGATGGAAATGCGAAACCCAAAAATAACACTACACTACAATATTTGTTATTCATACACGCTTCGGAGTGATTTTCGACGTGACGTCCGATGTTCAAGAGAGCAGCGTATTTTTTTCGGTCACGTCATGCCAAACAAGCTTAGCCAACTGCAAAAAAAAAGAAGAAAACAGGAAAAAAAGAAAACCAAAGCAGCGGCTCTCTCATCAACATGTCAGACGGCGCGGCGCGAAACGCGCGAGGGAAGTTGTTTTGAAATCTATCACACAGCTCGGAATAATCCGCGAAACTTAACGGTGGTGTGCTGTCAGTTCGGATTTACCCGAGTGGACCGTGACGACCAACCAACGATATTGCTTTTTTTTTCTCTGCTGTGCTGCTTTTTGGTCCACTCGGTGGGAACTGAGTCAAATGGGGGTGTGAAGTGCGCCCATAATTGTGTAACGCGTAATTCCTGCCATTAGCGATTAAGGGGGGGCGATGATGAGTGGTTGAGGTTTGTCAGCCGCGAGAAGAGTGGACTTCTCGGTTTAATGAAGAAAAATTGGTGCGGGTAGAAAGTTTCGACGGAAATCCGCCGAATTTGTTTTTGACGTAGGACTACGTCTTTCATTTCTATACCGGGGTGTAAAATCAAAGTTTCGAAAACGAAAGCGTTACGCCGGAGACCGAGATTTTGAGCGTTAATAGCTCCTAAACAACTGAACGAAATGGTATGATAAACAGTTCATTCGAAAGATAAAATGTCTACGTGTTATATACTTGTTACTTTTTGATCCAAAAACTTGTTTCAATAGTCTTAAAATTGCTTTCAAAACAGGCTATTGAAATCACCAATCGGTATATAAGCGAGCGGCGCTCGGAAATCCACTCAGTTCTAATTGTGCATGTTGTCGCTGTTGCGGTGAAGCTCTTTATTTATCATGAAAGCGCGGATGAACGGTATCACCAAGAGCCTGTTTGTGCACCCTAGGCCAGAAGGGAATCTATCAGGAGGAGAGTAATGCCACAAACGGTTCCCTGGGAAGACATCGCTACACACACATACACGCGCGGCTATTAACAGGTGGTTATCGAGTTGGCATTAACCACTGGTGGGCTTCCAGTATCGAGGAAAATGTGGAAATATCTAATCGTTACTGAAAATAATCTGCCAGATCCTTTGGGAATTTTCAAAATATATTCATGTGAAAGAGTTTAATTGAATGTTTTCTATCCATGTAACACTGTGACCAAATACATTTGGTTTTGTGATTTTCCAATCAATCGCAATTAACAGGATAGCTTCTGAAGATTATTCTTCCCCATCAGTAGGATATTTCCGTATCCAATATTGTATGCGCCCGCAATCGATTATTGCTCAGTCGCCGAAAGTTCCGAGCTCAGAGAGTTCATTCCCCTCTAGTTTGCCTTCCAAATTGCCATCGTAAACCACGCCTTCTCTCGATTCAATCACGCACAAAAAGCATACTTAAGCGATATTCTGGTGGTGAGACGCATTCATTTTTCGTGAGCACATCGACAAGACAACATTGTTGCTGAGAGTGCTGGACAGCGAAAGATCGAGATCTCCCCTGAAACGCAAGCAGTTTGTTTGAAACTGTGAGGGAGCACAGAGAAGCCGATCCTTCAGGAGAAGAGAAGGTGACCATCGAAGCAGCCGCTACACACACACATACACGCACGGAATTCTTTTCATTTGGATGAATGGCATCGAGAAAGATCCGGAAAATAATCGACCAGTTCCTCTGGGAATTGAAAAATACATTCATGTGAAAGAGTTTATTTGAATGTTTTCTATCCATGTAACACTGTGACCAAATATGTTTCAATCAAGTGCTATTAACAGGTGGTTATCGAATTAGCATTAACCACTGGTGGGCTTCCAGTATCGAGAAAAATGTGGAAATATCTAATCGTTGCTGGAAAATAATCTGCCAGTTCCCCTTGGAATTGAAAATTACATTCAAGCGAAAGAGTTTATTTTATTGTTTTCTATCCATAAAATATCCATATAATACATTTGGGTTTGTGATTTGTCACTCAAGTACAGTTAGCAGGAAAGCTTCTGAAGATAATTCTTCAGAACAAGGTTTTTCGTATCCTATATTGGATGCATAAATCCTTGTGCCTCCAACGTAACGCTCTCGTTTTCGAAGTGCCCCAAATATTCATTTATTCATTCATTCAGAATGGATTTAGATTCTACTTCAAACAAATGATCTCTAAATCAACGATAGTCCTACGTCACCCTTGCGGTTATACCATAGATATAACCCACTTCCTGTTTTTTTAACAGAATGGAATCTGAACGATTATTTGATGCCATTATTTCAGCAATAAACACCCCTCCCAAAATGTTCTGCTTCGAATAGATTTAAGCGACCTTTGGTGCGCACCTGACATACTATTATAAGCCGAAACTTTGCCAATATTGGCACTGTATCGATTGATCGCAGCATGTATGGTAAGTGTGCACCCGTGGCCGAGTGGTTACCGTCTCACATTATCATGCCGTGTGTTCGGGTTCGATTCCCGTTCTGGCCGGGGGTATTTTTCGTCAAAGAAATTTCCTCCTACTTGCACTGTGGTCACGCGTATTCTAGAGCTTGCCCCTCAGAATACATTTAAGGCGTGTTATTCGGCTTAAGAAATCTCAACTAAGTATTAATAAATGACGCTAGTTAATGCATACGTTGAGACGGCAAAAGTTCCACAGGGACGTTAACGTCATTCAAGTGAAGAGGGTAAGTGGGGGTAATTTGGACCCCCTGAGGTACTGTCCACGTACCACGTGGACAGAAAAAGCATGGTTTTAAAACTTGGTAGAAGCTCATGATACAGATTTTCTTCCAGTCCTACCAGACCCAGCCATAACTTTCTTCAAGCGAAAACCTGCTTCGGGGTTTCATTCACTTGCTAAGATTTTTTTTAACTCAACATTCTTATGAATTATTTGCCCTTTTGCAATTAGCTACAAATATGTATTTTCGTTGCGTTTATGAAACGAATCGCAGATTGAGATAAGTCCCTTCAAGTGTTTTTCGGTAAAACAAATCCTTATTCCGGAATCCGGTCGGATTTGAACTTAGCACAATGTTGCGTTCTTGAAGATGGATTCTAGTCTAGATAGAAAAACAGGAAGTGGGTTATATCTATGGTATAACCGCAAGGGTGACGTAGGACTATCGTTGATTTAGAGATCATTTGTTTGAAGTAGAATCTAAATCCATTCTGAATGAATGAATAAATGAATATTTGGGGCACTTCGAAAACGAGAGCGTTACGTTGGAGGCACAAGGATTTATGCATCCAATATAGGATACGAAAAACCTTGTTCTGAAGAATTATCTTCAGAAGCTTTCCTGCTAACTGTACTTGAGTGACAAATCACAAACCCAAATGTATTATATGGATATTTTATGGATAGAAAACAATAAAATAAACTCTTTCGCTTGAATGTAATTTTCAATTCCAAGGGGAACTGGCAGATTATTTTCCAGCAACGATTAGATATTTCCACATTTTTCTCGATACTGGAAGCCCACCAGTGGTTAATGCTAATTCGATAACCACCTGTTAATAGCACTTGATTGAAACATATTTGGTCACAGTGTTACATGGATAGAAAACATTCAAATAAACTCTTTCACATGAATGTATTTTTCAATTCCCAGAGGAACTGGTCGATTATTTTCCGGATCTTTCTCGATGCCATTCATCCAAATGAAAAGAATTCCGTGCGTGTATGTGTGTGTGTAGCGGCTGCTTCGATGGTCACCTTCTCTTCTCCTGAAGGATCGGCTTCTCTGTGCTCCCTCACAGTTTCAAACAAACTGCTTGCGTTTCAGGGGAGATCTCGATCTTTCGCTGTCCAGCACTCTCAGCAACAATGTTGTCTTGTCGATGTGCTCACGAAAAATGAATGCGTCTCACCACCAGAATATCGCTTAAGTATGCTTTTTGTGCGTGATTGAATCGAGAGAAGGCGTGGTTTACGATGGCAATTTGGAAGGCAAACTAGAGGGGAATGAACTCTCTGAGCTCGGAACTTTCGGCGACTGAGCAATAATCGATTGCGGGCGCATACAATATTGGATACGGAAATATCCTACTGATGGGGAAGAATAATCTTCAGAAGCTATCCTGTTAATTGCGATTGATTGGAAAATCACAAAACCAAATGTATTTGGTCACAGTGTTACATGGATAGAAAACATTCAATTAAACTCTTTCACATGAATATATTTTGAAAATTCCCAAAGGATCTGGCAGATTATTTTCAGTAACGATTAGATATTTCCACATTTTCCTCGATACTGGAAGCCCACCAGTGGTTAATGCCAACTCGATAACCACCTGTTAATAGCCGCGCGTGTATGTGTGTGTAGCGATGTCTTCCCAGGGAACCGTTTGTGGCATCACTCTCCTCCTGATAGATTCCCTTCTGGCCTAGGGTGCACAAACAGGCTCTTGGTGATACCGTTCATCCGCGCTTTCATGATAAATAAAGAGCTTCACCGCAACAGCGACAACATGCACAATTAGAACTGAGTGGATTTCCGAGCGCCGCTCGCTTATATACCGATTGGTGATTTCAATAGCCTGTTTTGAAAGCAATTTTAAGACTATTGAAACAAGTTTTTGGATCAAAAAGTAACAAGTATATAACACGTAGACATTTTATCTTTCGAATGAACTGTTTATCATACCATTTCGTTCAGTTGTTTAGGAGCTATTAACGCTCAAAATCTCGGTCTCCGGCGTAACGCTTTCGTTTTCGAAACTTTGATTTTACACCCCGGTATAGAAATGAAAGACGTAGTCCTACGTCAAAAAAAAATTTTTTTCTTCATGTTTCTCTAATTCAGACATTTAAGAATATACCATAGAAGAGACTTTTCGAAAATCTCATTATTTACCAAGTTCTAGCCATTTTAATGATGCGATGTCCTATCTAGTACGGCCATAACAATTAACGCGTTTTTCTCGAAACATGTTTTTTTTTCAAACTGACTTACACGATATCTCAAGTTCTACTTATCCGTTATATGAATACAATCTGTATGCATCTCTCTATCGCATGAACCTATAAAAAATCATAATTTCGTAACTTTACTATTTTCAAATCAAAATCATGAAACTTGAAAAACATGTTTCAAACAGCATTTTTGTTCTTCAAATTTCCGCCATTTTGTCAAAAAACACGTTTATGACTAGTTTGAGGTTCATGCGATAGTGGCATCTTTACTGATTCAGAATCTGTTCGATTTGTTTGTTTCAGATAACCAGAAGGGCTAGAATCGTGTACGCCATGGCACAACGTTTTTTTGAACTCCCTCACTTGATCAGCCTCTAATTAGATGGATATATTTTTTCCGGTCAATTTTTGTTTTATTGTTGACAGATAGATAAACAAATAGTGATGCTAAAACTATTCTTTGTATTACTTTTTCGTAGCTCGAAGAAAGGTACGAAATTCATATCTCTATCCCCCTTAATCTGATCGAGTCAAATCCTATCGGATTGTGCAAATGTTGCAACCTTGAAATGCAGAATGCAGAACTTTATTTCGTTCGGTGTTAATATGTGGTCATGCATTGTTGCATGTTTGCATGTTGCATGCATGTTTTTCGTGATGTTTCGTTTCTCATGAACGGTTTTTTTTTATCTGTATTATAGTGATTTTCAACTCATTTGGCTGGTTCGTCACTTGTATTTCCATTTTTGGAAGATTGTCGGGAGTGAGAATTGAACTCGTGACCTTCAGCGTGAGAGGCATGGATGTTACCACTACGCCAGATCGCCTCCTCGCCTCTCATGAACGGTGATTTTCGACATCTGTAGCGAATCTACTTATTCATGTGCATCAGAGATTAATATTTTCTTTTAATTCTTCTTCTTTCTTTGTTTTTAAGAGGCTTTAAACTTTCTTTTAATTAATCAGCAGTAGCAGCATGAACTTTCCAGTCAACTCAAAAGTAGCGTATTACAAAAATTACCAGACATCAATGAAGAACAACATCATTGCAAGAAATAGATCTCCAGAGATACGGCCCGTACGCTCAAGGAAGAATTTGTTCTCGAAAAAAAAAAACAGTTTTGTCATCTAGAGCAAAAGCAGAATTCAACCCGCACAACGAAGTCTTGATTTTTAATACTACAAAAAATCCAACATTCTTTGTGTTATTGGGTGCCTTTATCCTGACGGATTTATGGCCCTCTATTACCGATTGGAATAAACTGATGGATCCTAGTTCATGTGCGTTACCCTCAGAATATACATTTCAGGAAAGAGGTTCAGTCATATGAAAAAATATAGATGTTTGACCGAGCAGCACTCTCAAGCAGTTCAATATTTTTATTGATGAACACTGAGTACTCAGGACGGGCGTGCAGTTTGAAAAATCGTATAAATACAAAACAGATCTCATTCAATTTCGACTATTAACTTATTGTTTTACTTTAACTTGAATGTTTTACTTTAAAAAAAATACTCAACGTGTCCACGAGGACATTATCAAAACCCCCTCCCCCCTCACCGTGGACAAGCGTGGACATTTTCGTAACCCCTACCCCCTAAAGTTGTTCACATAGTGTGTGGACAGCCCCTGAGCAAATCGCCTAATATTTCTAAACCAATACGTTCTAACTAAAACAGTCACATTGTACACTGAGCTACACTTTTTTTTTCTCAATCAATAATGTTTAATCATTATATCAAGCTTCAAACATATAAACATACAAACATATAAATAAATAATGAAATAGAAGTGATGAATTTTGACCATTAAAATTAGATGCGGAGTGATTTGGTCATTTGTGTGTTTCATCGAGAAAAACATGTCCAACATGTCTTTACATGTTTATGTAAAGAAATCCAGGATAGTATTTCAATCAGTAACAGTGTTTTGGGATAACGTTTGCATTAAAAAAATGGATAAAATGTTTTCATGGGTTTACCTTCACACGCACTAACGAAACTACCCATGCAGCATCAATCATAGTAACCCATGAGTCAGCAGAAAAAAATTGACAGCTCTATCAGTCGAACTCTAACCGTGATGGTGAAACCAGTGAAGCTACTCCGTTCAGAAGTGTACGTGTTCAAAGAATGGTACCCCGCCGCGTCGAAAACGGACATCGTGCGACACTTTGTGGACGCAGGATACGCCCATTCCGGCATCTACAACATCTTGGCACTATTGGACAACAATCAGAACATCGAAGGTAAGCCCGGTTCCGGACGGTCAATGACCCTGAGCGACAAGAAGCCACAAAGGATGCTGAAGAGGAAAATCAAAGGAAAATGACTACATCGCTGCGTGCGCTTGGCCGGAAGGTTGGTGCAACCGGCCAAACAGTGAAAAAGTACCTGGCGAACATGGACATACATGTCAGGAAGCGGAAGTCCACTGGTTTCGGAGCTGCAGGCAATGACGCAGCGGCAGCGGCTGGATAAGATGGTCAAGTAGATTTTCCCGGCGAATCCCAACGTGGCGGTGGTGATGGACGATGGCAACGACTGGCAGGACACTTCGTATTTTACTTCCCCCGCGAAGGAAGTGAGCTCCGAAGTGCAGTTTATTTCACACACCAAGTTCAGGGGATGTCACAGCCGCTCTGCTTTAGCTATGGATTTCCCGTGGGTGAAATTTATAGTACGATGTGCCTGCCGGAAGCTGCGTCGTTCATAATTGAATATCATAAAAGAGAAGACGCGATGTTCTGGCCGGATCTGGCGTCGGCCCACTACTCGAAGCGATCGTTAGTGGAGATGGAACGGCTGAATATCGATGTGGTACCCAAATCGGCGAACCCGCCCAATGTTCCCCAGCTGCGTCCCATCTAGAATTTTTGGGCAAACCTGAAGCGTAAGATCTATTCCAACAATGTTGTAGCCAAAACTGAGAAGGAATTGATAAACAAAACGAAGAAAGAACTGAAAAACATGCCTATACGCATGTTTTCGTCCGCCATGGCGAATGTTCCGGTTGACTGCCGTAAGGCCGCTCGCAAGGGCATAAATTTTTTTGCAAGTAAGCTAATATAATTACCGTTTTGTCTCATATTCCGAACACTTACGCTTTAATGGTCATTAAACAGTGTCTCATTACCCAAAATGGTACTCTTTCGCGAAATTAATTTGATTTTCAGATACAATAGAGCCTTCTTTTTCATTTTTTCATTAAATTGATTTGCAATTATATATTCATAGGGAAAAACTAATGTGCTCCCGTGGCCGAGTGGTTAGCGTCATAACTAACATGCCGGGTGTTCGGGTTCGATTCCCGTTCTGGTCGGGGGAATTTTTCGTCAAAGAAATTTCCTTCTACTTGCACTGTGATCACGCGTATTCTAGAGCTTGCCACTCAGAATACATTCAAGGCGTGTTATTTGGCATAGAAATCTCAACTAAGTACTAATAAAAATGACGCAAGTAATACTACGTTGAGACGGCGAAGTTCCTCTAGGAACGTTAGTGCCATTGAAGAAGAAGAAGAAGAAGGGAAAAACTAAAAATATGTTTGATTACTTTTGTCTCAAACTCCGAACAGCAAAAATGCAATTAAAAAAAAAAATCATAACTTTTAAACTACTGGACCGATTAATATGATCGCTAGTCAATTAGCTAATCTTATTCACGCAAAAAAAAAAGGATTTTGCTGTGGTAATTATTGATTGTATATTGGTATCGATACCTGTAAATGATTTTAAAATGAAGTCTGTAACCCAAAAAATGTCAGGATTTTGGAAATTAAATTATTTATAACATTCAAGTTCGGTAAATTCACATTTAAAATTGAAGTGTTCGCAATTTGAATCATGCGTAGAAACTTGATTCTGAACACGTATTTTAATGATGATTTCTGCATAAAATATCATTTTATTTCATCCATTTATTGTGGATTATTACCATTTCTAGCAGTTAACATGAAAACAACAAACAAAATAGCTGAAAAAACTACAAAAACTGAAAAATTAACGAGGTTTGTTTTTTACAGAATTTGCTGACGCAAACATTTTATTGTCGGTTTTGACTGTCACTTTTTACAAAAGTTTAATATTATAAATTATAGGCTGTATCGATACCTGTAAATGATGTTAAAATGAATACTATACCTCAAAGAATTTCAGGGTTTTGATTATTCAATTAATCACTACATTAAAGTTCAGTAAATTTATACTTGAAAATTAAGTGTTCGGAATTTGAATCATTCGTAGAAACTTGATTCATATTTCGAACACTACTTCAATATTATTTTTAATGAAGATTTCTGGATAAAATATCTTTTTTTCACCCATTTATTGTAGGTTCATACATTTTTTAGCATTTAACATGAAAACAACAAACAAAATAGTTGAAACAACTACAAAAACTGAAAAATGAACTACGCTTGTTTTTTACGGAGTTTGCCAACGCAAACATTATATCATTGGTTCTGACTGCCACTTTTTTGAAAATGTTTAATATTATAAATTATACACCGTACCGACACCTGTAAATGATGTCAAAATGAATACTATACCTCAAAGAATGTCTGTGTTTTCATTGTTCAATTATTTATAACATAAAAGTTTAGTAAATTTACATTTAAAAATAAAGTGTTCGGAATTTGAGACTGTTCGGAATATGGAACAAAACGGTACCTTCCATGAGAAATTTTTCAAACTCAACTATCTGTCTTATTTTTTTTTATCATCATCCGAAAAAAAATAATTTTTTTATTCCAAACATTAGCAGATGTCTTGACCAGAAAAACTGCATTTATACAATGGAATTCTTTTTTCAGCAACGAAATTTTATTGTACTAAAGGATGGTGTTACCCAACATGTAGCATACCCTAGATATTCGGTGACAATGCTATGTTTTGAGATTGAACGGATGAGTAAACTTATTTTTCTTAGCCAATTCAAATGCCATTTCCCGGATATCATATGACGTCAAACCATATAGTTGATTTTGCAGGTCGAGAATATGATTGACCATCTCCAGTTCCTGCTGAGGTGAAAAACCGGTTCTATATGATTTTTCGGATGCGGCCTCTGAATTTGAGTGTCCGGAATTCAAATCACGGCACAATGAAGTAATTCACAGATTTTGCACAAAAATAACATCATTTTGTGGATTTCTGTGATTAATAACATATATGAATGCCTTCTAATTCTATTGAAATCGTGCTGTTCAATACTATGATATAGCAATAGTTTTTATTAGATTTTTATCCTCATAAATGCTTAAGTTTCCTGATTTCGATGCATTATGATACACAAAAAAAATCTTCCTTCCTTGTTTGCATTATGAAAGCAAACTTAAAAGTTCATTTACCGCGGAAAATGGTCCCTGGAGAACCTAGGGTTAACTCTCAGTCTTAAGATTGATCGCTGGTTAGAGAGCAAGGCTGAAGTTATGCCTTCTTCTAAATTTTTTTTTATCTGTATCACAGCGACTTTCAACTCAGGAATTATAGATGTTTGGAACATCGTTTGCTTTCAGCCTTGAGAAAGACCAATGAGAAGAAAAAAAATCAAATATTTAAAAAATTTCTAGTTAACGCCTTACACGTTGACCCCATCTTCGGTCTCTAGGGACATTGTGCAAGTGCTCTTGATGCGGGCTGCAAATGATCACTGTTAATTGTTCATTATTTTCAACAACTCACAATTTATTGCGCAGATTATTGCTCTTCACTTGCTTGGGTATCACCATGCGCTGTACCGAGCTGCGATTTGTTTCGCAATGGTATTGTATACGAAATTGTGCCTCGCCGCCACTTTAGTTGCTTGCTTTTGACGATACAGGCACAGCATACCTCCCTGAGTGTCTGAACTACCCAAACAACGCTGGTCTTTTTGGTCAAGAAACCTTAATAAACTGGGTGGGTTATACCTATGATGTGACTGAAATGACGATTTTCCCAGGCTTCTCAGCTTGGAAGTTCGTGTTAGGGAAACGCGCAGCTTGCATATATTTGCAAAGCGGATTCCCCCAGGCATCTTTGTTTTGAATTCCATTTTATGGAAACAAATTTCGGTGGGAACAAAATTACCTCCGACTTGCATGTATATTTGCAAAGCGGATTCCCACATGTACATTGCGTTTGAATTCTGCGTTGGAGAAACCGTAAATCGGGCCAATCAAAACTCGGCAGTGAGGGCATTTAGATGTGGATCTGGCATCACTGCTGTATCGCAACTGTATGCTATTCCGAGCGAATCTTTCATTCAATTTTAAAACCGTTCTACTGCACATTTTAATTTGTAATTCATTGTTGAGTAAGCTGTTAGTGTTCTTTTTGTCGCATCTTAAGTGAAGTTCAGTCCGATTTCATTGTTGATCGTGTATAATACGTGTTGTGTAAATTTCCTGCGAAGTTCCCTACCCCCTCGCACAGGCAAGTATGCGTATTCTTGTAACGTCCATCTGCCTGATCCCTCTTCGTGTTACAGATCCAATGATACTGCACCTCCCCTCAGTAGTACTCAACAATTTCAGACAAGTCATGAACAGAATTTCATCGATGAGTCTATGGTGGTTCGTACGGAGGATCCTACCAACATCGAACGTTTGGATGAAGATTCCCTATCCGAACCTGTCTCCGAGCATCGTAGTATTTCCCTCAATACATCATTGCCGGGAAACCTGGGAATCTACTACCAGAACGTGCGAGGTCTGCGTACAAAAATCGACGACTTTTTTCTGGCAGTCACTGAATCGCGCTACGACGTAATTGTCCTCACCGAGACATGGCTCGACGATAGGATATGCTCTGCTCAGCTTTTCGGTGACTCTTACATTGTATTCAGGAAAGATCGTAACCGCTCCAATAGCACGAAAACAAGAGGTGGTGGAGTACTTATCGCCGTCTCAGTTACGCTGAACTGCTGTCTTGATCGTACTCCCATCGACGTTTGTCTTGAACATCTTTGGGTGACGCTGAGGCTATCCAACTTTGGAATCAGTATTGGTGTGCTATACTTACCACCTGATCGCAGAAATGATTTACGCAGTGTAAACAAACATATTGAATCTATCAGTGCTATTATGTCGGAACTCCATGCACTGGATCACGCACTCTTGTTTGGGGATTACAACCAACCTGGGCTTGTATGGACCCCCATCACTTCAAACTATCTAACGGTAGATGTGATGAGATCACATACTTCTATTGCATGTGCTGCACTATTGGATGGTTTCAGTTTGAATGGCTTGAAGCAAATAAATAGAATCCTGAATAGAAATGAACGACTCCTCGACCTAGTACTGATATCAGATTCTCTAATAGGGCAATGTCAGTTATCAGAAGCTATAGAACCGCTAACTACCATCGACACTGACCATCCCGCCTTATCAGTCGAGCTTGAAGTTCCTATTCCAACCGTATTCGAGCGATATACAAACGAACCCGAGTTGAACTACCAAAAAGCTGACTGTAACACGCTGAGCGAAGTTTTTCACAAAACAAATTGGACGTTTTTAGAACAATCAACCAACATCGATCAGGCTGTGAGTCTTTTTTCATGTATCGTTAACACTGCTTTAGCATAAAATGTTCCTACACGCAGACCATCTCAAAAGCCACCCTGGGGAAATGCACGTTTGCGATGCCTAAAACGTACAAGGTCGAGAACACTTCGGAAGTATTGTAGAACTCGTTGTCCCTTCTATAAGCTACAGTTTGCACGCGCCAGCAACGATTACCGAATTTACAACCGATATCTGTACAAACGTTACACTATTCGTGCACAAGACAACCTACGGAGTAATCCGAAGCGGTTTTGGAATTTCGTAAACACTAAACGGAAAGAAAGTGGACTACCGGTAGAAATGTTCCTGGATTCCGAATCAGCTCGATCCCCTTCTGAAAAAAGCGAGTTTTTCGCTACACATTTCAAAAGCGCATTCAATTGCTCCATCGCTACCGATGAACAGGCAGATGTTGCTTGTAGAGACACACCAAACAATGTCTGTGAACTGACAGGTATTACTGTTACCCATGAACAGGTAGAATCTGCTATTGCCAAGATGAAATACTCTACATCAGCTAGCCCGGATGGAATTCCCTCCTGCGTTTTGAAACGTTGTTCAAGCGCATTGGTGCATCCATTAACACTGATTTTTAATATGTCGCTTCAAGAAGGCAGATTTCCATTTAGTTGGAAGTTGTCTGTGATGCTCCCCGTCCACAAAAAAGGTGATAAGCAGAATGTTGAAAATTATCGAGGCATCACCTCTTTATGCGCTTGCTCGAAAGTATTTGAGATAATTGTTAATGATGTATTGTTCCGGAGCTGTAAAAATTATATATCAGTTGATCAACATGGATTCTACCCTAAAAGATCTGTTTCCACAAATCTGGTGCAGTTCACTTCATTTTGCTTATATACCGATCTCAAAGCAGCGTTCGACCGAGTCGATCATAGGATACTACTTTTAAAACTGAATAAACTCGGAATCTCTAGTGATCTCATCAAATGGTTCGAATCATACCTTACAAACCGCAGACTATGTGTCAAAATTGGATCGGAATCGTCAGAATATTTTTCCAACAAATCCGGCGTTCCACAGGGAAGCAATTTAGGCCCACTCCTTTTCTCAATTTTTATGAATGAATTATCGGAATTACTACCGCCAGGATGCCGCCTTTTCTACGCAGACGATGTCAAGATATACATAATAGTAAACAATATTGAAGATTGTCTTCTCTTGCAACAATGGATTGATACTTTTGAAGAATGGTGCTCCAAAAACTTATTAACTATAAGCATTTCGAAATGCAATGTAATATCGTTTCATCGGAAATTGAATCCGATTACCTACGACTACAACATCTCCAGCCAACCTCTTGTACGCGTTAATCATATACGTGACCTGGGAGTTATCCTTGATTCAGGACTCACGTTCCGCCTTCATTACGATGGAATCATCGCAAAAGCCAATAGACAATTAGGTTTCATTTTTAAAATAGCCAACGAATTTCGCGATCCTCATTGCCTTCGATCACTGTATTGTGCACTTGTACGCTCGATTTTAGATTCAAATGCTATCGAGTGGTGTCCATATCATAGCACCTGGATAAACAGAATCGAGTCAGTACAAAGAAAGTTCGTGAGATATGCTCTACGCAACCTTCCTTGGCGAGATCCCGTTAATTTACCACCGTATGAACATCGATGTAGGCTGCTTGGACTTGATACACTGGAACGTAGGAGATCTGTCGCTCAAGCTGTATTTGTTGCAAAAACGTTGTTGGGTGAAACCGATGCAGCGGAAATATTGTCACAATTCAACGTTTACGCACCGGAGAGAGTTCTAAGACGAAGAGACTTCCTACTACTTGATGCACGTAATGCAGGTTATGGACAACACGACCCAATCAGATTTATGGCGGCAAGGTTTAACGAAGTTTATGAGCATTTCGACTTCAATACTTCAGCGGCAATATTTCAGCGCAGACTGTTGAGCAGAAGATATTAACTCTACCGTTTGATTTTATTTTTTGATCACTTGATGTGCAATATGTTTGTATGTATGTTCTAGTTCAACTTAACCGTTTATTGTAAATTTATTGTTATTTTATTGTTTTTCAAACACGAAAAGATATGAGGTTTTTATGCCCTCATGAGTACGTTAACTCGAAAGGGCTTTTCCTCATCATGAAACATTTCATTAAGGCATTAAGGCTAGATGGAAATAAATAAATAAATAAATAAATAAATAAATAAATAACGCTTGATATTTTACAGTTATTCAACTATTTATCTCATGGAAAATAACATTTTATTAATTGTGATAGATGCCCAGAAATATTTCCTATCAATTGACGCAAACATCTTTCCGATCTATTAAGAAATGTTGGAGTTATAAGCATTCGGAATCTTTCATTTTTTCCTGCATATTCTGTGTTTAAGTTTTCATTTCACCCCCATATACTCCGGTTAGACGTAGTCCCACTTCAAAAGTCACATTTTTATCTACCGATCCACCATTCTACCTTCTAATTTTTTGTTATTATCGGTATGACTTCCTAGCATTGTTTCTAATGTATTTAATGTATCTAATCAAAAATCGATAAATGATAGTATCGACTTCTACGGGATGATGGAATTGGTGTGATGATTCTTGGAGTAATTCAGGCAGCGCCTTGATCGTTCAGTTTCTCCGTTTCTAAAGTCCGTTCACCTGTTGATGGCTTCATAACATGTGACAACACATTTATCCACGATGTTCGTTGCATGAGCTCAACTTGGGTTCCGTCAATCAGCTTATGTATAGCAAGTGTCTCACCTCATTATAAAATGAAGTTGGGAAGTGTCTTCCTATAATGAAAAGGAGAGCATACAGGAGATCTATATCCATCTTGGTCTGGGCCGTGTATGTGGCATGCTTACCAGTATTTGAGATTCATTTGAGAGCCATTTTCTGTTATTTTTAGGCTCATTTAATGTAATAAACCGGGATGACAAAACATGGGCTAAAAAATAATGTTGGGTGTAATAATCATTTGTATACGTTCAGCTTTACTCAAACATTAGATATCTCCGACGGCCAACAAAAGACTTGCGCACAAAGAATTGAACTATTTCTCTTTGTTGTGCGTGCATGCTCTTGGACTACTTATTTGTTTGTATGTTTGAATCCGACAATGACATCGGCCGCAGTTTGCAAGCCACTTACCACAAAGTTTTGCGAATGGGCGCTGTCTTTCGCGCGTCCCCTCGCGCGCTTTATTCAAATAAGACACCATTAGAATATAAATGATTATTCCCGCTTCAGCATCGAGGGTTTTTATTATTATTATATTCCTTCTGATAGAAGAAGAAAAAAAACTGCCATCGTGACGAAGGCGAATAGAAAGGAAAGCATTTAAACACCACTTACGGATGACAAATTTATTACCATTCTTTCTTTTCATATTAGCGAGCGACCGACTGACTGACGAAGGGGACCAAAGTCTCAGAACGGAACAATGATTTGAATTTATTTTTTTTTTGTATGCCACCCTCCTCTCTCCCTTTGTCCCCCCCCCCGGCCTATCAGATCGTTGAGCGAGTGTTGGCCCACGCCATTTAAAACTTGTACAATGTGCTTATTATTGGAGTTGAGTCCCCCCTCTCTCTTCTTTTCTTCTTTCCCCGATTCAGAGTGGGATATTGCTCGGCTCATTGGAATGGAATGTGGTGGGTGGTTGGGGGGGGGGGGTATCAATTTGACAACCAGCAATGAATTTGATTTTTCATGCCTTTATGTATCCACCCATAAAAGATGCCTTTCATTCATTCAATTCCATGTTTCGGAAATTATATAACTTATCGGAGGATGACGAACCACATTGGATAACGGCGGGCGGATAGTTGCTCAATTTTCTCGTGATCACCGTTATTAACACAACCCGGGAAGGTGGGTAAGGGACAATCACAATCGTGACAGAACATTGTCCCATATTTTTTTCTTGCTTTCCGTTTTTTTTTCTTCGAAAAATTCCGTCACGCGGCGCAGTTTGCGAGAGTCGATTCTATTGTCGACCGGTACGGAACACAATGGCCCCGATATTGGATCTCAACTCGAGAGATTCGAGAGGGGCGTCAAGCATCCAAAAAAAAAAAAAAAAAAAAAGCAAAGTGAAGCCCTGTTGACTTTCGCCCTAGCACTCGGGGTCAAAGGTGTGCTCTGTTCGAATGGAAACGATCCTGTCGCCTTCGCTCGAATAAACACATCGCTCGCGCAAATGGGAAAAGAATTTTAATAAAGTCACTTTTGCGCTGGGTCGACGGTTGCACCGCACCACGCGAGACTGGGAGTTCCTTGTTCCCATCCCCTCCGGTCTGTCGGTTGATATTCAATTTATTACTTTCACAGCTAAGATGTCAAGAAGCGCGTGGGCTAAAGCGAAGGCAATAGACGGCAGTGAGAAGCACGTTATTATCGGAGGATAATTTATTACCACCTCTCGGTTTCACTGTTCGTATCTTGGTTCCAAATCTGACGAGATTCATTGGCGGTGGTCGAGGCCACGAGCTGGCGCGACGGAGGGATGCAATTTGGATCAGATTTTGAAACTACGACGACGGCGACAAGTGATTCAAATCCATGATTTTCATGATTTTCCTATTCAAGCACACTCAATGATTCGATTCATTTTCGGGACTAATAGTGAAAATGTACTTGAAATTTAAATAACCTGTAAACCAGTAAAACCGATTTCGCCCAATTTAGGGTTAACCCTTGAACGACCGAGCCGTGAAAAATGTTTTTTAACGCAAGCCGAAGCCATTCTTATTATTGACATTAAAGGAACCCTAATACAGTCAACTCTCCCTAACTCGATGTTCTGTATCTCGATATTTTCCCTAACTCGATGGATTTCATGGCACCTTCGATTTTACAAGCATTCTTCTCTCCATAACACGATACCTTCCTAACTCGATGCCTCTCTTACTCGATGTGTTTTGATTCATTTTTCCATGGATTTTCACCTCCCTAACTCGATTGATTTTCGCGTACATGTTTTTGTGCGTTATTACCTCAGATTTCAATTGCCCTTGAAAGTGAAGACGGAGTGTTCGTGTCATCAAACAATTTCTTTTCAAGTATGGAAAACCACGAGAAACCTTTCAAGCGAACAATCAAAACGCTAACCATTGCGCAAGGTTTGAGCATCATCGAGCAGGTCCAAAAATATGGACGGAAGGGGTCTGAAGCTGCAAATAATTTCAGTATTGCACAAAGTGCGGTATCAACACTACTCAAACTAAAGTAAAAATGGAATCGGAATGGAAAATTGTATCTAGACCAAAAGCATATAAGGTTGGTCAGAATCGAGAAGCTGGAGCGGTCAATGAATTTTTGTCTTGTCAAGCTAGACAGAATAATTTACCCCTCTTCTATTCTTCGGGATATGGCTTGAGAATTTGTCCAGAAACTGGGAATTCCTAACTTCAAAGCACAACCAACATGGACGGGAGTGATATTCCGCTGGCATAATTAATGCGTCGTGAGCTTGCTGATGTCGACGGTACAATACCGTTCGATTGCTCAATGTCTTTTAATAATTAGTGCAAAAAGGACCAAAACGTGATTTGCTGTGATCTGATGCCAGATACCGATATACTAGAAAGTGTTGAAAAACCTGAGAAAAACGCTGAAGATTGAGATGTTGATTCGAACGTTAAATCAAACCTGAAAAATTTGTCCGGAATATTGAAATCAACTGAAAATGTTCCTGTGAAACTATTCGAACATTTCTTTGTGATTGAACAGTTCCTGCGTGATCGTTACAATTCAGTTTGAGTAACATACTTAATCAATATTTTCTTTGTTAACCTAGTGCCTCGTGCAAGTCGGACTCGATTATATACAAACTCGATTATATATGATTTAGGACTCGATTGTATACAGTTTGAAAAAAAAAGTTTTTTTTTATAATTCAAATATGAATAATTTCAAGAAAAAAAATAACCTTTCAGCATTAAGGTGAAATTTAAGTGGCATTTATAAGTACAGTGGATTAAAAATCGCGATTTTTGAAGATTTTGATTGAATCTTCATCAGGAATTGTTTATATCGATATTGCAGCGAAATTAAGAGAGATAGAAGTTGGGCGTCAAAGAACAAATTGTAGAGAGGTTAGTGAGCTTTAATTTAATTGATAGAAACAATCAAGTTTAGTATGAATTTTTAGGATAAAATTAATAATTACAAATAAAAAAAAACTTTTAAATTTTCCACTTCAAAAATGTTATTTTAATCCACTAATTTAGATGTTCCACTACTATAACCTGTACTAAATTTTCTCATCTTTCAAATGAAAGCAACAAAATCGGATTACGTAGCATACTTTTCAATGTAGAGTCAGTTTGAGCCAACAGAATCCGAAACAAAGAAAAAGTTCTATAAGTCTGTCATCGTTGAAATTCTAACATATGCGTAGAAGGATTTTTTTCGTGAAATATAACCGTCTATCACCTCCTGAAAGATTCTGGAAAAAATTTTTTTTTCTATATGAGAAAGGTGTTTTTTCACTTTAAGGGAATGAATCAAAAATTCAAATTAATACCATAATTGGGACACTTACCCTAATATATGACAATTTAAGACATAAAAAAATTAGGAAAAAATGTTCTGTATCTCAATACCTCCCTAACTCGATGATCCCTTTGGATATCGAGTTAGGGAGAGTTGACTGTATTCAAGAATTCTTTTTTTCCCATCTTCAATTTTCCTGGAAGCGACTGTTCGAGAAATCGAACATTGGCCGAAACCCGCACGTTTTTTTACAACTACACATATAACACATATAAACATTTTTTATTTACATCATAATTATCACATAATTGAATCGATTCCTTATGCTGCATGTAATGAGTTCGGTTTTCACCTTTCAACATTAATTTATACTTTTTTGTGTAAACAATTTTGAATTTTAGGAAAAAAAAACAAGTGAACGTAAGTCAAGGAAAAACTTATAGAAAAAACCTTGATTTTGAATCAGACGACAGTTACAAACAAACCTTAACAACTAATAGATGTTCAAACATAAATCTCGTAAAATAGGGAAATTATAACTAGCACATTTTTGATAATAATTTAGGTGAAGCTTATTGCAATATTGTTCTATTGTTTCCATGTTGCTGATCTCGTGAAGATTAGCGGTGCTATGCCATTGATGAAGATTGTGTATAATTTTAAGGCATTTGTTCTGAAACACTTGTAGTTATTTCAAAGCACAGTTTGACCACACTGGAGAAGCGTAAATCATAGTGGAACGGAATGCAGTTTTATACGGTAATTTTTTGTTTTCTATATGCAATTTAGATTTATGATTAATAAAGGAATATAGCATCCTGAATAGTTTTTCAGTTTTTTCCAATGAGTATTGTACATGTTTTTGAAACGTTAAGTTTTTATCTAAAACTAATCCTAAATATTTTACATCATCCTTCCAAGGAATATCACATCCGTCAATTTTCAGATTTCTATTCGGCAATTTATCTCGACTTCTAAACCTTGTGAAGATAATTGCTTCGCATTTACATTCGCTAACTTTAATTTTCCATCGTTTACAGTAACTTGAGTATTGTATAATGCTATTGTTCAAATTTGTAGTCACTTCTGCAGGGTCAGAAGAGGAAGAACTGATAGCTATGTCATCTGCAAATTGATATCGGGCACAATACAGGAGAGAGTACACTCCCTTGCGGAACACCCGCTGGAATTGCATGGGATCCTGATAAACCAGTACCAACTGATACTACAAAATCTCTGTCTTTGAGGAAAGACCGCAATAAATTTATTAGGAATGGAGGGAAATGTAGAACAATCATTTTGTGCAGAAGGCCCTCATGCCATACTGTATCGAAAGCTTTTTCATTATCTAATAATACTAGTCCATTCGTAAAAATACTATCGTTAACTGGCAACGCAAATGGAACGAAGATGAATTGGGCCGGTGGCTCCACTCAATTATCCCTAAGGTTAGCCTCAATCCGTGGTTCAAAAGTCTGGACTTGAGTCGGGACTTTATTCGCACCTTCTCCCGACTCATGTCCAATCACTGTTCGTTAGACGCGCTGCTTTTTCGTTTTAATCTTGCCGACAGCAATCTCTGCGGTTGTGGCCATGGTTACCACGACATCGAACACGTTGTTTGGTCGTGCGAGTTGTATCTTGTCGCCAGATCGAATTTAGAAAACTCCCTTCGGGCTGGAGGAAAGCAGTCCAATGTGCCAGTGAGAGATGTGTTGGCTCGGTTAGACCTTGATTACATGTCCCAAATATATGTTTTCCTTAAAGCTATCGATCTTCGAGTGTGATTGTTCATACATCCTTTTCCCCTCCTTTTCGTCCTTCGCGAGCTATCGGTTCCCTTCCTATTAACATTAGAATAAGTTAAATTGTAAATACATATTAGATGTAAGGATAGTTTTAAGAATTGAGTGTGAAGTGTCAGTGTGAATGAGAATGTGAATGTGAATGTGAATGTGAGTGCGAGTGTAAACACACATCTCCTTACATCCCATCCTTTTCCTAATGAAAATGTGTCACCCTTCTAAACTCGAGTCGACCGCGAGTAATCGGTTTCCTATTTCATTAACCATAGAATTAAGGAAACAACATGTTGATATATGCTAGTTGAAATATAGTTAAGAGTTTGGCTCCATTAAACTTATGTAACTGAGCCAGTAAAAATAAACGGATTAGTAAAAAAAAAATACTAGTCCAGTAGATCTTTTATTGTCACGATTATGTTCAATTATATTCACCAGACGGTCTAGCTGATGAACAGTTGAGCGTTCAGATTTGAAACCAAACTGAGTTTCTGGAATAATTTCATTGTTAGAAATGTGTTTGTTAAGCCGATGAAACAAATTTTTTTCAAATATTCTACTTAAACCGCTCAACAAGCTGATTGGACGGTAATTTTTCGAAAGAGATAGATCTTTGTTTGGTTTCGGAATCGCTATCACCTTGGCATGTTTCCATGTTAAGGGCGGTTTAGAGTTCCCGTGAACGTGAACGTGAACTTGAACAGGTGGTGAAAAAGTACGATTATTTCACGGTGAACAACATTGCGGACAAACATCTCAGAAAAATTATGGTGAATAGAATATTTTTGTTCACGATCACGTTCACGTTCACGTTCGCGTTCACATTGAATGTTCGCCAGTGAACGTGAAATAAACAAATATCGTCATCAAAAAAACAATTCGGATAAAATATACAGTTGGCTACGTAAATATGGATGATTTGAGTAATGCACTTATTCTTGGTGGCGCTTTCGTTGTTTTGCTATCCATATTGAACACACGAAGAAAGCGAAACCGACGTCTTTATCGGGTACATCCATATTTACTGAAAAGAAATGAATGCGGACGTTTTAGAACTGCCTTCGAGGATATGTTGAGCAGCTCTCGATTTTTCTGTGAAAACTTCCATATGGATGTAATTTCATTCAATCGGATTTTTACACGGGTCGAAAAACACTTGGAGTGCTTAGTGAACACTCGACCGAATGATAGAATTCCTTCGAGAATGCGATTGGCGATTGTTTTGGAATTTTTGGCATCTGGTACGATATGTCGTCATATTTCATCAGTATACCGCATAAGCAAATTGTCATTTTGTCATATTTTTGATCAGGTCTGTGATGCTATTGTACTAGAGTTTCGAAGCGAGTTTATACCATTCACAAAACAAAATTGGTTGGATGTTGCAAATGAATTCAACTATCGATGGAACTTTCCAAATTGTGTTGGAGCAATCGATGGTAAACATGTTCGAAAAGTATGTCTACCCAACTCTGGAAGCTTGTTTTACAACTACAAAAAAAATTTTCCATTATTACGATGGCTATGAGTGATGCAAAATACAAATTTTTGTACGTCAACGTAGGAGCATTTGGAAGTGAAGGAGATAGTGAAGTATTTGCTGCAGATCCCATTGGGAAAAAGATCTGCAATGATAAATTGCCATTACCTGAAGAAAGCACAATCAATGGACACAAACTACCTTTCTTCTTCATTGGAGATGATGCGTTTCCGCATCAGTCCCGAATAATGAAGCCTTATGTGCCATCAAAAGGGAAGTCACTCACACCGGAAGAAAGAATTTTCAACTATAGGTTGAGCCGAGCTCGCCGTTGTGTCGAGAATGCGTTCGGAATACTGACACGGAAATGGCTGTGTTTAAGTCATCCACTTAGGTTGGAGCCTCAGCGTGCATCAAAGGTTATTTTAACCTGCTGCGTTCTCCATAATTTGCTTATTGACAACAAGAGATACTGTCCAGCAGGATTTGCTGACTATTATGATGCAAATGGCAATTTAATGAAAGGAAGATGGAGAACAACGGGACACGATATGACAACATTGCAAATAACCGGAGGACGTAGTTCAAACAGAGCAAAAGAGATACGCAATGTGTTGAAAAACTACGTTAATTCTTCTGCTGGCAGCATTTCTTGGCAAACGGCATCCATGTAAAAGTTGTCGTTTTATTCAAATTAGAATAAAAATAATAAAAGTATCAAATATATAAACGCAATTAGTTTTATTTAATAATTTTCCATATTCATTCTCCATTTCTTTCTTTCTCACGCTTTTTCAAAATAGCATTATACGTCATTGAAATGAATTGAACATTCAAATCCGTGATTACATCTTCGTCAAGTTGTTCAAAAAGTTTTTCCATTTGAAGCCAAATGTGCTGATGCTTCAATTCCTGGGTTGTTTCACCACGTTTCTCGATGAACGAACTAATGGATCGGCTAACTAAAAGAGCGGCTTCCATCGATGGATCGTCACGATCACGCTTTCTTTTTTTTGTCATATATGAGTAATCGCTGCTGGTAGACGCAGCGTCATTATTGTGCAGATCTGACTCTGCAGATGAGCTCGGACGAGGAGTTATAAAATCGTTCCCTCCCAATGACACAGTCTGGCATAAATTGGAAACAAAGTTTTCTTCCAAAAACGCCATTGCTTCAGGCAACTCTCCCACTTCTTGTGATTCCTCTAGATCGTCGTCAACTTCTTCTGGGGCCGCATCACCACTTTTAGTCTTCGATGAATTTTTAACTTTTTGTAGGAGGTAACGATGCGTATCTTTAGCTTTTTTCCAGACATTTTTAGCATCAGCAACTGAAAATTAAAAATTCCAATGTCAGCAGAATGCAAATGTTTGATATTATTATAAGAAAACTTACTTGATATTTTCATCGCTTTTGCGATATCTCCCCAAGCAGCATTACGTTTTGATACATTCCTGTACAATTTATCTTTTTTATCCCACAGGCAGGAATACTTTTTTACTTGTCTGGCAACTTCCTTTTTTTGTTCCTCCAGCATAATATTTTTATTGTACTTCGCTGGAGAAACATCATATACGGACCTGTTTTCCGTTTGAACGATTTCTTCCAATTCTATATCCATTTCTTGGATAACAATATCGTCACAAAAAGCATCCATAACTCACTATCAAAGCACAACAACAATAGCAGTTCACGATGAAATAATTTTCAGAATGCCTTGGAACATTCGAACGTGAACGTGAACGGGGAAATATTTTGACGTCTATATTCACCACTTTTTCGCGTTCACGTTCACCGAAGTCGGTGAACTATGGCGAGTTCACCAACATCTCGATTCCACGGTGGAAATTCAGAATCGTTGTGGAATATTGAACTAATCTACTTTTATCAATATGAATTGTGTTTAAACATGTTTTTCAACTAGAAAATGTTCCTTCCTATCGTTTCACGATGTTTACCTCGCGTTTTATGGATGAATTGATGAATTATTAACAAAAAAGTGTTTGTCCGCGTTCACGTTCACGGGAACTCTAAACCTACCTTTAAGTGAAAATAATTCAAACTTATACACGAATTATAAATAAAAGTTAAATAAATTATGGCCTTTTTAGATAGCCTTTTTAAGCATCTGTTGTTGATATTGTCCATTCCAGGGCATTTACCGTTCTTTAACTTTTGGATGAAGGAAGAAACCTCTTTTGGCTTGGTTAAAAAACGTGGCTCTGGACGTATGTTTTCATTAGCAGAACGATAGTCAGCAACAGTGGAATTCACTTCTTGTTCAATAGCACTGGCATAATTAAAAGTAATTAAATGTGCGTTAGCAAATTGACGTGCTATTTCATCACATTTTTCCTGATCGGTTATTAGCATTTTTCCATCTTTTTTCAGCGGTGGCACGGAAGTGTGTTTTTTTTTATTAGTTTTGTGAATTTCCACAACTTTCTACGATTGTTAGTGTCTCAGTTTATATCTGAAAAATTTTCAGCCCAAGCATGGTTTCGCAGCTCGTCAATTCGCTTTTTAACCAAGCCATTTGTGTGATCATATTGTGCTTTGAGGTACGTATCCCTTCGATTACGTTGCCACTGTCGTCGTCGTGTGTTTCGAAGAGTGATCAAAAATAGAATTTCATCAGGAATGATTAATTTATATTTGCTTGGAACTACGCGGGGAATATACCGTTCATGGCATTGTTCAAGTAAGGTAGTATTCAATCATATTTTCGACTTGGAAAGTATCAGTAATGCTACTTAAATCGAGTTGTTGTAGGTTGATATTAGCATCCAAGAAATTCTTGAAACCTTGCCAATCAGCTCTTGAATAATCGGGGATTGATCGAGAATGGATTGTTTGAACATTTGAAGAATCAATTTGAAATTGCACAGGTAAATGATCGGAGGACAGATCAGTTGACGTGTGTAGAAAAGACATTGCGTTATACATTGCGACAGAAAAAATCAATTCTTTTTAGACATCCAATTTTTGTCCACCAACCTGTACAGATTTGATTCCCCACATCTTGTACATTCCCATAGTAGAATCTTGAAATGCTTCTAATACAACGTTAATGCTTGTGAAATGCCTTTCGCTGTCCATTGTTCTGATACTTTATTCTGCTGCTATTCCAACCTAAAAAGTCCTGTCACTTTTCGAATGATCTTAATATCTAATAGCATTGAACATTGAAACAACGTAAGATTCCTAGATATATTAGATATTAGTGAGAATCTATATATATATATATATATATATATATATAAATATATATATATATATATATATATATATATATATATATATATATATATATATATATATATATATATATATATATATACATATATATATATATATATATATATATATATATATATATATATATATATATATATATATATATATATATATATATATATATATATATATATATATATATATATATATATATATATATATATATATATATATATATATATATATATATATATATATATATATATATATATATATATATATATTCCATGTCAAACCGATATAGTGGTTCTCAGATTTTCGTGGGAAGCGGAAATTTTGTTCTTTGTCGCAAACCATTAGATCCATATTTTTAATTTTTTATTTTTTTTGTTAGGGTGACCATTTCCATTTTAACGAGGTCCGATAAATCTAATTTTTCCACTTTTTTCGAAAAATGACTTTTTTCAAAAATTCATAACTTTTGAACAACTGAGCCGATTTGAATGATCGACATATCAAATTAAAGCCAATTAGCTGATCTTTTTTGGAAAAAAATACCACAGTTGCACAAAATTTTAATTTGGTCTCGACATTAATGATTGTATTTGTTATATATTATTTTATATTATTTTATATTTTTTTCGGAAAGCTGAAAATTTTTTACATGATACATCTCGAAACCAGAGAGGCGTTTTTTTTGTTTTTGAGTTATTATTTTTCAAAGATAACCGATGGTCCAAAAAATCATTTTTTCCCATTTTTTCCACCACAAAAAATCATAACTTTTGATCTACTGAACCGATTCAGATGATCGACATATCAAATTAAATCCAATAAGCTAGTCTAGTCTAGTCTGAAAAAATATTACACTCTGAATAGAAATGAATTTTGTTTTCGTAATTATTGATTATATTTGTTTTCCACAGCTTACATCGTTTCGGGACCAAGAGCGCCATATTTTTTTATATTTTTTCCTAAAAGCTGAGGTTTTTTCACATAATATATCCGAATATCAGAGAGGTGTTATTTTTCGTTTTCAAGTTATGATTTTTCAAAGTTAACATGTTTTCAGTTTTCGTTCAATATTTCTATGCGACTAGACTGGATGTATGTGACTATAATCCAATTAATTGGCAAGTATGTCATTTTTTCAAGAAAGGGTAGCTAGTAGGCTTTGATTTGATATATCGATCATCTGAATCGGTCCAGTAGTTCCAAAGTAATAATTTTAAAAAAAAAATCATTTTTGGGAAAACAAGGGAAAATTATTTTTGAACCATCGGGTAACTTTGAAAAATCATAACTCAAAAACGAAAAAAAATGCCTGCCTGGTTTCGAGATATGTTATGTGAAAAATTCTCAGCTTTCCATAAAAGTATAAAAAGTATAAAGTATATAGCACCCTTGGTCCCGAAACCATGAAAACTATAAAAAAAAAAACAAATACATTCAATAATGACAAATCCAAAACCTGACATTTTTGCAAGCGTAGCATTTTTCCAAGAATGACTAGCTTATATTATTTAATTTGATATGTCGACCGTCTAAATCGGTTCAGTAGTTCACAGGTTATGAATTTTTGTAAAATGTCTTTTTTGGAAAAAAAGGAAAAAAGTTGATATTTCGGATCACCCTAAAATGAAAATGCATCCTAACAAAAAAAATAAAAAAAATACGGGTCCAATAGTTTGCGATAAAGAACGAAACTACCACTTTTAACGAAAATCTGAGAACCTCTATATCGGTTTGGCATGGAATGTCTGTATATTGGGTTGGGGAAAAAGAAATGTCGTATTTCTGATCGAAATTTGACGCTTTATTTAACATACTTAAAATTATCCAATTTAAGTCAAATATTTAAGTCAAATATGTTCGCAAACTTGTTGCCATTTAGAAGGCAACTTCATTATCCCCCGCTTATAAAAACCCGCCCCCCCCTCCTTATTTACAAAACACTCAGACAGCCAGTTTTCGTAAGCCTTTTTTGAGGCCAACTTAGTATCACCAAGAGCGTTTTGCATGGACCGGAAGAGATGATAATCACTTGGAGCCAGGTCCGGACTATACGGTGGGTGCAATAGGACATCCCATCCGAGCTACCGTAGCTTCTGGCGGGTCATCAAAGATGTGTGAGGCCGAGCGTTGTCTTGGTGGAAAACAACACCATTCCTATTGATCATTTCTGACCGCTTCTGGTCAATCGCCTGCTTCAAACGGTCAAGCTGCTCACAGTAGAGAACCGAATTGAGGGTCTGGCCATAGTTTAGCAGCTCATAGTGGATGATTCCCTTCCAATCCCACCAAACACACAGCAAAACCTTCCTGGCCGTCAATCCAAGCTTGGCGATGGTTTGGGCCGGCTCACTGCGCTTCGACCACGACTTTTTTCGCTTTAGGTTGTCGTACGTGATCCACTTTTCATCACCAGTCACCATCTTCTTCAAAAATGGGTTGAGTTCGTTCCGTTTCAGCAGTGCATCGCAGGCGTTGATTCGGTCTAAAAGATTTTTTTGCGTCAACTCGTGTGGCACCTTTATATCCAGCTTTTTTGAAATCCAATCTTCTGCAAACGGTTCTATGGTCTATACCCAGTTCCTGGCCAATCGAGCGAGTGCTTGTGAGCCGGTCTACTTGGATGAATTCAACGATTTTATCGGTTTCCACGACGATTGGCCTACCAGTACGGGGTGTATCTTCGGCAGCCACTACACCAGAACGAAATCGATCAAACCAACGCTGTGCTGTGCGAATCGTTACAGTATCGAATACACGAATACTACACGAATTTTTTCGGCCGCCTTCGTTGCAGTTTTACCTCGCAGGTAGTAAAAACGTAAAATATGGCGAATTTCTTGCTTGGTGGACTCCATCTTTGACGCGTTATAACTTAAGACTGAAAAAGACAATCACAACACTGTCAAAACGACACTTGTAGCACAGATTGTCGTCTTTAAATAGCCGTATAGTATGACCCGATGCGATAAGTACAACACAAGATATGTTTAAGTGTTGCCATATATTGACAATATACGACATTTCTTTTTCCCCAACCCAATATATAAAAATGGATTTCCGTCTGTCTGTCTGTCGGATTCTTATGGACTCGAAAACTACTGAACCGATCGACATGAAAATTGGTATGTAAGGGGGTTTTTGGGGTCGGGGAAGGTTCTTATGATAGTTCGAGACCCGTCCCCCTTCTCTAAGGTGGGCTGCCATACCAATGAAATACAAACTTCTGCATAACTCGAGAACTAATCAAGCACAATTTTGGATGTGAGGGTTTTTTGGTATAAGAAATGATGGTATGACACCCCTCCCTCCTATGGAATGGAGAGGGGGTCCCACAAAAATAATACACATATTTCAACCAAAAATATTCCAACTGACAATTGAAAAATTTCGGAAAACTCTGAAGGAAACTGGGAAAAATTGGAAAATTCAATTCGCATATGTTCTACAATTACATATTGACAAGCGTTGTTAGTCCATTCGATGTTTGCGGTAACGAAATTGATCTCCGTTCGAAAGTGGAAATGGATTTCAATGTGATAAAACGCACTCCTACATCGTCTTCTATCTATATAAATAAAAATGGATCGCCGAATGTGTTGATAAGAGCAAAACCCGAGAGAGGAATTGTCCGATTTAGGGCTGTCTTTATTCTATCATATTTTCTGTATCAAACATTCATTCCATGTAACGGAGAAACATGTTATTTACAAGTGGTTGAAAAATCTTGAACGAGAATTGTGTCTGAAAATAATCTGATTTTATAATGACGAGTTTTGGTGGAAGTACTAGGAATTTTATAGTAAAAGGTAATTTTAAAAGGTAGATTAGAAGATGAATCAATGAACAATTCTACGATTGGACCCATGAACAGCGCTTAGTAAGAAAACGTGGATGTAATAACAAAAAATAAAGTTTGCCGGGTCAGCTGGTGATCAAATAAAAATCTTTCAGCTCTTCATGTTCGATCTTCGTCAGGAATTCCGTCCTTATGAAACTGATCAATCAATCTATATATATAAAAATGGATTTATGTCTGTCTGTCTGTCTGATTCTTATAGACTCGGAAACTACTGAACCGATCGACATGAAAAGTGGTATGTAGGGGTTTTTGGGGTCGGGGAAGGTTCTTATGATATTTCCAGACCCCTCCCTCCTCTTTAAGGGGGGGCTGTCATACAAATGAAACACAAGTTTCTGCAAAACTCGAGAATTAATCAAGCAAACTAAATAAAATTTGGCATTCTGCATAACTCGAGAACTATTCAAGCACAATTTGAGATGTGAGGGTTTTTGGGTATGAGAAATGTTTCTATAATGGTATGACCCCCCACACCCCCTCCTCTGGAATGGAGAGAGGGTCCCATGAAAATATTACACATATTTCAACCAAAAATATTCCAACCAAACATGACAATTGAAAATTTTCAGAAAACTCTGAAGAAAAAAGAGAAAATTCGGAAAATTAAATTCCCATATGTACTACAATTACATAGTGACATGTGCTATTAGTCCATTTGATGTTTGCGCTAGCGGAATTGATCTTTGTTCGAAACTGGAAATGGATTGTGATGAAACGCACTCCTATATCTGCTTTTATCAATACCAATAAAAGAGTACCGCCGAATGTGTTGATAAGAGCAGAACTCGAGCAAGGAATTGTCCGATTAAGGGCTTTCTTAATTCTATCATATTTTCTGTATAAAAAATGTATTCCATGAAACGGAGAAACATGATATTTACAAGTGGTTGAAAAATCTTGAACGAGAATTGTGTCTGAAAACAATCTGATTATAATGAGTTTTGTCAGAAATACTAGGAATTTTATAGTGAAAGGTAAATTCAACGGGGTCGAATAGAAGATCAATCAATGAACAGTTCTGCGATTGAACCCATGAACTTGCTCATAGTAAGAAAACGTGAATGTTTGAAGGTATTGATAACAAAAAACAAATTTTTGGCGGGACGAAGTTTGCCGGGTCAGCTAGTGCATTATAAATGCTTTTATGATTAGCAGCACAAAGCGATACTGCGGCGTAAAAGTCGTCATGTACAATGTTGCTTTGTTAAAATGTAAGAAATTTCACACTTGGAAAAAAATCTGTACCAATCTGTACTTTTTGACGAAAATCTGTACTCTGTACCGTACAGAATCTGTACCAAAAATAACGAAAAACTGTAAGGGGTTGTATCTAGGACACGACCGCATATTTTCGACGTAGAACTACGCAATTATATTATGCAATCCACTTATTTACCACTTCGAATATTATTTTAGAATGCATGATTTTTGTAATAGATTATGTTCCATTTTACATTTCCTTCTGAACATCGTTGTAAGAAAACGAATGTTTGAAGGTATTGATAACAAAAAAAAAACAAATTTTGGGTGAGACGAAGTTTGCCGGGTCAGCTAGTTGTAGAATAAAAACTTGACATGTTTGATTTGGCACCCTTACTGTAAAACGTATATTTACAGCAGAAATCTATTGTTTGTAAAGGGTGGAACTATCAAATATGATCGTAGAAAAATTATCAGATCACTTTTCTTTCCATCCTTCAATATTATATAAACCAAAATTTGAGTTGCCTTCCGCTTTCCGCCGTGTTTACGTTTTTTTCAAGATTCGTTTAAAAAAAGGTCCAATATCTCTCGGTGAAGCGGTTCTTTGGGATCTTGGAAAGTTTGTGATCTTTGGGTACCACCATCACGGTATTCTCGGTATACCATTCCATTGCTTCCTTTCCATCATGAGAGCATGTCATATCCGGCCAAAAACAAAACGGGTTTGAAGTGTTTTTGAGTAAAGGAAGCAGACGATTTTTTTTCCCCTGTTGGATGTGAACCACTGCGTCCATTATTCTGAACTATTGTGGTATATCCCATTTTTTTGTACTCCGCTTCAAGCTTACCTACTGCTTATTGATGAAGAAGTAGACTGAAAGCTATAGCGAGATAGGTGCCAATCAGGAATACTCTGTTTGATAAATTTTATAATCCTGATCGGCGCCGCAGACCAAATAGGGCTCCAGAATAGGTAATGAAGTCTGCGTCTAGTTAGAGCTCCACAATTACAGAGCAAATGTTCCGAGGTTTCGCTTTCGGTATTACAAAAACGACAAATATCATCTTGCACTAAACCAATGTTTTTGAGATGGTATTTACTCGGACAGTGTCCTGTTATAAGGCCTGTGATTGTGCCTAAGTCTTTCTTATTGAGACTCAGCAATTGTTGAGTAATTTTAATACTCGGCGTGATAATTTTTTTTGACTGGTTAAGTTGTACCGCCAACCAGTTGGCTGACACTTCCCGGTCTTCCCAGTTCTTCAGCTCACCTTTCAACACACAGTCAGAAATTCCACAGAATGGTTCTGGACTAGTGAAAGGTGAGCTTGAGCCGTTCCTGGCAAGTTCATCTGCTCGCTCGTTTCCCTCTATTCCACAATGGCCAGGAATCCAGTACAGTTGGACCGAACTTATCCGACCTAGTTGCCGTAAGAGAAGAACACATTCCCAGACAATTTTTGAGGAGCATTTAAAAGCATTTAGAGCTTTAAGTGCCGCTTGACTGTCTGAGAATATGCAGATGTTAGCATGTCTATATTTTCTTTTAAGGCAGACATTTGAGCATTCTATTATCGCAGCTATTTCTGCTTGAAAAACTGTTGGCCAGTTTCCCATAGCTACAGAGATTTTTGTTCTGGGACCATACACTCCAGCACCTGTTCTGATTCCCATTTTTGACCCATCAGTGTAGAACATGATTGAACCATTACGAACACTGGGACCGCCTTCATCCCATATTGAACGAGAAGGTTCGATTACACTGTATGGAATGTCGTAGTTAGTCCTAGGTTCCATCCAATCACTGTTCATTTCTGAGGATGGTCCTACGGGTAAGAGATTCAGGATGCTCAAGTGACCAATTTTGTCTCCGTCTTCCATTGTATATAGTATTTTTTTTCCATTGTTTAAGCTTTAGAGCGCTTTTCTTAGCCTCTAGCTGAACATGTTGGTTCAGAGGTAGTAAGTGAAGGATAGCCTCCAGTGCCTTCGAGGGTGTGCTTCGCATTGCTCCAGTAATTGCAATGCATGCTAGTCGTTGGAGTTTGTTTAGCTTTTTTGTAGCTACAGTCTCCTTGGTCTTTGACCACCAGACTAATGAGGCATAGGTTATTCTAGGCCGCACAATGGCAGTGTAGACCCACATTACCATTTTTGGTTTAAGACCCCATGTTCTTCCTATCATTTTAGAACATGCCCATAGGGCTGTATTGGCCTTACTGATTATTGCATCTAAGTGCGCATTCCAGTTGAGTTTAGCATCTAGGATAACACCTAGATATTTCACTAAAGCGCTGCATTTTATTTCCACTCCCCCAAGATATAAAGACTGCATATGCTGTTTTTTCTTTTTGGTGAATGGAATAATTGTTGTTTTTGAGAGATTTATGCTCAGACCTTCTGTGGTACACCAAGTATGTGTAAGGTTTAAGGCCATCTGCATTCTGCTCGATATCACGTCGTCGAACTTGCCTCGTATCATTATGACTAGATCATCGGCGAAGCCCACAATTTCAAAACCTTTTGCCTCTTAACTTGTCAGGAGGTCGTCAACTACTAGTGACCATAGGAGAGGTGATAGAACGCCTCCTTGTGGGCAACCCTTTGTTGCAATCACATAATTAGACGACCCGCCCAGCTTCGAGGTGATTTTTCTGTGTGTGAGCATACCATGGATCCATTCGACTATACAGTTATCGAAGTGTCTTCTTCTCATTGCCTGTACCATTGATAGATAAGAAGCATTATCAAAAGCACCTTCGATGTCAAGAAACGCACATAATGCGGTTTCTTTTGATAAGAGAGATTTTTCAATTTTTGTCACAAGCATGTGTAGTGCTGTTATTGTGGATTTGCCTGATTGGTAGGCAAACTGGTATTTGGATAGTGACAGACTTTATGTATTCATATAATACTTTTTCCATAGTTTTCAACAGTATTGATGATAAACTAATTGGTCTGAAAGCCTTTGGAAGTGATTTGTCGCGTTTTCCCGCTTTTGGGATGAAAACTACTTTCACAAGTCTCCATATCGAAGGAATGTGCTCTAGTATCAGACTTGCCTTAAAGATCTCGATTAGAGACGGAATTAGTTTTGATTCTCCATTTTGAATCAGGGCTGGAAAAATCCCATCTGCACCTGCAGATTTGTAAGGTAGAAAGGATCTCGCCGCGTTTACTACTCTGACCCTCGTGAAGACTAACCCAGCAACTATGTTAGCGACATCCTTTGCACTTTCGGGTCCTATGAGACGCCTTCGAGAGCATATTGTGTCGCCATTATAGCCAGGATTAGTATCCGAGTGGACAGATGTAGATCCCGGAAAGTGAGTCTTCATCAGTAAGTCTAGTACTTCTGAGGGGGTTTTTGTGAACGAACCGTCATCCTTTTTAAGCGACCCAAGTCCGTTCGAGTGGTCTTTTGCCAAAGTCTTGTTGAGTCTAACAACCATTGGGGTATTTTCAATGCTTTCGCAGTTATATACCCAGGATTTTCATTTAGATCGTCTCAGTTCTCTACTGTACTCAGTTAGGGCTCTCTTATATTGAGACCAGTCCGAGGTAATTTTTGCTCTGTTGAACAGTTGACGCGCCGTTTTGCGAAGCCGTTCGAGCCTTTTATTCCACCAAGGAACATTTCTTGTCGAAGAAACTTTTCTCAGTGGGCAATTATTGTTGTAGGCAGAGACTATCGTTTTATTTAATTCTTTTGTAGCTGATTCAAGCTGCTGAATCGACCTTTTTTTCGAATTTAGAGTTTTAGACTCGAGTTCAAGTGCATACCGATCCCAATTGGTTTTTTTGGGATCTCGGTATTCTCTATGAACTTCCATGCCACCATACCATTCAAAAATAATGTGTCTATGATCAGACAAAGACGCCTCATCGGAAACGTGCCAGTTATGGATATTTTCTTCAATAGCCGGGCTGCACAGCGTTAGATCTAAGACTTCTTGTCTGATAGCGTTAATGAAGGTTGGTTCAATCCCTTTGTTAGCAATATCTATGTTGTTTGACGAGAGAAATTCTAAAAGACACTCACCTCGGTAGTTAATATCCGTACTTGCCCACATGGTGTGATGAGCGTTGGCATCACATCCGATAATGAAGTCCTTGTTAATTTCCCTGCAGTAGTTTACAAACGCCGCTACCTCTTGTGGAGGAACCTCAGGAACATCGCCTGAAAAGTAAGCCTTCCCCTTCCTTTGGCGGTAGGAACTTCCACTCTGATCGCGACGATGTCCCTTTGAATGAACTCTGTAATAGGAAAGCATTTAATGTTTGCATTTACTAAGACAGCAGCTCTTGGGGAGTCATGCTTGTCATCATAGAACAACTTACATGAACCTGTTTGAATACCTAGTATTCTTCCTTTGTGAACCCAAGGCTCTTGTATAAGAGCTAGATCCACAGCGTCTTTTGTAAACCTCCTGGATAGCACGCTCGACACTGCTTTGGCGTGGTGGAGGTTTATTTGCAGAACTTTAGTGTTCTGCATTAGGTTGGGTTATCCGATCTGGTGGTTCATTTGGGAGGATCGGAGTACCATCTGCTTTTTTGAAAATCAGGTCATGTTTTTTTGCTTGTTCCAGCTTCCGTATTCGTTTTGGATCTGGGATGGGTTTGAAGAAACTCACCTTTTTTACTTGGCACAATCGAGGTTCCTAACCTGTTTGCGATAACCGTTGAGTTTGTACCGCTTGGGCCGGGAATACTCAGGATGCCAAGCTTCTTGTTTTTCGGAGAAGCTTCACGAGGGCGCTTTGGTTTGCCAGAAACCCTTCTGAAGACTTCTTGAGCATTTTGTGGTTCCACTATTTTGGAGTCACTAGTCTCTGAAGACTTCAGGTTTCCTGGGTTTTTGTAATTTTTAGGTTCCCCGTTTTTTGGCCCCAGATCTCCTTTGAATACACCGGAGCTTTTATGGATTATGACTTGGCGCTGCTTTGGATTTGTTTTCCTCAGCTTAGTTTCGCTAAATCGGAAGTTTATGTTGAAGTTTGTGCTAGTTAGTTGACGCATCGAAGCTTCGTCGACTGTTAGCGTCCAGTCCGCGTGAGTTTCGTTGGGATTGGATCTCTTTAGTATTCGCCATTTATCGGTGGAGAGATTTTCATTTTGACTCTCAATGAGGCTTTTGAGTCTCTCGTCGCTGAATGTTGCGCTTTGTGGGAAAAAGGCATGGAGAATTTCTGGACGCGGAATATTTTGGGCGTCTAGAGCAACCAGTTTGATGTTGTCGTCTAGGATTATCCCGGGAACCACTTTCTTCAACCATTCCGAAGTTTGATGATCTTTGCACGAAAGGATTAGATAACCTGACTTATACGAGCAATTGAAAAATTTGGGCTTCACCGGCTCGTTTCTTTGTTGCTCTATTGCAGTGAGTAGAGCATTCTGGATGGAATCTAACTGAGCCGTAGTAAGATTGGTGTTGGGATAGTCCTCCGGGAGTATTCCAACTTTGATCTGTTCCACAGCTTCCTTGAAGGAGATTCCAGTTTCGACAGAAGTTATTGTGGAGTCTTTGTTTTGAAGAGTGTTTTGGGCATCTTTTTTTTGCTCATTCAACCCCGCTCTTTTACGGGGGCAGAGATTTTGTTTAGTTTTTTTAAGAATCGGTTTTTCGTCACTTCTAGGTAGTTCCGATCCTCGGGGGCGTTTTGCTGGTCCAGAGATGTGCTGACTCAGTGCTTGCTGCCGGCCTTCCTTTGCAGGGATCCCAGCTGCGACCAAGTTCTTCAGCCTTCTTCTCTGACCCTTGGTGAGGTTTTTTTTTCCACGAAGAGTGGACCTCAGCTGAATCTAGCGCTTTAGGTTCAGTTTTTGTAGTGACGTTACTTTCGTCACTTTCATCCTCTAGCGACTCACAACGAGTCGGGGTGTTGAGGATGGAAGAGGAGCAGGACTGAACATCCGCAGGTGCGTCGCTCAGTACTTCATCCTCTTCGACATTCATAGAGTCGACCTCTATGACGATTTTTTTCCGACAGAGAGAGGCTGCCGGAACCCGGAAGATTTTTGTTATTTGTTGAATTATTCATGAAATTCCCACAAGTTGCGCGGTAAAGAAGGTCAACTGCATCAGTGACCCGCTTAATGCAGAGGGGGCAGACGATACTGTGGAGGGTGCCCTGGTACTCCACAGGCTCCGTTAGAGGCAGGGTATTTGATTGAAACCCCCCAACCATTCATCCCCCAGCACGGGTCGCGTCACACCTTAGATTAGGGGTTTATCCATTACTTTCTTTCCATAATAACCATGGATAACAGCTATTACAACCATCCTCCTTTTAGGGGCTTTGGACCCACTGCTCTGGTTCTCAATAGTTTCAGGTTCTTATACGGACAGGCTATTATCAAGATAATTTCAGGTTCCTATAAGGACATGCCATTATCGAGATCCGTCATTCGCAGGCGGAGTTAAGCAGACGATTATCCAGGCATTCCTTGATGTGTATGTCCTGGTTGTCGAATCGACCAAATGATAGCCCGGCGTGTTTCTTGGGTCGCTGCACTGACGTGTGCGAAACATGGTGAGGCCATTCAACACCAGTACCAGGTAAACATGGTCAGTCGTTTCTATTTCCGCTAAGAATCACACAAGCTAGTCATTGGAGTGTTTTTGTTTTGGCGGAAATTATGAGTCGATCTGCTAAACCCCTCTAAATATATATATATATATATATATATATATATATATATATATATATATATATATATATATATATATATATATATATATATATATATATAAGTTACCGTCAATTCCAAACGGCAACACCAGCCATGCACCAGCTCGAACAACCTAAACAGCGGCATCATCACTTTTGGCCAAACGTCCCATCTTCACTGAAATAACATATTCAACGTAGACACCACAACACGAATCAGCATAACAGGCAACGGTACGCAACTCGAGAATGTAGGTATCAAATTCCCTTCGGCTCATTGAGTAGGCATAAATCATAAGTCATGTAAACTGGAAGCGATAATAAAGTTAGTCTTAATCTTACAGTGAACAAGTGTAGTTCTTTTTTAAAAACGCTCTCCTTTAATTTAAAAACGTAAGTGGCGCAGTCGGTAGGATTGCGGTTTTAGTTAGAAGTTCGCGTGTGTGACCGAATCGACGGCTTATCGATTGTAGTGGCACCCCAAGGACAACTAACAAAACCAAGCGATCAGAACCAGCGAAGGAATATCGCAAAAATTAAGGTAAGCAAAAAGAGACTAGGTATAGTGATTTAATATTTAGTGATTTAATAACGAATAAAAAGGTGATTTTTTTTATAACCGGTACCAAGTGAAAAACTTTATAAAAAGATATTTTAATTTCCTAGAGACTAGGTGTAGTGATTTAATATTTAGTGATTTAATAACGAATAAAAAGGTGAATTTTTATAACCGGTACCAAGTAAAATACTTTTTTAAACAAGGAAATTTTAATTTCCAAAATTAAGCGATTTAGGAATTTCAATCGAGGCCGAGACATGGCAGAGAACCAGCTCGAACTTCTCCAAGCGAGTTTGGAACAACTGGCCAGCCGTCTGGCCGAGAAGGATGAGCAGATCGCTCAATTACAAATCCAAGCAGCGCAAGGTGAGCGAAATGCTCAATCACTTGCCGCCCAACTGGCTGCCAACAGGCAAGCGAACCCCGTGCAGGTGATTCAAGTGCCGGAGCAAAGAACGGAATCGATACTAAAATCGTTACAGACGCCCCAAATTATTCGGGATCTTCCGTGTTTCGACGGAAACCCGTTAAAATTAAACTCATTTTTAAAGGGGATTGATAATATAATCCCTCTGCTGAATGAGGCACAGAATACTAACGTCTATAGAGTGTGGATTCAAGCGATCCGCACAAAAGTAATTGGGGACGCTGACAACGTACTCGAACTATACGGCACCAACCTAACGTGGGCCGAGATAAAACAAACCCTAATCACACATTACAGCGACAGGCGTGACGAGGTCTCCCTCACCAGAGACCTCTTCAAATTGAACCAAATCGGAAACGTGGAAGAATTTTACTCCAAGGTATCGCACATCGTTTCACTGCTCACAAATAATCTGAGCATAACAGAACAAAATGCAGCCGTGAAACAAGCAAAGAAAGAATTTTTCCAGGACATAGGGCTAAAAGTTTTCCTCGCTGGCTTAAGAGAGCCGCTAGGACCAATCATTAGAGCCCAATGCCCCACTACAATGAAAGACGCTCTCCGACTTTGTATGGAGGAGCAAAACTATAATTATGTAAAATCATATAAACCAATGCTACCACCGAAACCATTTAATCATCCAAGAGCTCCTATTCCTCCAAACATACCTACCCGGCCAGTGAATCCTTTTAAATTTTCAGCACCATACAATGGTCCTGTGAACGTACCCCGTTTTCCACCGAACCCCAAACCAATCAATTGGCAACCTAATTTCTCTCCAAACCCAATTCAGAGACCCCCAATTTTCAGAAATAATTTCACCCAGCAACCAAATCCTAATTTTCCCCGCAATCAGTTTGGACAAAACCATCAAAATAATTTTCCCAAACCAGTCCCTATGGAGGTGGACCACTCGATCCGAAGTAGGAACGTAAATTACATGAATAGAAACAATAATAACCATTTTAAACCACGCCAGAATTTAAATCCTTTTCACCCAAGTCCCAACTATCATTTCGAACATTGTGAAGAAACATATTTGCCCGATTATGGACATGCTGAAAATGATAATTATGCCTTAGCGAAGGTTGAGGGAAATTACCCAGACTATGACCCCCATAACAACATCTATTCAGAAAATGATCCAAACATTTTCGGAGGAAACATCGAAACCAATGAGACATCTGAGAACACAGAAGGAAATGTAGATGATTTAAATTTTCAACCGGATTCAGACAGTTCAAACGGGAGATAACAAATTTTATCCCATATGTAAAATTAAACACGAAAATAGGAGAGATGAAATTTTTGATAGACAGTGGCGCTAACAAAAATTACATCAATCCTGCGAAAATTGCAAATCTAAAAATTTCCAAACTAAATCATTCTTTCGTCAGAAATATCAACGGCACCCATTCCATTAGCGAATCCGTTGAATTTTCTCCCTTCGATGGAAAACCTCCCATCACATTCTTTTTGTTCAAATTTCATCCCTACTTTGACGGACTTATTGGCTATCAAACATTGACTGAACTTGAAGCCGACATAATCACTTCTTCTAACACACTTAAATTTCCAGACTATACCATCCAGATGAGTAGGAAATATCCTAATTCCTACGACATCAACTTGAATGCAAATGAAGAGGTTCCTATAAAACTTCCAATAGACATACAGAACGGTGACTTCTATATTCCAGAACTTTACTCCTTAACAAACGACGTGAATATCCTTCCAGGACTCTATCGATCAACCGATAATAAAGCTACTGTCATGATTAGAAATACTAGCCATTGTCCGGTGAAAGTTAATTCAAACAGACCTATTTTTTCCGAATTAAACAATTTTGACGAAGTCTCACCTCCTGATTCAATGAATAATAACCCTCAAGAACTGCTGAAACAAATCCGCTCAGACCACCTAAACTCAGAAGAACGCCAAAATCTGTTCAAAATAATAAAGAAATACAGCGATATATTTCATCAAGAAGGACTAAACTTGACCTTCACAAGTGCTATTAAACACGAAATTAACACCAAAGATGAAATACCGGTACACTCGAAATCCTATAGATACCACCGAAACCATTTAATCATCCAAGAGCTCCTATTCCTCCAAACATACCTACCCGGCCAGTGAATCCTTTTAAATTTTCAGCACCATACAATGGTCCTGTGAACGTACCCCGTTTTCCACCGAACCCCAAACCAATCAATTGGCAACCTAATTTCTCTCCAAACCCAATTCAGAGACCCCCAATTTTCAGAAATAATTTCACCCAGCAACCAAATCCTAATTTTCCCCGCAATCAGTTTGGACAAAACCATCAAAATAATTTTCCCAAACCAGTCCCTATGGAGGTGGACCACTCGATCCGAAGTAGGAACGTAAATTACATGAATAGAAACAATAATAACCATTTTAAACCACGCCAGAATTTAAATCCTTTTCACCCAAGTCCCAACTATCATTTCGAACATTGTGAAGAAACATATTTGCCCGATTATGGACATGCTGAAAATGATAATTATGCCTTAGCGAAGGTTGAGGGAAATTACCCAGACTATGACCCCCATAACAACATCTATTCAGAAAATGATCCAAACATTTTCGGAGGAAACATCGAAACCAATGAGACATCTGAGAACACAGAAGGAAATGTAGATGATTTAAATTTTCAACCGGATTCAGACAGTTCAAACGGGAGATAACAAATTTTATCCCATATGTAAAATTAAACACGAAAATAGGAGAGATGAAATTTTTGATAGACAGTGGCGCTAACAAAAATTACATCAATCCTGCGAAAATTGCAAATCTAAAAATTTCCAAACTAAATCATTCTTTCGTCAGAAATATCAACGGCACCCATTCCATTAGCGAATCCGTTGAATTTTCTCCCTTCGATGGAAAACCTCCCATCACATTCTTTTTGTTCAAATTTCATCCCTACTTTGACGGACTTATTGGCTATCAAACATTGACTGAACTTGAAGCCGACATAATCACTTCTTCTAACACACTTAAATTTCCAGACTATACCATCCAGATGAGTAGGAAATATCCTAATTCCTACGACATCAACTTGAATGCAAATGAAGAGGTTCCTATAAAACTTCCAATAGACATACAGAACGGTGACTTCTATATTCCAGAACTTTACTCCTTAACAAACGACGTGAATATCCTTCCAGGACTCTATCGATCAACCGATAATAAAGCTACTGTCATGATTAGAAATACTAGCCATTGTCCGGTGAAAGTTAATTCAAACAGACCTATTTTTTCCGAATTAAACAATTTTGACGAAGTCTCACCTCCTGATTCAATGAATAATAACCCTCAAGAACTGCTGAAACAAATCCGCTCAGACCACCTAAACTCAGAAGAACGCCAAAATCTGTTCAAAATAATAAAGAAATACAGCGATATATTTCATCAAGAAGGACTAAACTTGACCTTCACAAGTGCTATTAAACACGAAATTAACACCAAAGATGAAATACCGGTACACTCGAAATCCTATAGATACCCTTATTGCCATAAAGCTGAAGTGCAACAGCAAATAAGCAAAATGCTCGATCAGGGTATTATTCGTCACTCGAGCAGCCCTTGGTCTTCCCCGGTGTGGATTGTCCCCAAGAAAGAGGACGCATCAGGGAAGCGAAAATGGCGTCTAGTGATAGACTATAGAAAATTGAACCAAAAGACTATCGAAGACAAGTACCCTATACCCAATATAAATGAAATATTGGACAAACTGGGACGTTGTCACTATTTCTCTACATTGGACTTAGCTAGTGGGTTTCACCAAATTGAAATTCAAGATCGGGACATACCAAAAACCGCCTTCAGCGTGGAGCATGGGCACTATGAATTCCTTAGGATGCCATTTGGTCTTCGGAATGCTCCATCCACGTTTCAACGCGTGATGGATAATGTCCTTAGAGATTATATTGGCACCATATGCCTTGTGTATATGGATGACATTATAATTTTCTCCACCAGTCTTCAAGAACACATTGAAAGCCTTTGTAAAATTTTCGATAGACTTAAAAGATTTAACATGAAACTTCAGTTGGACAAAAGCGAATTCTTGAAAAAAGAAGTTGCTTTCCTGGGTCATATTGTGACTCCAGAGGGCGTTAAGCCTAATCCCAATAAAATACAAACAATAAAAGAGTGGCCTTTACCTAAGAATGAGAAACAACTCCGTGGGTTCCTCGGCGTGTTAGGATATTATAGGAAGTTCATTAGAGACTTTGCGAAAATCGCAAAGCCCCTAACAAACTGTTTGAGGAAAGGTGAGGAAGTCCATCATTCAGAGGAATTTATTGAAGCTTTTCACAAATGTAAAAATATATTAACAAGTAGCGACATACTGCAATACCCCGACTTTACACGAGACTTCATCTTAACCACAGACGCCTCTAACCACGCGATTGGAGCCGTATTATCCCAAGGCATAATAGGTCGAGACAAACCAGTAGCGTTCGCCTCGAGAACTCTAACCAAATCCGAAGAAAATCTCTCAACGATCGAAAAGGAATTACTAGCCATTTGGTGGGGCTGTAAATACTTTCGACCATATTTATTTGGCCGCAAATTCACACTATACACTGACCACCAGCCCTTGACTTACGGTTTAAATTTGAAAACCCCCAACAGTAAATTGATCCGCTGGAGATTAGATCTTGAAGAATACGACTATGACATTAAATACCGACCAGGCAAACAAAACACTGTTGCCGACTCCCTATCTCGGATTCCCCTAGAGATCAATCTCAACGAAGACACAGATAATAACGAAGACGAAAACGATACCGACGACGCAACCGTTCATTCGGCAGACACGGATGACTCGGAATTCATACCTATGACACTAAAACCACTGAATGCATTTTCAAATCAAATAGTTTTAAAAATTGGACAGACAGACAGTGAAGAAGTCGAAGAGATTTTTCCACGCGTGTTCAGAAAAACGATAACAAAATTACATTTCGGAGTTCCGACCCTTCTAAGAATACTACGTGATTACACAAATCCAAAAAAAATAAATTGCATCAATTGTCCAGAGACCGTCCTACCTTCTCTTCAAATAGTCTACAAAAACTATTTTAGCCGAAATAAAACTTTTAGAATGAGAATATCCCAAATCACCTTAGAAGACGTCACTACCGAAGAACGCCAGAACGAAATCATACGAGGACAACACGATTTCGCCCACAGAGGTATTCAGGAAAATCTTCAGCAAATCTCTCGAACATACTATTTCCCTAGCATGAAAAGAAAAATCAGAACGTACATAAGATTATGCGATCAATGCAATAAAGCCAAATATGATAGAGCACCTTACAAAATCAAACTAGGACAGACCCCCATCCCAAAACGGCCACTAGAGATTATCCATGTGGACATATTCATATCTCAACCGGATATGTTCTTATCCATTGTAGATAAATTCTCTAGGTTCGGAGTTTTAGTAAGTATCAAGTCCAGAACAATACAAGATATAAGAAGAGCCCTTCTGAAGTTCTTTAGCACTCATGGGAAACCTCAACTTATTGTATGCGATAACGAGCCATCCATGAGATCTATTGAGGTTCGAGGACTCCTCGATGACCTAGGCATACAAATATATTTTACACCGACAAATCATAGCGAGACCAACGGAATAGTGGAAAGATTCCACAGTACACTCGCCGAGATTTATCGTTGTAATAGGCATAAGTATGAATCACTATCCAACAAAGAATTATACAGAATTTCTTGCACTTTATATAATGAAACCATACATTCTGCAACTAACATGAAACCCCGAGAAATCTTTTTAGGTATCAAGGACCAAGATGAAAGACCTCTGGACGCCGAAGAAATATTGGCAAAAAGAGATAAATTATATGACGAAGTCGTATTAACACTGACCAAAACACAAAAGAACACACATAAACAACACAACCGGCATCTGGAAGACGAACCAAAATTGGTCCCAGATCAGCAAGTGTTACATAAAGTGCAGGGAATTCGGAATAAAACGAGAAAACGATATTCAACGGTTCAAGTTGTCGAAGACAGATTGAAAAGCTTTATTGACGACTCGAATCGTAGATTACACAAAAATAATATAAAAAGAATAAATAATAACTAATAATATTTTTTCTTTCAGATGGCACTTTGTCTGTTGATCCTTCTTGTTCTGCAAATGCAACTTTATTTTGGACAAATCATTCAAATTCAAGACATTTCAACAAACCCCGGACTATTGACCATACGAATGGAATCAACATTCATCAAAAACGGACATATTCACGTTTATCACGAAGTAGACCTCGACCTATACCAACCTATACTTAACCAACTCAACACCATAATCACCGGATTAGAAACCTTTCCTAACATCAGAGAAATCACAAGAATGTTGCGTAGTAAAATGCATGAAATTACAAACTTATACAGAATCCTTTCCCCTAAGGAGAGACACAGAAGAGGAGCCTTCAATTTTTTAGGGTCTACAATAAAATTAATTACAGGAAACCTAGACCAAGAAGATTTAGACAGAATTAACACGGAGATTGAACATCTCAAGGCAGGAAATCGACAGTTAATTAATGAAAACAATTTACAAGCAACAATCAATGAAAAACTACAAAATAGAATAAATAAAATAATCCAATCCATTAATGACCAACAAAGTAAGTTGGTAAAACAAATTATTTCAAATAGACAAGCTATATTAGATCCCAACAATGTAAACCAAAATTTCACGGCCCTCAGCAAAGTAATCAGAGTTTCATTTCACCTAGACCAAATACGAAACCACCTAGACACCGTATTCGAAACCATTCAATTAGCTCGCGTAAATGTGATTTCGAGGAACTTCCTAGAACCGGAGGAATTAAAAGTCATAGTGCATCAGTTAGAAAAACAGAACATTACATTGCTTAATTCAGAACAGGCTTATGAATTTATAAGTATAAAAATAGTCTTTAAGAACAGCAAATTATATTTTGTTATCTCAGTGCCATTTGTTAAAACGGAAATATTTAACGAGTTGCTGCTGGAACCATTACCAATCAACGGAACATCTCTAAAACTACCATCAAGGACAGCAATAGTAGGAAGCCAATCAACTTATCTTCTCAACGGGCGATGCCAACCTGTGGGACAAAATACCATGTGCGATCAGAACAATCTGATAGACGTTTCCAACGACGCATGTTATTCCAAAATCCTACGAGGATTTTCCGGAAAGTGCAGCTTCGTGGATCACGATGCCAATTCAGGCGTCAAGCGGCTAACTGATTTCCATATCGTGCTGAAGGACGTTCAAAAAGTATTCATACAAACGGATTGCAAACTGACAAACAGAACACTATCAGGTAGTTTTCTAATATACTTCTCAAACTGTGCAGTAATCATCAATGGCACAAAGTTTGACAATCGAGAAAGACACAACAAACAAACACCACTGGCAATATCGCTAGATGGTCTACAAATAGAAAAAGGCGCTCTCGAGGAGAATATAACTATAGAAAAACTACAAGAATTAAACATCCGCAACCGTGAACGAATGGATTCAATAGAAGAATCATTTGCAATCCATATCTCAACAAATATCGGAATATTTTCGATAATTATAATTTCTGGAATAGTAATAGCCATAACGAAAATCAACAAACGCACTAGTAACGTATTTAAAATTGGCCAGCATCCATTCCCAGAACCCCGCAGAACATTACCAGAGAAGAAGGAAAATTCAGAGAAACCAACATCCGCTAAAATCGAACCGGGACGGTTCGAACTTCATGAGGGAGCAGTTACCGTCAATTCCAAACGGCAACACCAGCCATGCACCAGCTCGAACAACCTAAACAGCGGCATCATCACTTTTGGCCAAACGTCCCATCTTCACTGAAATAACATATTCAACGTAGACACCATAACACGAATCAGCATAACAGGCAACGGTACGCAACTCGAGAATGTAGGTATCAAATTCCCTTCGGCTCATTGAGTAGGCATAAATCATAAGTCATGTAAACTGGAAGCGATAATAAAGTTAGTCTTAATCTTACAGTGAACAAGTGTAGTTCTTTTTTAAAAACGCTCTCCTTTAATTTAAAAACGTAAGTTATATATATATATATATATATATATATATATATATATATATATATATATATATATATATATATATATATATATATATATATATATATATATATATTTGAACCCTTTGAATCCTTTGAAACATCCTCGATAGGAGAACAATACCGCGTCTATTATATTAGGAATATTTGGGGCATACCCTTTGGTATCTCAGCTAAAATTATAGTACGAAAAGCCTGAATTGTCAATTTTTTTTCATTTAGAACTTTCGCATTTTCACGCAATGACATACGAAACTTAAGGCTGATTTAGACGATGCCAGTCAGCGCTCTAGTTGAGGTATCCAGTGAACAGAGAACAGACACTCTGTCCAAGTTACTTGTACCAGTATCGAACAAGTAATTGGCCTCTAACTTGAACAGAGTGTCTCTTCTCTGTTCACTGGATACCTCAACTAGAGCGCTGGCTGGCATCGTCTAAATCAGCCTTAATGCACCCACCAGGAACTGATATAACCAGAAGCTGGTTCCCATAATAATCCAAAACCCAGAAAGTCTCATAACACATATGTAGAGATTTTACAATGTTAAATAGAAACAAACTCGTGAGAGCAAAAAAGTAGCTCACATTCCGAATAATATTTTTTTGCTGATTCTGGAAACAACTTTCATAACACCCAAAGCTGCATCGCATCCGCACAAACTCTTCCGCCTTCGCATGAGCCATTAGTTGTAGCCGATGTTGAAAATATCAAAATTTTGTATGGCTTCTACGTCCCCCCCATACCTTTCGCCACACCGCTCGGCGTCATCATGATTGTCATCATTACAGCACTTCTAATGGTCTTCCAGACCAACCCTCTCCACACACACACGCGCACCATCCAAAACTGCCACCGGTGTTTTCTTTTTCTTCGGTTGTTGTTGTTGTTGTTGCCGTCGACTTCGTCCTCTTCGTCGTCGTTGTCGTTATAACACAAGTGCATTACTTACAATGGGCACTCTCAGGACAGCTCCCTCCGCTCGTCTCCGTCACCCCCTCGCAGCCACAACCGACCGAAGGGAAAATCGATTCGAACTGAATCAGAGGCAACCATACAAAAGGTTAAGTGTGCTTAGCCAGTTATGACCAACATTTCTTTTCATTTTCGTTGTTTTCTTGTACCACGTCCTGAGTTCGGGTGGTATTGGAGGGAATTTTGTGTGTGTAAGCGCGTTCAATTCGAGCGTCCTCATTGTGACGAAGTTTTTATTATATCACATAGAATGGGTTTTTAGCGAAGTCATGGTCACCTCCTCGCAGGATTCGTTCATGATGAAGGGGGAAAAATATATTCGAAAAAGGGAACTCCGCTAGTTTGAGTTTGTCTGCTGGTGCGCGTCCTAAGTGGGTTTTTGATGACCGCACAAAAGGGAAACTTGATACTCTGGATGGCGTGATCCTACCGAGGGGTTGTTGGCATCGGCAGAATTATTCACTTACTTTATTACTTTAATACGGCGCAAGAATATTAAATTTGGTAATCCCGGCCAGTGTGAAGTTGAGATAATTACTTATCTCTCACCGCAATATATCGCAAGCCGTGAACGAGTTCGGGTCCCCGAGACTTTGTCGTGACCCGTTCCGTTGACCGCAAACCGTTCCGAACCCGTAGTTCTGGGAGGGTAGCATTTTACAACCGCAGCCGGAGAATTATACCGTTTTTGTCGTCAGCTCAACATAAATTAAGTACCGCATTAAGTTTTTATAAGCATTTGCGGCTTGTTGCGAATGCTCAGCCGCCCCGAGAGCAGCAGCAGCTCACGTACCGACGATAAGCCACTATTTCGCCTCGAACATACAGCACCGGCCAAGCGTAGTTACTTTTTTTTACGAGTCTCATCTCCTTTTTCACTTTCGGGCTTCGTGCCGACCGAGCGCCCGAGTGTCCACTCATTACGCGGGAGGCATGGAGTGGAGCATCAGTTCGGGCTCCACTCCACTACTGGCCAGCATAAATCACCGCGGCGCGCTCGATGACCCTGGACTTGGCCTCGCTATGTTGCACAGTTTTTCGAGCTTTCGTTTTGGCTCACCCTCCGTGCCGTGCGCCTCGATACCGTTCCGGATGATGTTTCAGGCAGAGTTCTAGCCTGTCGGGTGTTGCGGATTGAGAATGACAGTCGATAGCAGAAACCGGAGATTTTTCGCTTGGATCCAACAAAAAAAAAGAAGGGATGGTAAAACACGTTCCCAACGTCAGTTCAAATATCATTAATGTGCAGTGTAATGATCCACCCGCTCATGAACATTGTTTCGAAGTCCCCCGCCTGGGGATTGGTTCTTAAAGAGACCGTTCCGAAGGTTGGAGAAGAACACGAGAGGAGTTGCGAGGAAATTTCTTTCCATATCAGGACCTTTCTAGAAAATAGAAAATCTCTAGAACAGAACATAAATTTGGTTGGGACGTTACTTCGAAGCATTCCTTGGTAGAACTTAATAAAAATTTACCAGTTTCCATTTTTATGGGACATACTTACAAGCTACAGTCAGAAGCACTGTTGTCACATATTCATCTGTAGAGTAGTGCGGGGCAAAGGTGGGCACGGGGCTAAAGTACGCATCGGTCTTTTTTAAGCAAACGAGCATAAAAATTCGACAACAGTGCATTCGATTGATACATTATTACACCTGCAGCTCACACATATAAACATGATACATTTCATGTGGCAAAAAGTTGTGAGGTAAAAAGAGTTTTGCGATGAAAGTTCAGCGGATAAAAGTTTTTGTTGCGTGCAAGCTTCTATTCATCGTCTTGCTGGATTTAATGAATAATGAATTATTTCAGTTGAAATAAATTGATTGTTTATCAAGTGACAACCTTCAAAATAATGCTCATTAGATAGAGAATTGAATCGTTCATCTTTCCACATAATTCATTTTTTTCTTGATCGTGACAGAGAAAAGTTATAGACTGAAACGTGAGCATGGGTCAATATAGGAAAATATACAGAATTTTGGAAATCGAAAAAAGTTGTTGGAATATAGTTATCGAAGTTATTCGATAGAGAAATATTTTACCTATCTTCTAGCCACAATTTGATTAATCGAAAAAAGGGTTTCAGAAAAGTTATAGGCCAAGTTGTATGGGAGGGAGTCAACCGCGAGTAATCGGTTTTCTACCTTACTAACCATAAAATTAGGAAATTGTTCATATGTAGTTATAAAAATATAGTTAATAATTCGGGTTTTTGAAAACTTATGTACCTGAGCCTGTAGAGATAAACGAATCAATAAAAAATAAGTTGTATGGAAGAAATTAATTATTTTAATGAAAATTGAAAAAAGTTATTAGAAAGGACCGAAAACACACTCTCGAGATAGTACTCATTCGATAAAGAAGATTTTTATTTATCTCTAGCCAGAATTTCATTGGTCGGAAAAGGTTATGAGAAAAATTATTGGCCAAAACGTTCACGAGTTGTACGGAGGAAAGGGTCTGGTAAAAAGGAAGTGAAAATTTCTATACAATAGAAATTTTTATCCCTATCCATAGGATCAATGGTGTAAAACGTACCCTTCAAATTTTTAGCACGCCATTCTCAATCGCTTTGAGAAAAAAATAAAAATACTGAAAGTACATCTTACTATGATATATCGAGAAATATAATCAATAAAAAATTTCTAAAAAATTTAAATACTAAAAAAAATCTTTAATATTGATTTTTTTTTAGTATTTAGAGATTCAGTACTACTATAATTCGTATTCAAATGTGTTCCTATGCCTTTTATAGATATGTGTGATTTTTTTCAGATAATAATGAGATAATTCTCTCATATGGAGCTATAGTGAAAAAATGAGTTTATTCTTTTTTTCTCCATTCTCAAAAGGCTTGGAAATGAAAATTTGAGAAAATAATCAAAGTACATCTACTAAGGTGTACCGCGACAAATTATAACAAAATTCTATCCCCTGCGTAAAAAAAAATCCTTGGTGTATAGAATTTATTGGAGTTTTCAAAACTGCTTTTCGATGATTATTTATTGAACTATTTATTATCAAATACGAATTCGAAATTTTTCGTTCATACAATAATATCTCAGTACTGAATGATCCACAACAACGTTATAGAAATCAAATGAAAGATAGTTGATTACGTTAATTGAATTTGATATCTTTGAAAAAACAGAGAGAAATCGATTTCTCATTTCTTCCCGATATTTTTGTTCACTACATCTACATACATCGAAATACAAATGTCTCTGTAAAATATTCCGTGTAAATCCATGTAAATTATGCTTTAAAGAGATTTATATCCCATCTTCATGCGTTAATATTTCACAATTTTTAAGCATTTCAAAAATCGCCTAAAAATTTCGACTTCGCACTCTGTTCCTTCATTTTTTTTTTCGATAGTGGAAAAGTTCTATTTCCATTTTCGATAATTTTTTTAATTTCCTACAACTTGTATACATTTTTGCCCATACCTTTTCTGAGACTCTTTTCCGGCCAACGAAACTTTGGCTAAAGATGGATCAAAGTATTCTCTATCCAATGAGTATTATCTCAAAAACGTGTTTTGGGTCCTTTGAAATAACTTTTTGAAATTTTCTTTAAATTAATTACTTTCCCCCATACATGATGTATAGGTTTTGGCCTATAACTTTTCTTAGACATTTTCCGACCAATGGAAATGTTGCTAAAGATAGATAAAAATAATCTATATCGAAAAAGTACTATCTCGAGAATGTTTTTGGATCCTTTCAATAAATTTTTTTTAATTTTCTTTAACATAATTAATTTCTTCCATGCAACTTGGCTCATAGCTTCTCTCTATAACTCTATTCGAACAACTTTTTTTGATTTTCAAAATTCTGTAAATTTTCCTATATACCTATGCTGACGTTCCAGTCTATAACTTTTCTCTGTCACGATCAAGAAAAAAAAAATTATGTGGAAACATGAATGATTCAATTTTCTATCTAATGAGCATTATTTTGAAGGTTGTTACTTGATAAACAATCAATTTATTTCAATTGGAATAATTCGTTATTCTTTAAATCCAGCAACACGTTGAACAGAAACTTGCACGCAACAAAAACTGTTATCCGTTAATTTCACACAAGCCCGTAAAGAAGGAACGCGAAAACGAGAAATCTCGTGAGCGGTCCGCAAAGTGTCAAGAGTTTTTTTAAAAATTCGATAAGTCCAAAAATTGCTTGTGGGGCAAAAGTACGCACCAGCGTTTTGCTCCCAAAAAAATATACAATGTTTTCAACCAAATTTTTAACGGGATCCACAAGAAGAAAACTGATTTGAAGAAAAGCACTCCAGAAATGCTGTCGGGCCGACAGAGGCTTCGGAAGGGAGTCTTGAAGCGTGTGAACTTGAGTGTTCGAAATTATTTTTATCAATATATCAATTGTGGATGGGACGAAGTTCGCCGGGTCAGCTAGTTTGTTAATAAAAATAATTTTGTTTCAAATGTTGGACATTTTCATGTATCTTATATTGTCGGTCTCCAACCTCCCGAAAATTTCCACGTGGTATGTTCGACCATAACACCCACCCATCTCCACCCATAAAACATCATACAACACCCCCCTCCTCCCCACTGGATGGTACCTACACACTCTAGTAATGATGCTTCTCCCGCTGGTAATAATAAAGCATTTATTTCTCAGAAGTACACTTCAATAAGTGCGCACCTTTGCCCCTACTAAATACGGGGAAAAAGTACACTTTTGTCATTTTGTATTAAAATAGGTTTTTCTCCAACTATAAACAAAACTCGAGAAATCATTGTACTACGTTTCGAAGGTAATATGTATACTTACAATTTGGTCAACAAGTTTAATTTTATTTGCTTCTATTTCATGAGTTATTGGACGACAACAGTTAGGTGCGCACCTTTGCCCCGCATTACTCTACTGGAAGGGGTAGAAATCTTTTTAATCTGTTCTTTTTCTTCAAAAATCTGTGCCGAAATCTATATCATTCGAAACATATATAAAATATGAAATGAAAAATATGAAAAAAAAAAGAGAGACGAATGAACTCTCTGAGTTTCAAGTCTCTTTAATTCAATACCGTTACCGTTACCGATGAAAAAAAAATTTACTCAAGCCTCAACTTTTTGACTTGTTTGATGATTCATAAGCATACTGTTGCTAAACTTGGACTCCACGCCAGGGTTACCATATCTACAGAATGATCTGTATTTATACAGGTTTTTCTAGACATTTTAAAACCAAGAATCAGTAGACACAGATCACAGAATTTTTGGAGCAACGTTCAAATATTGGTCAGTGCTCGATGTCGATAATATTAGGTTGGGGGAAAAGAAATCCATTATTTTCTCGGTAGACGGCTGTAGTGATTGACACCTCACGTTGTATTGATCATGAAATTTCAAGTTTATGCTCGTTGTAAAAGTAGTGACATTCCACACTAAAGCAATTATTTTACATTTGTTGTTTATTCCATTCAGTTGTGAGTTACAGGGTGTTAACAATGGAAGTCAATAGAGAGAAAATTCGGTACGTTTTACACTATTTCTTTTTCTTTTAACACCTCCGCTCCGAACGCTCCGATGGGTCACGCATCGAGTAATTCCACTACTCTGCTGAGCGTCTCAGCGCCTTGTGATGTGCAAGCGCACCACGAGAGAGATTCGATGTTTTTGCACAATAATTTCACATCGAGTGAGACTCTATGTTATACGGGAAAGGGTTAAAGGCGAAAAAGCAAGCCAGACTGCTGAAAGTGTGAATGGTGTTTATGGTGCCGATACTGTAACAGCTAAATATGAGCAATTTATTTTATTTTATTTTTTTGCAGACTTATCTCACTTCTTTAATCTAGCTACTCCGCACTTCGGCGGAGCACACTGCCGTAATGAAAAAGTTAAATTGAGAACTATCTAAGCAAAATGGAGTTTGACAACAGTATGCGCGCTCTTTAGAAATTTACATTCACTTTGCTTTAGTGAGAGAAAGATAGACAGTGTTATTTATTTATTGTAACTGTAACCAATGACACATAAGAATGCCAAAATGACTCTCATTCAGACTGGTACTAATGCTACATGAATGAAATAGGTAAGATGAGAAAATGTATTAGGTTGGGGAAAATGAATCCATTGTTTTTAAGTGAAATTCAAAACTTTATTTAATATGCTTCGAATTGTTCGATTTTGATGAAATATGTACCGTTTTGTGATAAAATTTGTTGCCATTCTGAAGGTAGCTTCAAAATGCGTCTCTCATCGAGGTATTTGTCCTTATTGAGCTTGAGCTTGAGCTTGGGTAGACTGTACAATTCGTAGTTGCTCTCCGTGATTGACCTGAACCAACCAAATTGCACAAAGAACACACAGAATGACGCTTGGGACTAGCAAATCATTCTCGTTGTGCAATTTTTGGCGATTCGAGCTTTAAATGGTCAATAACGACGCCGGCCACGTCCTTACAGTCACCAGGGGAAGGGAAGGAAAGTTAGTATGATATTCGCCGCCCGAAGGCCAGAAGGGTCGCCTCTATAGCGTGGTTCCCTAGCGTTTATCATGGAAGGGATAGTTGTTAGTGGGGAAAGGTATGGACCAGGATTCACTGTGGTAAGTGATGTGATAATATTAACGCGAACTATCAACTCCTTGATGAAACGGAGTTCCGAAAATCTTAAGTGCGGCAGAGTTATCTTTAGGTAGTCTGAGGAAGAAACTTGTTGAATTAACAGAAACCTCTTATCCTATTTACTCCATGAGAAAAATACGCGAAATTTTGAAACTAACACCCGGTAATGATGATCACTTTTTAGATAGTTCAATTCACAAAATTGGTGTACGACATCAAAAATGTAGCACACCTGTAGTGAATTCTAAACATCTTTGGTTGCTGCCAGCAGTTGTTATAGCTTCTATCCATTTATTACTCGAACTCACTCATATGGGCACCCGAAACTTCCGCGTATATATAACATTGAATACACCGAGATTTCTTTCGGCAATCTGAAAGGACACCAAATAACTTCTGTATGAAAAACCAGATCGGCTACATATCTCGCGATTCTTTGTGCGTATATTTGCTATTGAGACGTTCAGCGGAAGGACTGTTCTATTTCGAACCGAACCGACTACATACTAAATATCGAGAAATTTCAAAGAAAACCACAAAACAGAATAAGCTGAAATAAAAATATATATATCTTCTCTTGACCAGAGCATCATCTAGATATTCGAGTGTAAATTATATAAAAACAAACACTTTTTTCGCACGGTATTCACTTGCAATGATTACCACCAGAATCATTTGTAGTAGAATTATATGTTATGCGAAAACATTTCGAATCGACCGCAATCACGTACCTGACGTTTGGTAGTCATTAAACTCTAAGCAGTACCCCAATTGGCAAGGTTTGCTAGAGTTTATCTTTCATTTCCTTACAGTAGTGTTTATAATAGAAGACTGTTCTCTGCAGCTGGCCTAGTGTTCGAAGCAAAGCGTAATCGGTCGGTTTAAAAATTCATATTAAAAGAAATAGTGTGATTGAATTATTATGATGATTTGATATTGATTTAATTTTGAAGAAAATATGATTTATTTTGTGTTAATGAGAAATTATTGAATTTTTTCAGATATCCGGTATCCGGCCGGATAGTAAGTCACAATCCGGTATCCGGCCAGATAGTTACCGGATATTCGTTTCATCTCTAATATACATACATGACAATGGCTTGCGAGTTAGTTTGGATGAATATACGACTTAATTTATTGTCGTTTTGCCTTCGATAAAACTCGTACAGACTACTCTACCTTATATTTCTAATACTATTTTTGAAAGCAGTTTTGCTTGTCACAAAATCAAAATAGTCACTTATTTCATTGAAGGCTCATGGGCAAGAGTCCAGAGGATTGTTGTAGCCATAAATGGTCCGATGTGCAGGTACACAGATGAACTGTGAGGATCTTAACTGCCGTGATGGGACGTGAAGATGAACATTTTCTAAAAGTTGAGAACTGTCAATGTTGCTACGCAGTCGCAGTCGAAGATCACCAGTTGCTGAATGACGGCGCGCCTCGCACGTAATGATTCCATACCGATCAACGTACAACGTGCTGAGTAATCAGGCAGATTAGAAGGGTCGTTCCATGACAGATTCCGCAAGGCAAATCGAATGAAGCGCTTCTGTATACGTTCGATTCTGATGATCAACGATGCGTGGTAAGGTGCCCACACAGGTGCAGCATATTCCAGAATGCTTCGGACTAAAGCACAAAACAATGTTTTTTTGGGCGTAGATGTCGGTGAACTGCCAGGTGGAGCGTCGTATGAAGCCAAGAACCGTAGAGGCCTTAGCCGTGATGAGCGAAACGTGTTCGTTGAATCTTAACTTGGATTCAATAGTAACTCCAAGATCACACATTGTATAAACACGTTCCAGTGGCACAGATCCAATGTTGTAATGGTGTTCTACGGCGGCGATCCTACGGGTGAACGAAATCACCTTGCATTTTCTCACGTTGACTCTCATGCCGTTTTCCTTGCACCACAGTAACATGTCGTCAATGTCCCTTTGAAGGACGAGAAGATCGAGCGTTGTCACGATTACTCTATACATTTTAAGGTCATCAGCGAACATTTGCTTGAAAGATGAAATTCGGGGGCACAAATCGTTGACATACAAAACAAATAACATAGGCCCGAGCAGACTTCCTTGTGGAACTCCTGAAGTGATCGAGAAGACTGTCTAGCGCGCAGAACTGATTGACACAAAGGATTGACGACCGGTCAAGTAGGAGAAGCTCCAATCAGCTAACCAACTTGGCAATCCCATAGCACTGAATTTTTTACATGCATACAAATGCGGAACGGTGTCAAACGCTTTCGAAAAATCGACGTAGATGGAGTCGACCTGCCGCCGGGCTTCGACCTCGCGAAACAGCGTGTTCGTGTAACAGAGCAGATTCGTTGTGGTGGATCGATGCTGGACGAAGCCGTGCTGGAACTCCGATATAATTGGATGTGTCGCATTGTACAAAGCGTTGTGAACTACCGTTTCGAAGACTTTGCTAATGCAGCAGAGAAGCGATATTCCACGGTAGTTTTCCACGCGGTTCTGATTACCCGCTTTATAAATTGGGATGATTGAAGCTTTTTTCCAAACAGTTGGAAAAATTCTTTCCCTGAAAGAACGGTTAAACAGGCAAGACACTGGAAAAGCGAGCGAGTGAGCACAGTGTTTCAGCAGAGATGGAGGAATTCCATCAACTCCAGGCCCTTTAGATGCGTCTAGGTCATGCAAAGCTTTCAAGACTTCACCCGGAGAGAAATTCAACGTTGGGATATTCAAGTTGTGCTCCTGGATGCGATCAAAACTTGCGGCGTGCAGAGGAGGTGCAGTTGAGCTGTACACTGACTGGAAGAAGCTCGCAAAAAGATTAGCGACATCGTCTGGGGAACTGGCAGTGATTCCGTTGAACTCCATTGTACCCGGGATGCGTTCGCTTGAGCGATGTGATTTCACGTACTTCCAAAATGCCGATGGGTTTTGCTTCAGATTCGCTTGAGTTTGTTGTATGTATTCATCGTAGCTGGACCTCAATAATGCGTTGTAGTTGGTTTCGATTGATCTGAGACTATTTTTAGCGTCGATTGATCTAGTTCTCAAATAACGTTCGCAGCACGTTCCGTAAGTTGCGCAAATCGGGTGCCCACCAAGGTAGCGCTCGAAATGGCTTCTCGACACATCGCTTGAGGGGAACTTGCGCATAGAGAACTTCATACAGTTTGTCGTAGAAACGTTGGGCTATTGCATCGACCGAGCCGAGTCCAGAAGTTCAAGCCAATCGATAGAGGACAATATATTGTTCAGTGAGTCAAAGTTGCACAACCTGAAATTCAATGCAGGTGGGAGAGACACATAGTCAGAAACGTTGGCAGAACTGGAGAGGGCGTCCACGTTCAAGATAAAGGGTTTGTGATGATCATCGGCTGACAATAACGGGACCGGAGGCTCAAGGAGATTCGCAAAGTCCGGTTCACTGATGAACGCCAAATCGAGAAGTCGGTCGTTTGAATTTTTAAGTGAATTCACATGAATTAATCCCCAAGTCAGCATCGGTTCGGTGAGAGCCAGTTCCTGTTCCGTAGATGCGTTTGATGGTAAATAACCATTCATGTCCTCGTCAAAGATCCAATTCAAAAAGGAGAGGTTGTAGTCGCCTAGTGCCAAGATAACATCGGTACTCGAAGACCCCTCCATGACTCTCTGTAGAGCGTTGGTATGAGACGTGTAGAGAGCCGGGCTGGAGAGAGGGCGCAAATAGATAGCTACGATATATAGTGATCTGTGCAGTAGAGTAATGCGCACAACCACTTGCTCAAGATGGCCCGAATAGTTGGATTTCACCGCAACGAGTACACCACCTCCTCTAGAATATTGGCTAGTAGCTCGACTGCGGTCGCAGCGAAAGATTTGATAATCAGCCGAGAGTTGACAATCCGGAATGTCCGCTCGAAGTCAGGCTTCAGTGAGAACTAGAGCGTCGTAGTCACACGTCGAAAGCATCAATCGGAGCTCCGTAGTCTTCGTACGTAGTCCCCTAACGTTTAAAAGTAGTAGATGGCGAAAAAAGGATCAACTGGAGGTGATAAGCTATGGGGGACAGACATTCCGTTATTTTTTTGAAAGCTATTTAAAAACAATGATTTATCTGGAATAAGGGCCCGATGGCCCTCAATATCCTCCGGCGGTAGATCCATCACTGAGGTAGCGTGTCCGACAGTTGAGCAGACTGAGGTGACCGAGTGAACCGACCGTCTTCGGCACTGGCTTGATACAAAATCATGGACCTTTCGGAGGAAAAATTGAACGCGCTCGGCGCGGTAGAAATTCTGAGTACTAATCCCCGAGCTTGACTGCCTCGAATGCTTTTATTATTCGTCATGTTTACAATTCTTGTTTTCTTATTTACTAATACAAAATTTGGCGCGCGCTTCCTCGTGCTGACTCTGCACGCGATTGTGTGAAGAGCAACACAATTAAACTAGGGCAAATTTAGCATACGCGGAAACAAAAATTAACAACAGGGCAGTTCATCTCCAAGGTGGATGTACTTTTGTAAATTGACAACAACGCGCGTGTTAAAATGAAATATGGAAAAATGGAGCGAAGCATTCTCCAAGCGTCTCTATAATGATGTCTGAAGCGATTAGGGCCGCTTCACGAGCATCGGATGGAGTGGTCTGGTCCAGACGAGGCCGCTTTGTCGAACTCGGCATCCGAAAACCCTGGAAACGACGAACATCGTCGAACGCTCTGAGGAATATCCCAGCGGGCCATGTGGGAGGGTCCATTGCCATGTTCTTCAGGCTCGGGTCAATTCCAACTTTAAATGACACGAACTGAAGTTTTGTCAGGTCGGTTTCCTTCTTCACCAGCTTTTTCGCTGTAACGGCTTCTGAGCAAACGAGGCAGTCTTGAACAAGCGTCTAAAACGACTGCTGTTATATGTATATAACAGTTCGGCTGAAAAGTTCATAAGGTTGACGTCTAGATGGCGCCTCTTGCAAAAATCTACTTGACTATAACAAAGCACCATCTTTCAATGGTTACGTGACAAAATTTGACAGCAATCGGTCGATTGGTTCGTGAGTTACAGCATTGAGAGCAACTTTTTTTAATTTGAAAAAAATGAAAAACATCACAAATCAATGAAAACGAAGGCAAAATTACATGAATTGGACTTCGAATTGCTTCCGCATCCCCTGTATTCTCCAGATCTGGCCCCCAACGACTATTTTCGGTTCGCAAACCTGAAGAGAATGCTCGCAGGCCAGAAATTTCAGACCGATGAAGAAGTGATTACCGAAACTGAGGCCTATTTTGAGGAAAAATCGAATACTATAAAAATGGTACCAAGTTGCAAGATCGCCATAATCGCTGTATCGCCCCCGAAGACAATTATGTTGAATAATAAAATTGAATTTTGCAAAAAAAAAATAGTCTTACTGTGTTACGTTATAACCTTTTCAGCCGAACTGTTATGATTCAGGCATAAAAAAACCAATGACGGAAAATATTAGGTTATAATTATTTTTGTAACCCTATAAACCGCCATTTATATATATGACAACATTCATGATTTTAGAAATGGAAGGGAGATATGAATATTTCAAATAAGCAGTGGTGTTGATTAAGAAAATTTGCTCCGATGGAATTCGAACTCCGGTGGTTTGGATGATAACCAACAGCTATCTCGCACGGCTATCTAGAATATAATTCTAGAGCAGTTAAAACTCGTACAAACAATACGAAAACAATCTAATCGGATACGTCATTCCTGGTCGTCTGTTGTATTTTAGTGGAAATTTAGATATAAATAGTAAAGAAAGGTTCAGTGCTACGAATGCTACAGAATCTGTACCAAAAAAATCTAAAAAAATCTATACCTTGAATCTGTACATGTGGCAACACTCGTCAGAAGTCCTTCGTTTCCAAATCCCAAACTCTGCCAATCCTATCTGCCATCAATGTTGTAATTTCCCAAAAAAATCCCGCGCCCTGCCCTAGCTCTGGTGAGACGGAATATTTACTACGGCATTTATTTTAGCAACCATCCACGCAGCGGAAGTGAAGCAAACTAAAACAAAACACAACGAAAAAATAAGCGAAGGAAATATCATAAACATTTACATTAGACAGAGGGAAAAGAGAGCAAAAAAAATGAAACAAAGCACCGAGAGTCACCGTCGAAGCGAACGGAACGGAAAACACAACTTTCCTTTTGGCTTCCGGGTATCCAGCGCGCGGTGTCTGCTGCTTTCCTCCGCTGAAAGCAGGAAATAATACCCCATAAGAAGGGATCATCTCCTAGGAAATGAAGGCCATTGCTTTCATTCTTACAACCCCACCACCCCACCGGCTTCCACAAGGGAGCAGCAAGGGGTTGAAATGAGCACACTTCACTAAATTTCGAGATTTAGCCGGTGTTGAGATACATCTTTTCCGCAAACGTTCGAAAACTTGAAATTTCATAACGAAACACAGCGGGGCCATCGTCATGTCACCACTCTCCCACATCGGGCGGTGCAATTAAGAGACGATTCGAAACGGACAGAGAGAGACAGCAGCAGCAGCAGAGTGCGATTATACCAGTTAATGTATTGCCCCTTCATCCGAATCTGGTGCCGGATGGCGAGGGAGGAAATTCCGCCGACATCACCAAACATCCAATCTCGTTTCTCGCAAACCCCAAGCCCAAGCCGGAGCAGAAGCCGACGAGGAAATGGGTTGCAATTATTCGATATAAATTATGCCGTAATCTCTTCTCCGAGCCGAGACCCGAGTACCTCTAATGTTTACTTATCGCCGTATGTCCTTGCGATGCGATGTGGGGACTGAATCGTGTATAGCCGTGTAGCCTGCCTTCTACTGGTAATTTTTCATCAACACAAACATGGCGGGGGGCGAGGACTTTCGTTGGAAGTCATTACTGGTTATGGTTTATGCATTGGATCTGGTCTCTCCTGCCGGGCAGTGCTGGCAAAACGACCGAGTTATTTATAAATTATGTTAGTTTTTATTGGGAGCTGACCTTTTTACTTGTGTCTCCTGTCCTGGGTTCCGTTGTGCATACTTTCTATTTGAGTAATGAAGGCTTATAAAGATATATGCTGGCACCGACATCTCATTTCTTCGAAAATAATATTCAATAGTTTTTAATAACTGTAGTTTTTCTTATCTTTTCTACTTTCAGGTATAATGGCTTGAATATAGGGCTCATACTCAAAAAGTAAGGTGATAGAATTTTTTTCAATATTTATTTATTCATCTATATTCATGTTCAGAATATTTTCCCTCAGATATAATACACTTGTGCCAATGCTTTTTCCAATACTTTTGACGAGCCCTTGGGCCCTTGATCATTTTAATCGTTGCAAATATCCATTCTTTCATAGCTCTCTCCTGTTTTGAGAATCAAAAAAGTCGTCAAATACGGTGAATATGGTGACTGAGGTATGATTTTGGCGTTGTTTTTGGTCAATCCCTCACGAGTGAGCAGATGCATTACCGCGACACAAGCAGTAGCGAGACTAAATGGAAACACATATTTTTTCAAAATCCTATCAATATGGGTATCAAATGAAAGGGCTTGATTAGTAGAATACAGTAATTTATGAAAAATGTAAATTCAAGATGGCGGCCGCTACAAAATGGCGGATTACATGTTCCCTCAGAACCTCATCAATATGGGTATCAAACGAAAGAGTTTGCCTAGTAGAACATAGTTATTGATGGAAAATGTTAATACAAGATGGCGGCCGCTACAAAATGGTGGAATACATATTTTCTCTAAACCGCATCAATATAGGTATCAAATGAACAGGACAGTTATTAGACAGTTGTTCATGAAAAATGGAAAATCGAGGGACATGTCATTTTGAATTTGTGTTCAAATTGTCAACCCCTTCATTTGATACACATATTGATGCAGTTTTGAAAAGAAATAATTTTTTTTCAAAACATTTTTTGGTGGCGGCCATTTTGGATTTGCATTTTTCATGAACAACTGTGTTCTACTAGTCAATCTCTTTCGTTTGATACCCATATTGATGGGGTTCTGAGAAAATATGTTATCCACCATTTTTAAGCGGCCGCCGTCTTGGATTTACATTTTTCATCAATAATAGTATTCTACTAGCCAAGCCTTTTCAATTGATACTCATATTTTAAAGGGGGGTTTGAGAAAATATTTAATCCACTTTTTGTAGCTACCGACATCTTGAATCTACATTTTTCATCAATAATTGTATTCTACTAATCAAGCTTAGTAGATACACATATTGATAAGGTTTGGAAAAAATGTATAAGGCGCCATTTTGTGCTAGCGGCAATTTTGGATTTGAATTTTTTCATAAATAATTGTGTTCTACTAGTCAAGCCCTTTCGTTTGATACCCATATTGATGGGGTTTTAATAATCATCAAGATCATGAAATACGCACTTTTATAATGACTGTAGAGATAAAGATGTGTTCCAAATTTCAGATCAATCGGTCAACAGAAAGGGGGTTAAACATACATTAATATGGGACAGCGCTACAGACAAAGTTACAAAGTTACCCACGTACATACAAACGAGTCATATAATCGATCCCGTCCTGTATACCGAAGAGTTTTGCGGTTTCCCGGGTCGAAAATCTTTGCTCCACACTCCATACTCCATACTCCATAAGTCTTCTAACATACCCTTATGCAACTCCTTCAATGAGAAATTTAATCGTCAACTTTTGACCGTCCGGATTTAAAAGCATTTTCTGAGTGTGCTTTTTATTCCGGACATGGGTTGGTGAAATTCACACTGATTTTTGATTTTTCACATTTTTTTGTTAACAGCTAGGTACCATGTTTGACAATAAACTAAATTGACACAATACTAACTATCAGTCACATCAATTCAACATGCAAAAATGTCATGGTTTTGGCATAATATTGAATACAATGAAAAAGTGTCCGGATAAAAAAGCGCACGGATTCAGAAGCATCACACGCATACCAGGAACAATATTATTATAAAACTTAGATGAACTTCAATTCTGCCTTCGCAGGGTTTTAGATCAAGGTCTACCCTGTCAGAAAAACATCGGTTCAAAATCTTCTATCGGTAAAAATTAAAATAAATTACGATTTAAGATTTTTACCTTTTTCAGTAAAAAATGTTTATTTCTCAGTCGATCAAACATCGTTAAATTAACTCTAGTGACTCTCAACTTCAAAATTCATAAAAACTTTATAAGTAGGACTTGTAAAGGATGAGATTTCCTAGAAGTCGTTCGAATACACCATTGTCATATCTCTAACGTATACGATGCTAGAAACCATATACCACAGTACATGAAGCACTTTAGTTAACTATCTTTCGATATCTTGGTTGGGAGATTTTTCGACCGATCTACTTTCAACGAACCTTCTGCTTCTTGTTCTGGTAGGGTGTACAAAAGGCTTTTAAATTACTCAGCTTCAACTGGAATGATATAGCAATACACCAAATCAAATGACAAATGAGTTCCTTCCACCATAATATGCAATACATCGCTTCACTCTATAGAGATTTCCATGAGCACGTGTGAGATTGTCGGATACGTGCTTTAGTAGTTGTAACATTGCCGGATTCACTGTGTAGTATGCGTGATATGACCGATAGACGTAACACGATCTTCTTATTCTAATTTTCTTATGTGCGTATTACACACTGGACAAAAGTGTTCGTGAAATCAGGCATAAGAATCTCTATTGGATCGCATAACATGATGATTGTGTATCTGAGTTGCTTTCATCTCACGCACACATATGCTATTAACTCATTGTATTGTGTTGATCTGCTAGTAGCTTGTGCTATAGCACGCCATTTCTTTCCTAGTTTTGCTGTTTACCTAGTTGGTCTTTCCTAGTTAGTGTTTGCCAAACATTTCATGAGAAATCATGAGAAATCACGAAGAAAATCGAATTAAAGTTTGCCTTTTGTGCTTCAAGAAGGCCGCTACCGCGAAACCTATTTCCAAAATGATTAAATCTATAATTATTCAAAATTTCATCTTCTCCTATTGCGATAAAGTCTCGATGTTCCCCAAAGTGCTCTGCTCAAGCTGTTATGCCATGGTGTATAGGTGCTCGAAAAGCAAAACTCCAGTGGGTTTTTCAGTACACGATTACTCCGAAGATCAATTAATTGAAACCAGAAGTTCATCTGACCATGGCAATTGCAATCTTTGTAAAGTCGCACGACAGACCATTTTCCCTAAACGCCCAAAGCAAGGTACAAAGTTAAAGATTCCTCCGAAGGTTTGTGCCATCTGTCTTACAGCTATTTCCCGTGGAAAGCGCCATACATGCACAAAGAGAACAAAGCTACAAAATATTGAGAGCATAGCTGGAGACTGCAAAGATCAGATTGCTGCTAAAGTCATTCGGGAAAAATCATCTGCAGAGGCAGATCATGTATCTCTGTCTAACCAATACGGTAAACCAACTCGAGTAAAAATTGTTAGTGCATCTGAGCAAAACGAGAATCCAAAACCATTATAAAGTACAAGAAATGCACGCGAAATATTCGCAGAGACTTCTAAGCGCTGTGGTGGCATATAACAGTAGCCATATTTAGGCAGTTTTTTGTTAATGAACCCATGTTTACATATTTTCTATTCTGTTATATTCTTTCAAAATAAAAGTTGAAGTTGTTACTATACTTTCTATTATATGTATATTGCATTATATGATTTCTCAAAGCCAAATTTATCCGAAAATTCGTCAATAGAAACTTTTCTCCACCCTAGCGCCGCATACGGTTTAAGATAGGACAATAGTTGTTAATTTAACGATGTTTGATGGCCTGAGAAATAAACATTTTTTACTGAAAAAGGTAAAAATCTTAAATTGTAATTTATTTTAATTTTTACCGATAGAAGATTTTGAACCGATGTTTTTCTGACAGGGTAGACCTTGATCTAAAACCCTGCGAAGGCAGAATTGAAGTTCATCTAAGTTTTATAATAATATTGTTCCTGGTATGCGTGCATCAGTGTACACTCGACACAAAAATAAGATGAACAAAGTGCGAAGTCGAAAATTTTAAACTTTCCCGACATGAAGCATCAGCTTTTAAGTTTTAAAATATTTTACGAACACATTTTTATCTAAGTGTGTGTAGATGCAGTGGATAAAAATATCGGGAAGAAATAAAAAATTGATTTCTTCCTGTTTTTCCAAATTTTTTGTAGTTTTGGTACAGTTTGCGTTGAAGTGTCCCTTTAGTTGACTCCAAACTTTAATCGATCGGCTTGAAATAAAAAAAAGCGACTGAACGTATCAATATGAAACGTTCAATAGAGTTTACCTGCAAACATTAGAACTTACTGCTACATTTGCAAAATAATAAAAGGTTTTCTAAAACACTACAAAAACACTGTACTTTTTTTTAAATCGATGCAAAAAATTAGTAGCAAATTAAGCTTGTGCAGAATCTATCGGAGTTTTCAAGACTGCCTTGCAGTTTGCGGTGCGATCATTTTTTGCTTTGATTTTTCACGAATTTATAGCATTTCAAAAATCACTTCGAAATTTCAATTTCGCTCCTGTTTCTTCTAATTACCTTCGAATGTTTATTGTTAGCTTTAAAAAGAAGTGACATATCACTGTTACTAGTAGACAATGTTTTTAGGATTTTGCTTGCGTTGGTTTTTTGATAATCTATTGTTAATCCCATTTCAGACTATTTGAACAAAGAAACAATATTCTTTAAAAATTTTGGCTCACCTATACTGCCGTTCTACGCATAGTTGTTCCATGATGCAAAATCAGCAACTGAGAAAAACGCAATCAAAGTTTACTCGCATATTTGTCTACCAAAAGCTTTAAGCATTTCAATTTTAGTAATGCACCGGGTTTTTATAAGCACTATACTATTGTTTAATGAAATGTGATGAGATCCCTTCACTGGACTGGGACTGTTGTGCCTAGAATATCAACATGGGACAATTGAACTTGATGTTGTTTTTTGATATACCCGGAACAAACATTATTTTTTTGTGTTTTTCCGAAAGATTATGCATAGAAAAATCGTTTTTGAAGAAATGAGTGATCTGCAACATCTTCGCAGAATATAAATCTCATTTTTATTAGGCATTCGCTAACAAGGTGTACACGTGTCGTGTTGAACTGTTTCCTATTTGTTTGAGAATTAGTTCGTTCTTCCAAACCAGAAAAGAGTGCATTAGGCCTGCTGAAAGTGTGACATGAAATTCTTGTACTTGAACCGACTTATTCGATATGGATCTACAAAAAAAATGCATGGTGGGAAAGTTATGAATAGAATATCAACATGGGACAATTGAGCTTGATGTTGTTTTTTTTTTAAAGTTGGTAATAAACTATATTTTTTTGTATTTTTCCGTAAGATTATACATAAAAACAACGTGTTACTGGAGATCGCCAAAAAGTAACACGGGACAACTAGGCGTAGAACGGCAGTATACTAAACAGAACGAATATGATTTTGTAAAGGTTGCGGATGCCTTAAGGAATAAACGTCACTGAGAAATATACTTCGTAATTGTTTGGAGACATTTAAACTTCGCAGATGCTAACACAAACGAAGCCTGGACACTCTGCGCTTTGGAAACCCAATTCCGAGAAATTCGAGAGCTTCAAACGTTAATGGAAATGCCACTGCTTGCCCTTTTTAATTAAAAGCGAAGAAAAATGAATTGCTTCTGCTCGCGGTTCGGCTCCGGACTCCGCGTGCGGGACAGGAATAGCTCATAAACGCATCCATTACTCAACAGTTGTAACCCGTCGACGGTTATTTCCACCGACGACGTCAGAACGTGAAAAAGCATTTCCTTTGCCGGGGGGAGTGAAACACCGCAACTACTACGGCTGTACTTAATCAACGCGGTCGTAACAACTGAATCCTTTCTGCTACGATCCACTTAAAAGCAAGCTCGTTACCTAACCGCTACTGGATACCAAGTACGATGGTTGTCTTGCTTCCACCTGCACCATCCCATCAAACCTCGTCGACGTTGCTCGATGTTATCCGTCTTCCACTAATCCGTCGGTGGTGCCGGTAATTATCGCTCTGGTGTCGGCGCAAGGAGATTCACTTTCGACCATGTGTGCCAGCGCCAGAGCTATCCCGAACGAAGGAATCATGCGGGCACATCTGACCCTCCGGACAAGTGGCTATCGGGCATCCCTCATCTTAATTCATCCCGTGCTGCAGCCTCCGAACGGTTGCGGTGCGGGGGAGGGGTATCCAATTTTACAGAAAATCAGAGAAAAGGAATAAAAAAGGACCAGCCTTCACCCATCTTGCCAGAACATTATTGCATCAGAATATATATGTTCGTTAGATGTACACTTTCTTCAATTTTCCACCCTCATGTGCGGAAAGGGAAGCTAACCGATGGTTCGGGTTCGCTCTTGTGCTAATGATCGGTACGTCACGTTAGCACATATTCAGTGCATTCGGAGCTGCTCCTGCTGTTGCTGGTATTAACTGGCCATGATTCCGGAATCAAGAGAGTGAAATACTGCCGATAGGAAGTGGGGGGCGTTGTATCGAAACACATCACGATAACAAGCTTGGAGGAAATGGGCACTTTCCTTTACGGTCCTATCCAACCAACGCGTTCCGTCGTAGTTTTTCCCGGAGAGTTAAGCATATCTCGATGGTGTCCGAAGCGTGAGGGAGAAAATATTAAATCTGACCAAAGGATTGCTATAATTCCGACAGTCGGCTAGGGGTGATTCTGGGGGTTTGGGTTTGGAAAGTCATGAATATTGCACGAGATGAATTCCCACAGGAATCCAGCCATAGGGATGGTCAGCATTCTTTTGGGGGGAGATTTTTAGAACGTATCGACCAACCGACCGACCAAATCAGGCCGAGTTGGTGTTAAGTTGTGTCAAGTTGTCGGAAGTTAATCAAAACGCTTCCACAGTGGTCGTATATCAGACTCCGAAGGGTTATTATCGTGGCAGATGTGTGCATACGGACTTCGGGAACGTGGGGGACGTGAGTCGACTCTAATGAGGGTTGTGTTGATACTAATTGGGCACCAGTTATCGTTTATTTTTGTGCTTTACTCTGGACATTAGACTTGTGGTTGTCTTATTATAGCATATCATTTAACCGAAGTTGATTCTTGATGGAATTGTTTTCTCCACTCTCACAGTTGTACTCGAACGAAGCTCTAATGTATCCTATTGCGACAACGGCTCATTAAATTCTTTTTACGAGGTCTGTTTTGGATTTATGCGAGTTACGTATATTCTACAATATTTTAAATTTTGTTTTGTGGCGTTATGTTGGTATACATGTCTCTCACTTATGCCGACAAGTTCGACATAACTGCTATGACTGCTTATAACTGATTTGCTTGCACGTAATTTGGTTGAGCTCTGGTTTCCACGTCACAACCACAAACCAAGGGTTCGTCATCTGTTATGACCATCTAAAGTCTGCTTCATTTAATATTGGAACACAAACAATTGCGTGTAGTTCAGTCATTTATTAACGAATTCATAATTTGTTTTTCATACAAATGTAGCATTTTCTTTACTCTTTCATAAAAAAAAATTTAAAAAATTATTCATTGCTGTTTCGAAGAAATTCTCGTACTTTTCCCGTAATACGGCACGTTAGGCGGCGCACACCCTTTTCGTCCACCGTTTTGGCGATTTGATTCCACCAGTTCTTCATTTGAGTCATGTTCCTAACAAGTTTTCCCTTTGCCTTAAGCCTCCGCTTCGTGATTGCCCAGTATTTCTCTATCGGCCGGAACTGGGGGCAGTTTGGGGGGTTGAGGTCCTTCGGTATTACGCTGACCCCGTTCGTTGCGTACCATTCCATAACCGTTTTGCTGTAATGGCAGCTTGCGAGGTCCGGCCAAAACATTACTGGACGGTCGTGGGCACGAATAAACGGCAGAATCCGTTTCTGTAGGCACTCCTTTTTTGTAGACTTCTGATGTCATTGTCTTGTCAGTGAGAAAGACTTTGGTTTTCTGTCCACCACTGCATATCCCCTGCCAAATCATGTACTTGCGGGCGAATTTATCCGCAAACACGAACTTAAATTTTGCAGGTACATCCCCCCGAGCCGTCGCCAAATAAAATTTTTGACCTGGGATTTGCCCAAAGTCCGCCTTCACGTAGGTCTCATCGTCCATCAGAATACATCCGTCGAACTTGGTCAGCACTTGGTCGTACAGCTTTCAAGCACGGATTCTGGCCACATTGTTCTGCTTCAGCGTCCGATTTGGCTGTTTGCTGGCTCGGAATGACCTTATTCCTTCCCGGAGACGAATTCGTCGCACCGTACTGTGAGCGGCCTGGAGCTTATTGGCCAAATCGCGGTCTGAAAGATTGGGATTCCTCTTGACGGCCTTGATGACTTTCCCACGCAGTTTCCGGTCGACAGTTCCACTCCGACGCTTCGAATGCGGCTTCCGAGCCGTCGTCAATGTTTCCTTGTACTGCTTGATAACACGCCATACGGTATTTCTGGGCATTTTAAGCTTTAGCTAGCTTAGATGCCGACAACAATGGATTTTCAAGAAAACTGTGCACAATTTTATCTCTCCGTTCGGCTTCCATGGCGGTTGTTTACAAAATGCTATCGTTTGGTGTTATGAGATAAATACATGGTGAAAGGTAATGAATTTCCCGACACGTGGGTTAAAAAAGTTTCCAAATCCGTCCACTAGGAGCGCCACAATGAGCAAAAGAATTTGTTCCAATATTAAATGAAGCAGACTTTAGAGCAAATTTACAAGTGAATCCTCCATGTAACTTAAAAATTCTATCCTCCCAGAATGTGTTTGCATTTGCAACGAAAACTGTTCACTGTATTTTCTATGCTGTCCCTAGAGTCGAAATTTGAAGAGAATTCTTTAACCTGATCCAAAAATAATCTGAAGATGCAATAGCCGGTTAGTTCAGCTGGTGGAATAGCACTTCCTAGCCAAACTCCAAAGTAATTTGTAGTGTGGTCAAAAAGACAAAAAGACACACTGACTAACTATGGACTTTGGTTCTGGATCGTCCTGGTTCTGAAAAGGGCTAATTATTTCGCTTACCCAAAGTTTTCTGCCGCTGAACACTGTTTTTGAATGATTAATTTTCATCACCCATCACGATTTGATTCAAAACGTCATTTTCATTGAGTTTTTGAAGCGTGTTCGCAGACCGAGATGCAATCTATTAACACTTTCGTCGTCCCGTCACCCAGGTATGGGTGACACTTTCCTTGTTTAAATTGAATAGGATTTTTAAAAGGAATTCGATAGAATAGGCACCTCAGTGTAACCATAGGATATGTAGAGAAAGAATAAAATTATAACCATATCAATGTAATGTATATACAGCTTTTTGCGAAACCCATATAATATGACTTTGGCATGTGTTGTAGTTGCCAATTCATCTTCAAATTCAATAAAATATTGCTAGAGCTCGTAAAAGTTGTCTACAAACTAAATTTGATCTTCATTTAATAATTTATCCGCAAATTGGGCTCCGCCAGATACTCAGAAAATTCGCTTTGGGCGAAGAACGTGTTAAAAGATTCTTTGGTCAAATTCGGTGGAACCCACGCATCGTAACGATTTACGTAATTTTGTTCGACTCGACATAATTTTTAGTGGCTAAAATTCCTTTTATTGTTTTCGTTCCTAGTCTATTCCTTTACTCTTCGACTCATTAAGATTGAACTGAGAGAAAAGTCGTTCAGTCGATGTTGAACATTGTGGAAGAATTGATAAGCATGGTATAAACTCTCCCAGAAATGGAAAAAACCGGCGTGTCCTCGGACTCTTTAATCGTTAAAAGTTTTTCAAAAACCTGCAGCACAACAGTCAATTACAGAAAAATCTGTATTCAGAATTTATCTGTATGTATATTCCATGTTTTGGACTCAATATATACTTACCAAAAAGTAAAAGCATATCAACAGAGGAAGAGTTGAAGATTGTTTTCAATTTTTTATATTATCTGGTTCGTTACTTTATTGACTTTGAAAACAAAATATTTCTCTTGGATAATTTTACACTTTGTATTTTCTTCATCTTTGCGGCTACTCTTACATACACATCATCCTTACTAATCAATCCTCAATCTTAAACTCGTTATATTTCCTTAAATTTGTGAAATAATCCGGATTCATGAAACTATCCAGCACTGTTTTGAACATCTTAGGACAATTTGAGTGTTGGGAATTTAATTTGATGTTTTCATTCTGGAAAAGCTTCTTCAGCCGATTTAAAACTGACAATGTGTATGATAAAAAATTTAATCACATAATTGTACCAGAAGAATTTTTTATAAGGACTTTAGTGTGTTTATTATGGATATTTTTTTTATACAACCAAAAGTATAAAAATCAGGAAAAATCAGGATCATTTTATAAAAATTAGGGAAAATTTAGAGTTTGTCAGGATATCTGTAAACATGACAAAAACTTAGGAAGGTTGGCATCTCTGACCACAGCCATACTGAACACCGCGAGGTATATTGTTCCTCCCTCTCCTTTCCAACGGTTTGCATTCTTCATAAAAAAAACTGTGTTCTACTAGTCAAGCCCTTTCATTTGATATCCATATTGATGGTGTTCTGAGAAAATATATAGTCCGCCATTTTGTAGCGGCTGCCATCTTGAATTCTCAAGATCATTGAATATGCAGTTTTAAAATGACTGTAGAGATAAAGTTGTGCTCCAAATTCCAGACCAATCGGTCAGCAGGAAGGGTGCCAAATTTGTATTAATGTGGGACAGCGCTACAGACAAACATGTTTTTTTTATCCCTTTTGTTTTCAATCAGCCTATAGCATTTTAGCTGTAACAGAGCCGAATTTTAATCGTGTACATGTCACATATTTATCATATCTATAATTAGCACATTACACAGTTGCCATTTTTCGGCGTTAGAGTATTCCCTTCTATACCATTGCAAATGGTACACATTTACACAGTAGCCATTTAGGCGAAAGAGTTTTCTATCTGTTCTTCCATTATCCACAGTTAAGACTGGACAGCGGAGACAGTCGTTGATCCATTGTTGAGTTATTTATAGAACAGCAGCCCGATGTTTCTTGCAGAGCAGAGCAGTTGTATGGATGAATCGATCTTATTTCGACCGTGGATCGATCTCCATCGCTGATGATTGTTGCGTGGACGTAGTTATTCTGTAACAACACAAAGATGGTCAATGGGGGCCCTGAGTTTTGAACTCACGATCGATCGCTTACTAAGCGAACGCGCAACCAATGTGGCTACGGAGACCCCCAGACAAACATGTTACAAAGTCACAAACGTACATACAAACGGGTGAAGCTAAGTAAAACCGTTTAACAATACGTCAAATGAAAGTCTATTTTTTTTTATAATTCGTTTATTTGTACAGGCTCAGTTACATAGGTTTAAAGAAGCCAAACTCTCAACTATACTTTTACTATTAACATGTTTTCTTAATTCTACGGTTAATGAAATAGGAAACCGATTACTCGCGGTCGACTCGAGTTTAGAAGGGTGACACATTTTCTCTAGGAAAAGGATGGGATGTAAGGAGATTGTAACCATGTTCACACTCACACTCACACTCACTTTCACATTCATACTCACACATCACACTGAATTCTTAAACTATCCTCACATCTAATATGTATTAACAATTTAACTTATTCTAATGTTAGGGAACCGATAGCTCGCGAAGGACGAAAAGGAGGAGAAAATGGGGGGGAAAGGATGTAAGAACAATCACACTCGAAGATCGATATCTTTAAGGAAAACATATATTTGGGACATGTAATCAAGGTCTAACCGAGCCAACACATCTCTCACCGGCACATTGGGCTGCCTTCCTCGAGCCCGAAGGGAGTTTTCTAAATTCGATCTGGCGACAAAATATAGCTCACACGACCAAACAACGTGTTCGATGTCGTGGTAACCATGGCCACAAACGCAGAGATTGCTGTCGGCAAGCTTGAAACGAAAAAGCAGCGCATCTAAAGAACAGTGATTGGACATGAGTCGGGAGAAGGTCCGAATAAAGTCCCGACTCAAGTCCAGACTTTTGAACCATGGTTTGAGGCTAACCTTAGGGATAATCGAGTGAAACCACCGGCCCAATTCATCTTCATTCCACTTGCGTTGCCAGTTAGCGATGGTATTTTTGCGAACTAAAGAATAAAATTCATTGAAGGCGATTTGACGCTGATAAATATCGCCTTCAATTGCACCTACCTTTGCCAATGAGTCAGCCCTCTCATTACCCGGAATTGAGCAATGTGAAGGGACCCAGACAAAGGTAATGACATAACAGCGTCTGGATAAAGCACTCAAAATTTCTCGTATTCTCTCAAGGAAGTACGGCGAGTGCTTTTCCGGCCTCACTGAACGGATAGCTTCGACAGAGCTAAGACTATCCGTTACAATGTAATAGTGTTCAACAGGTCGTGAGGCGACGCTGTCCAGCGCCCAGTGTATTGCTGCCAATTCAGCAATATACACTGAGCAAGGATACTGAAGACTGTGTGAGGTGCTAAAAAATACGTTGAACACTCCAAATCCTGTGGACTCATTTATAGTGGACCCATCAGTAAAGTACATATTATCGCAATTGATACGCCCATACTTTGCATTAAAGATCGTAGGAACGATCCCCGATAGAAGATAATCTGGAATTCCATGGATTTTCTCCTTCATGAACAGATCAAAATGTACAGAGGAATTGATGTAGTCAGGAAAACAAACACGGTTGGGAATATACGAAGAAGGATCAACCTGCATGGAGATGAATTCATGATATGAACTCATGAATCCAGAGTGAAAATTTAGCTCGATCAGTTGCTCAAAATTTCCGATCACCAATGGGTTCATAACCTTACACCGGATGAGGAACCGAAGAGATAATAAATTGAAGCGATCTTTTAGTGGGAGTAGGCCTGCCAAAACCTCGAGACTCATGGTATGCGTTGAGGGCATACATCCCAACGCAATACGGAGACAAAGATACTGAATTCGCTCGAGTTTAATGAGGTGTGTTTTGGCAGCTGATTGAAAACAGAAACTGCCATACTCCATCACTGAGAGAATAGTTGTTCGATACAACATAATAAGATCTTCGGGATGGGCTCCCCACCAGGTGCCGGTAATTGTACGGAGAAAGTTTATTCTTTGTTGGCATTTTTTACTCAGATACCTAATATGGGCCCCCCAAGTACATTTGGAGTCGAACCAGACCCCAAGATACTTGAATGACATAGCATGAGTGATCGGTTTACCCAAAAGTTGAAGCTTTGGTTTTGCTGGTCTATGCTTCCTAGAAAAAACCACCATCTCTGTTTTCTCCGTGGAGAATTCGATCCCTAGTCCAATGGCCCAGGTTGAAAAATTGTTCAAAGTATCTTGTAAGGGTCCTTGCAGGTCGGATTCGTTTGATCCTACGACAGACACCACTCCATCATCTGCAAGTTGTCTTAGGTTGCAATTTTGTGTAAGGCAATTGTCGATGTCGCTTACATAGAAGTTGTACAAAAGGGGGCTTAAACATGAGCCCTGGGGGAGGCCCATGTAAGAGACCTGACTTACTGCCGAATCTCCGTGAGAAAAGTTCAAATGTTTCTCACAAAGCAAGTTATATAACATATTATTCAATAGAGGCGGCAGACCCCGAGAGTGTAATTTGTCTGACAAAACCTCTATTGAAACAGAATCAAAGGCCCCCTATATGTCCAAGAATACTGAAGCCATTTGTTTTTTTTTTCGGCGTAAGCCATTTGAATTTTTGAAGAAAGCAACGTAAGACAAGACAATCATTCGTCCCCATGCCCCTGCGGAACCCATATTGTGTATCTGAGAGTAGGCCATTCGTTTCAACCCATCGTTCAAGGCGAAACAAGATCATTTTCTCCAACAATTTCCGTATACAAGACAGCATTGCTTTCCAGGTTTTTGAATAGCTATAACTCGTACTTGTCTCCAATCATCTGGAACAATATTATGTTCCAGAAACCGATTGAATAAATTCAACAAGCGATGTTTCGCCACACCAGGGAGGTTTTTCAACAAGTTGAACTTAATTCTATCCGATCCTGGAGCCGAATTGTTACAAGAAAGGAGAGCAAGAGAGAATTCTACCATCGAAAACTCGGAATCAAGATCGCACCTATCTTGTGGTATGTCTCGAACAATTTTTTGCACAGGAGCGGAATCAGGACAAACCTTCCGTGCAAAATTAAAAATCCATCGATGTGAATATTCTTCGCTTTCATTCGTTGATGAGCGATTTCGCATGTTTCGAGCCACTTTCCATAATTTTTTCATTGACGTTTCTCGTGACAAACCTCCCACGAAATTTCGCCAATAAGCACGTTTTTTCCCTTTGATCAAATTTTTGAACTGATTCTCAAGGGCTAAATACATTTGAAAATTTTCAGGGGTTCCACGTTTCCGAAAAGCTTTAAATGCATTCGATTTTTCTACATAAAGCTTGGAACATTGGCTATCCCACCATGGATTGGGAGGCCTTCGACGAATAGTGGTACCTGGGATGGGTTTCGTTTGAGCGCGAACCGCGCTGTCATATATCAAACGAGAAAGGAAGTTATACTCCTCCAATGGAGGTAAACCATCTCTGGAATTGATGGCTAGAGCAATCGCGTCCGCATATTTTTTCCAGTCAATGTGTCTTGTGAGGTCATATGCCATGTTTATAGATTCAGAAGAATTCGACCCAATGGTGATGGAAATTTTGATTGGCAAGTGATCACTACCGTTGGGGTTCTGGATTACATTCCACTTGCAATCTAACGATAGTGAATTCGAGCAAAGCGAGAGGTCAAGAGCACTAGGGTTAGCAGGAGGTTTAGGTACACGTGTTGTTTCCCCAGTGTTCAAAATGGTCATATTGAAGCTGTTACAAAGGTCATATATCAACAATGAACGATTGTCGTCGTACTGTTCCCCCCAGGCAGTTCCGTGAGAGTTGAAGTCTCCCAAGATCAATCGTGGCTCAGGAAGGAGTGAGCACATGTCATCAAGTTGTTTGCGGCTAACCGCAGCTCTCGGAGGCCAATACAAGTCTTTGCCTCTGATGTTTGCATGACAAGCAACAGCTTCGATCCCTCCAATAGTTGGAAGGTCAATTCTAAAAAATGAGTGGCACTTATTGATCCCCAAAAGCACCCCTCCGTATCTATCATCACGGTCCAAGCGTATAATATTAAAATCGTGGAAAGAGATATCATCTCGCGAAGAAAGCCAAGTTTCGGACAGAGCTAAAACATCACAATTGAAGTTATGAATTAAAAATTTGAATGTATCCAATTTAGGGATAAGACTACGACAATTCCACTGTAAAACAGTGATATCTCCGACCTCTCTATTTGAATTAGACATCAAGAGAGATAATCATTGCAAGGAGGGGCCATGTTTGCATCAATTGTTGCAAAATTGTCTTTAATACTGGAAGCATTGAGATGACAATGGTTCTGATGGAGTCGGAAACATTAAAACACTTGAAGATTTGATCCAAAAGGTCAGACAACTTTATAAATCCCGATTGGGAAGTTGAACTGGACGGAAAAATAGGGACAGTTGGGGTTTTTTATGTCCCCTCGAGTGCTGGGTCGTTCGAAGATGAAATATTCCCACGGAAGCCAGGAGGAACCTGATTTTGCTTGTCCGCTGCACTCGATTTTTTAGGCAAGCTAACAGAGGATATAACCGTGGGGACTTGTTCTTGAACTTTGGGAGTGGTCACATTTTTGCGCCGGGGATTCCCTTTGAAAATAAACGGTGTGCCCTCGCTAGCTGTGTCCGCTTCCATTTCATCAACTGGCAACGCGGAAAAGGTATTGTGTGTTGAGATTGGTTGTTGTTGTTGAGCCAGTGGAGAAGCGCCCTTTAAAATTTCCGCAAAAGTACGTTTCGAGCGTTCCTTTAAAGAGCGCTTCTGCTTCTCCCAGCGACTCTTGTAAGTTTCACAAGCTGAGAGCACGTGTGGGGATCCTCCGCAATATGGACACTTATGCTCAGTCGCACTGCAGGATTTCCCCACATGTTGCTCTCCGCAAGTGGCACAGCGCTCGTTGTTGGCACAATAATCTGCTGTGTGACTAACTGACTTGCATTTGTTGCAAGTCATGGGCTTTGGCACGAAGAGTCGCAGTGGTAGCCTCAATTTGTCTACCATAACGTAGTCAGGGAGGGCGGAACCAGCAAAAGTTACTCGAAACGAGTCGGTCGGCGTGAATTTTGTTTTTCCCTCTTCCTGGGACACTTTTCCTAACTGTTGGCAGTCCAAAATTTTAACTATCGACCGAGGAAGCTTTTTAAATCTGCCATCTCCCTTTTTTATAAATTCGCTCGTCAGACCCGTTTCTGTAATCACCCCCGAAATTTCTACGTTATGGCAGGGCACATAGGCGCGATATTCTAGGATGAATCTATTGTCGACAACAATCTCGTTAGCTTGCTTCCGATCAGCCACGACAACACGCAGTTTGTTCGGTCTAACCTTTCTCATTTCGACCACGGAGGAATAATTTTTTGTCAGATCTTTCATAATCTGAATGACGTTCAGCGATTTCCCGTTGGGTTTGGGCCGGAAGAAAACAACCCATGGACCAGTTCCAGGTGCATCCTCTGGATAAACCTTGACACGGGGAGAGGACAAAACAGAAGAAGAAGACGAGGACGAGGTTTGGGCGGGAACGGGGACGGTAGAGGGGGGAGATGAGGTGGATGGTTGAGAGGGATCAGGAGCAACAGATGAGGAATGCGAGGTCGATGGTTGAGTTAAAACGGGGGGGTTCGGGGGATGAGTGGTGAGGTTTGTGGATTTCTTAGAGGGGGGCTTTTTAATCGACGACTCTTCTGTATCACACGGAACGCGCTTAAGCGACTTTCCGGCACCTTTTTGTGCAACGGAAAGGGAGTCATCGAAGGAGATCTCCATATTAAAAGACCCCCCACCTTCATCCATCATTTATGTGGCTGATAATTGCAATAGTTTGAATGATTCCTATAACCTAATTAAAATTAACAAAGAAAAACAAAAAATAATAAAACTACTTGCTAACGCACACCAGTGCGATGATTGCGGTAACGGCTGCTGCTCGATCGGATGATTGCAGACGCCGCTGCGATTGTGCACTTTTCAGTCCGGTGCTCGTTCTCACGTTCTCACTCACAGCGATTCACACGAGATGCACCAGTACAATTGAACTTAGCGATCGGCTGATCGCGTGTTGGGCGCTCGGCACAAATGAAATGGTGTATCACACCACTAAGCGCGTTCTTCCACACTGATATTGTGTGCGTGCGACTGACCATCGTGTCCGACTCCAATTTGCGATGGCGATGAATTGAATGAAAGTCTATGTTGGTTTTCACATTTGGGGCACATCAGAAGCTAAATTCAACCGTAGATATCCCAACATAAACATGAGAATTCTGCCATTCTCCAGTTTTATTACTAAAAAATGGTAAGCTCTCAAAATGTAATGTACTCAAAAGCACCATCAAAAAACCACAAATAACAGAAAAAACTATGTATAGAAGGTGGCGTCTCGGGTATGTTCGCATTGTTGAAGTAGGACTACGAAATTATTGATGTAGGGTCACGTCTTTCGGGAGCATATTGAGAATATAAATTGAAAAACCGAACATATTGGTTACGTATCACGACAATCGTTCAATTGCACAGCCGGTTCATTGTGGACTTACGCAACCAATCGATTTGAACACTACCCTACAACCTACGTTGAATTCTTTTTACGTGATTTTTTTATACAAGTTTTTACGCGATTCTCTCGAAACATCGCGATTTTTCGTACGCGCACGCATCAATCGCGTTAAAAAAGAATGAATTGTATTGCAATATAGATAGTTATAAAGTTTCAATAGTTATTGTGTAAAAAAAAATAGTGGATTATATCTGAAGAATTTTGCGCCATTTCGATCAGATATTGGCATGACCCTCTCAAAATTGAATGAAACTTTCTGGGCGTGAAGACCTTACCTAATTGACCCTTTCCCGTACAACATCGAGTCTCACTCGTGGGTACTTGAATAACATAGGGCGCTATAACGCTCAGCAGGCTAGTGAAATCACTTGATGTGTGACGTATTAAATAATACGGGAAGTGGTTAAGCAACTTGGCATACTTAGTTTTCCGAAAATTTATTTAGACTAACATATGGAAAGAGCCAAGTATTTTTGACCAGTTTGTTATAAAATTTTTTTACTCTAAAATGGCAAGTAGGACTTGCCAAAAAATGATCTATGGAAGGATTTTAGGAGAATAATTGAATTTTTTTTAAAAAAAAAGATACTGGAATTTTTTTTTAAATCCTACACTGAAAAAAATCGATTTCAAAAACTAAAATAAATATTTGCTCTACAACTCTTCCAACGCAACTTGTGCATATTTAAGACAAAAACTTTTTCAATATTTCATTGAAATTAAGTTTATTTTTTCTTTCAGTGCAGAAAGTCAACCCAAAATTTAAAAAAAAATAATAATAATGAAAATGTTGAATGAGTGTTTCAGAGGTCTTTATTTCAAATCAAATGTAATAAAACTTATGACATTTTTTGACATTAAACTCATTTCTATTCATCTGATCATATACCATGTACATGTATATTCTAAGAGATACAATGATCATATCTTCCCTATTTTTTTCTTTTTATCTAACACTAGCTGACCCGGCAAACTTCGTCCCGCCCAAGATTTGTTTTTTATTATAAATACCTTCGAACATTCACGTTTTCTTACTATGAGCAAGTTCATGGGTCCAATCGCAGAACTGTTCATTGATTGATCTTCTATTCGTCCCCGTTGAATTTACTTTTTACTATAAAATTCCTAGTATTTCTAACAAAACTCATCATTATAATATCAGATTATTTACAGACACAATTTTCGTTCAAGATTTTTCAACCACTTGTAAATAACATGTTTCTCCGTTACATGGAATAAATGTTTTGTACAGAAAATATGATAGAATAAAGACAACCCTAAATCGGACAATTCCATCCTCGAGTTCTGCTCAAACTCTGTGTCTTTGATGTTTGTGCTAAACACTGTTTAGCACAAACATCAAATGAACTAACAGCACTTGTCACTATGTAACTGTATGGCAGCCACCCCTTAGAGAAGAGGGAGGAGTATCTGACCACCGTAAAAACATTTATTGCACTTTAATACCTCCACATGCCAAATTAGGTTTCGTTTGCTTGATTAATTATCGAGTAATGCAGAAATTTGTGTTTCATTTTTATGGCAGCTCTCCCTTTAGAGAGGGGGTGGAGAGTCTAACCACCTTAGAAACATTTCTTGAACCCTAAAACCTCAAGCCTAATGTGGTTTCATTTGCTTAATTAATTCCCGAGTAATGTAGAAATTTGTGTTTAATTTGTATGGTAGCCCCCCTTAGAGAGGGGGGGAGGGGTCTCAAACTGTCACGAAAACCTTCCCCGGCCCCAAAAACCCCCTTCACCCCCTTCATGTTGATCGGTTCAGTGTAGTTTCCGAGTCCATAAGAATCAGACAGACAGACAGATAGACAGAAACTTGCAATGCCAATTTCCCCAAACACATTGGTTTTGATAGCTGTGTTGGGGGAACCGTAAATCGGGCCAATTCAAACGGGGCAGTTAAGGCGTTTTTTTATTTATTAAAGATATTTTCAGCCAAAGGCTGGTTTATCTCAAGGGTTAAGGCGTTCAGATAGCGCTAGCGATTATTTAATTTATTATGTTAGGAAAAAATACATAGTAGTAGTAGTCGATTTCTCCTTTTTGGCTGCCGCTGTTTCTAGATACTTGAACACGAGACTCGAGCAAAGCTAGGGGTAAAAGTTTCACATGAGAATAATTGAAACAGTTTTTAGGCAATATATGAGATGCTGACGCTTGCTGGTAGTGAGGTTAAACAACGGCTTTTCCAGAAAATATTTAGCGATTGCAGTCTAAAAAAAAATAACAAAGAGAAAAGAACGAACATTCGTTCCTATAATTTACAATCGTCTTATACTAATAAACTTGATGGGAGCACCTAACGACAAATCAATCGATGCAATTTAGCAAAACATAAATCTGGCAGTGAGAATTTGTATCAAGATTTCGCTTGCCCAAAAAAAATATGACAATGATGAAACGAAGCACGTTATTACAAAAAGTAATAAAAGCAGAACAATCACAAATATATAAAAATGTGATCATGAGGAACGGTAATATATAGTAGAAGCAGCAATCAATTTGAATGATGCAAGAGATAACCATTTCTGCACTGGTAAATACATTGTAAGAATCCAGTTCTCTCGTAACATGTAAGAAGTGATCTGTAGAATTCGATGCTTTATAAGAACTTCTAGTACTCATGGGACCACCACGTTTCTGTTGACACAATTTTTTGCGTGACGGAGAATAGTTGCTCCTGCAGACGGCTTTGCAGAGAAATATGTACCATTAGGATATTTGTCACCGGCCGGTTAGCAGTTTGACTAAGAACCAAAAGACTTTGCTGAATGTTTAGACAAATCGATTGTACGAATTGCTGCACGGCTGCATTTGGTTCACCGTTGTTAATCACAGCGGCAGCAATTCGACTGTTCTGATCACAAAGCACCTTACGTTGCTCCTGCAGTTTTTCTACGGAGTAAAGCGTTCTGCATTATGGACGGGGTATGGAACTGAAGCTCACGTTGGGATGGTAGTGCGGCTGTTGGGTTGATTGTTGCTGTTGTTGCATTTGTGGTGGATCAGTTGCATTCTCAACGTTGTTTTTCATGAGCAATCGGCGCAAAATATCGGTCTGTTAGTTTTTGTGCTGAAAATTTGCATTAAAAATTGTTGCTGAGCAATCATATTATTGTTGACTTGATTTTGTGCTAGCATGTTGACTAATCGAAAGATACCTCAATAAACGCCTTATCTTCATCGAATCCACAAAGTTTGATTGTGTCCAGGCGAGAGGTAGGTCCTGCCGAAACCCATTCTGGCTCTTCCTCGTTTGCTGTATCTTGTTGTCATTGTTCATCTGCACTTATGTAGATTTTCACGGTAACATGTTGGTTCCGGTTGCTGAACTCGTAATTGCGACAAAACCTTGCTGCAAAATTTGACACAATAGGGTCATCTGCTGCTACAGGACGGCGGTTGCAGAGCAGGGATTTTCTCAATGCCAACAGCTGACTGGTCCATAGCGAATAGAGCGGACACACTGGTTGCATGTCCGATATTATGATAGCCGGCAATCTGTAATTTAGAACAGCCGGATCTTATTCCTCTAGCGGAAGATTATCTGCGTTCAACAATTTATAACAATTATATTATTGAGAGTACAAATCTTCCGGACATGTTTTAAGAAATCTCACCTGCTTTATACTTCGTTTTTATTAAGCCGCACAAATCAAAACTACAAACTCGAACTCGAACGTTCAGATAACTCTGTATCATAAATTAAACACGTTCGATACGTAAACACCTCCTGACTGTCAACGATGTCGATAATGTAGTACACTAATAACTTGATCTAGTACGACTGTAAATTGAAAATACGACGAATGGCTCGTACGAAAACAAGGATGGGATTTGCGTACGTATCCTATTCGTTCGAAAACTATGATAAGGTTGATAACCCACTTCCTGTTTTTCTCGCATATTCTGTGCTTGAGTTTCATTTTACCCACTATATATTTCTGTTATACGTAGTCCCACGTCGAGTGCTCCCGTGGCGTGTTATTAGGCCTAGCAATTTTAACCAAGTACTACTTATACAAATGACGCAATTAGTGCTACGTTGAGAAGGCAAAAGTTCCACTGGAACGTTAGTGCCATCCAAAAGTCCCACGTCAATAGAGTTGAATAAGAGCTTCAAATTTCCCAAATTTTGCAGATTTTGGTTGGGCATACTGTTTACCAAATTTTCAGAACAGATTTTTGATGTTTACACAAATCTCCGAAATTGCAGCCTAAAGCTCATCTACCGTAGCATACTGCTTTCCATCCACGTCACTTTTTTATCATGTAAAGAGATTTTTAAAGACAACAGAATAATATTGAAAAACTTATTTGAATTTCAATAACGATAGCCGATTGATGTGAATTTTAGCAAACTTTATCATTTTTGGTTGTGTGAAAGTGTATAATTCAGCAATCGATTGCCTAGTTTTGCAATTCTTCGACATCCCGAAGTATATTTAACTCATTTCCTGTACAAGTAAACTTTCTAACTTTTCCTTTTTTAATCATTGAAAACGCAAAACGACGCCAAAATGAATGAATAAAGGGAGCTGGAAAAAGGTCACCATACAACCAAATTGTCAGCGTAGTGCCATCTTCCATTTGGCACTACTAAAAATTCGGTAGGTAGTGGACATGTTGAATCGAAAAATGCTCGTCTCGAAATAATAAAAATTTTACATGGTCCGATTTGACTTAACACTGACCACATGTTAGCGGTTAATATTTGTCCATCCGATTTCATTACCAATGAAAACATTGATAGAATAGGTGATTTCGTGAAAGTTTCCAAGAAATTTCAGCTAATATAAATATAAACCGAACTCATCATTAAAAAAACAGCATTTGGACTGCAAAACTTAGTCAAGGAAAACGATAATTCATATTTCGTTACACAACTACTCAATAGTGACTGTGCTCTATTTTTTTGGTCAGATGATAAATCTTTTGTGGAAAATGATTGCCATAGAAAACTATCATTAGACACAACCTTTTTTTGTCCAGAAATGCAAACATTGACAACAAATAGAAGAACACTGAAATCACAGATTTTCGAGCAAATCTCGTAATTTCAAAAAATAAGATCAAGTAAAAAAAGTCGCGTGGAAAAGAATAAAAAAAGAAAAAAATGAAGTAAAAAGTTCTATTGTATAGAAATTTTGACTATTTTTTGAATCCGTATTCATAGGATCTATGGTGAAAAACGTACCTCTCAATTTTTAGCACGCCATTCTCAATAGCTTTGAGATAAAAAATTGATAAAAACACTGAAAGTGCATCTTACTATGATATATCGAGAATTATAATCAAAAAATTAAATCCTAAAAAATTGAAGTACTAAAAAAATCTTGAAATATTGAATTTTTTTAGTATTTAGAGAATCAGTACTACTATTATTCGTATTTGAATGTGTTCCTACGCCTTTTATAGATATGTGTGATTTTTCTCAGATATTAATAAGATAATTCTCCACTATAAGAGCTATTGTGAAAAAATGAGTTTTTCTTTTTTTTTCCCATTCTCAACAGGATTGGAAATGAAAATTAGAGAAAATACTCAAAGTACATCTACTATGGTTTACCGCGACAAATTATAACAAAATTCTATCCCCTGCGTAGAAAAAAAACTGGGTGTATAGAATTTATTAGAGTTTTCAAAACTGTTTTTCGATGATTATTTATTGAACTATTATTATCAAATACGAATTCCTCGTAATAAAACCGTGTTAATTTGTAAAACGCGTAAAAAACCGCCTTAATTGGGTAATCCGCGTCAAAAACCGCGTTAATTGGAAAATTCGCGTAAATAAAACTTGGAAGAAAAAACTCGTAAAAAAACCTTAGTGTACTGAATGGTCCACAACAACGTTTTAGAAATCACGAAGAAAAACAGAAAGAAATCGATTTCTCATTTCTTCCCGATATTTTTATCCACTACATCTACATACATCGAAATACAAATTTTTCTGTAAAATATTCCGTGTAAATCCATGTAAATTATGCTTTAAAGAATTGTATATCCCATTTTCATTTGTTGATATTTCACGATTTTAAAGCACTAATCGCCTAAAATTTAAACTTCGCACTCTGTTCCTTCATTTTTTTTTTCGAGTGTGAAAAAGTTCTATTTCCATTTTCGACTAATTTATTAATTTCCCTCCTTCAACTTGTATACAATTTGGCCCATACCTTTTCTCAGGCTCAGACTTTCCGACCAACGAAAATTTGGCTGAAGATGGATAAAAGTATTCTCTATCCAATGAGTATTATCTCAAAAATGTAATTTGGGTCCTTTCAAATAACTTTTTTCTTTAACATAATTTATTTCTTCCGTACAACTTGGCTTATAACTTTTCTCATACCCTTTTTCGAATAATAAAATTGTGGCTGGAAGATAGGTAAAATAACTTCGATAACTCTATTCGAACAAATTTTTTCCGATTTTCAAAGTTCTGTAAACTTGCCTATATTGACCCATGCTCACGTTTCAGTCTATAAATTTTCTCTGTCACGATCAAGAAAAAAAAAACTAATTATGTGGAAAGATGGATGATTCAATTCTCTATCCGATGAGCATGATTTTGAAGGTTGTTACTTAATAAACAATCAATTTATTTCAATTGAAATAATTCATAATTCACTCACTAAATCCAGCAAGACGTTGAACAGAAACTTGAACGCAACAAAAAAAATTATCCGCTAATTTCACACAAGTCCGTAAAGAAGGAACGTGAAAACGAGAAATCTCGTGAGTGGTCCGCAAAGTGTTAACTGTGGATGTTCAATCCGAAAGCGCATTTTCTCGTCTTTAGCGCTCCTCAATGTTTCTTCGGTTAAATTTCAAATCATTATTCATCTCACGACATTCATAAATGTTGTTATGAGTCAGCAATTGATGATAAAACCACTCTCCTAGAACTTGCTCTGACTAACGCTGCACGCGTCATATGTTAACATCCGATTATCGGACTCTAAATGATCGCTGGGAACTATAAAGCCTCCTCAGGCGATGAAAAGAAAGCATCCAGCTTCCACTCACAAGTCGTCATAACTTATCATCGACCGTCGAAATGCGCTTATCTCGATTCCCCTGGTACAGGTACAGCAGCAGCAGTAGCAGAACCAGATTCTAACCGGGCTCAGATTGATAAATCAATCAATAAAACCAACCATTTATAGCCGAGGAAGAAAAAATCCACCGGCAGCATTCCCGACGAGTTGTAAACCGGGCACGATCCCAATCAGACCATGTCTTGAATACATAATTCGAAACGGTCGCGATAAAAATCGGGTTCCCCATATCATCGACTGGAAGGGGGAGATCTTTAAAGGAGGGAAAGCTGGTGCTCCTCCTGTCGTTCGCTGCTCCAGGGGCAGAATCGAAAGCATCGTTTCAATGCCGCAGACAATTTAGTTTTAATTGTATCGCTACCAGGCGAAAGACATCAAAACTTCGAACTGCTGCGTATGTCATTACCATTTATGCGATTGTCTCCCTCTGGTCGAGAAAATCGGAAGGTGGATATGGGGAGGCGTCTGTCATTTTTGCTCGAATTAACACCGCCATACGGGAATCGGGTCGAAGGTCGAAGGGAGTGGAGTACTGTGTACCCAGTACCCACCAAAAGTGTGTGTCTGTGTATAAGGACCCGGGCCCCATCAGCCAGACAGCGATTTCCCAAATTAACACATTTCTTCTTTCGGTATCATTCTCTCGCCGAGAGGCCATTACCGTTGTCGTCGTCGCCGTCGTCGCCGTCGTCGTCGTTGTCGTCGATGTCAGCAAAAATAACCAACTTGAATACAACGGCCAAAGCCGTCCAGGGAGAGCCTTCCAGTCTAATCGGCCGTATCATTAGCACTTTATTAGATTGGTCTATTTACATTTAGTATTAGCGATTTGGTGACTGTGGTAACGACAAGTCGATGGGTGCGACATTGGCCCCGTAAGTCATTTGTGCGGAGTAAACGGAGCGTAGAACTCTTACCAGTAATTATGGTATAAATATTCATACAAACTGTTTGCGTTTCGTTAGCACTCAATTTATTCCCTTAATCGATCATCGCTGGGTGCGCAGTAAACGATGGCGAACTTCTTCGGAAGCTGCACCACCAAGCTAATGACTTGTCACGTTAAGAACCACTTCCACATCAAACTCGAATCGGCTTCGGCAGAAAAAAAAATCACCTACAAGCTGTTGGACCAAACTTTAAGTCATTATCTCGATTATCCCTATTAAAAACTTTAACGACACATAATTACCGCCCCGTAATGAGTTAACCAACACCGCGCAGTCTAGGTCTATACGACGGAACGAGCTCTCCGAAGTCACGGTTTGCTGCCTGCCGAGTGCGGAAGTGCACATGTTTGACGGGTGCTAATCTGTCCACAGTGCCGTCTAACTTCCTGCTGTCTCATTGAGACATCGAGAATCCAGCGGTGGTGCCAACGCGCGGATAAGCACCGCGCGTCAGACCTTTGATGGTGAACACATCTCGAGTGTCACACCACCGATGGCGTTGGTCCCAGAAGGCGTCATCATGGCCACACTTTGCGCCCGTCGCCCGGAATCGCTTTGAAGCTTTTCACGCGCCTTCGCCGTTTTTTTTTCTGTTCGCCGCTTGCGACACTTGAGCGGATGAGCGTTTCACACTTCGCGGAACTACGGGTGTCAACAGCGTGGCGTCACAATGTCACACTTGGCATCACCGTCACCACCAGCCAGCACCTCGAGGACAACTCGACAGTGGGGTTGAAGGTGGCGTCAAGTTGACTCCGCCTAACGACGGGTGGTTCCGACGCTATCACAACGTTTTGCCCCCAAGAATGCGAAATTAAGACCATTAATCAGGTAGGAATATTACCCGCACCGCTCGAGATATGTGATAGAATAACTCCAGCGTTTTCTCCGTTGCGCGACAGCAAATAAATATCAGCTTTTCCCCAGGAAGGTGGGAGCAAACGTAAACAACTCGGCTGAATTCCGCACACTCTCTGGTTCACTTCGTTCGTCGGAAATGGTTACCTTTCTACGATTTCACTTTTTCGGCTAACGTTTCTCATTTACAAAGGTGATATGAGAGTGGGACGGGGATTATACCTTTCCTCCGTGACAGCGAGAATTTTATCTGCGAGGAGGCGTTTTTTGTTGCGTATGGCTTGTGCGACTGTAATTGTTTCCGTGAAGGCTGTTTATTGCAGTTATGTGAATTTCGGGATAAAAGGTTGGTTTTGAGAAGCGTTGCTAACCGAGAAATCTCTATCGAAAGAATTGTGCACCAAACAGAACAGAACACTTTCTTCCTTAAGGCCGAAATGTCTGGTGATGGGTTTGTCAGTTTTTTGCTTAACCCTTTCACGTACAACATCGAGGCTCACTCGATGTGAGATGATGGGCTTAGAATGAAAGGGATGTAAGTGACTCAGCTGCAAAAACGTTTGAAAACAATTTGACTTTGACCTTTGAATTTGACTCATGCCAACTCGTCTTAGGAGTTGGCAGCACCATCTCAGATGGTAGTGAAACGTTGTGGGTGTATAGATATTGGTCATTTAAGCAACTTTGCATACTTGAAATATTCGAAAAACAATTAGACTACTTTTAGGAAAAAGTCTTATATATGAATAGCCCTTACAATTTCCAACAAGTAGTCCATACATCGGAAGATGGGTACATTTACATGGAAAAAGTTTTTCATGTTTTCTTTGAAAAAAATACATCTTATCCTAATTTTGTTTAAAGTCAACATACCAAAATAGTGTATTCGACAAAGTTTTAGATCTTTTTAAAATATAAACTTTTGTCGAAGACACCAACTCTCTATATTTTATAGTTTTTGGAATATATGTCATTTTTGTATGAAGACTCCTGAAAAAAAAATTTTTGCTCGTAACATTTTTGTGTGTAATTTCTCACGTTTGACATGTTCTTGGCATGTTTCTCAATAGATAAAAGTTAGCAGAGTATTTAAATTGCGAGAATTTATACAAAAAAATGTTCCGAATTGAATAGCATTTTTTCAAAGAAAAACATGAAAAAGTTGTTGTTCGAAAAACTTTTTCCATGTAAATGTGCCCATCGTCCGATGTATGGAAAACTTGTTGGAAATTTTAGGGGATATTTATATCTATTTCTTCGAAATAAGATCGAAGAGATCGAAATAAGATCGATTCATTCATACAACTGCTCTGCTCTGCAAGACACGTCGGGCTGCCGTTCTATTAATAACTCAACAGTGATCATATCAACTGTCTCCGCTGTCCGATGGTCTAACTGTATAATGGAAGAACAAAAGCCTAAATGGCTACTGTGTAAATGTACCATACGCAATGGTTTAGAAGGGAAGGGCCTATCACGCATACGGGACATGCAAAAGTTGAGGCGATATACATATCTAATACAACTATTGTCATACGAGTATACGATTTGTTACAGACATAAGAAAAAAAAAGCGAATGGCGGAAAATATTTATGTAACATGTTTAGCCTCATGAATCGCCATTTGTATAGGTCATATCATTTATGTGTGTAGAAATATGGATTAATCGATCGCTCATTTCTCGACACATAATTTTAAATCACTCGTGTATTTGCTTGGAATAATCATGGCGAAGAGAAAGCAGCAAGCAATCGTGAGATTGCACGATGATTCATTTTACACTCTACGACCATCTTTATTCGGGACTGAGAGTGAACATAACAAAACAGAGAGTGGAAAACAACATTCAATGCATGAAAACTCCTTTGGAAGGATCGCACGAAACAAAATAACGAGTGAGTCAAAATGGACTCAATCTGCGTGTGAGTATGATTTTATTTTCTCTTCTACTCTCTTCCTTGTCAGCATTCAAGTGCATTAGTTATCGGCAATGCTAAAGAATCTACCTTCCCGCATACCTTCCCGTTCAAAAGTTTTCGAAATCATTGTCAATGACGCTGTGTTTTCCTGTTGCAAGAACTATCTGTCAATGGATCAGCACGGTTTTTTCCCAAAAAGGTCTGTCGCAACCAATTTGGTCGACTTTGTTTCCATTTGTCTGCGCAATATGGAGCAAGGTACACAGGTGGACGCAGTGTATACGGACCTCAAGGCTGCTTTCGATCGCGTCGATCACAAAATCCTTCTAGCAAGGCTGAACAAACTCGGGATTTCATCAAGACTAACGACATGGTTGAACTCGTATCTGAAAGATAGACAGATGTGTGTCAAAATCGGACCTGCACAATCTGCGACATTCTCTAATCCTTCGGGAGTGCCTCAAGGAAGCAACCTAGGTCCATTGTTGTTCTCACTATACATCAACGAAGTATCCTTGATACTTCCAACTGGGTGCCGCTTATTCTATGCTGATGATGTGAAAATTTATATGGCAATCAGGAACGCACTAGATTGCCATAGGCTTCAGGATCTGGTCAACCGCTTTGAAGAATGGTGCTTGAGGAATATGATGTCGCTCAGTATCTCGAAATGCAGCACTATTTCGTTTCACCGGAAGCTCAAGCCAATAGTGTTTAACTACTCCATTTCTGGTCAAGTTCTGTCGCGAGTGAGCCACATCCGTGACCTTGGAGTGACCCTTGATAATGCGCTCAGTTTCCGACTGCACTTCAACGAAATTATTGCTAAAGCCAACCGGCAGTTGGGATTCGTTCATAAAATTACAAGTGAATTTCGTGATCCACACTGTCTTCGATCTCTATACTGCTCGCTAGTTCGATCTACACTGGAGTTTAGTGCAGTTGTCTGGTGCCCGTTTCAAACTAACTGGATTTGTAGGATTGAGTCTATTCAGCGGAAATTTGTGCGACATGCTCTCCGGAATCTTCCGTGGCGGGATCCACTAAACTTGCCACCGTACGAGGCTCGTTGCCAACTCTTGGGACTGGAGACGCTGGAAAGGAGACGTTTCAACGCTCAGGCTATGTTTGTCGCCAAACTTTTGACCGGAGAAATCGACTGCCCTGCACTGTTGGAGCAAATTAATATGTATGCGCCTGAACGTATTCTTCGTACCAGAAACTTTTTGTATCTTGAGGGACGCAGTGTGAACTATGCGTTGCACAATCCTGTTCGTTTTATGTCAGTCCGTTTCAATGATGTGTTCGACTTATTTGACTTTAATATCTCTTCGGACACCTTTTACAGACGACTCACTCGTAGATGAAATCTTTGTATTGTTTTATTTTGTTGGACCATTGTATTTTGATTTAGTAGTGTCGTTTAGTTTTAAGAAAATCATTAAGACCAAGTGTGAGTCAGATGGTTTAAAGAGAAGAAATAAAGAAATAAATAAAGAATAAAGAAATAAATACCAATAACTTGCGTGAATATGGTCTTTTGCGTTGGCTTAGTTCATTCCATGCTAGAAACAAGAATAAAGCCATTGCAATAGTGCACAGGAAAAATCGATTTCAACAATCTACCTGTATTTTACTGCCGCGATCGAGGTTCAATGATTGGTATTTGAGTGAAGAACGAATGATTTTATAGAGACACTCGCTGGCTCAAGCAAAAGTTTCCAATTTTATTCTATCACCATCTAACGTTTTTCCGAGAGGCAAATGGAGAATGCAAAATTCTCTGAGAATAGATGAGCGTAATCGAGACAGTATTTTTCCATTTAACTCGAGAATGAACTTTGCGAGGATGATAGGTGAATGTTTCCTGTCTCAAATAAAGTGAGGCATAAACGGAGAACAGAAGGATTAGTTTTATCTGTGAATGAGTGCTGTTGAACGAATTTCGATGCGATTTTGCCCATACCTGGAGGTGATGGTGTCAGTTAAGCAAATTGCTTCGATGGGATTCGAACACCGGTTGTTTGTATTATCAATCATCAGCTATCTCGCTCGGCTATCTGAAATATGATTCTAGAGCAGTTAAACACCGTACATATAATACGAGATGCAAACGAATACGCAATTCGTGGTTACCGATGGCATGAATTTTATATCGAAATGGTTAAGTAAGTTCAGTGTTACGTGTTTTAAATAATCAAATATAGTGAAGTATAAATTTTCATTTAAATTTCACCAATTTAAAGCTACGCTCGGGCCTACTAATCCAGTAGAGGTTAATTTACCTCCCTAAATCGCCCTATGACCACCAGACGTCGACACTGTACAGGGTCCGGCAATTGAACTGCTACATTACTTCAACAGTAATTTTTACATTGTACAGAAAATTGTATTTGACGACCCCTCGCCAGTTTGTTTACATTGTGTCTTAGCTGCAAGTGGATGTATGTGTTACTTTTGAGATCGAGTGTTACCCGCAAATATGGATATCGAACAGAAACGTAGTGTTGTAATTACCTTGTTCCTAGCTGGGAAATGCCAGAAAGACATAGTTCGTGAGCTGTCCGCTATACATGTGTGCAGAAGTTTTGTACACCGTACAGTTAAAAGATACCTGGAGACCGGAAGTACCAAAAACGATATGGTGGGGGACGTCAAGCTACTGTAGTGACACCTGCCATGGTGAAGGTCGTCAAGAAGCGCCTTAATAGAACTCCTCGACGTAGTGCCACTAAATTGGCGAAGGATCTCAAAATATCGGATCGATCACCGACGCACAAAGCGAAGAAAACCCAACTTTGGATTGCCGAGCATTTTCCAGGGTTCATTGCGAGTTCGGAGTGGCCGGCGAGTTCGCCGGACCTGAACCCTATGGACTTCGCTGTCTGGACTATGTTGGAGGCCGAAGTCTGCTCGTTTTAGCATCGTCTGTTATCGTTTTAGCATCGCAAAACGTGTTAATTTTGTTAAATTATACTATAAAAATGATGAAAAACCGGCAAATGTTTTTCGAGCATTACGGACGGATTTTGGTCGTCATGGACGGCCTACAGAGCACACAATCGCTAATGTAGTGCGTAAATTCGAACAAACTGGATCAGTAGCGGATATTGTGAAACCTGTGCATCAGCGTAATGTGCGTTCGGCCGAAAATATTGCTGCTGTTGCTGCCAGTGTGGAGGATGACCCGAATGTTTCGATTCCACGGTGTGCTCAGCAATTGGGCGCGTCAAACACATCATTGTGGCGAATTTTGCATTTGGACTTGCACCTACATCCATATAAAGTCCAACTGGTAAAAAAATTAGAGCGTGGTGACCATGGAATGCGTCGGGCATACGTCGATTGGGTGAACGAACAACAGCAGCAAAATGCCGAATTTTCGCATCAAATTTTCTTCAGTGATGAGGCACATTTCGAGCTCGGTGGCTATGTGAACACCCAAAATTTCCGTATATGGGGCTCATAAATCAATCGTGATTGTTGAGAGGCCATTGCATCCGCCAAAAGTCACTGTTTGGTGCGCATTATGGTCTGGTGGAGTCATCGGGCCGTATGTCTTTGAAAATGAGGACGGTGAGACGGTAACTGTGAATGGTAAGCGCTATGGCCGCATGTTAACCGATTTTTTGCCACAAATTGAAGATATGGATACGGATGACATGTGGTTTCAGCAGGACTGCGCCACGTGCCACACAACACGACCGAACATGGTCATATTGCGAACGAAATTTAAGGGACGCATAATTTCGCGTTTTGATGATGCCAATTGGCCGTCCAGATCATGCGATTTGAACCCGCTATACTTTTTTTTTTGTGGGGTTATGCGAAAGACCGTGTCTATGCCAACTCTCCGCAAACACTTGAACATTTGAAAGACAACATTCGTGAAATTATGACCGAGATACCGCCCCATATGTGCCGAAAAGTCATCGAAAATTACCTGTTCCGGATCAAGGTGTGCGAGGAGGCCCTAGGTGGACATTTGAATGATGTTGTATTTCACACATAATGGCATAAACCAAACTTTAATTTGAAATAAAAGTTTCATCGAAATTCGAATTCTAAGTGTGTTTTATTTCAATTTACTTTCGGAATTTAAAGTTGGAAAACCCTGTATTATGTGCAATCCAGTCATCGAAACACTTTTTATAGCTGTATTCAGGAATTGCCATCAATTCGTTTTTATGTTTTTATGTCTTCAATGCCGTCAATACGGGTTCCACGACAGGGTAATTTGAGTTTCGGAAATAGGAGAAAGTCACACGGAGCCGTATCTTGAGAGCGTTACAAACTATCTTGAGAGTGTCCAAACTTCGTTCAAAATTATCGATTCATGAGCTGGTACTTTAACGTGGTGCAAAATTCAGATACAGGGTCTTTCAGATTAAACGATCACCCAAAAAAAATTTAATAACTTCTACAGAAGTAAACCGATTTCTATTTTAAAAAAACGAAAATAAAGCTTATTTCAGGACATTTTCGATGTGACCATCCCTTTTTTGGATAACGCGTTTTAAACGGTGAATTCTTACCATAAGAGGACAGAGTTTCATCAAGGCTTCGGTTGCTCGAGTAATACGATTTCACTAAAAATACACGTTCTTGTAAATTGTACATCCAGACATCAAAAACCATCCGATCTGACTGAACGAGTAGCCGAATATTATCGTCCCGAAGTGGGGAATGCAGTGTTACCATCGAGGGAGCGAAAAAAATTATGAGGAGCTATTCGTTTTTTTGGGTGCGCGTTTAATCTGAAAGACCCTGTATTATCCGTCCACAAATCTAGCCGAATTTTCTCTTTCTCATAACGCCCCGTAACGCAACGGTAATTACCCTTTATTGAGCGTTTTTCCCTCCGGAAGGAATTATATCGATATCGATGAAAACATTACCTCCACTTTTGATCGACTTTGACGTGTTATTTTTTGGTTTCGACTCATTCGCAACGGTCCGTGCTGATTGGTGGGATCAGAGTTTGATTGCTCAAGCATTGCAATTGGGATTGAATTTTTGGAGAAAATTGAGCTCTTCTGGCACTAGCCATGCTGCGACTTTTCTCATGGCCAAAACACCAAACAAAATATGATAAACAGTCTCGTGAGGGTTATTAATTCACGGGCTAGCTCTCTCGAACTTAAATGACGTTTTCTGAGCACCATTTTCATCAGATGAAGAGGTGGATGTTCGTCCTTGACGTGGCAAATCGTTCGTTCAAAGACGACCGTCTTTGGATGCCTTTCATCATTCATACCCCCGTGTTTTCAAAAATGTAGGTGATTTTTCATATGAATAATCCTATTGGTTCAAGATATACCAATAGGATTATTCATATGAAAAATCGCCTACATTTGTCAACGAATAAAAATAACGACAATATTTGTGATGCACAAAGCCACATAAGCTCTACACCAGATGGCATGTAAACGGACGCTCTGAATCATTCTATCCAAGGCGCCTAGAAGTAGCTGGTACTGAACAAGAAAAGACTGTTTGGAAAAATGTTGTCAACCGTGATCGACTCAAACTACATTGTTAACGAGAGAGCAACCTTGCGTGATGAGTTAACTCCATTATCCCTGGAATTGCTCAAAGATCTTAGAGAGTCCCAAGATCTTTTGAATCTAAAATACGTTTGGGCGGGTAGAGGTGGCGTCATTTTGGCTAAGAAAGATGACAATAGTAAGCCTGAATTGATAAAAAAAAATAGAGAAGATCTCAGTCGTGTCATGAGCCAATTCTGGAAGGCTCCTAACGTACCTGAGTCAGAATTGGTTCCCGGTCACTCTCCTTCGCCAAAACGGAAGAAAAGTGCACATTAATATGAATTATTTTCGGGCTATTTATGGGATTTTATACTAATAATGATTTCGAATACATATTATGACAATTTACATGATTATAATAAGACATGTGATATGGCTAGTAAAAAAACATCGAATGTTGTTCAGTGGAATGTGAGAGGAATGAATGACTTTGTCAAATTTGATGAAATTATTTACTTTGTTAATGAGTGTAAAAGCATTATTGATGTCATTGTTATTGGCGAGACTTGGCTGAAAGAAGAAAATAGTCAAATCTATAAGATTCCAGGCTATCGCGCATTTTTCTCGTGTCGCGATGGTTCTTCTGGAGGTTTAGCAATTTTCGTAAAAAATTCATTAGAAAACAAATGGTTAGATAGCCAAACTGTGAATGGTCTGCACTACATCCATTTAGAACTGAAATGCAATGGCCACGTGTACAAAGTTATTGGTGTTTATCGTCCGCCTTCGTTGGATTATAATGACAATCACAATATTTTAGAGGGTTGGTTATCAACGGCTACACAATCGAAACCATCACTCATTGTTGGTGATTGTAATGTTCCAATAAATCTAAAGAACAATAACGTAGTAATAAAGTACACACATTTATTAGAATCTTATGGTTATGTATGTGCAAATACGCACCCAACTCGTCCATCAAGTAATAATACTTTAGATCATTTTATATGTCCGATCAATCTTGCTGTGAACCTACAAAATCATACTATCTTTAACGATCTTAGTGACCACCTTCCCATTATTTCATCTATTCCTTTGAATAATGCAAAAAGTCAACAAGTGGTCACATTTTTTTTGAATGACTTTGAAGTTACTGATGATATTGATGCTACTCTAGACACTCTTTTAACTACATATAATAACTTGTTGGCTGAATGTACAAAAACTGTTACAAAAATTGTCACAATAAAAGGAGAGAACTGTCCATGGATGACTTATAGCCTTTGGAAGTTAATACAAATAAAAAACAATAACCTAGAAAAAGTGAGAATCAGTCCCAACAATGCACGCGCTAGGGATATGCTTGTTCACGTATCCAAAAAAGTTAAAATTCTAAAGACACGATGTAAAAAAGAATATTATGTAAATATACTTGATGGCTCAAGTCATTCCAATGTATGGAAAAAACTGAACGAAATTTTTGGTCGCGTTAAACCTAGAGAACAAATCAAATTAAAAGTTGATGGGAGATCCATAGTTTCTGATAAAGAGGTTGCTGAAGTGCTTAATTGCTATTTTTCCAGTATTGGCAATAATTTGGCCAGTAAATTACCAATAAATAATTTTGACTATCTCAAACCTTTAAAATGTATAAGCAGCTCTATTTTTTTTTGAGACCCGCTAGCGTGAACGAAGTGAGCATTCTAATAAGTCAGCTCGACGTTAAGAAAAGCAAAGGCTATGATAATTTTCCAGCTAAACTGATAAAAGCAAACCCAGATCAGTTTTCTGAGATTATTTCAAATAATTTTAATAAAATAATCGTAACTGGAATTTATCCAAATGCTTTGAAAATCGCCCAAGTTACACCAGTGTTTAAATCCGGCGACTCCTGCGATCCTTCGAATTGTCGACCGATTTCAACATTACCTTTTTTTTTTAATTCGTTTATTTTTACAGGCTCAGTTACTTAAGTTTAAAGGAGCCGAATTCTTAAATATAATTTTAAAACTATATATATAAACAATTTTCATACATCTATGGTTAGTAAGGTGGAAAACCGATTACTCGCGGTGTACTCGAGTTTAGGAGGGTGACATATTTTTAGGAGAAGGATGGGATATAAGGAAATTGTAACAATGTTGATGAACACTCAATTTATAAATCTATTCGTATATCTATAGTGTATTTACATTTCAACTTATTCTACTATTTATAGCAAGGGGACGAATTACCCGCAAAGAAAGGAAAGGAGGGTATAAGGATGTAGGGGCAATCACACACGAAGATCTATAGCTTTAAGGAAAACATATATATGGGACATGTATTCAAGGTCTAACCGAGCCAACACATCTCTCACCGGCACATTGGGCTGTCTTCCTCGGGCCCGAAGGGAGTTTTTTAAATTCGATCTGGCGACCAGATACACCTCGCACGACCAAACAATGTGCTCGATGTCGTGATAACCTTGGCCACAAACGCAGCGATTGCTGCTGGCAAGATTGAAACGGAAGAGTAGTGCATCTAACGAACAGTGATTGGACATGAGTCGGGAGAATTAATTACATACATTACAATATCGACAATTACAATATCAACAATGAACGATTGTCGTCGTACTGTTCCCCCCAGGCAGTTCCGTGAGAGTTGAAGTCTCCCAAGATCAATCGTGGCTCAGGAAGGAGTGAGCATGTCAACAAGTTGATTGCGGCTAACCGCAGCTCTCGGAGGCCAATACAAGCTGACAATACAGAGGTCTTTGCCTCTGATGTTTGCATGACAAGCAACAGCTTTGATCCCTCCAATAGGTGGAAGGTCAATTCGAAAAAATGAGTGGCACTTATTGATCCCCAAAAGCACCCCTCCGTATCTATCATCACGGTCCAAGCGTATAATATTAAAATCGTGGAAAGAGATATCATCTCGCGAAGAAAGCCAAGTTTCGGACAGAGCAAAAACATCACAATTGAAGTTATGAATTAAAAATTTGAATGTATCCAATTTAGGGATAAGACTACGACAATTCCACTGGAAAACAGTGATATCTCCGACCTCTCTATCTAAATTAGACATCAAGAGAGATAATCATTGCAAGGAGGGGCCATGTTTGCATCAATTGTTGCAAAATTGTCTTTAATACTGGAAGCATTGAGATGACAAGGGTTCTGATGGAGTCGGAAACATTAAAACACGTGAAGATTTGATCCAAAAGGTCAGACAACTTTATAAATCCCGATTGGGAAGTTGAGCTTGACGACGAAACAGGGACAGTTGGGGTTTTTGATGTCCCCTCGAGTGCTGGGTCGTTCGAAGATGAAATATTCCCACGGAAGCCAGGAGGAACCTGGTTTTGTTTGTCCGCTGCACTCGATTTTTTAGGCAAGCTAACAGAGAATATAACCGTGGGGACTTGTTCTTGAACTTTGGGAGTGGTCACATTTTTGCGCCGGGGATTCCCTTTGAAAATAAACGGTGTGCCCCCGCTAGCTGCGTCCGCTTCCATTTCATCAACTGGCAACGTGGAAAAGGTATTATGTTTTGAGATTGGTTGTTCTTGTTGTTGGGTCAGTGGCGAAGCGCCCTTCAAAATTTCTGCGAAAGTGCGTTTAGAGCGTTCCCTCAAAGAGCGCTTCTGTTTCTCCCAGCGACTCTTGTAATTTTCACAAACTGAGAGCTCGTGTGGGGATCCCCCGCAATATGAACATTTATGCTCAGTCGCACAACATTACCTATTCTCAATAAAATTTTGGAAAAGCTGTTAACTTCACGGCTTGTAAGCTTTTTGCGTATAAACAATGCTATGTACGATTATCAATATGGTTTTCGAGAAGGCTGTGGAACAATGACCGCTATTATCGAGCTCGTTGATGAACTGTTTTGTGCAATTGATCAAAAAAAGATCGTAGGTGGCTTATTTATCGATCTTAAAAAAGCTTTTGACACTTTAGATCATGAAATTTTGCTTAAAAAACTTGAAAGATATGGTATAAGAGGAGTTGCTGACGATTTGATGAAAAGCTACCTATCTGATCGAAAACAATTCGTTATGTTTAATGGTGTTCGCAATGACTTACGCCCAATTGACATGGGAGTTCCTCAAGGAAGTAACATAGGTCCTTTACTCTTTTTGATGTTCATCAATGATTTAGGAAATTTAAAACTACATGGTATACCGAGACTTTTTACAGATGATTCAGCATTATTTTACCCTCGTCCTAATGTTGAATCCATTGTAGCTGATATGGAATCAGATCTAGCGGCTCTCATGGAATATTTTAGTGGTAATCATCTAACACTAAACCTTACTAAAACAAAATATATGGTTTTTCATTCGCCACGCAAGAAAATCTGTCAACATTTCGATCCGTCTGTCAGGAACATGTCAATTTAGAAGGTCACATCTTTGAAATATTTAGGGCTACACTTAGATTCTTGTCTTCACTAGTTTACACCACAGAATTATTCCAATTTTAGGATTGTGTGATACTCAAACTATTATGTTTGTACATAATACATTGCATAATCGTAATTTCCATCATAACATAAATTTTTCAACTCGAGTGAACCTTCCGAATACGAGAAATGCAAATGAGTTAACAAGAAGTAGAGCATACACAAACTTGGGTTTCACGCGCATTATGTGCTACGGTCCATTAAAATTCAATTTACTTCCCCATGATTTGAAATCAATAACCAATAACAATATATTCAAAAGTAAGCTGAAACATCATATAATCAGGAACGTAAATGAATACATTCTTTAAATGTGCCAACCAATTAAGAATGTAGACTTTACCATTCTGATTTTTTATTATTTTTTTATTTTTTTTATTGTTATAAAGTTTTAAATTAATTCAAAATAGTCTCCAAAGTCATTAATGTTATCACCGTTGTGTTTTTATTTTATTTTTAATTTTTTTTTGTTTCCTATCTTAAGTGAATCCCTTCAAAGGAACTAAGTTCCAGTGAGATTTCACTAAGTTTAGTTTATTAGTTAATAGTTTACTCTCCATGTTTTCCTAAATTTTTCTTGTTTTTTTTTTTTCTTTAGCTGTTAGTAAGTGTCCACTACCAGTGGGCTCCCTATGAGCCTATTGGTGTGGGGGTCAGTGGAGGGTAAAAAAAAATTAAAAAAAGAAAAATATAAAAAAAAGTATATCCTAAGGTGGGTCAACTTGCTAAAACCACTCTTCAGCCATCTTGGAAGTCTACTGTATTTTGTTTGTAAACAAAACACAATACGCTTGTGCCCAAGCTCGCTAGTGATCAGTCTATCTCCTTCACTCTTCAAGTAAATAATTCCCCTTCTGCTTTCTTCCGTAATGTTTTCATGTACCGCTCCCCTAACCAACTTAGTGACGAAACGGCCTCACCTTAGGATATACTTCCTGGCGCCTTGATATTCATCATAGAAACGTTTTGTGTCCCCTAAAACCTGCGCATGCCAAATTTGGCATTTTCTTGATTTGTTTTCGAGTAATGCAGAAATTTGTCTTTCATTTGTATGGCAGCTCCCCCTTAGAGAGAAGGGTGGAGTGTCTAACTACCGTGAAAACATTTATTGCTCCCTAAAACCTCGATATACCTAATTTGGCTTCGTTTGCTTGATTAGTTCTCGAGTAATGCAGAAATTTGTGTTACATTTGTATGGTAGTCCACTACCCCTCCCCTCCCCTCCTCTCAAACTATCATGAAAATCTTCCCCGGCCCCAAAAACCCATACATACCAATTTTCATGTCGATCGGTTCAGTAGTTTCCGAGTCCATTAGAATCAGACAGATAGACAGACAGACAGACAGAAATCCTTGTTCATATATATAGATTCTGGAAAATGGGTCGCTTGCTCAAAATAGTTTGAGAACCCCTGATTTAGACAAATATAAAATTAGTATAGGTCGGACTCGATTATATGTGACTCGTCTCGAACAAACGGTCAACAAACGGGAACAAATTAGTCTTCCCGGGACAACTATTTACGTCTGCGGAATTTATATTCGCCCGAGTTCTCGTCCTGATATTTATGAATCGCACGCAGCTGCTGTTCAAGAGATTTGCGACCTGTCCTCCGCAAACGACGTCATTGTTGTACTTGGCGACTATAATCTCCCACATCTATCATGGTGTTTCGACGACGACTGCAACAGTTACCTGCCAATCAACGCCTCTACCGAATCTGAAATTGCATTTGCAGAATCCATCCTCACATCCGGACTTCACCAAATCAACTCAGTTCGTAACGCAAACGGACGTCTTCTTGACCTGGCGTTTGTGAGTGAATCTACCTATGTAGAGCTCATTGATCCACCATCTTCGCTTTTAAAAATTGATCCTCACCATAACCCGTTTGTTCTCCGGCTTGAAATCGTGGCTGGAAATCAAAACCCTATCGGCGTAAGTGATGTTGATGATTTCGATTTTAAACGATGTGACTTCGTAGCGCTTAATGACCTGCTTGCGGCGGTTGACTGGGATGCTATACTCGGCGACGCATCCACAGACCAGACAGAAACAAGACGATCAAGTTCCACAAAAACACAGGAGTTCCGCAATTCACTCAAAACTCCCTTGGTGGACACCAGAACTACGACACCTTCGTAATATCGTTCGGAAATCACGTAAACGTTTTTTCCGCGAAAGATCTTCGTGCAACAGGGATAGATTAAAACACCTTGAAACGCTCTTCAATGAATGTCAAGAAAACGCGTTTCGAAGTTACAACAACCGCACCGAATCAAACTTGAAACGTGATCCAGCATCTTTCTGGTCCTACATTAGGAACCTGAAAAATACTACTCGAATTCCCTCAGGAATGACGCATGATGGAGCTACTGCGGACTCGCCCGAGAATATCGCTGACTTTTTCGCGGACTTTTTTAGTAGCGTGCACAATCGTGAAACTCCCAGTTTATCAGCGGCTGGTCGAAACATTCCATCGTTTGACATAAACCTTCCGCTATTAACTTTCGCTCCAAATGACGTAGCTGCAGTTTTGAAAAACCTTGACGCTTCCAAGGGTGCCGGTACAGACTGTCTACCTCCAGCATTTCTAAAGGAATGTGCAGATGCATTGAAAACTCCTATCAGCACAATCTTCAATCGTTCCCTGAGCGAGCGTAAGTTTCCAGAGGTGTGGAAGATGGCATCGATCACTCCAATTCACAAGTCTGGTAGTGTTCACGCCATTGGTAACTACCGAGGAATCTCGATACTATGCTGCATTGCTAAAGTTTTTGAAGAACTCGTCCACCGGAGTCTCTTTAATGCGGTTCGTTTGTTCATAACTGATGCTCAACATGATTTTGTGGAGAAATGTTCAACCGTTTCAAATCTGATGAGTTACATGAGCGTTCTGTCGGAAATTGTAGAAAGTCGCAGTTAGGTAGATGCTATCTATTTTGATTTCTCGAAAGCTTTTGATAAAGTCCCCCACGAACTGGCTATCGCGAAACTCAAACATATTGGACTTCCTGAATGGATAACTGAGTGGCTCAGATCGTATCTAACCGATAGAAAAGCTTTCGTGAGAGTTGGAAGTGCTCGTTCCCGTACATATCTTATTCCATCCGGCGTCCCTCAAGGGAGCGTTCTTGGGCCCTTGATTTTCATTCTCTTCGTCAATGATCTCGCCAGCCGGCTGAGGTCTGGTAAGCTTTTCTACGCTGATGACCTAAAAATATTTAGGAAAATCTCTTCCATATTGGACTGCTATGCTCTACAAGCTGACGTGAATGAATTGGTTGCATGGTGTGCTGATAATGGCATGGAGTTGAACATCAGCAAGTGCAAGACAATCACATTTACAAGGCGCCAATCGTTTCTGTCCCATGACTACATAATCGGTTCTGCTGTTATCGATCGCGTTACCTCCATTCGAGATCTCGGGGTAATTCTCGACATCAAACTAAAGTTTACCGAACACATCAACAACGTCATCGCAAAAGGATACGCTGTTCTAGGGTTTATCCGGCGGAACACGCAGTCCTTCCGTGACCCGTACACGCTGAAGGATCTGTACAGCTCAATGGTTCGAAGTGTCCTTGAATACGTAGCATGCGTGTGGGCTCCTTACCATACAACGCACATCATCAGGATCGAAAAAGTGCAACGCTGTTTTATTCGCTACGCCTTAAGACAACTGCCATGGAATGATCCCGCTCATCTTCCTGATTACGAAAGTCGCTGCATGCTTATTGACATAGAAACGCTTTCGGCGAAACGTCTGTTTGTCTTCGATTTACTGTCCGGAAACATCGACTGTGCGGAGTTAATCAGCGAGATACGGTTTTACGCTCCCACCAGACAGCTCCGCGAAAGACAGCTATTGGCGATACGGCCGCATACAACGTCGTACGAGCAAAACTGTCCTTTGTCCAGCTGCTTCCGTGCGTTTAATGAAGTTCAATGTCACTTCGATTTTAATGTATCTAAATGTGTTTTTAAACGTAGAATTAGGAAAATTAGGTAGTATTTAAGATTTGTCAGTCTGTGAGATGTTTTTTTTTAAATCTAAGACGAAGTGAAATAAATAGCGATTATATTCAATTTTGAACTAGATTATATACAGTTTGGAATTTTTTTTTATATATTTCAAATATGACTTATTTCAAGAATAAATGTAACCTTTCAACGTTAAGGTGTAATTTAAGTGGCTATTACATGTACAGTGGGGTAAAAATCGTGATTTTTGAAGATTTTGATTGAATTTTCACCAAGAATCGTTTATATCGATATTGCAGCCAAATTAAGAACGATAGAAGTTCGGTGTCAAAGAACAAATTGTAGAACGGTAGAAAAGCTTCAATTTAATTGATAAAAACAATCTAGTTTAATATAATTTTTAGGATGAAATTAATAATAACACATTAAAAATAATTAACTTTTATGTTTTTCACTTCCCAAATGTTCCACTTATTTAGATGTTCCACTACTATATCCTGTACTAAATTTTCTCACCTTTCAAATGAACGCAACAAAATCGTCTTCTGTAGCATACTTTGTAGTGTAGAGCCAGTTTAGGGCAACAGAGTCCGAAACAAAAAAAAATTCTATAACTCTGTCATTGTTGAATTTCGAACATATGTGTAGAAGGTTTTTTTTTTCATCAAATATGATCGTCTATCACCTTCTGAAAGAATCCGGATAAATTTATTTTTTTCATGTGAGAAAGGTGTTTTCTGACTGCTTGAATCAAAACCCAAATTCCTCTTTAATATTCGAAAAACAAAAAATACATGCAAAAAAAAACCAATAACACAAATAACACAAATTTTTTTTTGACTCGATTATATACAGGATTCGATTATATACAGTGAAAAGAAATCAAAAACTGTATATAATCGAGCCCGCGCTGTATCGTTGTCATATTCCCAGCAAACATTAAATCGTATAATTTTACACGTGCCAAGTCTTACAAGAAATCCGAATAAATCATAATCGCATATAATATCAATCAAAGTATGTATCGTGTATATTTGAAATCGCATAAAATGTAAAAACTCGACTTTAAATACCATTGGCAAATTAAGTCGCAATTCGGTATGATAAACATCAATTTTATGATGCACATTGTCATAAAATATATTTAATCCGCATCATATGCGTATATTACGCTGATGCAGTTTGTGTGTCGTATATGCGTATAATTTCAATCGATTCAGTACTGTAGTGAATCGTGTTGCATGCTGAAGAAAATCATGAAACAGTGAATCATATTAGATCCTAATAAAGAACATATTACATCATATTGAAATGTCAATGGAATGCTGATGCACTCGAAAATTTTAACCGCTGTTGAATTAAATTTCTGATAGCCGCGCGAGATAGCTGGTGGATGATAATCCAGACGACCGGAGTTCGAATCCACATCGGAGCAGTTTTCACCAAACATCAATCTGTGCCATTTCAAACATTCATATTCCACTCCCAACACAAGTCAATCAAACAATTATTATTTCTACAAATATAAATACTTATATATAAAAATGGCGATTCGTGAGGCTATAATAAACATTTCACGAAAATATTTTGCGCCGTTTGTTTTTGTTCTATGTCTGTAATAAATCGTATATGAGTATGGCAAAAGTCGTATTTGGTGCTTTGACAATTCATGAATATATTCATATTCTTCTTCTTCTTCTTCAATGGCACTAACGTTCCTAGAGGAACTTCGCCGTCTCAACGTAGTATTACTTGCGTCATTTTTTATTAGTACTTAGTTGAGATTTCTATGCCAAATAACACTCCTTGAATGCATTCTGAGTGGCAACCTCTAAAGTACGCGTGATCACAGTGCAAGTCGGAGGAAATTTCTTTGACGAAAAATTCCCCCGACCAGAACGGGAATCGAACCCGAACACCCGGCATGTTAGTTATGACGCTAACCACTCGGCCACGGGAGCACTCCAAATATATAGATATATTAGATCGCAATTCAATTTCAACATAATCGCTATTCTAGCCGGTCAAAGTTGCATATTCATCCAAACAAATTCGGTAAGCATTTGCCATGTATGTATATGGCCTCCACTTTTGCATGCATATGCCAGTTGGGCGCATTATATGCCAACCAAATTTTGAGGGCATATGATGTTATATATACACTTGTTATGCGATTTAATGTTTGCTGGGTTGTTTCCGTTGACGTATTTCTTCCAAGATAATCAATATCTCAGCTGAATTCGATAAATACCAGCGTCTCTCTACACTCGGCATTTCATTTGTACAATTGCATTTGTTATTCATTCGAAGAATGAATACGCCCCCGCTCCTCATCGTCATCCGGTGGGCCTCAAACGACGTCAAACCTCGGATTTGCTCGGACAGAAATATGCATGAAATATGTAGCGAATTTCTCCCGGCTCGGATCACTCTCTCCCATCTCTTCCTCTTCCCCCAGGCAGACATGACAAACCTCTAACCAAATTTCGGACCAATTTCGTTGTCGGCTGTCTCCCACAGAAATTGTCGCTGATGCAGGCCTCAAAATTTGTTCTCGTTGACAGAAGCGCGGGGGAAAAAAGTGTTTTCAATATAATCATCATACATAACAAAGCAAAACAAACCCGAAAATAAGTTGCAAGTTGTGGGAAGCGGAGAATTTGTGGCGGGGGGGGGGCTGAAATAGCACAGCGGAAGCTCGCAAGACAAAGTTACAAATTGATTTTTTATTCAAATCATTTCACTTTCCGCTGATTGATGGAGCACTTAAAGTGAGGGAGAAAGACGACCGGAGAGTAGAAGGTATGTGGGATTTGGATGCAAGGGGCGCGCGACGCTTTGCCACGCGGAGGAAATATTGAGTAAGGCCGGGCCCCGGCTTTTTGCTGCCATAACAGAATTTGATGGGTTTATTTTGCTTCATTTCCGTAATGGATTGATTGAAGATTTATTTGCTAAATAGGATGTATAAGCTGATGGAATGGGGCGGAACAATTGTTCCGGTGAGGGTTCCTTTGTGGACTGCGCGTTGTGTTGATGAGACTGCCAGATAAGAAGGAGTTTCAGAAGTGTCACGACGCGGAGGAAACATTTAGCTTCAAATTTAGTTCTACTAATCTTGACAGCTAGTAGTGTCAGGCTTTCTCCGTAAAGGCTATAAATCATAGCGTCGGAGTGTCATACTTTTTTCTCTCTTCATTCCAACTCTGGTGCCGGCTGGATGAGACGAGATAAAGCCCCGTTTCGCCAGAAAAAAAGTGTCCTGTTAGAGGGGAAGCGCAAAAAGTCGCCCTGTTCTTCGTTGGAGACACTCTGTGAGTTCCAATGAAACGAAATCCGGAAAAAGAAAGAAGTAGTCGTTCACAGCTGTCATCGTCTCATGGTTTTGGGGCTGCCCTTCCGAACCGATAATACCGTCGCGTGGTTTCAGCTCGTTGTGTAATTCCTTGTTGATACATACCTCAAATATAGCAATGGAAGTGAATTGCATTGTACCATCAATTTTCGAAAGTATCGAATAGGCTGGATTTGTTTCATCCAAAACTTCATACAACGAGAATAGTACTGTGGAAACAAGTGGAACACGTTTGAAGAAAACTACATTTCAACCGCTGGTGGGAAGGCTCTGCGCATCAAAGTGATGGTTGTTACCACCCGCCTCGGGGGAGGGAATATGACTGCACAAAGAGACCGTCTACCCAGAACCAAACTAGTTCACTCAGTTTATCGCCGACCAAAGAACATGGGAAAAGTAAATCACGATCCGCAAACAACAGCAAAAAAGCAGCAGCAGCATAACGAAGGGAAAACAACAACGAACGCTGTGTAACCTCAAAGGCAACAACTCAGGTCGGAACGGAAAGGAACACGGGTTTCGTTGCCGTTTGCTAGCAAAGAACGAGATTGTAGAGCGCAAAACAGCACCAATAAAAAAAAACAATACAAGAATGATAGATAAACGTAAATAAACACAAACATGAAATACTGGCGAAGATTTATTACGGCAATGATTTATCGTGCAGCAATAAAGGTCAGCAATTTCTTTCTATCGCCCTCGTCGATCGGATTTTTCTGATTGGTTTGCAATGGGTGGTATGGTTTTGTGTTTTTTTTTTCATTCCCGACGTGAGACAACGAAGTTCTCAGATGCGGCTCTGATTTTTGTTTTTTTTTTGTGATGTGCAGGAAGGAGGGAAACAAACTGCTAGACATGCAGAATAAAACGTTATTCGGTGCCTCTGTTTCGATCATTAAATTTATTCTCAAATATATATTCTTCGAATTTCGCTCTCCATGCTCAAGAGTTTTAATATTTCCCTAACCATGAAAGGGTTCTAAAATATTGTTGTGAAAAATTGTCAATGATAATGAGCAATTTCTGTGATGAACTAGAAACTGTGAATAAACAAAGTGAAAATCACTCAGAAATAGAAGGAATTGGGTAAAACTGACACCCTATAACCCTATTTTTCCGAAAATTGATTGTCCAAAGATGCTTAATTTGCTAGTATCTCCAGATCCACAACTCCACGGTGAGGTGGCGTAAGATCCTTTAGCTGTTGTTAATCAGCATACATAATACTACAGGCAAACCTTTTTTTGTGCCGGGGGAAAGGGACCGCACAAAAAAATCGCATTCAAAAAATCGCATTCAAAAAATCGTGTAAAACTTCACCAGTAGTTTTCAAACATCCTGTTCAGTACATAATTTGAGAAAAACCTTTTTTTGTGCGGTAGATATCGACCGCATAAAAAAGTTTCCCTCAATTTCCTTTTGTTTCCCTGCTTTGCGATGGGACAGTTTGACTTTTCGGTTACGCGAGGCTGTAATGTGCTTTTAGCTGCATGTCGAAACTTGTTTCTGTCATGCGCAACTTAGGGACTGTCCACATACCACGTGGACAACTTTAGGGGGTCGCGGAAATGTCCACGGTTGTCCACGGTGGAGGAGGAGAGGGTTTAGATAAGATCCACGTGGACACGATAAATTTTCCCGCTGTGTTTTCAAGAATTATTGAACTTTCCGCCCACTCAGTATTCTGAGTTTATTAAAAAAAGTGTTGAGCTGCTTGAGTACATCAAACATCCATATTTTTCATATGGCTGAATTTCTTCCCTGAAATGTGTATTCTGAAAGTCATCCATATGAACTGAATGCGATCGATTTATTTCCATTGGTAGGAGAGAATCATGTATTCCACTAAGATGAAGACACAATCGAAGAATGTTACTACTGTATAATACACTCGACAAAGAAATTAGAGAAACAGAGTGTTAAGTTGAAAATTTCAAGTGATTTTGAAATGCTGTAACTTCGTGGAAAACCAACATACATCATTTCAAAGCTTCAACTTCAACATTTGCAAGCTTCAAGTTTTGGAATATATTACGAACACATTGTTATCTTGGTGTGTGTCGATAAAAATATAGGAACAAATAAAAATCTAACCTCTTTTAGTTATTCCAAGATTTTTCGGGACTTTTAGTCACGATAAATACAATACGCTTAATACGGTTAAACAGGTCAAGCTGAATGAAACCATTTCAAAAGTGATTAGTTATTTGGGAACTGCGGCCTACTTGGATTTGGATGTTTTATGATCTATTACGTTCTAATAGCACTTTCATTTGCTACACATATTTATTGGATTTGCATTTTTCATAAATAACTGTGTTCTACTAATCAAGTCCTTTCATTTAATACGCATATTGGTGAGATGTTCAAGAAAAATAATATATATAAGGCGCCATTTTGTGGTGGCGGCCATTTTGGATTTGCGTTTTTCATAAGTAAATGTGTTCTACTAATCAAGCCCTTTCATTTGATATCCATATTGATGGAGTTCTGAGAAAATATGTCTTCCGCCATTTTGTAGCGGTCGCCAGCTTGGATTTTCAAGATCATGAAATACGCAGTTTTATAGTGACTGCAGATATAAAGGTGTGTTCCGAATTTCAGATCAATCGGTCTACAGGAAGAAGGTCAAATTTCTATTAATGTGGGACAGCGCTACTGACATGTTTCAAACATACAAACAGGGCAAGCTAAATAAAACCGTTTATAGAATCCAATTAACCTTATCAACCACTTTTCAATTGATTCCAAGAACTTTCCTGTAGGACTTTTCAATACAAAGTTTTTTTTTGTTTGAATGAAAAAGTGGTCCATCGATTCGATGATTAATAATTCAATAAATGATGAACGCACTGCAGATTTGAATTTCCAATAAATTGTGTGCAAAGTTAATTCGTTGATTCGATGAAAAAACGAAGGAAAATTTATTTAATTTTTTTGCACCGATTTTTAAAAAGTGCCAAAACACAGTTTTGCTATAGCGTTTTATAAAATCGTCTGTAATTTTGAAAATATTGTAATAGCAAAACATTCTGAGCCTAGTGTATCCTCAAAACCCCTGCGAACGTTTCATAATGATACTTTTAGCCGTTCTTTTTAGCCAATCAAAGAAAGTTGTGAGTAAAATATAGAAGTACTCCATCACAAATTGTGCTAGAAGTACAAAACGCTATGCGTACCCTGGAAATGAACGATTATTAACATTAGTTTTCATGCGTTTGTGTTGAAAATTCAAGCTTCAAATTATGTATATCCTATATTCATGCGTTGATTTTTCACGTAATTCCAATAAATAATAAAAAATTTCGACTTTACACTCTGTACCTCATTTTTTTGTCGAATGTATCAAAAGCATGACATTATTTTTGCATGTGCGGGTTTCAATTCAGCTTCCGCTCCTTCGCTTCTATTTATTGAGGTTTTGCGAAAATGAAGACAAACAACACATTATTTGATGCATGGGCCATATCTCTGGAGATCTGTTCCTAAACCCAAAGTTAATTTTTAGCACATGTTATGGCATCTCGATTTATTACATTAAATGAGCTGAAACATAACATAAAATGTTCTACTCCCAAATACATGTATATCATTTGTATAAAATATATGCTTGAGCCAATAAGAGCGAGCGAAACAGGAGACACATTTAAATGAAAGCATATGAAAGCATTTCGTTTAGTCTGCCAAATACACGGCCCAGACAGAGAAAGATATATTCTCGTTCATGTTCATCTTTATCCTCGTAGAAAACACTTTCCAACTCCATGTTATGATGAGGTGTAATATTATCACGCTTCCTTATTACAGCGCTGGCAGCTATATGGATAGCGTGGTCGTGTAAAATAGGTTTGCATTCCAGCCGGCCTTGGTTCGATCCCCATTTTGACGTCGTGTGGACTTTTTTTTTGGCACAATCCCAAATGGAATGAGAAAAGAAAACAGAAAGAGATGTCTGCTGGCATACATACAAACCATTTTTAAGCTTTTAAACAGCTCATTATTTGCGCATTTGACTCTCCAGCACACGAGCCTTTCAGCCAACCCAAGTTTGCCCAAAGTTTGGGTGTAAGAGACAGTACAGATTAATTTGCCTCTCAAATTGATATCACAACCAGACGTCGACACTGTGCAGATGTCATCGCCGATCGTGATGTGTTAAATTCACAGTATGATGCAATATGTCCTCGTTTACGATTTAAAATTATTCCCTGGTGAATTTTTTTCCACTGAACATGATTTTTCGCAGTAATACATTGATTGAAAACATACGTTTATGCGACTCACGAACTACATCTCCCTGGTATGCATATATGATATCGATTAAACTGATTTTTAAATCGGGGTTTTTTATACGGCCCATTTTATACGGTTTTAGACAGCAAAAACGGTCCGTTTTAAGTATGCTATTGAACTGTAAAATACAGCTGGGAATGTGTTTGCAGCTAAGTTATGACCGAAAGAAAAAGTCGATTTAGAGAAATCCATGATGTCACTTACACTCCTTTCATTTTGAGCCCCTCATATACGATTGTGATTCCATTACACATTTTATACGACTTCAGCGCTCTTACGCTCTTTGGAATCTACTTCCAAACGACATTAAAAATATTAACATATTGAGTGTATTTCGGCGATATTGTGTGGCTTGGTTCAGTAAAACTTTTGATTTCATTTAGTTGTGTAAGTTAAAGTTAGTTAATTGCGAATGCAGCTTTTCCAATACGAATTTCAATGGAAATTAAATAGGACCTGGTTGTGCTAAATGAAAAGGTTTTACCTTACTCTACAACAATTACAATGAAATAAATATATAAATAAACAAATAAATAAAAAGTTATGAGATTCAAGGTTTTTTGGAAATAGTTTTCCAGAAGTCTCGATACAAGAATGCCATATGCCAGTTATAAGAAATAGAAAGTTCACATTGTTGGCAAAAGTTCATATTTTAATATTATCCAAAAATTTCCCAATACACTATACATATCGCTATCTTGAATTGAAATAAAATAACAATTAGCTGTTATTTTTCAAAAATAACACTAAAAAGTTTTTTACAAAAACTCTGAAGAAGTGCTCTTATTCCGATGAAGGATGACTTGTTGGTATTTGTATGGCTATTGATTTGTTTTTTTTCATTTTTGAAACAAACATTTTTGAGAAAAAATAATTTTAATTATTAAAATATTTATTTTAGAAAAAAAATTTGTAAAATTTGTAAAATTGTTAAATATGTTACAAAAATCTCGTACGTTCCACTCTCGGATCAAAGTTGTCTAGATCTGACAGTTTTTGAGTTAGTTTTTTTTTATATAAAAAATTTAAAGAAAAAACTTCAAAAAGTCGTCTGGATTTGATTTAAGATTTCAAGTATGCAACGTTGTTTAAGTGTCCAATGTGTTTACACCCACAAAGATTCACTGCTGTTTAAGATAGTACTGCCAATAGCTAGTCTAGTTGGCATGAAATTCGTCAGCTACGAATTGTTGTAAATTAACATTTTGAATGCAATTATCCAAACTGCATTTCTACATACTCATATTTTCCGAAATTAGTCTAGACTGTGTTCTGTGTTCGAAACTTTTTTGTGGTTTCAGCAGAAATCAATATTGCTCATAAACAGCAAAATTTACGTTCAAAAGTGGCCTAGGAGTGACTCATAAAAAATTGTCAGAATTTTCATCGATATACATTCTGTCAAATATATACCGAGAATATGAGTTTTCAAATACATTGCTTTATTTATCATCTAAGTTTGTATTATCGCCTTCGAAATAGGCCCCTTCTGAAGCAATACACTTCTTCCAATGAACAATTCAGTAATCGAAACATGTGTTATAGTTGTGCTCGGGAATTGCTCTCAGTTCACGCAACGAATTCGTTTTTAGGTCCCACGAAACGGTAATTTGAGTTTCGGAACCAGGAAAAAGTCACACGTGGCCATATCTTGAGAGTACGGTGCTTGTTCAATCACATTCGTGCCATTTTTGGTCGAAAAATCGTTCACAATGATCGATCGATGAGCCGGTGCACTATCGTGGTGTAAAATTCTTGTGTTATCCTTCAACAAGTCTAGCCAATTGCGACGAATCATCTCTCTCAGACGCCTCAAAACGTGAAGATAATTATCTTTATTGACCGAATTCCGAATGGACAAGATCATACCAAGAATCACCGAGCAAAAAAAGGTTAACTTGTTCTTTATGATGCTGTAAACAAACTAAGTTGCAGATCGCACTTTATGACACTAAGATCACTGACAGTAGTACCAAATTTAAAAAAAAGTTGATGGGTCTGAGCCTAGGGTCACGGACGGGATCTTGACATAGGACTGTGATTGTGTGTAGTAATTGCATTTAAATTGAATTGTTCATTGTTCAAAATCTGTTTTTTTTTCTTTTTTGATTTTGATATCAAATGGATGCTCTGGAAAAACCGTTTCCTGTATGTACTTGTATCCTTTAAACGGGTTAGATGACATAATATGGTAGTATTCGGTACCATATTCTGTTCAAAAATGTACACAAAAATGCCATTAAAATCATTACTACCTTTTTCTTCTGTTTGTTCAATCATGCAGAAGAAGACAAAGAGCCATCATGTATCATTTTTAAACACAAGTCTAAATAGTTTGGACCTACATAAATGTAAGCCTGAATCAATTCAATCCATGATTACAAAAATATATTATAGATAAAAATAGCATTATCTCCTTCGTTATCACGTTGTCCGGAGCATTGTTTGTAATAACTTTAGAGCCCTGTAAGATCGCGACTACTCAAGCTATCATAATCTGATTTGCATGGGTATACCCTTGCGATCTTCTAAATCAGCATCCATTTAAATTCATTTATTGCATTTTAATATAACCAAACAACATACTCGATATTATCACATCCTGGACCACAATTACACAAATTGTTAGTAGTGAGACCTACATGATATAAAATGAATTGAGCACAAATTGATTGGACAACATACAATATAATATAAAATTAATGACTATTATCGGTAAATGGAGAATAATTCATTTTACGCATCAACTCACATTATGAGATAATGCCCGAATTTAGGCAAAAAGATTGATCGTTGTGTCGGGGAGGAAGCGAGTGGATAGTGCAATCAAAAGAAAACATACCCAATTAAATCGTCAAATTGTTAACTTTTTTTTACTATATTCACTGTTCATATTTCAAACAAAACGAAATCTGGATAAATTTCCTGTCTAATGATATATAACACAACATATGTCGCAATAACGATTTTGAGTAATATGCGTTTGATAACTCTTAATAAATCGTTACATTTTTCTTAGAGTGACCGCCCCTATATAGAAATCAAAGACATAGTCCTATGTCAAAAGTTAATCAGGAAGATTTAAAACTACGAATTCTCGGTATATATTGGACAGAATGTACGAAAGTTGTGCTATAACTTCCTTAAGACGTAAATGGCTTAAATTGTCGAAAATTGAAAGCACTTTCATTATCCCATACATTTTTCCTACGCGTTTTTATGTTTTTTTTTACCCACGCAGACAATAACCAATGTAGCGGCGAGGCACTATATTCGTTTCTCATCACCATTACGAAGCCAAGCCAAAGTTAGGAGGGAGATATCGCAACTTAAGTTCCGCCTGTTTACAACGCCTTGCACCAAAATTTAAAAAAACATCGATTTCAGACTCACTCCAACCAGTGAGTAGTTATAGCGACCGCAACAAAGAAAAATGCAAAATTATAGAACACCGTTGATTTATCTTTCAAAAATAAATAAAAATAAAATGTATGTCTAGATCATAGTTTATATGGTTCATTACCACCAAATTACAGTACCGTCAAAATATGTTCTTGTTTGTGTATTTCTCATTGGTGCAATGCTAGTTTTTCACACTTCACTGTTTACATCTGTCACACATAATTGTAGATATATAAGGCTTCTATCAACAAAAAATCGATGCACAACCATTCATGCAATAGAAGAAAGACTGGATCGACCTGAAGTGGATTTGTTATTTTGATGCTCTTGCAATATGAATCATCGATGTTTTTGTGGCAAAATGAACTTTGGATTTTTACTTTCCTAAACCATATAAACAAATAAAGAATAACTTAAAACCAATATATATTTTGCTCAAACTATCTGTCTATCTATATATATAAAAATGGATTTCTGTCTATCTGTCTGTCTGTCTGTCTGATTCTTATGGACTCGGAAACTACTGAACCGATCAACATAAAAATTGGTATGTAGGGGTTTTTGGGGCCGGAGAAGGTTTTCGTGATAGTTTGAGAACCCTCCCCCCTCTCTAAGGGGGGGCTGCCATACAAATTAAACACAAATTTCCTCATTACTCGAGAGTTATTCAAGCAAATGAAACCAAATTAGTTATATTAATGTTCTAGGGTGCTATAAATGTTTCTATGGTGGTTAGACTCTCCACCCCCCTCTCTAAGGGGGGCCTGCCATAGAAATGAAACACAAATTTCTGCATAACTCGAGAACTAATCAAAAATGGAACCAAATTAGACATATGGAGGTTTTAGGGTGCAATGAATGTTTCTTTGATGGTTAGACTCTCCACCTCTCTCTCTAAGGGGGGGCTGCCATACAAATGAAACACAAATTTCTACATTACTCAAAAACTAATCAAGCAAATGGATCCAAATTTGGCATGTGAAGGTTGTTCAGTTCCACGCTGACCGAACTGAAGCGACAGCATCGAGCAGCACGCATATTTTGCACACGACACCACAAACCATGAGTACCCCTCCCACAGCGCCACTATGAGCCAGCCATCGCTAAGGCACGCTGTGCTCGACGGCATAAAAATGCACGCTTGTCGCGGCACGGCATTCAGTTTCGCGTGAACAGTGATGTAGTGCACATCGGAGCCAGCAGCAAGAAGAAGACCAACACCAGTAGCAGCAGCAGCAGCAATGAAACTGCGCCGATGGCAGTAAGAAGTTACACCGTCGGCAGGAAGAAGACCGCTTCGGTGCCACATCATAAATGTGACGCGCCTACTGCGGAGCGCATCAGTCGTCATAAAACCATCGAACAGTGAACATCACAGTGAATTCAAATAGAAACAAGAAGAGAAAAGTTGTAAATAAAATGAAAGTGTAAATAGTATAAGTCTCCAGTGTTTGCGTCCGACCGCCGGAACATCCAGTCCTCCATCTCTGCCGCAATAAATAGAGTAAATAGAATTTTCATGAGAAAGCCTTTCTCAAGGCTCATCAAGTGCAAGCGGTTGCTGCTAGCCAAGCGCTAATCCAGTCCAACTGCGACGTTGGCTTCATGAGGCGAAGCCAACCCAAGGAGTCTGGCCCAGTTGCCCTCCTGGGAAGGAACACAGCGGTTCCTGCTCCCACCCGGCTCGGTTCCTGCTGGGAACGCGAGCACCCTTATCGACCGGCGCAATTACAGTCCACTGCAGCCCCAACAAAGGTTTTACGGGGCACTAAACGATTCTATGGTGAATACACTCCTCCCCCTCTCTAAGGGAGGCTGTCATACAAACGAAACACAAACTCCTGCATAATTCGAGATCTAATCAAGCATAATTCGGGAAGCGCTGAAGGAAAAAGAGAAAATTAAATTCCCATATGTTCTACAATTACATAGTGATAAGTGCTGTTAGTCCATTTGATGCTTGCGCTAGCGAAATTGAACTTTGTTCGAAACTGGAAATGGATTTTAATGTGATGAAACGCACTCCTATATCTTCTTCTATCTATACAAAAAAAGGATCGCCGGATGTGTTGATAAGAGCAGAACTCGAGGAAGGAATTGTCCGATTTAGGGCTGTCTTTATTCTATCATATTTTCTGTATAAAACATTTATTCCATGTAACGGAGAAACATGTTATTTGCAAGTGGTTGAAGAATCTTGAACGAGAATTGTGTCTGAAAATAATCTGATATTATAATGATGAATTTTGTTAGAAATATAACAAAACACAAATTTTGGGCGGGACGAAGTTTGCCGGGTCAGCTAGTGATCTATATTGAGGATGAATTTTTCCTTGTGCTGGTCACTGTAACAGCTTTTCTTCAGGACAGGAGAAGAGTGCTCGTAGCCAAATGGTTGCGCGTCCACATACTAAGTGAGATTTGAGATTTATTTCGGTTGAATGGATACACCAACCAACAAAATTGTTACGTTTTGGTGAGATGAGACAAAACAAAAACTGTGATTGCATCCAGAAATATTAAGTTCCACTAGGAACGTGTGTTTTTAAAATTGAGACATCCACCATTCATATCATCAGGCAGGTTCAGACAGGTTGCTAAGAAGATTCTTGAGTTTCTGCTTTCAATACCCTATCCGAAATGTAATTCTATCACTGTTAAAAAAACGAGCTCTCCGAGGAGCAGTTGCCGGCAGGAGTTTTGCTGAATAAAAAAAAACTCGCATGTTTCCCTCCATGCATCCAAACTATTAGATAACGAAGGTATGTAGAACAACGGTTGCGACCCGCGTGGCAAGCATCGAAATCGCAGTAAATTTCCAAACAAAAAGACACTGACACACATTCCAAAAGCGCAGTTTTGCACCCACATCCCCCCCCCCCAACACATTTTGAAGACGATCGTAATACTCATGAATTACGAACGAAAGTGGAGCACTGCTGCTGCTGTTTCGTTGGGGATTTGTGAAAGTACGAAGCAAGAGCAAGAGTTGTCTCTGGAACAAGTTTTCTTCAGCCCATTTTTTTTTCCGGGCGCCCAAGCAGCCAGACGTGAGACGTAAGAACGTAAGAATGACAGTCTCGAGAAGCAACTTAAACGTTATCTTTTGACGTAACTTCCACAACCGACGCCCCGGAGGAGACTCCCAACGCACATCTCGCTGTAAATTTAACAGGAAAAAAAATCTTGTTATCGTAGAAAAGCTGCTCAGCAGCACCCCGGGAACGAAAAGAATAAGGGGGGAAAGGGGGCATGGAACGGCGCGGCAGGGTAGAAAAAACATAAATGATTACACATAATGACATACCTTTCACCGCGGCGTAGTCAACTCTCAACGGTTGACGTTGAAAAGGGGTGGCGCTGATAAGTGGGTGCCACACTGCCACTGAGAAGGGATTGTAGTTTTTTTTTTGCTGCCTCTGTGCCGTATCCTTTTTTGCGCTGACTTTTTCTTTCTTCCTTCTCGCAGTGCGTGAAAAGCATCCACCATCGGAGCGGAGCCACGGAGCGCACGATATTGATACGAAATGTCGTAATCACCTCTCGACGAAAGCGTTCGTAGCGTTCTCGGCCTTTATCGTCTGGTGCTGAGATAAAATAACAAGATCGTGATTTTGTGCGCTGTCATTCCTTCTCTCACATCGACCCACTCATCTTTTTTGATGTTTGGTTGACATCTGAATGATGACACTTTTATATGTACACATACACACTATTTACAGGTGCTTAAAGGATGGCTTATTAGGATGGGCTCGAGGGGAGAATCGAGCTTTGTGAGTTTTGCGAAATCCGACAGCAGAAGGTTTTAGGTGAAGGGTATATTTCGGGATTCTGGTGAGTCAATACAAACCACTAGCTCCGATTTATGACGTCTGCGACCAGAACCACTTTAATGTTTTTATTAATACAAGTCGGACTCGGTTATCCGGAGTATTGATTTTTTCTTCACTCCGAATAATCGAATCCTCCGGATATTCGAGTCATAAAAAAACGAATTTACTCTCGGTAAACGTAATATAATTATGATTTGCAACGGTTTTATTTAGGTTGACCCGTTTGTATGTTTGTGACTTTGTATCTTTGTAACTTTGTCTGTAGCACTGTACCACATTAATAGAAATTTCACCCCCTTCCTGTTGACCGATTGATCTGAAATTTGAAAAAACACATCTCTGGTATCATTATAAAACTTCCATGATCTTGAAAATCCAAGATGGCGGCCGCTACAAAATGGCGGATTACATATTTTCTCAGAACCGCTTCATTGTGGGTATCAAATGAAAGGGCTTGACTAGTAGAACACAGTTATTTAAAAAAAAATGTAAATTCAAAATGGCGAATTACACATTTTGTCAGCACCCCATGAATATGTATATCAAATGAAAGGGATTGACTAGTAGTATATAGTTATTCATGAAAAATGCAAATCCAAAATGGCCGCCGCCACAAAATGGCGCCACATATTTTTTTTAAAACCTCATCAATATGGGTATCAAAAGAAAGTTCTCGACTAGTAGAATATAGCAGACCATGAAAAATCCAATTCCAAGATGGCCGCAGTCCCCAAACAACTAATTACTTTTAAATGGTTTCATTCAGCTTGACCTGTTTGTATTTACGAGGGTCGTTCAAAAAATAAGTTCCAGTGGCTCAGAAATCGCAGAAAAATAATGATAGGACAAAAAACAAGGTGATTTTCGTAATCTATGTTTTAATTTCTATTTTTCTACATAATCGCCGTAACGTTCGAGGCATTTTTCATAGCGTGGCACGAGTTTTTTCTCTTCCAAGCGCGAAGTGCGTAGCGTCCAACTTCGCTTTCGTCTGAAACTGCTTCGGTAGGTCGCCCCGCGCGCGTCGTCAAACACCTCTTCTCGGCCTTGTTGGAACTCTTTCCGCCTTCGATTCACCATTTGAATACTCATACATCCTACACCATACACTGAACACAATTCTCGATGGATTTCAGCACCACTATTGTTTTTCGCGGTCAGAAAACGAATGGTAGAACGTAACTCGCATTTGGCACTTTTTTTTTAAGCGGCACTTCCATTTTAAAACTCAATAAAACACGAACGACGCGTCCGATCCGACCAAGGTTTCTTGCAAACTGCTTAGAAATGTTGTGAAATCACATGGTAAAAATTTGGTAGTTCCATCTTTTCATGCGAGATGGCGCTAGGGCTTACTTACTTTTTGAACGACGCTCGCATGTTAGGATGTTTGTAGGTTTGTCCCGCATTGATAGAAAATTGACCCCGTTCCTGTTGACTGATTGATCTGAAATTTGGTAGGCAGTCATTATAAAATGCGTATTCCATGTTCTTGAAACACGAAACATAATAAACAACATAAATTCAAAAAGGTCGCCGCCACTAAATGGTATTTTTTGCAATCCCCTCAATATCGGTATCAAATGAAATGATTTGACTAATAGAATACAGTACATCATGAAAATATTCCGAAGAAAATTAAGTATGAAATAAACGTTGCTTTTCCATTATCCACAGTTAGTTGTTTCATCATATACCCCACGATTTTATTTTGGTCTCATCATTGCCCTAGATTAATGAAGGAACGGATGTAATAACTACCAACTGCTACTTGTCTAATTATTTTCTAGCTTTTATTACATTAAACCGTTTAACTCAAAAAGTTTTTTTTTACTTATTCTATTTTCTAGTTTTTAGTAAATTATCTGTATCGTTAGTATACTCCTCTACATTAAAACCATTAAAAAAAAGAAGTTTTTTCATTTTTATTTCTTACCTAACTTTCTTCGGAATATTTTGATGATGTGCTGTATTCTATTAGCCAAATCATTTCATTTGATACCAATATTGAGGAGATTGCAAAAAAAATATATAGTCGACCATTTTGTGGCGGCGACCTTTTCGAATTTATGTTGTTCATAGTGTAGTCAAGCCATTCAGGTATTTATTAGCGGCGGCCAAATTAATTTTTCAAGATCATGGAATACGCAGTTTTATAATGACAGTAGAATTAAAGGTATGTTCCAAATTTCAGATCAATCAGTCATCAGGAACGGGGTCAATTTCCTCTTAACGTGGGACAACCCTACAAACACTCAAACATACATACAAATAGGGCAAGCTGAATGGAACCATTAAAAAGTAATTGTTTATTTGGAAACTGCGGTCATTTTGGATTTGGATTTTTCATGTTCTACTGTGTTCTACCAGTCGAGCACCTTCATTTGATACCCATATTGATGGGGCTTTGAAAAAAATGGCGCCGTTTTGTGGTAGCCGCCATTTTGGATTTGCATTTTTCACTAATAACTGTGTAATTGGATTTGCATTTTTTATAAATAACTGTATTCTACTAGTCAAGAACTTTCATTTGATACCCATATTGGCTATTCAATATGGAATTGTTATACAAATTATTCAAAATTTCCGAAAATCAAAAATAAAATACTCCGGATAATCGAATCCCGGATAATCGAGTCCGATCTGTAATGCATAATTCTCTCTTAGTTTCAAAAATAACAAAAGTGAAGGATTGGCACTAAAGTTAGAACCGCAATATCAACGTAGGACTATGAAATTTAAATATTCAATTCGCCCGTTTATCACTACGGATATTATGTTGAGCTGCATGGCAATTTTTGAATTAATTCTTTAGTGAAATGTTTGGGGGCCTTGAAAAGAGCCTATAATTTTTGTTGTTTTTGTAGAATCAGCTGAATATGTTTGATTCACGGCAGCTATCACGGCGGTCCTCTTCCAGTTGAAATATAGATGATTGTAGCCATCTCAATCTACACCCGGCAACACATAACAACAACAACAATGTGTGCGTGTGATGCGAAAATACACAAGCCCTCTCCACCAGACGGCATGAGAATCGACGGTTTGTACTGATTTTTATCAGGTTTCTTGGATTCGAGGTTGCGAAGAAAAATGCACAAAATCGCACAGAAAAGTGTCATATTGACACTATCCATTATTCAGACCAGGCTCTAGGTCTACTATTGATCACCATGCCCATCAGTAATGTTATACGGTACTGGTCGTGACGTCTGTCGCCACATTCTTGGGTCCGTAAAGCTGTCTCGAATCTGCAGGTTTACCAGGATCAGAAACGTCCAGAACTGTTGTCTTAGCAACCGGTCTGCGTAGCACCCCAGTAGCAGTTTTTAAGTACGCCTATCTGATACGTCCATCCCTCCCAGGTATCACTTCCACGATTCCCCTCATATCCATCGGTTCCGTAAAGTTGGTGACCTTTCAATTTATTGTACTCCATTAGAGCTGGTTGAGCTTCCTTCTGTAACGAATCCAACTCCATGTAGGTCACATGTTAACTGCTCCCATCGTTAGAGAAATTAGAGAAATTAGAGAAATTAGAGAAATCAGAAAGATCAGAGCAATGAGAAAAATAAATGAAAAGAGAAAAATGAGAGAAATGCGAGAGGAGAGAAATCAGAGATATGAGAAAATGACAAAATAACAAAACATGATAATTAGGAAGTTAGAAAATCAGAGAGTTTGAAAATAAAAAATCTAAATTAAACAATTAGAAAATAAAAAAAAATCTGAAAGTCAGAAAACATGAATAAGTGAATGAGAGAATATGGAATGAGGAATGAAGAATGGGCAATGAGCATTGAGAAAACAAAAAAAATAAGATGACGAGAAAGAAATGGGTGAAATGATAAAAATGAGAAAAATGAGATAAGTGAGATGAATGAAATGAGAAATGAGTGAACCAACATAAATTAGAGAAATAAAGGATGGGAATTCAGGAACATGAAAGAAATGAAATGAAGAGAGAAATGAGAAAATTGAAAGAGAAAAAAGAATTGAGAAAAATGAAGAATAAAATGAATAAGAGAAGTGAGAGGAATGAGAGAAGCGAAATAAAAAAGATAAATTTAAAAAGTGAGATAAATGAGAGTATTCAGAAAAATGAAAGAAATGAGATGAAGAGTTCTCTGAAAAATGAAAGAAATGAGAGAAATGAGAGAATTGTGAGAAATAAAAGAAGTGAAATGAGTAAGAAAATGGAAGAAATTTAAGGAATGAGAGAAATACTTGAGGTGAGATGAATGAGAGAATTGAAAGAAATGAGAGAAGTGAGATGAATAAGAGAATTGAGAGAAATAAGAGCAGTGAGATAAACGAGAAAATTCAGAAAAATTAAAGAAGTGAGATAGAGAGGTAAATGAGATAAATGAAAGAGAAGAAAGAAATGAGAAAAATGACAGAAATAAGAGGTGAGATAAATTAGAGATTACAGAGAATTGAGCGAAACGAAGTGAGAAAAAGAGAGCATTAGGCTAATTGAGAAAAATAGAGAAATGAGAGAAGCAAGATAAATGAGAGAATTAAGAAAAATGAGAAGAATTAAAAAATGAGAGTATTCAGAGAAATGAGAAACGAGAGAAAAATTATTTGGATCATTTGGGATAATTTGGTACAATTTGGGATAATTAACAGAAATGAGAAAAATGAGAGAAGTAAAATAAATGAGAGAATTGAGAGACGTAAGAGAAATAAGAGAAGGGAGATAAATGAGAGGAATGAAAGAAATGAAAGAAGTGAGATAAATGGGATAAATGAGAAAATTCAAAGATAGAAGACAAATAATATAAATGAGAGAAGTGATGTAAATGTGAGGATTGATAGGAATGAGAGAAGCGAAATAAATAAGAGAAATGAGAGAAATTAGATAAATGAGAAAAATGAGAGAAAAGAATCACGAGCCAAGCTTAGGTACATGGTGCACAAAATGCTCTCAAATATTAGTGGTTTACCGTTAGACAAATTTGGTTGTGTTAAAATGTCTGATTTTTGTGCCAAGAAATCGTTATTTGATTTTCTTTTTTCATTCGAAAAAAAAGTGACAGTTGTGATTGGTTCCGTCGCTTTAAATACGGTGATGTTGACGATCGTCCACGTCCAAAAATCCAAAAATCTTAGAACACCCTGAATTGGAGGTATTGCTCGGTAAGCATCCGTGGCAAACGCAGGACAAACTTGCTTCAACATTGGAAGTTAGCTTCGAAGCCTTTACATGATTCAAAAGCTAGGAATTTGGGTTACCTCTACCATTGAAACCAAACGAAAACATCACTGGAGAACGGTATTGAATTCAGTTGAATTGAGTCGATCACTGAGCAAAAAACGACTACGATTTGAGCAGATGCACGAGAAAGTAATTCTACATCGTGACAACGCTCGAACATCAAACATGTTAAAACTTTATACTTGGAACCATTCAAATAGGGAACGATATTCAAATGGTCTGACTGATCAATGATTTGCAACGATACTTCATAACTATATTCAAGCGATAATTAACATTCTAATCAATCAAAGATAAAATTTAATACATCAAAAAAAATTTCTCCGCCAAAATAATATTTTTTTGTTCTTTTCAGGTGAGATCCTGTGAAATCCTGTGTACTACCTTTGGAGGCAGCCAATATCGTTAAAATGCAAGTATTCTGTTCCATTTCAAATATCGCCTGATCGAGATAGAATTCGAAATTGACGTGTAACGAGAACTGTATTCGGCATTCAACTGTTGACCAAACAAAAAGTTGAATTCGTTAACCGCTGTTAAATAAAGCTTCGGCTCTAATCAACCAACAACAACTATTTCCACTGGAATGTTGCTCTCCAGCAGTTCATTTTATGCCCCTCAACAGCTCCGACAAATAAGTCCGTCCGAGTTCTTGAAGTGCTGAGCAAATACTTTGCTCAACCGCACCCTTAAGTCGGTCCGGGACGAAGGTGTGAACTAGTCCTACTGAGAGATATTTCCAGAAACGTCGTCGTCGTTATAATCTCGCGTCGAAAGAAACCGCAGCACAGTTTTGGGTCGAAACAACACAGGCTCGAACCATAGAATGGAACCGTGTGCAAACAATTAATGAGTCACAAAAGCCCTCTCGGGCAGGTGCGGACGAGGTAAACAGAAATTGGCCACGTCAAACAGAACGCAACACAATAAAGATTCCGATGCTCAAACAAAGTCCTCTCCAAATGGACGGGTAGAAGGGGGCCAGAAAAGGATAAGTTTTGTGTGCGAGTAATCCATAATTAAATTATTTTATTATTTGTTTACCTGCCCGCCACTCGGCAGTCCTCGGGCATGGTGTGTAAATAATCTTAATCCTACCACCCGGCTATGGAAGGACCACTGTTTGTGTATTTGCCGCTGTCGCAACGGGGCTTTGTTTCTTGTGTTTGGCAATGAACGACGGAAAAGGACTCTCAGGTTCGACACCATGAACGTTTAATTGACACTTTCCCCGTGCGTGTTACGAGTAATATTTAGCCAATCATCATACTCCTCGTCGGCGCCAATAAGCCAAACCAAACGCGACAGCAATGAATGATGATGTTTGCGGATGGAGCAGAAAAAATCATGCGTGAAAAATGACTTTTTCCATTTCCATTCACCACTTCCCAACAGCTTCGGTATGATTTATTTATTGCCGCCCCCTATTCGATGGGCTGCGTGACCCCTAGCGGTGTGATCATCAATATCATTTACAATGATATTGCGATTATACTATTCCGGCGTGTTTTTTTTACGCGGCCCGAACATGTGGGTGATAAAAATTGGTAACGTTTATTAATCAAATATAAATATGAAATCCAAAGCCCCTCCGCGCTGGAATTGCGGAGACGTACAAAAGCCTCACGCATTTATGCGTTCAGCAGTCGGCAAATAGAATATATTGTATGAATTGAGGAGAAGGAGGAGGTGCCAAACGCCACCCCGGATAACGTATTGACCCTATTAATAGGGCGCCGCCATAAAACCACAGCTGAACTAAATGCAAATATTTGTCGGACATTGGCGTTTGTTTGCGCTGAACTTTGAACTTGGTCCACCGAATCGATTATATGCTGTGGGCGGAAGTGGCAGGAAGCAACGTGGATTTATATCGGAAGTGTGTGGTTTTCCATTGCCGGTAATTGAGAGTTGAAAAAAAATGGATGCATAATTCTGTTGGACAATTCCACCCACGCCTCGTTTGTAATTGTGACGTGAAGCGAGTCTTTTTTTTTTGCGTTGTATTGTATATTTTTGCTCAACTGTCGATAAATTAAGCCCTCTTTGGTGCCAAGCGGGGTGGCTACTGGAACAGAACAAAAAAATAGGTAGCTTTATTTATTTTCTTGACGCAGGAAATGGTGTGAAATTTTAATCAGAATTTATTGCCGCTGCAATAATTGAAGTAGCACACAGTTGGAAGCTACACGAGAAACAATGTGGTCTGAAGCTTTATTTCGCGCTTTGCAACGCGGAGGACGTTTTACATGAAAGCATTTTCCGACAAAAAAAAAAGGATAATTATTTTTCTACGAATCATTGAACCATGAGTGAAACGGACACGGTTCATTTCACGCACTCCCGGTTCGGCTTGTAAGCAGTTGGCGTTTTTTGGTCATTCAGTCGATAAGCTCTTTTTAGACTAATTTTTATGTTGTTGTTCGAAGAGACGGGAGAGCCTCCTTGACCAGCATTTTTGTTTTTCATTTTCAGAACATTTTCCTGTTTGTAATATGAGGATAGAAGTCGCTCAAATTGAAATCTCTCATACATTAGGTGCGTAACAAAATTCCAGTTGTCTTTTTTTTAAAGATTTTTAAAGAAAATTAAACTTTATTGAGATAAAAGGTTACAAATAAATCATTCAAAATATTGTCCATCTCTAGCTATAATTATTTACATCTTCCAGCTCGAGAAAAATTTAAAAAAATCTTCGTCTTTTGAGGCTATTCACGAATCAAGCCATTTTTTGTGTCTTTTGAGCGGAACTGCTATTCATTCTGGCCATGATTCATCAAACGGAATCAGGAATTATCGGATGACGCAATATTCCAGTATTTCAAGTTGGCTTTGATGAGGTCGGAAATTGTCATGCTGTAAAATAACTTTTTCGTGCTTCTGCTCGTATTTTGGCCGTCATTTACGCTCGATCGAACCACTTGAAGGTTCGTTGAAGAATGAAACGGATGATCGTGAAGCGCAACGACCAATCACGAAAGAGAAAAGATATTTTCTTTATTGAGCGTAAAGAGAGAGCCGCAATACCGTTTTGTCTCAAATTCCGAACACTTCGTTCTTAAATGTAAAATTACTATACTTCAATGTTTTAAATAATCGAATAATGAAAGTCCTGACATTCTTTGAGGTATAAGCTACATTTTAACATCATTTACAGGTGTCGATACAGCCTATAATTTATAATATTAGGCTGTCAAAAAAGTCCTGCGGTATTTTTTTTGAATTTTCATTTGTTCATAAAATTAGTTACAATCATTTGTTTTAAGTCAAATATGCGCCGTTTTGTTCGATGACTTGTTCCCAACGAGATGCCTTCACTTCATAATACCCCTGTTATAGAAGCTCGCTTCCTTATTGGCAAAAAACTCGGATAGCCAATTTTCACAGGCCTCTTTTGTGGCTAACTTCTGACTACCTAGCTCGTTCGCCATGGACAAAAACAGGTGGTAGTCACTTGGTGCAAGGTCCGGACTATACGGCGGATGCAAAAAAACCTCCCATTCGAGCTCCCGGAGCTTCTGGCGCCAAAGAAGTGTGTGGCCTGGCGTTGTCCTGATGGAAGACAATGCGGCCTCTGTTTATCAAAGATGGCCTCTTCTTCATGAGTGCTACCTTCAAGCGGTCCAGTTGTTGGTAGTACAGGTCCGAATTGAGCGTTTGGCCATAGGGAAGCAGCTCATAATAGATTATTCCTTGACAATCCCACCAAACACACAGCAGAACCTTCCTGGCCGTTAATGAGGGCTTGGCCACCGTCTGAGCCGCTTCAGCGGGCTTCGACCACGACCGTTTGCGCTTCACGTTGTCGTAAGTGACCCACTTTTCATCGCCAGTCACCATCCGCTTCAGAAACGGGTCGATTTTGTTGCGATTCAGCAGCGATACGGTCAAAGATGTTTTTTTGCGTCAACGTGTGTGGCACCCATACATCGAGCTTCTTTGTGAATCCAAGCTTCTTCAAATGGTTAATAACGGTTTGATGACTTATCCCCAGCTCTTGGCCGATGCTACGGCTGCTACTATGCCGGTCTTTCTCGGCTAATTCAGCGATTTTGTCGCAATTTTCGACGACAGGCCTTCCGGAGCGTGGCGCATCTTCAACTACCTCTACACCAGAACGAAAACGTTGAAACCATCGTTGTGCGGTGGAAATGGAAACTGTATCGGGTCCATAAACTGCACAAATTTTATTGGCAGCATGAGATGCATTTTTGCCTTTGTCATAGTAGTACTGTAAAATATGTCGGATTTTCTCTTTATTTTGCTCCATATTTGCGACACTATAACTCACGAACGACTTAACCAAACAAAACACTGTCAAGGACTATATTATAGCGCGCAAAAATACCTTTCCAACAAGCTATAGTATGACTCGATACAATGAATACAACAAGAACTACGCGCTTATAACGACACCTCGCGGAAATACCGCAGGACTTTTTTGACAGTCTGACAGTTTTTTGACATATTAAGCAAAAAAGTAACAGTCAAAAGCAATGATAAATTGTTCGCGTTAGCAATTTCCATAAAAGACAAGCAACGTTAACTATTCAGTTTTTGTAGTTTTTTCAACTTATTTGTTTGCTGTTTTCATATTAAGTGCTAGAAAAGGTAAGAGACTTTAATAAATTTAAAATGAAAAAAATATATTTTGTTCTGAATTATTCATTAAAATTAGTATTGAAGTAGTGTTCGGAATTTGAATCAAGTTTCGACGCATGAATCAAAATCCGAACAGAAAATGTTTGCACACACTATTTTCAGGCAAATACAGCGATAGTTCACAAATTGGGGTACAAGGACAATTCAATTCTGGAGCAACAATATAAAAATACAATTTGTTAACAAATGTTTGCAAGCTCTTTCCTTGCAAAACACAGGACGCAGGCGCAAACCAACGAGAGTAAAATTGATTTTCTTAGTCAGGTTTTCAACTTAAACCACAATAACAAAACCGGAGTCCTGCAATAACCGGTCGGACTCGATTATATACTGATTCGATTATACAGCCATTCCATGCCAACGCGATATAGTGCTTTTCCGATTTAATTTTTTTTCCCGAAATGACTTTTTTTCAAAAAATCATAACTTTAACTTGAACCGATTCAGATGATCGACATATCAAATTAAAGCCAATTAGGCAAATTATATTTAAAAGATAATACACCTGCAAAACAAATGAATTTTATTTTCATAATACGTATTTGCTTTTTATAGTTTTTTTTTCCAAAATATATATTTTATTGAGGCACATGTGGCGTTAGCCTGACGGGGCCGGGAGTCCAATATTTTGACAATTTTTCTTATTATCTATGTTAGTAATATGTAACCGATTACTCGCGGTTGGCTCGAGGTTAGTATTACAAGTGTTCTCATAATTGGTATGTTGCAGTCTTCGATGCTCTATACGTGTGCCCGACACGGGCTACTTCCTATTGGGATGCAGCTGACCATTAATCAGCAACGCTCCCTAGTCTGTACCCCATATCTAGCGTGGTGCGTCTTTCTCGACTCGAGGAATCCAGGATAGAATGGTCACTAGCCGGCGCAATCATCAGTTCGTGTAGAGTTGTCATGAGCGGTACAACCTTTGGCTCTTGTTGAATGATCAGTGGACTGCACAACATTTGGCCCGTGCATCTGTAAAGAGTGTGTGTATGTATTGCCGCGACTAAGTAAAAGTTTATCGATCGGGTAGGAGGGTTATGAAACGGGGACACAACGAAGGAAACATCATTAAACGTTGACATCGGCGTTTCTGAGGAACAGGTATAGATGAAGCAGAAGATCAGGATCCCGGCTACCTAAGATATCCCGGACGGGGATATCCGATTGTCTGCCTTGTGCTCTCAGTGCTCTAGAGAGCTGAGAGCGAGCAGCATGGAACCGGATACACGACCAGACAACATGCTCGATGTCGTGGTAACCCTCGCCACAATCACAAAGATTGTTTGCTGCGAGCCCAATGCGATAGAGATGCGCGTTTAGGTTGTAGTGATTGGACAAAAGCCGAGATATCACGCGAATGAAATCACGACCTACATTCAATCCCTTGAACCATGCACTCGTGGAGACCTTAGGGATAATCGTGTGTAACCAACGACCGAACTCATCTCCACTCCACATGCGCTGCCAACTTACGAGCGTATACTGACGAGGAATGTGGAAAAATTCATTATAAGCAATTTGCCTTTCAAAAAGTGTGCCTTCTGAAGCGGCCACCTTAGCTAGCGAGTCCGCTTTCTCATTCCCCGGAATCGAGCAATGAGAGGGAACCCATGCTAAGGTAATCTTGAATAATTTTTCGACCAAAACACTCAATAGTTGTCTTATTCTTGTTAGGAAATAAGATGAGCGTTTATCAACTTTCATTGAGCGGATTGCCTCTAATGAGCTGAGACTGTCTGAAAAAATAAAATAGTGGTCGATGGGCAATGTTTCAATGATCCCCAGTGCGTAGTATATCGCACCCAGTTCAGCAACATACACGGAACAAGGATCTTTGAGTTTGAAAGAGGCACTGGAATTTTCATTGGAGATTCCGAAGCCAGTGGACCCGTTTATGAATGAACCGTCAGTAAAGAACATTTTATCAGATCCAACTTTCACATATTCTGCCGAAAATATCGGCGGAATAGAATCGGAGCGTAGGTGATGTGGTATTCCATGGATTTTTTGTCGCATGGACAGATAAAAAATGACAGAGGAATTGCAGAAGTAAGGGAAGCAAACTTGGTTGGAGATGCCTGGTGAAGGGTGCACGTCGTGGGTAAGGTACTCATGGTATAAAGACATAAAACTTGACTGAGGAATCAGTTGGAGTAGATTTTCGAAGTTATCAATCACCAATGGATTCATGATCTTGCAACGGATGAGAAATCTGTAGGATAATTCTGTGAACCGGAGAGTAAGCGGGGGTACTCCTGCCAAAACTTCGAGACTCATCGTATGTGTCGAGTGCAAACACCCCAGGGCTACGCAAGCAACGATATTGTATTCTCTCCAGCTTGAGAATATGAATCCTGGCAGCTGATCGGAGGCAAAAACTGCCATATTCCAACACTGATAATATCGTTGTTTTGTACCACTGAATGAGGTCTCCTGGATGGGCACCCCACCATGTTCCGGTAATTGTTTGGAGAAAATTGATTCTTTGCTGGCATTTCTGTTTCAAATACGCAATGTGTCTCCCCCAGGTACACTTAGAATCAAAATATACACCCAGGTATTTGAAAAACATAGAGTGTTGGATCGTTTTGCCGGATAGGTGAAGCTGGAATTGGGCGGGTTCGTGCTTCCTAGAAAAAACGACCATTTCAGTTTTCTCCGTAGAGAATTCGATACCCAGCTTGAGGGCCCACGTGAACAGATTGTTCAGGGTATCTTGCAACGACTTTTGCAGAACGACGGGATTAGTACCCGTGATGGAAATAACTCCATCGTCTGCAAGTTGTCTCAGCGTGCAGTCTCTAGTTAGACAATCATCCATATCATTGACGTAAAAACTGTACAAGAGGGGGCTTAGGCAGGAGCCTTGTGGTAGGCCCTTAAAACTGTAACGAGAAGATTTCGAGCTGCCATGAGAGAAAATCATGTGCTTTTCAGACAGTAAATTGTACAGGAAATTGTTGAGAATTGGTGAAAGTCCTCGATTATGAAGCTTCTCTGAGAGAATTTCCATGGAAACTGAATCAAATGCCCCTTTGATATCGAGAAAAACGGAAGCCATTTGTTCTTTGCGAGCAAATGCGATTTGGATTTCAGAAGATAGCAGCGCGAGACAATCATTTGTCCCTTTACCTCGGCGGAAGCCAAACTGCGTATTTGACAGCAAATTGTTCGTTTCGACCCACTTGTCCAAACGAAGTAGAATCATTTTCTCTAACAATTTGCGAATACAGGATAACATTGCAATCGGCCTATACGAGTTGTGATCGCAAGCCGGCTTGTTGGGTTTCCGTATGGCTATCACTCTCACTTGTCTCCAGTCATGCGGGACAATATTCAGCTCCAGAAACTTGTTGAACAAGTACAGCAAACGATGTTTTGCCAAGCCGGGAAGATTCTTCAACAAGTTGAATTTAATCTTGTCCGACCCCCGAGCTGAATTGTTACATGAGAGAAGGGCAATTGAGAATTCCACCATCGAAAAATTCTCATAATCGCTTTGAAGTGGAATGTCGCGTACGACGTTTTGTGCAGGAACGGTGTCGGGGCAAACCTTCCTTGCAAAGTTAAAAATCCAACGGTCAGAGTATTCCTCACTTTCGTTTGTATGGTTCCAGCCACGTTTTTTATAGTTTTCATGGTCTCGGGACCAAGGGCACTGTATTTTTTATATGTTTTCTTAAAGCTGATGACATCATATCAAAACATATCAAAAAGTCAGAGATGTGTTCTTTTTCGTTTTTGAATTATAATTTTTCAAAGTTAATCGATGATCTAAAAAATCTTCTTCTCTTTTTGTCCAAAAATGACGTTTTTTAAAAATTCATAACTTCGAACTACCGAACAGATTTGGATAATGGACATATCAAACTGAAGGCAATGAGCTAGTCTTCTTTGAAAAAATATTGAATTTGCAAAAAAAAACTGGAATCCCATTCGTATAGATCTCGTCTAGTCGCATGGGAATATCGAACGAAGACTAAAGCATGTTAACTTTGAAAAATAATGACTCAAAAAAAATTTAAAAAAATCTCTGATTTTTTGATATGTTATGTAAAAAATCCTCAGCTTTCAAGAAAAAATATAAAAAAATATAGCGCCTTGGTCCCGAAACCATGTAAATTTATAAAAACACAATCAATAATTACGGAAACAAAATCCATTTTTTGCGAGTGAAATATTTTTCCAAAAGAAACTAGCTAATTCGCTTTAATTTATTATATCGATCATCTGAATCGGTCCAGTAGTTCAAAAGCTATGAGTTTTTTAAATAAATGCATTTTTTCTGTTCGGAATTTGAGACAAAAGTGTTCGGAATATGAATCAGTGACATAAATAGTGTTCGGAATTCGGGACAAATGTGATTAATGTAATTTTTAGATTTTCGCCATGAAAATATATTTGTAAATCAATTTTTTTGAAATAAAACGAAAAAGAAGGCTCTATTGTATCCAAAAATCAAATTAATTTCGTGAAAAATTACCATTTTGAGTGGTGAGACACTGTTGAATGGCCATCAAAGCTAAAGTGTTCGGAATTTGTGACAAAACGGTATATTGAGCAAGCGCGAATAACAGGCAACTTGAAATGCAACAGGTTTATTATTGAGTGACGATTTGTCTACAAAAGTGGGCTTATAAAGCCCAAACCATGAGGACTATATATTCTAGGCAATTGCTATAAGACCACCCCCGATGTATTCCGTAGTAACGAATGTAATAAGAATTTGAAATCAATGTTTAGTTAATTTGCGTGTTTCATACAACGTTTAATGAACACCAATTCAATTCGAAAGGACCATAAAAGGATGGGATGTACTTATTTTTGCAGTCCAGTTACTGTAATACCATTTCGAATTTTACACAAAAGTATCTTATTCACAAATATTTGAGTTTCATTAATCAGTTACCTTGCTATTTCGTAATATCGTGAAATGTTATTCTCCCATGTCTCCGTAATCGTAGCATTGAACGCCTCCGAGGCAGCATATTGCTTTCACTCGGCGTAAATCCTTCAAAGTAGGATTCCCTGAAGGTTTTCCACTGGGGTGAAGCTGGAGTTTCTGCGATTTACCAATTCAAAAGTTTTTTGCTAATTATTTAAAGAGCGGAATGAGTTTATCATCAGCCTCGCAAAAAGTGGATGTAATGCCAAAGCGCTCAAAGTTTTGATTTTTTAATCCTCGAATATCTTCCAAGGGAGGAGTAAAGGAAATTTGGAAATTCGATTTTTTTTCGATGCCAGATGTCTATACGAAAAATCGGCTTTTTGGGCCTGAGTAGCCAAAAAATCATAACTTTGAGTGCCTTGAGGCATATCCGATTGAGCTGAAACACAGGTCATTTTTTTTTGGGCCTATAAACAAAATGTACTTGGTCGGTTCTTTAAATTCGATAATTATCTTTCTTCCATACCTTCATTGCCTCTCAGGCTAAGTATCCCAAAGGTCGGGTTTCGGCCAATTTTTTTTTAGATGACTCCAGATCTCGACGTTTCATGAATTTTTTAGTCATTTGGCATCGAAAAAAAATTCGATTTTCCAAATTTTTCGATTTTCAAGGGTCAAAAAAATAAAACTTTGGGCGCTTTGAGGCACCCCTAAATCATGTCCGATTGAGCTGAAACTTTGCACAGGTCATTTTTTTGGGCGAATAAACAAATTATACATGGTCGGTTTTTGAAATTCGATGATGACATTTTTTCCATACATCCATTGCCACCCTAATGAAGGTACATCATTATTACAAGGATCCATAATATTTCTACTTTCTTCACACGACTCAATGTCACGCAAACATAAACACAGCTTACTGGTCTACAGTGCTCCCTTTCATCAAGCCCCCAACAAAATTAAAGACAAGATACTTTTTGAGCCGGTTCCAGTGATTTCAGGGATTTTACCGTTATTTTCCAAATTTTCGAAACATCAATAGTGGACCGTAACGTAACTTTTGACCCTAAAAATCATCTGTTACGACTGTAAATCGCAGTCGACGCGCCGCTCATCAGCAGCGTCAACACACGACACCTGTTAAGAAATTAACGATGAAAATTCTGGAATTTTCATTTAGATAGCATTGCTAAGACAGAATATTAAGAAAAAGCATTGAAAGAATTTGAAATATCGAAAGATAGAATTAATTCATGATGAAATTAACATGATGAAATTTAGTTATTTAATACTTAGTTGTTTCATGTACTTTAATAGATATTTTTAAGTCATTCTACCTTCCCTACATATTGTTTAAAAATTAGAATAAAGAGATTATGGAATCGAAAGCGTGCTTCTGCCTTCGATGAATTAATTTCAACATCATCACGTAGGGACTTGAGAAACGGTGTGTGTCACCTCGCAATCACACTATCGACTTTCGCTCTCAGATTTCGCATCGGGTAAGCCTGTATGTGTGACATCAATGTTAAGAAAGGCTGTCGATTGCTCGCTGACCGGAGCGAGATTAGTGTAGACATCGCAAATTACATCATTCCATACTCTCGTCCGGGTCGAATAGAGCGAATGGGTGGAGCTTAACACGTTGAGTGCCACGCGGTTTTATAGCGACTTTCCCATCAGGCCACACGCTGATATCGTTGTACAGCAATGCGAAGCGCAATACTGGAAAATTAGAATTCACTCGATGGAAATTTTTGAACGTATTAGGGCCATCGTTTCTTATCGCAAGATCTTATTTCCGCTCGAAAGCAGTAAAATTTCTACGAATAATAAATAAATAAATATCTACCTTTATCATCGTATAGAGTCACCGGTGACTGACGTGGCAGTCAACGTGTTAATATACAAATATTACCCGATCCGTATGACAGCAGATCATCAACTGAATAGTGCCTCGCTGCTACGTTAGATGCTTGTTTTTTATGGTGATGCACAGCACTGCACAACTATGACGGAAAATGAAAATGCTTCCCGTTATCGTCAATTTTTACACTTTATAAAAGTCGATTAGAGAATCATAATGAAACATTTGAAGCCAACAAAACAGATTAAAAAAAAAACTCAAATAAATTTCCATGTGATTGGTATCCTTATTATCAAAAACACACTAAAAAAATGAATTTTAGAGCTGTTTATAGAAATGGGGTGATGAAAAATCAGTAACCATATTTGACTACCACAAAACACAAACAATGAATAAAATATTTTAAGAAAACGCTTCATTGTAAAATAGTCATTACACCATGTTCAATCACAGTTTTTATTAGCTGCAGTTTTTATTTTGCATGAAATTGACCACATTATTAGGATATTATTTTAGAATGAAACGGAATGTTGAAATGGAATATTGCATAGATTTTTATACAGTAAATTACTCTCATAAGACGTATTGGGCATAATCTGGGAATGCTTTCGGAAGCAAACGATTAGACCTAACCGATCCGCACGGTAGCAGAGCAATAACTGACGGCTCGCCGTAGCGAAGGCACATTTTATTACGCGTGCCTATTTTTGACGTAGGACTACGTCTAACCGGAAGGTATAGGGGGTGAAATGGAAATCTAGACACTGAACAAGTAGGAAAAAATGCAAGATTTGGAACGCTTATAACTCGAGCATTTCTCAATAGATCGCAAAGGTTTTTGCATCAATTGATAGGAAATATATCTACGCATCTATCATAACGAATAACATTTCATTTTTCTTGAGATAAATAATTGAATAATTGTGAAATATCAAGCATTGTCAAAATGCACTATGTGCCCATTTTTGATTGGTCCATTTTGTGCTCCTCAAATCGTAACGACCAAAACGGGCAACCAGAGCAGCAGCGAAATAGAATGAAGCACGATTGGAAAGGAAAAAGGAAAAAAATGAACGAAACATTGGTCGCAGTCTCACACATGCGTAATTCTCGAGCCAGCCAGTCAGCTTAAAAATCCCCGCTCCGCTGCCGTAACGATCATTCTTTGTGTGGACACCGACTGGACAACATCGTTGCTGGACGGGCTGGACGGCGAGGGATCGAGTGCCTTTCTCAAGGCAAGAGGGCGGAGGTGGTAGCGCTGGAGTAGAGTAATAGAGTAGAGTAGAGTTTTCAAAGGGCCTTTCTCAAGGCTAGAGACGAATGAACTGCAAAAGTTTAAAGTCTCTATAATTCAAGACCTGCCTTCCTTCCGTAACGATCATTCTCATTCAAACCACATCGGTTCGCATCACAACACATCAACAAACCAACCCAAGCAGCCATGTATGGACATGGTAAAGGAGAAAAAGTGAAGGGAAAGGCAAAATCCCGCTCGAACCGTGTTGATCTGGAGTTCCCCGCAAGGGTAGCTAGGCCGAGCGCGTTAGTACCAGTGCACCAGTCCACCTAGCCGGCGTGATATAGTTTCGGCCGCCGAAGTGATCGAGTTAGCCGGCAAAGCTGCTCGCGACGATAAGAAAACCCGCATTCGGAACAGAACACATTCGGTTCGGTGGACATCAAGACAACAGGCAGTTGCAGCGAGTGGCGAGTGGCAAACGCAATCGCAAAACGGCATCAGGTAGCAGAAGAAAAAAGTTTGTTCTTTATACGAACTGCTTTGGTGGCAAATCCAGAACAAGGCGGCATCGAGGGCGTTCGAAATGGTTTTTTTCAAAACCACGAGTACAAAGTTTTCTAAATTGGAACCATTCCATAAAACAAGGCGCTTTTCAGGGCCATTAAACCTTTAAAAACACAAATTGATTTTTTCATAATTTGTATGCCAGGATCTGATGAGTATGTGAATTTGGCAGTTGTTCTGAGCTTATTTATTTTCACCAATTCTTAAATTGTTTCCAGATTGAACGTACAGTAATTTACAATTAGTTCGACATTTAGCTAATTGGACGGACATGTAATGCGACTTATTTAGTTGGACATTTTTGTAAACATAGAGTTCGGGGTCCAAATTATGACCCCACATTGAAAGTCGACACTGTACCACTGTCATCGCAAATGTTCAATTACAGGTTAAAATTACCTCCAATCCGATACTGAGTGGTAATGCGACGTGTCATTGAATGTAATTTACTGTAAAATATGTCACAAGCTGGATGGGAAGAAATTTTCCAACTGTGAAAGCTGTGGCGAGTGGCAAATGCAATCGCTAAACAGAAAAGTTTAGCCGAACTAGATGGGGATATCAAGTGATAACAAAACAATAAACTCTTTAGATTGAAGATAATTTTGTGATCCTGAAAAGGACCCTTTTTAGCCTGCATGTGAATCCAACGAGCGAACGAATCGTAATGAATGTATTTTTTTTGCCATCGCTCCCTTTTAACGCTCATTCGTTCGTCTCGTTGGACTCGCCCCTCTGGCTGAGTCTGCCGATTTGTCTCTATCCTGTGAGTGTGTACCGCTAGAGTATAAAACACTCGGACCCCAAAAAAATATCTTATTTTCTTTCAAACCGTAAACCCATGTGATTGTACGGCATCGGCATCGTGGACGTAACAAAGGAGGACAAGTTAAGGGAAAGGCAAAGTCTCACTCGGACCGTGCAGGTCTCCAGTTCCCTGTTGGTCGCATTCACTGATTGCTCCGCAAGGGTAACTAGGCCGAACGGATTGGTGCCGGAGCACCAGTATACCTAACAGCGATTATAGAGTTTCGGCCGTCGGAGTGCTCGAGTTGGCTTGCAAAGCTGCTCACGACAATCAGAAAACCCGCATCAAGAACAGAGCAGCTTCGGTTCGGCACTCATCAAGGAAACAATTAGCTTCAGTGAGTGCCAAAGTGTTTCTCCGGCACGTCGCATTAAATGTAATTTACTGAACAATATGGCACAAGCTGGATAGGAAGAAATTTTCCAACTGTGAAAGCTGTGGCGAGTGGCAAACGCAATAGCTAAACAGGAAGGTTTAACCGAACAAGATGGGAATATCGAGTGATAACAAAAACACAACACCAAAGGTTCTTTTCAGAACCATCAACATATTCATAAAGAGTAAACAGTAAACTAATCCATTTTTCAGGTAGATAGGTAGGTATTCACGTAGGAGAAGAAAATAAAACAATATATTTAAAATATATATTTAACAAAAGCTGTCCCCTTTGTATAGTCCTACGTCACTCCGGTTATGTCCTCGACATTACCCACCCGTCTTTTTCTTACTTTTCCCCGTGTACACTAGGGTGGCAGCGAAAACGGTCATGTCAAATTTCTAAAACCGACCATGTGCATTTTGTTTATTGGCCCAAAAATATGGGCTGTGCAAAGTTTCAGCTCGATCGGACATGATTTAGGGGTGCTTCAACGCGCCCAAGGTTTTGATTTTTTGATCCTCGAAAATCTTCCAATCTTCGATTTGGAAAATCGAATTTTTTTTCGATGCCAAATGTTTTAAAAATTCATAAAACGTGGAGATCTGATGTTATCTGGAAAACAAATTTTTGGCCGAAAATCAAATTTTTGGCTTTGAGGAATCCCTAAATCATGTCCGATTGAGCTGAAATTTTGCACAGGTCATTTTTCTGAGCCAATAATATACATGGTCGGTTCTTTAAATTCGATAATTATTTTTTTCCATACCTACATTGCCTCTCAGGCTAAGTCCCAAAAGGTCCACTTTCGGCCAAAATTTTTTTTTTTCGAGATGACATCAGATCTCAACGTTTCATGCATTTTTCAGTCATTCGATGGCATCGAAAAAAAATCGATTTTCCAAATTTCCTTTAGAAGATTTTCGAGGATCACAAAATCAAAACTTTGAGCGCTTTGAGGCACCCCTAAATCATGTCCGATTGAGCTGAAACTTTGCACAGGTTTTTGGACCAATAAACAAAATGTACATGGTCGGTTTGGGGAATTCGATGATGAAATTTTTTCCATACATCCATTGCCACCCTAGTATACACATATGTCATATGTGGTCGCTTTTAGATTCCATTTTTTATATGGCTCTCAAATGGCTACGATTTCGAAAAGTATTGAAATACAAAAAAATCATATCTACATTTTGAATAGTCCGATATGACACCACAATACATTAAACTTCGTTAAATTGAGAGTATTTTCTATTATAAATACTTTTAAGAATATCCAAGGGAACATGTTTTGAGTTATAAATATTTTTAATAGTAAATTCAATTCTTGAGTAATATTTTTAACGGTGTATTCAAAATGTTATTTTCCTAAATAGTTAGTTGATTTTCCATTTCGATTTGGCTGTACATCAAACTCTAATCTAGATTTCGAGTTATGATTTCATGCCAAAAAGGGCATATTATTAGTTAGTTTAGTTAGTTAGTTAGTTTTGATTCCAAGCACACAAACTAATAGCTATTTTTTGTCCCAGACAAAGTGGAAACAGTGAAACAAGCAAACAATGTAACGGATAAAAAAAGAAGTTCCTCCGATTTTACTCGCCAAACTATGCAACAAATGAGTTGTACTAGTAGTCAAGTATGCTTAAAACGCATTTTAATGAATAACTATTGTTTTAACTACAAATATTATAAATTTCTTCGAACAATGCAAATTTCTTCGGAATCCACGAATGAGATCGTTTCATTCGATGTGGACGAGACGCAGGCGAGCCATCGGTAGGCCTTGTTAGAATCTTGGCAAACCAAGGATTTAACGTTCAAGTGTAGAAAACACGAGTTATTTCGTGATCCATCCGTAACAGACGGAACACGAAACACGAGAAATCTCGTGAGCAGTCCGCAATGTGTTAAATATAATAAGGGACTGTGCTACGGAATATGTTTGCTGTTTTCTTTGTTGATTCGAGAGTCGACGCGGCACATGTCACGTTGCATCGAGCGAGAGGTATAAAATATTTATAATAAATTTTATCTCTCTGCAAGCATGCGAACTAGAACGTCATGATCGCTTTCGTCGCGGAAGCAATTCTATCTCGCTGGTGCCGAAAATATGTTTAAGTTAAATAATAACACTTGGAACCCATGCGTACCTAGGTGGACCTAGGATACGCTCAAATACATCAAACATAGTTTGAATGGAAGGGGTGACACCCAAGACACTTGCCCCGGGTGTCACCCGGTTATACTACGCCACTGCTTTTGGGTAACATTGTCCAATACCGCTCGCTGTCTAGAGTAATACCGAAAACAACTGAAATCACGACACAATGATAATAAACCTACTGCACGACAAAATTGAATTCCTTTCAGACCGCGATTCCATCAAAACGTGAGTAAAACGTGAAAAAGTCACAGGAGGGTTGTGTCCAAGACACGACCGCATAGTTGACGTAGGATTCTGTTACGCTATCTGCTGCATGCTTGTTTTGGATATGTTTGAAGAACTACATTGTTAAACTCTTCGATAATAATTTGGGTCCGTTTTGTCTGGTTATTAGGTATGGTTTGTTCACTCCACCAGTGTCCATAACCGAGTGATGATGATAGAAGGATGGTGATTGGTCATTAGATGGTGCGTATCACGTGCCAAAGCCGCCCTCTGTGGTCCTGGACGAGATGACTCCTGTGTTATGTATGGATGAAATGAAGAAAAAAGCTCATCAATGTAATATAAGATAATTATCATTATCGAACACAAGTTTTCTCATCAGACATATACAATTATTCATATACAATTTTACAATTACAGTTGTGCTAAAAGTTCTACAATACATGATCGATCTTTGATATGAAATTTCACGAAGCAACCAACATTAAAGTTCCAAATTTAAATTTTATTTGTATTCTATCAAGCATAAGTTCTATTCAGCTCATTGACACATCATTCTTCAATCAAGCCATCGGAAGATCCTTACTGGAACGAAAAAACACTTGCTCATCGCTCCCAACTTATTCGCCAGCACGTATGCAATCAGCAATGCCCACGCTAGTTACAATGAGCACTATCCATTTGTGCACGTCGTCTGTTAAACTATCGACCACGAGGGTATTTACATGCTGATTTCCCCCAGACACCTTGGATTTGAAATCTCTGTTAGGGAATACATGTCGGTGGGAAAAAAGCTCCCCCTACTTTCATGTATCTGCAATGCCGATTTCCCCCAGGCAGCTTGGTTTTGATGTCTCGGTTAGGGATCCACCACATGTGTCGTCAATTTCGACCAATCAGAAGTGGGTATTTCCGTTAGGATAGGGGTTGAGATTTTTCAATTGTTCGATAGTTAGTTTCATGACATATATTATTTTATTCAATGTAAAAAATTGTTATGGAGTGCCGAAATTGATTGACTCAAAAATCCATCATGAAATGACTGAGCAATAAGCATTTGAAATTGGACAATTTTCACGGTGCGCTCGATGTTCGATTTTCAATTTGTACCCCAATATGTTCCCGAAAGACGTAATCCTACGTCAAAATTAAACCAAACGCATGATTCACATTCACATTCAGATCGCGGAATTTTCAAGTAGAAGATACTTGACATTTTTCAGTCGTTCAATAGTTAGTTTTATAAAATATATAATTTTCTTCGTTGTAATACACTGTGTAGGAAGTGCCTAAAACGATTGATGCAAATATATTTTAAATCAATCAGGAAATGGCAATAGGCGCTTAAAATAGGACAATTTTCGCGAAGCGAGAGATTTTCCGTTTCTCAATTTGTACTCCCAATATGTTCCCGAAAAACGTTATCCTACGTCAAAACACAAGCAAAATCTTGAGACAGAAAAACACTCGCAGAATAAAATTTGCTGAGGAAAACCCATCGCGTCGTTATGGATGCTAGCTCATTTAATTTTTCTGGTCCAGATTACAATGTTTTTGAGTGAGATATTCGATATTCGATATTCGTCTAGGGAGACAATTTGTTCTCTCCAAAAATCCAAAAATAAGATAACGGTTTCTTTTCGCTTTTGAGTAATACATTTTCAAAATTGACCGACGACCCAGATATTTTCCCCCTCTTTCCAAAAAATGCTTTTTTTTCAAAAAATCATAACTATTGAACCGATTCAGATGATCGACATATAAAGTCAAGTCATTTTTGAAAAAAAAGGGGGAATAACTTTATCTTTCGGACCACCCTAAAATGGAAATGGTCATCCTAACGAAAAAATAAAGCAGCAAAGCTACTACTTTTCACGGAATTCTGCAAACCACTCTATCGGTTGTGTATAAATGTTTGACTGTATATAACGCGTAAAAGAGAAGCTTGAAATAGGCGGAAAAGGCGGAAAAAAACACACTTTCAAAATATAAATTATGAATAAATTATGAAATATGTATTCTGGGGTGGCAGCAAAAAAGGGTCATGTCAAATTTCAAAAACCGATCATGTACATTTTGTTTATTGGCCCAAAAAAATGATCACCTCTGCGGTTTCAATTTTCCCCAGCATTTACGATTCGGCAGTAATTCAGCTAGCAACCATTTGGCGGCGACGCCAAGGACGTCCGAAAGGCCTTTCTCGGGGCTGGGAGCTTAGGTTAAGTTCTCTGAATTTGCCTTTTTTTAGGCTAAACACGAATAAGCTACAAAAGTTCAAAATCTCTTTCTTATTTTCTCTCATCAATTTTCAGTTTTACCCTTAGACATTAATATGCCAACATCATGTGTTGAAATTGTGGATTAATTCAGAAAGTATTACATTAAAATTTTCACGACTTAAAGCATTGTTTCCGGATTAGAAGTTGCGTCAAAGTGCAGCACGTTTAAGTCGGGTGTCAAGAAGGTTTCCTACTGAGGTGAGTGCTGTGTTCTTCGGTTGAAAACTGAAGGTACTACGGTTGTTGTCGCCTCCACCACCTCCAACCGATTCAGCTCGGATTTTCTGTTACCGTTCGGTGGAAGTTGCTGCAAAGCATAATTTGTAGATTATTTCCTAGAGAATGATGAGTTTTGAGCGTCGGAAATGAAGTTTTTCTAATACATACTGCAAAACCACTTGTCTATTCGATAAGTTATTCAAATTTACAGTCCTTGGACTACAGTCTCTCCGATTATGTCCCGCATAAACGACCCTATCCACGCACCTTACGAATGTCTACACAATGAACACAATTGTATTCGAGTAACGGTTGCGACCCGCCAATGTGCTTGATAGATGACAAGACGTGAACACAAACAGTAAATACGTTTTTTCGGTATGTAGCAGAACCCCAGTTCGAATCAGCTTTGTAAATTTATTCACTTAGGTAATTATTATTCACTCTGAAATTGCCACCTTCTAGGTTCACAAAATATCCTAATCGAATTGAATAAAGCAGACACTTCTTGTTCTAGCACTGCAATAAGCCCAGCTGCTTGCCGCCACCTGCGCAAATACATTGCATGGAACATGACCACTGCATTGTTCTGCCGATCACGATGCTCGGTAGCATCAGACAGTATCATATAGTATCATACTCTAGGTTTGGAATTACACTCTGAAACACTCGGTGACAAACGGCGCTGAAAAACCACATTACTGTATTCTTGCCTATGCGTAGAGACGTCGGTTATTCGTTCGATTCATTCAAATAATCGAATATCTGCAATTTTAATAGAGTAATTTTGTATCGAATGATTCTATCTACATATATAAAAATGGATTTCTGTCTGTCTGTCTGTCTCTCTCATTCTTGTGGACTCGGAAACTACTGAACCGATCGACATGAAAATTGGTATGTAGAGGTTTTTGGGGTCGGGGAAGGTTCCTATATGATAGTTCGAGACCCCTCCCCCCTCTCTAAGGGGGAGGATGGTTACTTCCATACAAATGAAACACAAAATTCCGCATTACTCAAGAATTAAACAAACAAATGAAACCAAATTAGGCATATGAAGGTTTTAGGGTGCAATAAATAATTCTATGGTAGTAAGATACTCCTCCCCCCTCTCTTAGGGGGGCTACCATACAAATGAAACACACATTTCTGCATTACACGAGAATTAATCAAGCAAATCAAACGAAGTTTGACATGTGAAGGTTTAGGGTGCAATAAATGTTCTTAAGGTGGTTAGACACCCCTCCCCCCTCTCTAAGGGGGACTGCCATACAAATGAAACACAAATTTCTGCATTACTCGAGAATTAATCAAGCAAATGGAGCCAAATTTGGGATGTGAGGGTTTTTGGGTACGAGAAATGTTTCTATGATGGTATGACACCCCTCCCTTCTCTGGAATGGAGAGGGGGTTCCATAAAAATAATACACATATTTCAACCAAACATGACAATTGAGAATTTTCGGAAAACTATGAAGGGAAATGGGAAAATTCGAAAAATTCATTTCGCATGTGTTCTACAATTACATATTGACAAGCGTTGTTAGTCCATTTGATGTTTGCTGTAACGAAATTGATCTTCGTTCGGAAGTGGAAATGGATTTTAATGAGATATAACGCACTTCTATATCGTCTTTTATCTATATAAATAAAAATGGATCGCCGAATGTGTTGATAAGAGCAAAACTCGAGAAAGGAATTGTCCGATTTAGGGCTGTCTTAATTCTATCATATTTTCTGTATCATACTTTTATTTCATGTAACGGAGAAACATGTTATTTGAAAGTGGATGAAAAATCTTGCACGAGAATTGTGTCTGAAAAAAATTTAATATTATATTGTCGAGTTTTGGTGAAAGTACTGAAAATTTATAGTCGAAAATAATTTTAAAGGGTAGATTAGAAGATCAATCAATAAACAATTCTGCGATTGGACCCATGAACGTGCGCTTAGTAAAAAAAAAACATGGATGTGATAACGAAAAATAAATTATGGGCGTGATGAAGTTTGCCAGTCAGCTAGTGATTCTATAAATATACTTCGTTTGAACTAGTAGTTGGACCAAGCAGAAATTTTCAAACAAATCTGCTATTTCAACAACTTTTGAGAACAGGTAATTTTGAACAGAAAAATTGTGTGTTATTTTTCATTCAAAAACCATTTTCTGCACCATGTTTATTTTAGAATTATATTTTATGTAACGTTTAAAATTAGGACATTATTATCTTTTTTTTATTATCAATGGCTGTTTATCTTTATTACAAGAAATAATTATTCGCTCGATTAATCGAATACTGAAAGACAATTATTCGAATGAATCGAATATTTAAAAATGGCCCCTCGATTAATTGATAGTCGAATGAACGAAAAATTTAGACATCTCTACCTATGCGAACACTAAATATTTTTGCGAGGATACGTACTCGTGCCGGCTCGATACGAGCCCCCAGCTCGGCTATTTGTTTATTTCCGAGAAGTAAAGACTCCAATTAATCCCTGTTTTGCATAAATAAATTATTCCTTACCGTATGGGCTGCGTTCGTAGCGAATGGTCATAAATTTCCGGTCGAAGGAAGCAAACAAAAATGCTAACCCCTTCTGCTGTCTCTGGCTTTCGCAGAAATCGCAACAGAAAGGGAGCGCGTCGTGGCGCGCCGAAGGACCCGAGGATCACTGAGGGATGGCATCCGAGGGATAGCGTGTGGCCACCATTAGTTTCCGCCGAATGAATCGTTGTTTTTCTGGCTGTCTGTCTGTCTGTCTCTCTCTCTCGCTGGAATCGATCCCTTGGCACGGTCGCGGAAATGAAGATGTATTATTCGTGGAGTATTGAATTTAAGGGAAGAAAAAATGTGGGACTCTTTAAACGATGCAGAGGAAACACAACACAAATGAACGGTTCATTACCCAATGGTCCGTCCGGAATTTATGAACATTGCATAACCGAAACGACATTCAGTTGCTGTACGTCTTCGAGCACCCTTCTTTCGGGAATTCCAACTCAACCCGACCACAAAGTACTCGCAGCGTATCCTGAATCCATCTGTCGAAGGTAGATAAATTGCTTCAGCTTCGTTTCCGCAGCGCTCCGGCGTGTTCTCCTCCTTCCGGGTCCTGATTGATCCGATCGAGAGAACGCCGAGCACACAATAATGGCGTGTTTAGTTAGCGGTCCCATCGTCACAACCGCCACCGCCATTAAATGTATGGTGCACACAAACGTACACACACACACGCTGATTGGATTGAAAACCAAAAACAATTTTCAAATCGATCCAATAGACATTTCCTCCACATTGACAGGATAAAAAGCCCATTTTTCTCAGCTTGCTGGAAACACTACCCACCCCCACCCGAAGCAAGCTGATTTCAATCACTGATGACCGAGCGACTTGTTTCGGGCGGGGAAAATATGTTGAGCTGTTTCCGATTTTCTTCGACAGCATTCATTGGAAATGAACTGAAAAGCGAGTTGTCGGCCGATACCCATATGCTCCTTCCGCTTGAAAGGGCCCTCCTGCTGATCCCGATTGTAGCTATCGATGCAAAAACTAATTTGGGAAGGAAAACAATAGCACCGAGAAAATGGCCAACTATGGGAGTCTCTCCCTCCCCTCAAACTCCTTTTGCTCTGTCCAACGGAGTATCGGAGTTTTAACGACGGCGCTGCTTCGTTCCGTTTGATCCGGTTGAGACATGGAGACGACACACACAGAAGAATTCAGTGGAGCCAGTGGAGCGCACCGAGCTAAGAATTGGAAACAAGCCTCCTCTCGTTTTGTGTGTTCGGCCGACAACGATGACGATGCTGATGCGGCTGAGTCTGGCCTCGGCCTTCGCCTCGTTGACTGGGGACTGAGGGCCTTGGGACGGTTTGAATCGTTGATGTGTCCTTTTTTTCGCTCGTTAAGTCGTTTTATTTTATGGATGAGAGGTCTCCGGTGGGAAGGATGGAAGGGGAAGCGGAGAGGCGAATGCTGAAGAAGGCTCCGAGCAGACGATATCCGGACGATTTGGTAGAGAATCAGTTAAGCGAGACAAGAAAAATGGCCAATAAACAATGGGGTCTTTTGGTGGAGATCTCGTGAGAGATAGTTGAGCAGTTTGTCAAATATGAGCCCACTTGGGAATGATTTATAAAAAAATTATGCCAAATGAAATATGTATTGATTGCCTGACGATGCGAGTAGCGATGTCTGAAGCAACAAATAATCGAAGCGAACGGATATCATAGCTCCACTATATTCTGCGCAGTCAAGGCTTTCCGAAGTTTAAATCATCTGTAACCAAAATTTAGGCACCATTTAACAAAACAATTAATACAGTCTTGAATCTATATCATTAATAGGAACATTGAAAAAAGGTAACAGAATGGTTGTGTCCGAGACACGACCGCATAGTTGACGTAGGATTCCGTTAGGCTATATGTTGATTTTGGTTATGTTGGACGAATTACATCGTTAAACTCATTGATAATGATTTGGTGGCCTGAAAAGAGCAACTATGTTTGGTTGTTGGGTATTGTTTGTTTACTTCAATAGTGTTTACCGAGTGATGACGACAGAAGGATGATAAACAGTCGTTGGATGGTGCGTATCAGATAAAAAAATACCGAAGTGGACCGAGATATGATGAAAACCCCCCTCTATGATTCTAGACGAGATGCCTCCTGTGTTATGTATGCATGAAATAAAGAAAAAAAACTCATCAATGTAATATAAGATAATTACCAATACCAAACATAATTATCAATTTTTCTCATCAGTAAAAACATGTTACTTTAATATAGAGAAAACATATTTGAAATGAAAAAGGTAATTTCATTCTATAATTTTCACTTACTGAGTGTTTATTCAACCCAATGCGAATTTTAATTGGACTAACAACACCTAATACTATATGTAGAGCAATCTTTCTTCTAATATTTCTTCACTTTTCCAATTTTTCTCGCTGTATAAACTTTCCTTGGGTGGAAATGAAAACAACAAAACAGACAGCTTAAACCAAACGACCCGTTCTCGAGCGGGAACACACCTTGGTTTTTATTTATGAAAATTGAAATAAATTGAATTTGAATTTTTAACACCACTGCTGCCATATACAATTTTACACTTTTTAGTAAATTTTTTACTATATACGATCGGTCATTGATATGAAATTTTATGAAGCAACCAACATTCAAGTTCCAAATTTAAATTTAATCTGATAGAATGAATCGTATCACTCACCTTACTTGCAAAATAAAAATACCCCCGGCTTTCATATATTTTCAATGTCGATTTCCCCAGGCAGCTTGGTTTTGATGTCTCTGTTAGGGAATACCTATCGGTAGGAACAAAAGCTCCCCCTACTTTCATGTATTTGCAGTGCCGATTTCCCCCAGGCAGCTTAGTTTTAATGTCTCTGTTAGGGAACACATTTCGGTGGGAGCAAAAGCTTCCCCTACTTTTATGTATTTGCAATGCTGAATTTCCCAGGCAGCTTAGTTTTGATGACTCTGTTAGGGACCAGCCGCATGTGTCGTCAATTTCGACACGTCAGTAGTGGGTATTTCCGTTAGGATAGAGGTTGAGATTTTTCAATTGTTCGATAGTTAGTTTTATGACACATATCATTTTTTTCAATATAAAAAATTGTTATGAAGTGCCAAAATCGATTGACGCAAAAATTTCATCAATCCATCATGAAATGACTGAGAAATAAGCGTTTGAAATTGGACAATTTTCACGATGTGCTTGATTTTCGATTTTCAATTTTTACCCCAATATGTTCCCGAAAGACGTAATCCTACGTCAAAAACCGCAAACAATGCTTCAGGAAACTATTTGAAAAAATATTTTCGGAAACATACTAATTCGAAACTAATTCTACGTACCCATAAAATGTAAATTTGACTGTTAAGAACATTATTTTTGCAAACATTGTTGAATAACTTCACCAATATTTGCATTATATGTTTTCTTTGTGACCCACAAAAAGATAGTTGCACTGATAATTTGGGGGGTAGGGGGGGGGGATTGGTTAGATTCGATAGACAAGTGGAGAAGACAAATGTTATACGGGAGGAGGAGGTAAGATAAGCATAGAGTACAATTAAACACAATGTATACAAAATTGAGGCATTTCATTATGTCAGCATAGATCTTTACGAAGTTTTTTTCGCAATGATGATTGATTTCCAAACTTTTTTTCTTTCTATTTCATAATGTTATACAGGGTTTTTCATTTCGGGCTTCCGAAAGTATACAGCCCTGCGCTGACAACCGTTTGACATAGCTGTCAACCAAAGCGTCATATCGTTAGTTGAATGTCTGCCATTTTACAATATGGATCGTTTTAGCATCGCACAACGTGTTAATTTTGTTAAATTATACTATAAAAATGATGAAAAACCGGCAAATGTTTTTCGAGCATTACGGACGGATTTTGGTCGTCATGGACGGCCTACAGAGCACACAATCGCTAATGTAGTGCGTAAATTCGAACAAACTGGATCCGTAGCGGATATTGTGAAACCTGTGCATCATCGTAATGTGCGTTCGGCCGAAAATATTGCTGCTGTTGCTGCCAGTGTGGAGGATGACCCGAACACATCATTGTGGCGAATTATGCATTTGGACTTGCACCTACATCCATATAAAATTCAACTGGTACAAAAATTAGAGCGTGGTGACCATGGAATGCGTCGGGCATACGTCGATTGGGTGAACGAACAACAGCAGCAAAATGCTGAATTTTCGCATCAAATTTTCTTCAGCGATGAGGCACATTTCGAGCTCGGTGGCTATGTGAACACCCAAAATTTCCGTATATGGGGCTCAGAAAATCCACACGTGATTGTTGAGAGGCCATTGCATCCGCCAAGAGTCACTGTTTGGTGCGCATTATGGTCTGGTGGAGTCATCCGGTCGTATTTCTTTGAAAATGAGGACGGCGAGACGGTAACTGTGAATGGTGAGCGCTATGGCCGCATGTTAACCGATTTTTTTTGTCACAAATTGAAGATATGGATACGGATGATATGTGGTTTCAGCAAGACGGCGCCACGTGCCACACAACACGACCGAACATGGCCATATTGCGAACGAAATTTGAGGGACGCATATTTTCTCGTTTTGGTGATGCCAATTGGCCGTCCAGATCATGCGATTTGAACCCGCTAGACTTTTTTTTGTAGGGTTATGCGAAAGACCGTGTCTATGCCAACTCTCCGCAAACTCTTGAATAAGACAACATTCGTGAAGTTATGACCGAGATACCACCCCATATGTGCCGAAAAGTCATCGAAAATTACCTGTTCCAGATCAAGGTGTGCGAGGAAGCCCTAGGTGGACATTTGAATGATGTTGTATTTCACACATAATGGCATAAACCAAACTTTAATTGGAAATAAAAGTTTCATCGAAATTCGAATTCTAAGTGTGTTTTATTTCAATTTACTTTTGGAATTTAAAGTTGGAAAACCCTGTATGTGACTCTAAAAAAAAAAGTTTAACTCATAACATTTTTGTTTGTGAATTTTCGCGTTCGACATTTTCTTGACATTTTTTTTATATAGAAAAAAGTTAGCAGAACGTGTCAATCGCGATAATTTATACATAAATATGTTACGAGTTAAACATTAATAGTAATTTATTAAAGAAAACATGAAAAAGATGTTGTTGGAAAAACTCTTTCCATGTAAAATCATTCTTCAATGTATGGGTGATTTGTTCGAAATTAGATTGGTTATTCATATTTATATTTGTTTCGGAATTTTAGAAAAAAACATATTTTTGATGAAAATGAATTTTAATTTTCAAAATATTCAATGAAATTTTGTTTGATATTTTTAATTAAAACATAAATAAATTTCTACATTTCATTCCAAAACCCACATTTTTATATTTTTATATTCATATTTTAATGAGATCTGATTTTTAGGATAGAACAAATACACTTTTAAAATAAAAATTAAGAATAAAATTTTCAATTTTCAGTACCGAATATGTGTTCTATATAAAAGAGTAACACGTTTTTCCCCAAATGGTAAAAAAATATTGAATAAAAACTGTATCTCATGATAATTTAATATTGCAATGGTGAGTTTTTGTAGAAATATTGGAAGATGTATAGCTAGGCTGACCAAATAGTTTAAGAATGAAAACGAGACACGTAAGCAAAAAAATAAACAAAAACCGTAATATATTTTAACGAATGTAATATATTACCGAGTGTATTCAACCGGGAATAAATCAAACAATTCAATATTGTTAGATGTCCTGCTATCAACGAAGGATTATTTAGACTATCAAGAGACTTTGTGCATAAAATTACGATTTTTGGATGTTTCATTATAAATTTGTCAATTGATGTTCTGTTTGACAATTATCATATTTTTCATGGTTTCAGCTTTCAGTCGTGATTATTCCACATCGTAGAAGATATCCTTTCAGTCCAAGTTTTACTCCGTTGAAGCAGTATAACAAAAAAAAACACAGATTTAAGAAATTTTTCCTCCAATATTTTGTTTGAATTAATCAGGCGTCTAAGGACACTTCGAAGCTCAATAGTAAAAAATACTTGAATTTTTAGGTTGATGAACTCTCATAATAGCATCAAAATTGACAGCAACTTCAGTGGCATCGTCACTGTGAGCCAAGCCAATAAGTTTTTGATGGTCAATACCTGATCTGTGGTAAAAAGCACCATTTGATGTATATTTAAAAAAACCCTGTAGTATGTCAGGACCTTCTCATTGTGAAAGAGGATATGAGCACAATCCGTCAAAAATGCTGTAGATCGTCTCGATAGAACGTCCAAAAGGAAGAAACCGTGTGTTACAAGCAATCTTGCATAATGACTACAGAAGAAATCACAAAAACTCTTCAATAGGACTACACGTGCAGATATGAAATTTTTCCGAAACTCGTACAGAAAACGTTCCAATGTCGGTTGACAAACAATCGATTGCCTGTTGAACACAGTCATGTGAAATATGTGTATTGCATCGAACGCCAATAATCTCTTGCTGAAGCCTTAAAGTCTCAACTTTACGCCAAACATACCAATGTTGCATGCAAAAAAATAATTAAAAATTCTTTTTTTTTCCGAATACATTTAGAAATAATTATTGAGAAAATTTCAATCAGATTCATTGAAATCGTAAAACATTCGAAAAAGAAATTGAAAACAATTACAAACATTTTTTTTTGTACTCAAAAAACGGTACAAATTATTAAAGAGATGGGCAATGAGAAATGGTCGAAAAATAACATTGTCTCGTTCGAATTGGTTTAAATTTGAACATTCCAAAACTGCCTCCAAGTCTGTAATAATCAACAGGTGTTTTACTTTACTTTTTTTATTGAACCATTTCAATCATTTTCCCTTTTTTTATCATCAGATGTTTATCAACTCAGATAAAAAAAGTGAAGAAGAGCAGACAACGTTACTTTTTCAGAACCCTTTTTATATGCGCTGATATTTCAGGGAAAATATTTTGTTCAATTTGTTGACTGTTTTTTAAATACTAAGCAATTCCCCGCCAAATATTAGAGGCGAATGAACTGCAAAGTTAAAAGCCTCTTAAAAACAAAGAACTGAAGAAGAATGCCGAATCATCGTAAAACCAGCAAAGGGCCTGGCCGGGTAAGGGAGTAAAAAGTGCCCCCAAACCAAATCACTAGCTGTATGGCAAATGATGTATAGGATATTACATAAGAAATGTTGGTGGTTTATTTGAACCCTTATGTGGTTTGACGTAGGATCTATAGTGAAAAACGTACTTTTTCGTTTATTTCACGCCATCCTCAATAGATCCGAGATAAAAATTTGAAAAAAATACTGAATGTGCATCTTACTACGGTGTATCAAAAAAAAATTATCAAAAAAAAATTTCATCAAAAATTTTAATACTAAAAAAAATATTGAAATTTAGAAAAAATTTTTTTTGGGATTTAGAGATTTAGTACTACTCTAATTCATATTTTAATGTGTTTCTACGGCTTTTCTAGATATTTGTGATTTTTTTCAGTGTTGCGCGGTATCAAAAAATATTTTTTTTTATATTTCCAAAGAGTGGTTAGGTAAGGGAGTAAAAAGTGCCCCCAAACCAAATCACTAGCTGTATGGAAAATATTGTAAAGGATATTAAATGAGAAATTTTGGCGGTTTATTTGAACCCCTATGTGGTTTGCCGTAGGATCTATAGTGAAAAACATACTTTTTCGTATATTTCACGCCATCCTCAATAGATCCGAGATAAAAATTTGAAAAAAAAAATACTGAATGTGCATCTTACCACGGTGTATCAAGAAAAATTATCAAAATAAAATTTCAACAAAAATTTTAGTACTAAAAAAAATATTTAAATTTTGAAACATTTTTTTTTTTTGGGATTTAGAGATTCAGTACTACTCTAATTCATATTTAAATGTGCTCTTACGCATTTTCTAGATTGATAAATATCTTCAAGCTGTTTTTTTTTCAAATATCTATTAATAAAAATAAAATAATAAAAAAAAATAATACACAGTACAAAAATTGTTATAGATTTTCTGGCATTTCGAAATTTTGAAAAAACATATAACTTTGAGACCACAAATCCGATTAGTTTTTTTTTTTTAAATTACGCTACATGTAGAAAAATGACACATACGAACGCATTTAAATAAAAATATGAGCAGGAGTGGGTCTCAAAGTTAAATTTTTTTATTAAATTTCGAAATGCCAGAAAATCTATAACATTTTTTTGTACTGTGTATTTTTTTTATTTTATTTTTATTATTAGATATTTGAAAAAAAAACAGTTTGAAGATATTCATCAATCTAGAAAAGCCGTAAGAGCACATTTAAATATGAATTAGAGTAGTACTGAATCTCTAAATCTCAAAAAAAAAATTTCAGAATTTAAATATTTTTTTAGTACTAAAATTTTTAATGATTTTTTTTTTTGATAATTTTTCTTGATACACCGTGGTAAGATGTACATTCAGTATTTTTTTCAAATTTTTATCTCTGATATATTGAGGATAGCGTGAAATAAACGAAAAAGTACGTTTTTCACTATAGATCCTACGTCAAACCACATAGGGGTTCAAATAAACCACCAAAATGTCTTATTTAATATCCTTTACAATATTTGCCAAACAGCTAGTGATTTGGTTTGGGAGCACTTTTTACTCCCTTACCCGGCCAGGCCCTTTTGACCTTAAGCCTCTCCGTTTTTTTTAATTTGGTAACTATGATGCAAAATATATAAAATCACAATTTTCATTATCATATGATCAATAGAAATTACAACGGTTTTTTAAAAGGGTGTATCCAAAATCATTGATTCTTCTTTCAAAAAATCGTGACTAAAATCCAGATGTCTGATTAAACTATCATGTTGGAAAAAGTTGATGAAAGACAATGGACTATTTAGGACTATATAACATTTTAAATACACTGTTCAAAAATTGAATTCAGTATCAAAAACTTTTATATCTTTTTCGATAAATTCTTCTCTCGAGATATAATCAAATTAAAGCGATTAGTCGTATCGAATAACAAACAACTGAAATATATTCGATTAGTTGATGAACGATTAACTTCGAAAATCAGACATCACTAGTTTCGAATGAATGCGATGCACTGGAACCATTCTTTTTCCAACTTTTTTCTTCGCCTCGCTTCGGTCTTTGGGAATTAAAAATTCTTGCTGCGATTGGTCCGCGCTGGACGCCCCGGGATGGAAATAAAAACAAAACAATCCCGCAAGCGATGAAAAATGCAAATAAGAAACATTGTTTCTAATTCAGTCCCACGAAAACAGCGCTCGAAACAAATTCTGCGTCGTAATCTTGGGAGCACACAGCGAGCATCCATATCCACTCACCCACCGAAAATGGCGCCCGCCGGCGCAATTCATCGGACATTGTTCCTCGCTTTCGTGAGATCCTCGAGCCATCTTGCGACTTTCCATCGCAAGTAATTGGAAAATTAAAAACTTTTAATTCAAAAACAAAGCCGAAACAACCAAGGCCACCCCCCCGCCGTTCGTCTCTGCTGGTGTTCTTCTGCTGGTTCTAATGGGTTTTTCCTTCGGCGCCGCCTTCCTTCATCCTTCACATCCCGCGGGAGGGTGTGAGGAAATTGAATTTAAAAAACTTTTTCCGTTCTTTCACTTTTGCTCGGGCAAATCCCAAAGCTCATCTTCATTATATCCATCATCGCGCCTGACTTTCGGGAAACGAGAGACGACGACGACGCGCTCGTGTCTGGCCGCCCATCCACGTGCTCGAGGACCCCCCTTTAGGGTTTTCCCTCGGGAACCGTGGACCAGAAGCAGTTCCGAAAGGTTACATTCCTGCCGGAGATAGATCGGGAATTCCTCATCAAAAGTTTTGCCCGCCAGTGCCGAGCAAGTGGCGATTCGGGATCTGCAGAGTGTTGTTGAAAATAAAATTAAACAAAGTAGAGAAAAAAAATACCGACCGGACCAGAAACTTTTGAAATTGGATTAATCATGTTCCATTACAATTACACCACGATACAATTGAAATAGAATCGGCCATGGATGGAAAACGAGAGCCCGAGAGGGTCCAAATACATTGATGGTAAGCTTCAGGTTTCTAATACTGTTGCCGTTTTAATTGGACCAAACACGTGGCGACGTTGCAATTGCGTTGCGATGAAGTGTTTTTCAATGAGTCGGTCCCTAATTGGGGAATTAATTATCAGCGCTGATGATTTTCTGACCGCTCGGAGGTAATTAGCATGGCAGGCAGGTTGACCAAGAATGTTCAACAGAATCGGCGTAAATGTTCGGAGCTAGTAGCGGAGCGGTCGTTTTCAAAGAAATTCCCCTTTGATGCTATTCGATGCGTTCGTTTTCAGCTTTGAAAATGATACATGGGTAAGCCTTTCATTTCACGGAAATGAAAGTCTAGCTGATTAGCAAAGGGGTATAAGCATACTTTATGTGTGCCATCTATTCTATGTCTCTATTATTTTTTGGTATGGACGACAGCCGGCGTTTACTACGTAGCGTCATCGTAGACTCATCACTTACCTTCAGATTGCACTACAACGACATAATTTCTAGAGTCAACCGGCAGCCGGGATTTATGTTTAAAAAATCCCGAGAATTTAATGACCCACTTTGCCTCCGATCTCTATACTGCACTCTGGTGAGATCAATTTTTGAATCTAACTCTCAAGCAGTGTCTTAGAATATCAACAAATATTCACGAGAAACGAATATGATTTTGTACCAGTGTAAATGACTTTTTTTCAGCCTGAAACACACTGCTCTCATTATTTTGATGACAATAACAAACGAGTTCATTTTGTTCATATCGCTGTTGCATGAGCAAATTTGCTATAATGAATGAATGCGACATTGAGTGGGGTTCATAACTTCGCTGTTATTTATACTTTGGATATCAAAAGCAACAAATTGATATTCATCACATCCGTAACGATATTCGTTCTGGCAGAGAATTTAAGTTCAAAATAAATTTTACTTGGCGAGACGGTAGCAACGGCATACGCAGAATGGATACAACGAGTGGTTTTAGCTACCGTCAAGTCATTTGCGACATCGGGAATTTCATAAGGTATTTCCGATTACGGCATCCGGCAACTGCAAAACCCATCCGCACACAGCAGCCTCAGGTTAGAAGTTAACAACAGCTGATATTCATTTGGCTGAAATGAAATTCAGCTCTGACGTTTCCGATAATCAAGATGAAAATGACACTGGGTGGAAAAAATAAACATCAAAACATATTGAAGGACAAAAGTTCATTTGCTCATATTCAATGGTTGCCTGTATCTGTCATTTTCATTTTCGTTTGGAATATATAGGTTTTCGATGCAACCTAGCCCGAAAATCTATGCATTTGATCTTAGCGAAGATGATTTTTTACAACACTGCTCTCATGTATGGTGCCCATATCAATCAACGTGGACTGCTAGGATAGAATTGATACAACGGAAATTTGTAAGATATGCCCTTCGTCGTCTTCCGTGGCGGGATCCTATGAACCTTCCCCGATACGAAGATCGATACAGATTACTGGAATTGCAGACATTGCAGCAGAGAAGGAGCATTGCTGAAGCTGTGTTTATCGCAAAAATTGTAAACGGTGAAGTTGACGCACCTCTATATGCTAAGTTTGATTCCATTTGTTTGATTAGTTCTCGAGTTGTTCAGCACCTCCCCTCCCCCCTCTTTAGAGAGGGGAAAGGAGTGTCAAACCACCCTAAACACATTTATTGCTCTCTAAAACCTCCATATGCCAAATTTGGTTCCATTTGCTTGATTAGTTCTCGAGTTATACAGAAATTTGTGTTTCATTTCTATGGCAGCCCCCCCCCCCCCCTGGAAAGGTGGGAGGAGTGTTGAACTACCCTAGAAATGTTTCTTGCCCCCTAAAACCTCCACTCCATTATTGAAATTTTGGCACGGTAATGCAATCCCTATTCGTAGCCTTTAAAAACTAGAAATGGGTTATATCTGTGATATTTTTGAAAAAATAATATAATTCAAATATGACTTATTTCAAGAATCATATCGAATTTAAGTAGCAATTATAAGAACAATAAGGTAAAAATCTTTATTTAAAATTTGTATCAGGAATTGTTTATATCTATAAAGAAAATTAAGAAAGATAGAAGTTGGGGGTCGAAGAACAAATTGAAGAGCGGTTTGAGAGCTTTAATTTGATTAATAGAAACAATCAAGTTTAATATGAATTTTTGGGATTAGCGTACTTTCTAATATAGAGCCAGAGCCAGTTTGACGCAACAGAATCCGAAACAAAAAATAGTTCTGTCATTGTTGAATATGCGTAGAAGGATTTTATCATTATTCAGATCATTTTTTTTTTTTTTTATCCAAAATATATATTTTATTAAGGCTCATATGGCGTCAGCCTAACGGGGCCGGGAGTTCAATTTTTCTACAATGTTTGCTTACAACTATGTTAGTAATATGTAACCGATTACTCGCGGTTGGCTCGAGGTTAGTATTACAAGTGTTCTCATAATTGGTATGTTGCAGTCTTCGATGCTCTGTACGTGTGCCCGACACGGGATACCTGCTATTGGGATGCAGCTGACCATTAATCAGCAACGCCCCCCTAGTCTGTACCCCATATCTAGCGTGGTGCGTCTTTCTCGACTCGAGGAATCCAGGATAGAATGGTCACTAGCCGGCGCAATCATCAGCTCGTGTAGAGTTGTCATAAGCGGTACAACCCTTGGCTCTTGTTGAATGAGTGTGTGTATGTATTGCCGCGACTAAGTAAAAGTTTATCGTTTGGATAGGAGGGATATGAAACGGGGACACAACGAAGAAAACATCATTAAACGTTGACATCGGCGTTTCTGAGGAACAGGTATAGATGAAGCAGAAGATCAGGATCACGGCTACCTAAGATATCCCGGACGGGGATATCCGATTGTCTGCCTTGTGCTCTCAGTACTCTAGAGAGCTGAGAGCGAGCAGCATGGAACCGGATACACGACCAGACAACATGCTCGATGTCGTGGTAGCCATCGCCACAATCACAAAGATTGTTTGCTGCGAGCCCAATGCGATAGAGATGCGCGTTTAGGTTGTAGTGATTGGACATAAGCCGAGATATCACGCGAATGAAATCACGACCTACATTCAATCCCTTGAACCATGCACTCGTCGAGACCTTAGGGATAATCGTGTGTAACCAACGACCGAACTCATCTTCACTCCACATGCGCTGCCAACTTACGAGCGTATTCTGACGAGGAATGTGGAAAAATTCATTATAAGCAATTTGCCTTTCAAAAAGTGTGCCTTCTGAAGCGCCCACCTTAGCTAGCGAGTCCGCTTTCTCATTCCCCGGTATCGAGCAATGAGAGGGAACCCATGCTAAGGTAATCTTGAATAATTTTTCGACCAAAACACTCAATAGTTGTCTTATTCTTGTTAGGAAATAAGATGAGCATTTATCAACTTTCATTGAGCGGATTGCCTCTATTGAGCTGAGACTGCCTGAAAAAATAAAATAGTGGTCGATGGGCAATGTTTCAATGATCCCTAATGCGTAATATATCGCACCCAGTTCAGCGACATACACGGAACAAGGATCTTTGAGTTTGAAAGAGGCACTGGAATTTTCATTGAAGATGCCGAAGCCAGTGGACCCGTTTATGAATGAACCGTCAGTAAAGAACATTTTATCAGATCTAACTTTCCCATATTCTGCCGAAAATATCGGCGGAATAGGAGCGTAGGTGATCTGGGATTCCATGGATTTTTTGTCGCATGGACAGATAAAAAATGACAGAGGAATTGCAGAAGTATGGGAAGCAAACTTGGTTGGAGATGCCTGGTGAAGGGTGCACGTCGTGGGTAAGGTACTCATGGTATAAAGACATAAAACTTGACTGAGGAGTCAGTTGGAGTAGATTTTCGAAGTTATCAATCACCAATGGATTCATGATCTTGCAACGGATGAGAAATCTGTAGGATAATTCTGTGAACCGAAGAGTAAGCGGGGGTACTCCTGCCAAAACTTCGAGACTCATCGTATGTGTCGAGTGCAAACACCCCAGGGCTACGCAAGCAACGATATTGTATTCTCTCCAGCTTGAGAATATGAATCCTGGCAGCTGATCGGAAGCAAAAACTGCCATATTCTAACACTGATAATATCGTTGTTTTGTACAACTGAATGAGGTCTCCTGGATGGGCACCCAACCATGTTCCGGTAATTGTTTGGAGAAAATTGATTCTTTGCTGGCATTTCTGTTTCAAATACGCAATGTGTCTCCCCCAGGTACATTTAGAATCAAAATATACACCCAGGTATTTGAAAAACATAGAGTGTTGGATCGTTTTGCCGGATAGGTGAAGCTGGAATTGGGCGGGTTCGTGCTTCCTAGAAAAAACGACCATTTCAGTTTTCTCCGTAGAGAATTCGATACCCAGCTTGAGGGCCCACGTGAACAGATTGTTCAGGGTATCTTGCAACGACTTTTGCAGAACGACGGGATTAGTACCCGTGATGGAAATAACTCCATCGTCTGCAAGTTGTCTCAGCGTGCAGTCTCTAGTTAGACAATCATCCATATCATTGACGTAAAAACTGTACAAGAGGGGGCTTAGGCAGGAGCCTTGTGGTAGGCCCATAAAACTGTAACGAGAAGATTTCGAGCTGCCATGAGAGAAAATCATGTGCTTTTCTGACAGTAAATTGTACAGGAAATTGTTAAGAATTGGTGAAAGTCCACGATTATGAAGCTTCTCTGAGAGAATTTCCATGGAAACTGAATCAAATGCCCCTTTGATATCGAGAAAAACGGAAGCCATTTGTTCTTTGCGAGCAAATGCGATTTGGATTTCAGAAGATAGCAGCGCGAGACAATCATTAGTCCCTCTACCTCGGCGGAAGCCAAACTGCGTATTTGACAGCAAATTGTTCGTTTCGACCCACTTGTCCAAACGAAGTAGAATCATTTTCTCTAACAATTTACGAATACAGGATAACATTGAAATCGGCCTATACGAGTTGTGATCGCTAGCCGGCTTGTTGGGTTTCCGTATGGCTATCACTCTCACTTGTCTCCAGTCATGCGGGACAATATTCAGCTCCAGAAACTTGTTGAACAAGTTCAGCAAACGCTGTTTTGCCAAGTCGGGAAGATTCTTCAACAAGTTGAATTTAATCTTGTCCGACCCCGGAGCTGAATTGTTACATGAGAGAAGGGCAATTGAGAATTCCACCATCGAAAAATTCTCATAATCGCTTTGAAGTGGAATGTCGCGTACGACGTTTTGTGCAGGAACGGTGTCGGGGCAAACCTTCCTTGCAAAGTTAAAAATCCAACGGTCAGAGTATTCCTCACTTTCGTTTGTATGGTTCCAGCCACGCATTTTCCTAGCCGTATTCCAAAGAGTGCTCATAGCGGTCTCCCTTGACAAACCATTGACGAACTTCCGCCAATATCCACGCTTTTTTGCTTTAACCAAACCTTTTAGTTTGGCTTCTAGAGCTTGGTACTTTAGAAACCATTCCACTAATCCAGTTTTCCTGAATTTTTTGAAAGCGGATGATTTTTCAAGGTAGACCTTTGAACACTCCCTGTCCCACCAAAGTGATGGAGGACGACGTCGGAAAGTGGTAGCCGGTACACGTTTCTTTTGAGCTTGAAGTGCGCTTTCGTAAATCAAACTCGATATAAAGTTATACTCTTCGAGTGGAGGAAGTTCATGCATTGAAACAATTGCTTCAGATATTATTTCCGCAAATGTTCTCCAGTCAATATTCTTCGTGAGGTCATACGAAATATTGACTGACTCACGAAAGCTTGATTCATTAGCGATCGATAAAATTATTGGTAGGTGATCACTACCGTGGGGATCTTGGATTACCTTCCACATGCAATCCAGGGATAACGAAGAAGAGCATAGAGATATGTCTAGCATGCTTGCCCGTGCAGGAGGGTTGGCTATTCTGGTTGCTTCCCCAGTATTCAAAACTGTCAATTTGAAGTTGTCGCACAGATCATAAATCAAAGTGGCACGGTTGTCATCGTAGAGTGATCCCCATGCTGTTCCATGGGAGTTAAAATCACCTAAGATTACCCGCGGCTCCGGCATTGCCTCGATAGTATCAAAGAACTGATGGCGGCCTACCATAGTTCTGGGAGGGATATATATCGAAGCAATGCAGAGGTCTTTGCCATTGATTTGTGTCTGGCAAGCAACAACTTCAATGCCTGTCAACGATGGGAGAGTGACTCTATAGAAGGAGTGACATTTTTTAATCCCCAATAGTACGCCACCAAACGAGTCATTTCGATCGAGGCGAATAATGTTGAAATCGTGGAAATTCAGCTCATCGGCTGAAGAAAGCCATGTTTCACAGAGAGAAAATACATCACAGTTAGAGCTGTGAACTAAAAATTTAAACTGATCTAGTTTAGGAATGATGCTTCTGCAATTCCACTGTATTACAGTGGTCAAATCCTTGACCTCTTGCCCTGAATCAGGCATCGAGGGAAATGAACGCTGCCAAAAAACCACATTTTTCTTTCAAAAATGTTCTCACAATCGGAAGCAAACATAATACTATGCTTTTAAGAGGGTCGTTTATATTTAAAGCATTTAAAATGTTGTCCACCAGGTCAGAAAGCGCAAGCAAGCCAGATTGTGGCTGTTGCCTCGACCGCGAAAGAGGAGCAGACGTGTTGGGTGCTGCTCCGGGAAGTGCTGAGGACCCCTGGTGCGTAGAAGAACCGCTTAAACCAGGAGGTACTTGCTTCGGTCTATTCTCAGCACGCTCGATTCGAGTTTTCATTCCAACTTGGGAAGTTTCGGTTTTCTTTCTGGGGAGTGATGGAAAAGAAGTAATTTTTCTTTTCCTGATGGCACCCTGCGATGTACCGGAACTTCCTGCATTGGGAGCGTCAGCAACAGGCTCGTCGTTCTGCAGAATGGAGTAGGGATTGTCCTGAGTCGTTGGAACGGGACTCTTAAGCATTTCTGCATAAGTCCGCTTGGAACGTTCTTTTAAGGAACGCTTGATTTTTTCCCCTCGTTGTATGTACACCGGGCATTGAGTAAGATCATGAGGAGTCCCGCCGCAATAAAGACACTTGCGCTCTTTCGGGCAAGGATTCTCATCATGGCTCTCTCCACAATCTGCGCAACGTTTTTTGTTGCAACAATAGGCGGCCGTGTGACCGAGTTGCATACATTTGTTGCATTTCATTACCCGGGGTACAAACAACCGAACAGGTAAACGAAGTGCACCTATTGCAACGTAGTTTGGAAGGGCGGAACCCTCAAATGTCACACGAAAAGAGTTTGTCCGATTGAGAACTCTTTTGTCATTTTTAAGTGACACAGATTTCAGTCGATCGCATGCAAGAATCTTCACACTTTTAAGTGAAGAGTTCTTGAAGCGACCGACACCATCGAGTATCTCTTTTCGAGTCAAACCCTTTTCGTTTATTACACCGTCTATTTCAACGTTGCAACAGGGTACGTATACGCGATACTCGATCGCAAAGAGATCACAGCGCGTTATTTCATTCGCTTGGGTTCTGCTGGAGACGACAACTCGTAATTTGTCTGGCCCCATCCGAGTAATCTCGGTAACTTCGGAAAATTTCTGTGTCAACTCTTTTGAGATGCGAATGACGTTAAGAGGTTTGGATTTTCGTCTAAAGTATACGATAAATGGGCCTTTGGCGCCATCAGGGTATTCTTTTAGACGAAAATCCTGCTTCTCGTCTTTTTCCTCATCTTCAGAGCTTTCTATTTCGTACACAGAATTTTCCTCCTCATCTTCTGTTTCATCCTCCTGCTCTTCAGGAGGAGGTTCATTATCTGAGATATTCTTTGGCGTGGGAGGGGGATCCTCCCCGCCCTCTGCCATATTAATAAAAATGAAGAAGTAGACAACTGTTCGATATGAACAGAAAATAATAATTTGGAAAATATAAATTAGTAAAAGAAATTATATTTCTATATTAGTTATTGTTGAAAATTTTATTTATTTCAATTTTTGTTATTATATGTAATTTGAAAATGAATAAAGTTCCAATAAATGTTCAACGGTGATGTAAGAAATGAACACCCCTAATGCCAACGCTTGCCGATATGATAAACACAAAGATAAACAATGGTATAAATCGAGCACAGAAGCTATACAGAATGATGGAAGAGGTAAGAGGAAAATAAACTTCTACTTGCCCCGCTGCTGTGTAGCGTGTGTGATGATGTGACTTGCTGCCGGATTGTCTCGATAGCGCACCACTTTTCATGAGCTTTACTCGCTCGCAGCGCACCAGATGAAAAAATACACACTAGAAACGGATGTAAAAAAAACACCTGTATCGGATCAAATATAGGTTCGACCGATATGCTTGCGAGTTGGCGAAGCAATGAGAGATCATTGAGTAATTTTGAAAAAAAAATATTTCTTGTGAGAAAGGTGTTTTCTGACTTTGAGCAGATGAATCAAAAATTAAATTCTTCTTTTTTTATTCAATACACGAAAATTATGTGCATAAAAAACGAAGAAAAAATTTTTGTTTGAATCGATTATATACAGAATTCGATTATATACAGTGAAAACAAATCCGGGACTGTATATAATCGAGTCCGCCCTGTATATATATTTTTCAACGTATAAAATCAACAACCCTTACGTTTGATTCAGTATACAAGCTCCCTGCATCTAAGAGTATAAAAACCTAACGATATACAGAATCCGTGTGAGCTTTCTCATCAATCTACTGAATGCTTTCGCGAACATTTTACACTGGCACTGTTGCTTCTATTCAAAAGTTCGGTTTCTTCGGTATGGTGAAATATTTTCTATATCAAACATTTCGTATTCTCCGCTATCGAATCCATAGCCGATGACACGCAATCTGTACGCAATCTATATCGAATTAGCATTGATAGTTCGTTTTTCCTTCATTCGGACTCCATTCAGACCGGTAGCAACAGTCTTCAGATAACATACGCTGCGCTGCGCTCGAGTTTAATTTTCATCAGCGCGCGTTCATACTCCTGGTATGAAATGCATCAAACTCAGAAACAAGTGAGCAAAAAAAGAACACGGCGCAGAATTCTGATACTAAACATCGCTTCTCACTTGTGTGATGCCCGCCTCTTTTTATACACACACACACACACATCCAATTCTAGCGCCACTTTTGTCTTCGTCCGTTTTAAGCTAAGCATAAAAACAACAGCGCGCCTCCAGACCAACCGTATACGCTTATGTGATTAAAAATAAGTGAACAGAGAAAGCAAAGCAGACAAACCGGAATCGAGCGCGGTTTAAAACTGGGTATACAAACCAGTGTAAGGATACGGTTACCTCTTCCTCTTCCTCTTCCTCTTCCTCTTCCTCTTCCTCTTCCTCTTCCTCTTCCTCTTCCTCTTCCTCTTCCTCTTCCTCTTCCTCTTCCTCTTCCTCTTCCTCTTCCTCTTCCTCTTCCTCTTCCTCTTCCTCTTCCTCTTCCTCTTCCTCTTCCTCTTCCTCTTCCTCTTCCTCTTCCTCTTCCTCTTCCTCTTCCTCTTCCTCTTCCTCTTCCTCTTCCTCTTCCTCTTCCTCTTCCTCTTCCTCTTCCTCTTCCTCTTCCTCTTCCTCTTCCTCTTCCTCTTCCTCTTCCTCTTCCTCTTCCTCTTCCTCTTCCTCTTCCTCTTCCTCTTCCTCTTCCTCTTCCTCTTCCTCTTCCTCTTCCTCTTCCTCTTCCTCTTCCTCTTCCTCTTCCTCTTCCTCTTCCTCTTCCTCTTCCTCTTCCTCTTCCTCTTCCTCTTCCTCTTCCTCTTCCTCTTCCTCTTCCTCTTCCTCTTCCTCTTCCTCTTCCTCTTCCTCTTCCTCTTCCTCTTCCTCTTCCTCTTCCTCTTCCTCTTCCTCTTCCTCTTCCTCTTCCTCTTCCTCTTCCTCTTCCTCTTCCTCTTCCTCTTCCTCTTCCTCTTCCTCTTCCTCGTCCTCTTCCTCTTCCTCTTCCTCTTCCCTTTCCTCTTCTTTGTTTATTAGAAATGCGGAATAAAGGTTATGTTGGGACAAACATATAATTGCATTAGATCGTGTGTGTGCCAACTTAAAAAAAGAAATATGTAACAATAAGAAGAGAAATAAGGCATCTCGGTGCATCGCTAGCTTATGTATTTTTCTCACGAGCGAAATTATGAGTTATGAATCAACCATCTTGAGCTGATTCTACAAAACCACGGCTCTTTTCGGTACCACTTAAACTTTCCACTATAGAGTTATTTCAAAAATATCGATTCACAAAAAAAAGGTGTTTCCCTATATGTCTACTAAATTTGAACACCGAAAGTGAAACACTTTTGACATAGGGCTATGTCTTTGATTTCTATATAGGGGATCACTCTACGAAAAATGTAACGATTCATTTAGAGATTTTAAACGCTCATTACTCAAAATCGTTGTTGCGACATATGTTGTGTTCTATACCATTACTTAAAAACTATACCATAAGGAAACTTATCCATCAATATATAGTGAAAAACAAAATATAGTGAAAAAGTTTGACTTGTGTTTCAATATGATAAATTGTGACTCCTTGTAGTAATGGCATTTATGGTATTGTTGTGTACATTTTTGAACAGAAAAAACAGAAAATCAGGATTCACTGTGTTATGTTATTCACAAAACGCGGACGCTCAACCTCTCGACGAAATGAGTACATTTCGAAGCACGGCGGCGGTGAGTATTAAAGGATGACCCGGAATGCGAATAAGATCCTCTAAAATAAATCGGACCGGCGTCATATTTCACTACTTATCACGCTTAAAAGTTTCAGACCTATGTCTATGCTAAGAGAATAACGACTCTAAATACGGCAAATTGACTCCAAATTGCAGCAATTTTACATCCATTCTTTGAAAAAATCAATCGAACAACCACAGCCTTACACCAAAAAAAATGGAACCAGATCGAACCTACAATTAGCCGGCCAACCAGACTACACATTCGTCGATTGCGATCGCCTGCACTTATCCCGAAACAAATCGTCACAAATGTGCCACAAAAGTGCACTCTCGACTAGATTGCACTGCAGAATATATGCATGCATCCATTAGCGACGGAGCGACGGAGGGAGCCGCAGACACGGGCGACATTTAAATTAATCCAAACTGTTACCTCCCACCGAATTACCTCCGGTGGGAGCGGTGCCACGTGTGGAGTCCGAATTGTTGTTATCCAGACACTTTGGAGGGACGAGTGAGCGGGGGTTGGGGGTCGAGTAGCGAGTGGTAAAATTTATTGAGTCTGAAAATTAGCTTCCATTTCGAGTATATGGTCGACGCTGGGTAATGGTCCTTTGATGGCTCGCCGGTGGGTGGACAGAGTGAGGCCTTCTGGTTCAATCGCTCCGCTCCACAACGCTACGAATCGATTCGTCCAAGCAATTACAACGGGTTGCCGGATGGGCCGCAGGGGGATTCCTGGGCAGCGGGGATATTAATGGTGTGTAGCATGTTGCAGACTATTAAATTAGCATGTAATTTAACGACGAACGTTCGGTGGCCGGTAGGTGTTAGAGTACTTGGAAAAAAATATCAACTTGCTTGCCGAACGCGTAGTGTGGAAAATCGAGTGCATGCAATCGAAGCCATGTGCCACCGGACTCATTGAGTGAAACTCCGATGTTGTGTGAAAGTAAAGTTAATTAAACGTGCCAACCGGGGAGGGGAACACCCCAGGAGGGGAGCCGAGCCGATTGACTGTTTCGTTAAACGATACCGAAAACGTTTGATTGCGTTCTCAAGGGTTCAAGGGTTGAGTCAAATTGTTGTGACAGCTTCTACACTCTGCTCGAAGTCTGATAGCATTCAGGATCGATTCGTGGAAATTCAACACACTGAAAGTGTCAACTCGGTGCACAGATTATCGGGATCCCTTTGAGAGCAGCTGAAGCACAGTTCGCGACCGTCTAAGCCATCACTTCACATGCCGCCGTCGATAAGGACATGTAAGGAAAAAACGTCTCCACCCACCGCCTCTCCACATGCATTCGCTAGAATCCCATTATAGACGCGTTTGAATGTGTTCCCGGCAAGAAAGGAGGAAGAAAAAAAATGAGAATTCCTGATGAGCATGAAGCTGTGCGTCCCGACGCGAAAAGATGTTTTCCACTTATCCTCCAGCAGCCGGGGGGCGGATGGGTGATGCGATAAGGAAATGAAATATTTACAGGCATCAAGAGCGGAAATGAAAACACGACCCGTGGATTCACTGGAAAACGAGTTCGAGAGAAGCGATGTGCTCGAATACGACAGCGATAATGATCTTCAGCTGAACTGCAATCACTAGGAATAGAGTGACGCTTCCTATCTCGCAACACACAAGAGGAGTCCTGACGCTCGAGTCGCGCTGAGGATGAGGAATACCCCAGTGCCAGTGTCGCTTTTCGTCGTTGTCTCCCGCCGCTATCAGCGGTTCAGACCGCGCGATACGATACTTTCGGATGGCAGCCGGCGTTCGCGTTAATGATGGGACATTCAGTGTTTTGCGATAGAGAAGTGCTTTGCGGTTTTTGTGTTGTGTTATTTATTTTTATCGTTTTATTGCACCCTGCCGGGCTTTTGGCTGCGTGTCATTGCCCCCTCCCCCTCCAGTTGCCCATCACAGAGGGTCTACTACCGGGACCGGTACACGCAGATGATGACTGGTGATTACGTGTTCCGACTATGAATACAGATCTCGCCACCGCTGGTCTTTGTCTCGGGGCAGTCGGAATGCACGCAGGTCGGCGTGAAGAAGCTTCAGAGGCAATGGGACGGTACTTAAACAGAATACCGTTCCGAATCATATTTCGGACAACATCATATTTCGGACACTTTGTTCTAATATCTTGAAATGCTTAATTTTTTTTATTTTTTTTTTATCTGTATTATAGTGATTTTCAACTCATTAGGCTGGTTCGTCACTTTTACTTCCATTTTTGGAAGAATGTCGGGAGTGAGAATTGAACTCGTGACCTTTAGCGTGAGAGGCATGGATGTTACCCCTACGCCAGATCGCCTCCACAGAAATGCTTAACCCTTTCACGACCACGGGGACGCCGATGTCCCAAGCAAAAATCATGAATTAATTCAATATTTACGTAACCATTGTAAATTACTTTTTTATTTTAATATTTCGGAATGTACCTTTTTATTATTTTTTACTGGCAATACATAATATCTAACACCGTTTATTGTCTATGGTCACCGGAACGTCAGAGTTCTTTTGGCGCGAATGATCAGCTGTTTGGAATAAATAATTGATATTGTAGCAGTGCTTTTCAAGTTTTTACAGTGTCAAATTATCGTTACCTGGTAAGTAAATTGTTATTCTAAATATTCAGTAGTAATGTATTTGTGTTGTATTCTGTGATAAATCGTTATAGAGATTATGGGACACGGATGTCCCTGTCGGCGTAAAGGAATACTTTTTATACGGAATTTCATAACTTTTTGGCCTGGTGATTTATACCAAAATGCTATCATTTTCTTATTCATATTGTTGCAGAATATGTTTCGTAAGGGACGTGGAGTTTTTGAGCTTCGAGAAAATGAAATTCATCAAATTTTGATGGGTGACAATAGCGATGAGGAAGATGACTTAGTGCTTGATGAAGAAGACCAAAGACTTCTAACACAGGATGATGTCCAAGGGGTATTTGATGTCGAGATTGAAGGAACGACGACTCTTCAACGGCAAGAATCACCTGAACCTTCAACATCTCGACAGGAAATCGTCACTGAAGCACATTCCAACCTTCAACCGGTTTTCAATTGGAATCCGAGAACATACCACCCAAATGTTTTTCCTGACGTGGAATATGAATTCGGAAAGGTGAAAATCTGTCAAGAAGTTGAAGCCGATACATTGACTCCTTTTGACATTTTCCGTTTAGTAACTAATTTCGACATTTTAGTTGAACGTATAGTATCCGAGTCAGTACAATACGCTCACCAAAATGGACGGGAGTTCACTATCAAAATCGATGAAATGAAAGCATTTCTTGGTGTGAATCTGGTTATGGGCTATCATATCTTGCCATCATTGAGAGATTACTGGTCTACAGAACCAGACATGGCGGTACCATTCATTTCAAATGTTATGCCAAGAACGCGATTCGAAGAAATACGCAGAAATCTACATTTCTGTAACAATGACGATGTAAGAGACATAAACAGCCCTAACTATGATCGAGCATACAAAATCCGGCCAGTTATGGATCACTTGAATACTTCATTTCAAAACGCTCTCAATAACACGAAAAAACAATCCATCGACGAGCATATGATCAAATTCAAGGGTCACAACGTAATGAAGCAATACATAAAAAATAAACCAGTAAGATGGGGTTTCAAATTATGGTGCAGATGTGATGCAGAAACGGGTTACTTATTTGAATTTGATTTATATACCGGTAAACGAACTTCAGGGACTGAGTATGGATTAGGTGAATCAGTAGTGCTGAAACTTACGACAAAGCTGGACGGCTTGGGATGTGAAATTTACATTGACAATTTCTTCAACTCACCTTTGTTGCAGTACAGACTGATTGACCAGAATATCAAGGCATGTGGGACTGTTCGAATTAACCGAAAACATCTTCCGAAAACTGCACCAGTGGATAAAAAAATGAAGCGTGGGGACATTTACACCACAAGTTTTCAAGGCATATCGTATGTGAAATGGATGGATAATAAAGCGGTACATTTCTTGACCAACTTTCTGTCACCTGTAGAAACTGATACCGTGAAACGGCGACAGGCTGGCTCAGCAGATAAAATTGACGTGAGATGTCCTAAAATTGTGTCACACTATAACAAAAATATGGGTGGAGTGGACCTAATGGACCAACTAAAAGTATGCTATGAAATAGATCGGAGATCAAAAATAAAGTATTATCTTCGCCTATTCTTTGATCTGTTAGATATATCGATCAATAATGCACATACCGTCTACACTAAGCTTCATGAACAAAAAAAAATTGAAGGATCTCTGTTGTCGACCTTGCAATTCAGACAAGTTGTTGCTCGGAGTTTGATAAATGGTTTTACCAACAGACAAAGAGGCCTTCCAACTGCAAGAAGTAGTGTAGTACGCAAAGCAGTGAAACGACAATTACCATCGCACCCAATGGAAAAGTCGAATGCCAGAAAGAGGTGCGTACATTGTGCCAAGTACAAAAAAGAAAACCGCACAAATAATACTTGTATTTTGTGTAAAGTGCACCTTTGCTACACTAACAACAGGAATTGTTTCGCCGAGTACCACAAATAACTTGCCCTATTATATTTATATTATCTATAAATAAGTAAATAAAAGTATACTGAGTAACAAATGTACATTATTTATAACAAAACACTCTTACCAACAAGTAAACCAAAATTTAGATGTTTCAGTAGAAAGTAACCCTTAGCGACCATAGGGACATATTTGTCCCATAAATTTCCAAAAAAAATGTAAAAGTTTTTGGAATTTTTAGTATAAATTATGTTTTTAGGGTGCCTATTAATTCATTACATCTAGGTAAATTGATTTAATAATGTACCGTAACCTTATGGTCCTGAAAGGGTTAATGCACTGATGATATAACTATCAAATTAATATCACAATTGCTTCTTTAGAGTAATCCCTTGGTTTCACTATCATTTCACTTGAGAACTACATTTGAATTATAACATAATCGACAGAAATCTCACAACACTACTCATTATCGTTTGTGTTTGACGTTCCCTTAGCGTGAGCACGTAGAATTTACCCGTTAATCAATATTTTAATTTCTCCCGCGTTTCATCAGTTCTCATCATCGTTAACAGTTTACTGTGATTGCTTGGTAAGTGTTTCGCCGTTGACTATATAATACTAGCTGACCAGGCAAACGTTGTTCTGCCAAATAAATTATTTCTAGTGAATATTTTGGGTGTTGAATAAAACACACTAATGTATTGTAAGTGTGTTTGAATATTTTAACGATCTTTAAAATAAATCGAATGTGACCGATAAAAAAACGAATTAAATGATTTGAACGAAAGGTTATATGATGTTTCTTGGTGTATTTCATTAACGTAACTGACATGTTTGATCTCTTAAAAATTAAACGTCAATTGAAAAAAGTAATATAAGTTTGTCGTAAAGTGGAAAAAATGAAATATAGAAAATCAATATTTATTGCTGTCTTCTTGTTAGAAAATTCGTGCATGTGATTTTCAACATGGCTTAGTTTATAACAGCTTGGTCTCGTTCGTAAATTGGAAAACAGCGATACGCCGGCTAACTTCACTGGGGCTGATTAATCGGCCTGTTTGGAATCGCGTTATTTTATCGTTGTCATTCAATCGAGGAGTATTCACATCGGTAATCTAAGTTTGAAACACAGCCATATTGCTTCCTTTATTCATGGATGTTTTTATTACTCTTCACCGATTTGTAGAACTCAATATTCATATATGCATATGAGTGATCGGATTTTACAATTCGATCGAAATCGACTTTTACACTCTTAAATTCGTTCGCCTTGTCGCGAAACAATGGTCAAAATAAGTCATCCGTATTGGTGGTTCAATTTACTCTCTATCTGATCGGCATGATTCCGGAAATAATTCTAAATTGTTGAATTTGAATGAAAATTATTATTCGATTTCGTTTGGATGCTAAATTTGTTTTGAATGTGTTTGAATGCTAAATTTTGCGTGTTTATTCCACCCGGAAAACCATTACTATTTTTGCTTCATAGAAATGGAACATGGAGACCAATGTTGTTTACGTCGAATTGCGTGGCAAGGTTGTCACATTTGCTCAACTCGATTGGACTTGAGCTTGAACAGAACGCAAAATTTCGCTTTTTCCATTCAACAGAACACAACCAACAATATGTGGGGACGAATACGATCGAACTTCATTTTGTGTTTGAACACACGCGCAATGTCATGACAATGCATTGCGCTTTGGCCTGGCCATAACTAAAGCTGTGTCGGCGTTGCTCATGATAGTGTCTCGCAAGTGAATGTATTATTCCTCGCACCGCTTTTGTTGATTGTGTAGTAAGAATTGCAGTCGTTCAATCTCTACCTTCGCGTATATGTCGACCATAAATTGTTGGCACAGCTTACGATATCTTAAATTGGCGTTTCTTGACCATGTCAAATCACCATATGATAAACATAAAAATCCTTCGAGTGCGCCCTCTGTTTGTTTCGTCGCATGTTCTTAAATATTAAATCAAAATGAGAAATGATGTTCATAATGAATTAAGTATCTGTGACGGGGTCTCGTTGGTCTAATGTTTATGCAAGAGATTTTTCGTTAAAGAAACCCTTCTGACTTGCACTGTAGTCACGCGTATTCTAGAGCTTGCCACTCCAGAATACATTCATGGCGTATTGTTCGTCATAGAAATCTCAACTATTTACTAATAAAAATGACGCAAGTAGTACTACGTTGAGAAGGCAAACCTTGGGAACGTTAGTGCCATTGAAGTAGAACATAGCGAGGGTCGTATGAACGGTGTGTGTCAACGATGAATTCCAGATTATTGTTTTTTCTTCGCATTAAATTTCTCGTGTCACCGTGCTATCATGATTCCAGCAGCGCTTGTGCTTTGGATCTACACACGTGCTCTCCAGCTGATGTTTTATCAGGGTTGATGGCAATAGCGTGATTGTCATTTTGTAATCCGAGCAAATGTGATTTGAAGAATTTCGATAACTCATTGTGCTCATTCAAAAAGGCTTCCAGCTCGTCGGAGATGCTCCCTGCTTTAGATGAATTGATGTTACTTGTGTATTTGTAGATGGATGTTCAATGAAGCGGGCGTTACGCCATCAGTCATTGAACAACTTAAATCAATTCGTTCTGTTGAAAAAAACGAACAACGGTTAAATTATTAGAATATTTTTGACACAAAAATAATAAAATCGCAATTAAAAATAGGGAATTGGGGTCAAAATTTAAGGTTATATGTATGGTATGAAGTCAAATTTTTGAAAAAAAATATCCAGATCTTTTTTTCTGCACAGAGCCACCCTATTCGGTATTAAATGTATGGTTATCGGTATCCTACCGGTATCATATATAGTTTACAACCTATTCTCATACCTACCAAGTATTTTGAGTATAATTTCATCAAAATCGGTCAAGCCGTTTCGGAGGAGTTTGGTAACAAACACCGTGACACGAGATTTTCATATATATAGATAATCAAGTGTAATGTAATTTTCGTCCAAAAAACTACAAAATAAAGTATCCGTAATTTGAATTCAATCTGTCCGAAATTTGATTTAGTATCCGAAGTTTGATTCTTATTCGCTTCATTTGAGAAGCATTTTATTCGATGATTTTTTTATGTTTTCAATCAAATAGGTAGAAAGTTTAAAAGCATATTGAACTAATTTTTTAAGAATGTCAACCAAATAATACCTGTGCATAAAGTTTAGATCTGTTTTCTGCATCATATGCCTTAAGCGTTCGAAATATGATTCAGAACGGTAGTTGCGTTTCTTCCTCGGGGATTAAGCAGTCGTTGAACGTTACTGCAGTGGCTGAGAAGAGGAAATTTGATCCACCAATAGAAATTTTCCATTTACTTCAAGGACATCGAAAAAAAAGGACTATTTGAAAAGCTCGCTCCAATGAAATTGTATTGACTCTTTCCATAACTAGGTTGATACAACTCTATACAGAGGAAAAATTGCGCGATCTGTCATTCATTTTATAATTTGCGTTCCAAAGAGATACCCGCTAATTTCTCTGCGTCTCACTAAGTACTAAAATACTTTACACGACTATTTCGGATTAAAAAACGCGTTACTGCTGGAATAGTTGCGAAAGACCTGAATTATTAACATTTCCGTTAATCAAATGCAATGATAGATGGCAAGAATTGGTGCATAGGACACTGCGTTCAGAACTTTTAAAGTAGGACTAGGTCTTCCATTTCTGTGCTGGGGTGTAAGTTCAAAGTTTCGAAAACGAGAACGTAACGTTTAGAGTGCAAGATTTTAGGCGTTAATATCTCTTTGCCGGCTGCATGAAGTGGTATGATAATCACTTTACTCGAAAGTAATAGGTGTACGAGTGATTTTTGTAACTAATTGACTCAAAAACTTGTTTCAATAGCTCGAAAACTATAGCTCTGCAGTGTCTTGGACACCACCCTTGTGGTTTTTTGAGTTACTTGGGAAAAGTGTTGTCAGAGGTGTCGCTCGAGCTATGTTTTCTCGCCCATTATGAATTAATCTCTGCCCTAAAAACTCAACAGTTTCCTAATAAAAAAAACCATCGTATTCACCTGGTATGAGTTCGGATAGTGTTTCTCTACCGCGACACCCTTTTGTAGCCGAAAAGTTATATGAAAGAGAATTCACAGCTTAAGTTTATTTCGAAAAATTCGCTGAAAAAAGATGTTTTGACTGTTGGAATTGGAACGTATCGCATATCCGTTGGCAAAAGTTTATTATTTCGGAAGATGCCTTTTTTGAATGCGATACAATACATTCGAATGAATAATTTATATGTTTGGGTTTTATTGATCAATTACTTATGACCCTGTGCTTTTCAGATTGAATTTGTAGTAAGCATGAAGGTTAGGGTGCCAATGAATGTATGGGAAAAAATCAACCCATAAATTTCAAAAAAATTACCCTATACAAAATGTTCACCACCTCGAAAAAACATCCTATGCCAAATATCAGCTCAATCGGACTTAAAGGATAGTGGCGCAAAGCGGTCAAAGTTTGAGTTTTTTTGAAAATCGAAAAATCACCTAAGGTGGGAGTAAAGGAAATCGGGGTTTTCGGAAAAAAATTGATGCCAAATGTCTTAAAATTGCATGAAACGTCGAGATCTAGTGTTAAACATTAAAAAACAAAAATTGATTAGAATATATCGGTTAGGCGGAGTTGGGAGTAATTGGGTGGCTTGAGATCATTAGGGTTCTACTGTAACGACACTTCAGTGGTACTGTCTCTTAGCTGTAGTGAAGGCTATCCAAATCAGAGAAAAAAAAAACTTCGCAGGATCCGTCTTTATTATAGAGACTTTAAACCACAAACTAAATTAACCTCCAGGCTTGAGAAAGGTCATTAGACGATCAACCATTCGGCTATAGAGACCTCCAAAGATGTGTATTTTTATTTATTACTGAATGCGTTTTTAGGCACTCTTCCTAAGTGATCTTTGAGTTCATAGTTTTATGTGTAACGTAACCCTTGGTGGTTTGTCCACAGCAGTAAATTCCTTGCCGTACAAATAAATTGTCGTTCATTTTTTTCAAAACATGCTTAAGTTTGTTTACAAGTCTGGACGCGCAAAATAACCTAATTAAATTAATTTCAGTAGTTTCATTCATGTTTCAATTGAGTAATGATACAAGATGACAATTGTTCGGTTCTAATAAGATACAGTTTATATAGTCTTTCAATAATCACCCAAAATTCTCGATGTTGTAATGTATTCCTCTAATTCTCTTGACGAGTGTATATCCGATTGGATATATTGATAATTAATTGTTATTAATTATATTAATATTATTATTAATTAATTATATTATATTATATTATATTATATTATATTATATTATATTTATTGATTATATTAATATATATTGGCAGGGCTTCAAATCCCTCTCTGTGAAGAATTGAAACTAACAGAAAAAAATGGGAAAAAACAGAAAAATATGTTTATATTGCACCAAAGAAATTTAAAGGTCAAAAACAAGAGAATTGGCTAGAGGTAATCTAGCGTTGTGGTTAACATCCGTACCTCTTACACTGAGGGTCCAGAGATCAATTCTCAATCCCGATATTTATCCTTCGGAAGGAAGTAGAGCCGAAAGTCGCTATAATACAGCAAAAAAAATCAAATTAAGAACCTTTGTAATAAACAAATGAAAAATAACTAGAATTAAATCCTAAAAAAGAACCAATCGACAGTTTCTATTTAACTATCTTGCCGAACAGGCGTGCAGAATGGTTTGGTTCAAAATTCTTTAGAATATGCACAAAGCAAACAGAGCTTGCACTGACACGCAGAAGCAAAGCAAGAGAAAAATATTGAATAGGCTACTCGAGTATACAACCGAAGAAGAATGAGATTTTAATTCTATTCTCGCTCCAGCCAGCGAGCAGCCAACGAATTCGCTTCGGAGGGTCGATAGTGCGATGTGTACGGATAATGTCACACTGATGTACAATTTCAATTTATTGTATTCAAAATATTGTGTTCAAATCCGGGAGTGCCTCGAACAGTCGTCGCGTACAGACGTGTTTTATGTTGCTTCGTTCATTTTATATGTTGTGTATTTGATTTCAATTGCATATTGGCGCTATTGCGGCAATGGAGTTTTGTGTTGAAAAAATGACGAATAGTTGTTGTTGTGAATATGAAAAATCAAACAAAGTGAAATCCAGAAAAGCTTCGACAAAATTGGATTGTTTTTGCATTGAAGCCATACTTTGTTCAAACGAGTTTGTTCACGTGTAATGCCAGTGTGTTGGTGAGAACTTTCCGTTTGACTTGCATTCGGTTTGAGTTTCGTGCCTCTCCGTCTTCGTGTTTTTATGGAAGCCCTGTTACAGTGGTGTTATGTGTTCAGATGGGTTATTTTTGAGTGTGTGAAATTATCTGTATTGAGAATACCACAGAGCTGGAATTATGACAACGCTGGGAGAAGCAGCAGTTTGTCGTTTTCGTCGCTTGTGTGTGCGTAGTGCTGAGCGAATTTAGAAGCGGGAGTAGTCTCATCGGAGAATTGGAACCGGTTTCACGCCGGTTATAATGAATGCAGCGATGCGAAGCTAAGTTCCCTTTTCTAACATTCTCCCTCTCTCAATCTGTCCATTTCCCCTTTTGTGTTTTTCTTGGACATATTTGGCACCAACTGAAGTATCTCTTCTGTTCAGTGGAAATGGTAACCGCATTCGGAGGGAGAGGGGGTTGAGTGGCATGATTGATTTTCTCTTCATCGACTCTCTCTCTCTCTCTCTTTTGATCGTAACTTGGCTGTCAAAACGAAATGAAGCGCAAAAGAAACTAATCTATTGGCGATCTAACGTACAAATCTACACCTAAGCGGCGCTGCGGTGAAAGTGATGATGGTTTTAAATTTTGCCATGTGAGCTTATGGAAGGTTTGTACTTCTTTCCATAAAATACAATGTTATAATCATAAAAGATTATTTGATTGCGATGAGCTTGTAAGACATTAAATTCTGCGCAATTTTATATATAACATGTTATTTATTTACCTCTTTCAGTAGTGAAAACTATAAAAATGTTGACAATGGTTGAATTAAAGAAGGAAATTCGAGAGCACAATCAAACACAAGTAGAAAAATGTATGATTCCTGCATGTGAGAACTACCTTGGAAAACCCGGAAGTAAAATATACGTGATTTGTTTTTGAGTTTTAGGTTACATTAGCATAATTTTCTTAGTTCAAAAACAGAATCCAGATGTCTCACCGATCGTTTACGTTTTGTGTTAGATCGCCAATCGGTTTCTATACGAATTGGAATTTTTTGCAGCTGTGGTGTTGATGGGTAGGGGGGTCGGTCGGGTCGCTTGCGCTCCGTCCCCTCTGAGTGCCACAATTCGTGTTGTAGCTTAAAATGTCACAGTGGTAACGCAGCATGGACGCAACAAAGCATCGAGTGTTTTCTCGTTCGGGTCTTATGATTGCATGCACATCCGTAATTCAGTTGATAGATGTTAACCCATAGATACCATCCACCATTGGGTGTTGATATAAATTAAGAAGAAAAATTCACGACACGACGGATCACGTAATTCTTCGTCGATTCGTTTAACGTAGAGAGGATCTTCCAGTTGCCTTCTAGGATAGCCCATTGACACCTTCCGCTGCCGGGTGTTAATTTTTTGTTTTTTTGAATAATTTGAAAAATCCAGATCGAATCGTTTTCTAGCAGGAATATCTCCCAGTTACCTTCTCAGGTAATCCATGATTTCTTTCCGATGCCGCGTATTGTATATTTAAGAATTAGAAAGCTCACGACCCGATGAATTACGAAATATATTCAAATAGTTTGTTTCATAGCAGAGGTATTTCTCAGTTATTTTCTAAAGACTCATTTGTGCGTTCTCGGTTGCTCGGTGCGAGTTGAACATCAAAAAATCCGAGGAATGACGAGCGTACCCATACCGCGGGGTTTGACATCTTATGTGCTACTCGGTACCGAACTACTTCAAAGGTTTTTTTTTTAAACTGATGAGTAGCCCCATACATACAAATCAATTGTGGAATTTCGTGGTGTGGATGCGTTCGTCATTCTTCGATTCGATTTAACTCGCAGTCAATGACTGACGGCATATTGGTGGGCCTTGGAGGTACCCTATGAATACCCTCTGTAGAACATATAAATTTCTCTTGGTTATCTTCTCAGGTTTTTCGAAGATAACGCGGAGAGTTGTTACGATGAAAGGTACGTGTGATATATAAAAAATATATAGATTTATCTCGGTTACCTTCTGAGGTTTCCCAAAGATTAGTCTCTGTTGTCACGAATGGATGAAAAGTACATGCGATAAATAATAGAATTCAATTAACTCTTGAGGTTTTCCTTCTCAGGATACCTAAAGATAATTTCTGACGCGTGTCGTAACACGAGATTCTAGGGTCGATAATTTGCGTTTACATAATCACATCACTTACCTCAGTGAATCCTGATTATTACCTATTCCCACTAACAACTGTCCCTTCCATGATATTCGCTAGGGAACCACGCTATAGAGGCGACCCTTCTGGCCTTCGGGCGGTGAATATCATACTAACATTCCTTCCCTTCCCCTGGTGACTGTAAGGACGTGGCCGGCGTCGTTATTGATCATTTAAAGCTTGAATCACCGAAAATTGCACAACGAGAATGATTTGCTAGTCCCAAGCGTCATTCTGTGTGTTCTTTGTGCAATTTGGTTGGTTCAGGTCAATCACGAAGAGCAACTACGAATTGTACAGTCTACCCAAGCTCAAGCTCAAAATATTGTGTTCAAATCCGACGTGAAGGCTCAATGGATGGTGATTGTTTATACAATACAATACAAAGGGAAGTCAGTCCAGTTGAACCATCTTCATCAGGTGCACGGCCAAATCGCTATGAACGGAAGACAATGCTCTGTGTTTGGTCTAGTATGCAGAAGGGTTTGGTCTAGTATGAGCTACTGAAACCTGGTGAAAGTAATAATACTGAACGAATTACCAAATACTTGTACTAAAGAGCAATGTTGGTGATTGTGTTGTGTGTATGTGTTGGTCTCGCATCATACGCTACCGCTCAGTGAGCGAAACAAATCCGAACATGTGGTAGACAAGTTCGTTCTGTCTCGTAAGTTGAAGGAATAGCAGCTCTGCCGACTAATGATTCACTCTTCACCTTCATTTGAGCACTTATCATACCGACAACAAGGGTTTTAGGGGCCAGTGCATCAAATGTCTGTTTATTGTGATACATACCGAAGAAACATTTTTTTTTTGTTTTTTTTTATGAGCGGCGACTTTTATTCGATCAGTTGTTTTGAATGTCCCCTGTTATTTCATAAAATTTATCAAGTGTAATACATATGACGAATTTCATGCCAACTCGCCTTAGAAGTTGGCAGCACCATCTCAGGTAGCAGTGAAACGTTGTGGGTGTAAAGACATTGGTCATTTTAGCAACAAAATATTCGAAAAAGAATCAGACTACTTTTTGGAAAAAGCCAATTTTTTTTCTTATTTTTTTACAAATAATTATAACTCAAAGACTATGATCCCTATAAAATTCATGTCAAAAGAAGAAATGTAGAAAATTGTTAAAATTTTTACAAAAAAATAGCAAAAATTGTTTGGAAAAAAATTTCGCTGACAAAAAAGTTATTTAAAAAATTAAAGTTCATTTATTTCAAAAACATATTTTTCTAAAATTCCCAAAAATATATATATGAACAGCCCTTAAAATTTCCAACAAGTCGCCCATACATCGAAAGATGGGCACTTTCACAGGAAAATTTTTTTTTGAACAACAACTTTTTCATATTTTCTTTGAAAAAAATACAACTTATCCTAATTTTGTTTAAAGTTAAGATAGCGATATAATGTATTCGACAAAGTTTTAGATCTTGTTAAAATATAAACTTTTGTCGAAAACATCAACTTTCTATCTTTTATAGTTTTTGGAATATATGTCATTTTTTGTAAGAAGACTCCTGAAAAAAATAATGTTTTGCTCGTAACATTTTTGTGTGTAAATTCTCACGTTTGACATGTTTCTAAACAGAGAAAAGTTAGCAGAGCATTTAAAATGCGATAATTCATACAAAAAAATGTTATAAATTGAAAATTAATAGCATTTTTTCAAAGAAAAACACGAAAAAATTGTTGTTCGAAAAACTTTTTCATGTACAGGTGACCATTGTCCATTATATGGAAAACTTGTTGGAAATTTTAAGGGCTATCTATATCTATTTCTTTCAGAACTTTGGAAGTATATGTTTTCGAGAAAAATGAATTCTAATTTTCACAATATTCTGAGACGAACCAGCCCAGGAGGCTGAAAGTCTCAAAAATAAAGAATTAAAAAAAAATTTCACAATATTTTTTTTTCAATGAAATTTTTTTTCAAAAAATTTTCTGATAATTTCTATTGAAAACCAAAATAATTTCCTACATTCCATTCTTCGACTAAAATTTTGTAGGCCTGATATTGTTTTTGTAGGTTTTTTTTTAATTTTGAGTTTTTTCAACTTTTTTTTTCGAAAAATCTTAATTTAAAAACTATAACATCTACAAAAAGATGGTCAGAGAATGAAATGTAGAAAATTACCTAGGTTATCATTAAAAATTATCAAAGAATTTTTTGGAAAAATAAGTTTCATGCAAAAAAAAATTTTGAAAACTAAAATTCATTTTTCTCGAAAACATATGCTTTTAAAATTTTGAAAAACAAAATAAATATAAATAGCTCTTAGAATTCCCAACAAATTTTCCATACATCGGACGATGGGCACATTTACACGGAAAAAGTTTTTCGAACAACAACTTTTTCATTTTTTTCTTTCGTAAAAATACTAGTAATGTTTAATTCGTAACATTTTTATGTATAATTTATAGCAATTTACATGCTCTGCTAACATTTCTCTATTTGGAAACATGTCAAGAACATGTAAAACGTGAGAATTTACACACAAAAATGTTACGAGCAAGATATTATTTTTTTCAGGAGTCTTCATACAAAAATGACTTATATTCCAGAAACTTTAACAGATAGAAAGTTGACGTCTTCGACAAAAGTTCCCATTTTAATAAGATCTAAAACTTTGTCCAATACACTATATCGCTATCTTGATTTTAAACAAATTTAGGATAAGTTGTATTTTCTTCAAAGAAAATATAAAAAAGTTGTTGTTAGAAAAACTTTTTCCCAGTAAAAGTGCCCATCTTCCGACGTATGGTTATAGATTTGTTGGAAATTTTAAGGGCTATTCATGTATATATTTTCGGAAATTATAAAAAAATACGTTTTTGAGAAAACTGAATTTCAATTGTTAAAATAACTTTTGTTTCAGCAGCCTTGGGGAAATCGGCATTGCAAATACATGAAAGTATGGGGGCTTTTGTTCTCACCGAAATGTGTTCCCTAACACAGACTTCAAAACCAAGCACCGTTGGAGAAATCGGGGGGGGGGAATTTTTGTTCCGACTGAAATGTATTTCCCTAACACAGATTTTAAATCCATGGAGCGTAGGGAAATTGACATTGCACATACATGCAGGTCGGGGGTATTTTTGTTCCGACTGAAGTGTCTGTCCCCAACACAGACTTCAAAATCAAAGTGTCTGAGGAAATCGGCTTTGCCAATAAATGCAAACTGCGAGTACGTTTGTACTCACTTGCCTTGATGTAAACTAGAATATTTTTCCATAACACGGTCTCCTAAACATAGGAACCTGGGCAAAGCGTGCAGACTAGACTAGAGGCGAATGAACTTTCAGGTTTAAATCCTCTGTAGTACAGGGTTTTCCATTTCGGGCTTCCGAAAGTATACAGCCCTGCGCTGACAACCGTTTGACATAGATGTCAACCAAAGCGTCATATCGTTAGTTTAATGTCTGCCATTTTACAATATGGATCGTTTTAGCATCGCACAACGTGTTAATTTTGTTAAATTATACTATAAAAATGGTGAAAAACCGGCAAATGTTTTTCGAGCATTACGGACGGATTTTGGTCGTCATGGACGGCCTACAGAGCACACAATCGCTAATGTAGTGCGTAAATTCGAACAAACTGGATCCGTAGCGGATATTGTGAAACCTGTGCATCATCGTAATGTGCGTTCGGCCGAAAATATTGCTGCTGTTGCTGCCAGTGTGGAGGAAGACCCGAATGTTTCGATTCCACGGCGTGCTCAGCAATTGGGCTTGTCAAACACATCATTGTGGCGAATTTTGCATTTGGACTTGCACCTACATCCATATAAAGTCCAACTGGTACAAAAATTAGAGCGTGGTGACCATGGAATGCGTCGGGCATACGTCGATTGGGTGAACGAACAACAGCAGCAAAATGCTGAATTTTCGCATCAAATTTTCTTCAGAGATGAGCCACATTTCGAGCTCGGTGGCTATGTGAACACCCAAAATTTCCGTATATGGGGCTCAGAAAATCCACACGTGATTGTTGAGAGGCCATTTCATCCGCCAAAAGTCACTGTTTGGTGCGCATTATGGTCTGGTGGAGTCATCGGGCCGTATTTCTTTGAAAATGAGGACGGCGAGACGGTAACTGTGAATGGTGAGCGCTATGGCCGCATGTTAACCGATTTTTTTTTGCCACAAATTGAAGATATGGATACGGATGTCATGTGGTTTCAGCAGGACGGCGCCACGTGCCACACAACACGACCGAACATGGCCATATTGCGAACGAAATTTGAGGGACGCATAATTTTGCGTTTTGGTGATGCCAATTGGCCGTCCAGATCATGCGATTTGAACCCGCTAGACTTTTTTTTGTGGGGTTATGCGAAAGACCGTGTCTATGCCAACTCTCCGCAAACTCTTGAACATTTGAAAGACAACATTCGTGAAGTTATGACCGAGATACCGCCCCATATGTGCCGAAAAGTCATCGAAAATTACCTGTTCCGGATCAAGGTGTACGAGGAAGCCCTAGGTGGACATTTGAATGATGTTCACACATAATGGCATAAACCAAACTTTAATTTGAAATAAAAGTTTCATCGAAATTCGAATTCTAAGTGTGTTTTATTTCAAGTTACTTTCGGAATTTAAAGTTGGAAAACCCTGTATAAAAAGTAGAAGTTGAAGTTGTTGATTCATGCAAGCCGGGGGTACTTCTGCACCCGCATGTTTTTTTTTGTACTCCAAAAAGTTTTTTCCTAACACGGATTACAAAAGCGGGTACGAACACAACGCTTTGGCTCAGTTATTCATGATTGCATTGAAGGATATGCCTTCATATCTTTTGCTCATTGAATTTCTACGCATACCATTTGATGATTAGGCAAAATACTGATAACCATTTGCCTGAAGTTCATCAAATCAAGCAAATTCGCGGTTCGAGAAGTCACGAGAAGTTACACTTGAGAGATGCAAACTTCAGAAGGAAACCGAAAGTAAAATAATCGTTTGATAATTCTTCCGTTCTCATATTTTGTCCTGGGCGTCATACTAAACGTAACAGGACTGTCTATAAATTTACTTGTAACTAAGAATAATCTATCACAATGCATGAATTGACCTTACATTACATTATACAATCTTTTTACTCACAAAGCAAATATATTGAATGCAATTGAATTCGAAAATTGTTTCATTCAATCAAAAATTTAATCAATACAAACAAATGATTGCTAAGCCAAGTTAGTCCCGCGTCAACCTTGCGGTTATATCATAGATATAACCGCCCCATTTTTTTTTTTTGTAATTTATTGTGAACATTTTAACAATTTCCTACATTTCATTCTTTGACAAGAATTTTGTAGGTATCATAGTTTTTAAGTTATAAATTTTTGTATAAATTAAGTTCGGGTGCTCGAAGTTTGAAGTGTTTTTCTGACAGATTTTCACAGATAGGGCTCCTCTCCTCGTTCAAAGTTTTTTTTTTATTCGAATGCAAATAAACACATAAACGAACGCAACCTTCATCAAGCCAGGCAGAAACAGATACTATCCATGTCGGTATCTTCGACCATCCGCTTCGCTTCATTGGACGCCCAGCTGCCGAGGTCCTCCCGTTTCGAACCCGAGGACAGTTTTAATTTAATCATTTTTTCACCATCGTTGACATTGATAAGGATAATTGAAACCCTTGCGGCGGTCGGAGATGCGCGAGAATATGGTCTTTGAAGACCAGCCTGCTCCCGAAATTGCTTCCATTTCCTGTTCGTCCTCTGCTTTGTAGGGAAGCTTCCCCTTAGTTGGAGGGGGCTCCACTCGCCCAAAATTAACATCTAATTTACATAGAGGCGGGCGGATCGCCCGGTTTTTTATTTCCCTTGGAAGCGCGCGATCAATTCCTTGCACTGTCTGTCAAATTACGTCATTTACGACGGAGCGAAATTAGGCAATAACGGGGGGAGGGGTAACCCGCTTCGGGTGCGTTCTGTGAACCCGCGCTACATTAGCGTAATTAGTTTGGAAACGCTGTAGGTGAAGCCTCCGAACGAAGCATTGATGTGGCGGGAAAAAGGAAAATAAAAGAAAAATCCCGTCGGCAAATCAACGCCAACGCGTTTCTAACGCGCGGTGGATCTCGAAGGGTTTTGTCACGGCTTTTCATCTATATTCATGCATAAATCTTAGGGGAACGATTCTATGCTGTTTCCATTTCAATGTTTGTGATAGAATTGGAAGCTTGCGAGGAAAGCACCATAAAATTCGAGGACGATAAGAGGGGGAAACTGTGAATTTGTTTCATCCCGAAGTTGTCTGATTTTGGGGGTGAAAATAATTTCGAAAAAAAACATTGAATCGGGTTCCCGTTTTCAACAAATTCTATTAAATCTCACTCATTCCAAGCTCTGGATTCGACCCTGCCATACCACCTTCTTCGTCAGGAGTGAGGAAGCGAAATGAAATGCGCCCCAGCAGTTGATTGTGATGACAACTTGTCCAGAGGGCAACACACGGCATATGGAATACGTTTGCCAAGTCTGCCAACCGTCGTGCCGTCGTCATCGTCTGCTCAAACGATAACGATACGAGGATCTCTGCAGCCCGCCGCGATAAGCGGACGAGGACAACTGTTTCCCCGGTAAGACTTCTTGTGTCTTCTTCTGCGGAGGGTAGTTGGAATCTACAATGCCACACAGTACAAATGATAATAAATTTCCTTCCGTTCTTTGTCTAGCTTTCTTCAGATCCTTTGGAGGGCGGGACGGTGGGGGGGAAATTTATTCCTCCACTGTATGCTCCGGGACGAACGCGAAAGAAGCTAGTAGCTAGATGATGGAGATAGCGAAACTTCCCGTGTGGCTCGATTCCGGACCCCTAATTTGCCTACGTGGCACAAACGACTTGTGGAGTAATTGAGGGTGACGGCGGAGCGATACTTTGCTCTCCCTTTTTCCCCGGCCCGGCTGAGCGCATCCCGTCGTGTGTCCGTGGGGTAGGATTGCCGGTGAAAAGCGGCAGTTTAAACTTTTGAATTGATGGTAACACTTTGAAATGTTTACTCTACAACAGCAGGAGTGGGTGGGAGACAGGCAGGCAGACAGCCAAGCGGAGCCTCGCCGATGCCACAACGTGGGCTTAGGGGGCTTTTCAGCGATGAATTTTGTCTGTGCAGCAATCACCGAGAAGTATTCCAATCGCGATAAGATCTGGTTAGTTTGTTCGGTATGAGGCTTTCCGCGGTATTTTCGCTTTGAAAATGTATCGCCGCCGTGCGGGATCATCATCATCATCATCATCATCGTTTTGCCATCGTACCTATCCTCTATGGGAGGACCGTTTCACGCCGCGTACATTCGCCGCGGATCTTATTCTCCGTGGGTTCTTTGAAGGCAGCAATTTTATGTTCAAAGCGATCTACTACTACTACTACTACTACTGCTACTTTTGGTCGAGAAGGGTCGTTTATACGGCTTTTTCGCTGAAAATGATGGGATAACTTGAATGGGGAAGGGTTTTGAACGCATTGAATGTCTTTGCAGTTTCTGTGATGTATAAAATCTACGTCGTTAAAAAAATATTATTATCAATATGCATTGTCAGATGATGGATTTACAGAAGACACTGTCAAAAATAATCATGCTTTGCAGCTTATATTTATTTTAGTACCGGTTAGGATGTTACTCGGGAAATTTTTGAAAGGCTTCGCTTTCATTAAGTGTGTCTATTTTAAAAAATACGTACAACAAAAACAACTATTCTTGCTGTGAACATATTTTGGTGATTTTAATAGGATCGGAAATTCTCTAAATTTGGTTTGATACGTTAACATTACAATTCGCTAATTCATGAATTCCACTCGAAAGCTTGTGGAAAAACGAAAAAATCGAAGCATTACCATTTTCCCATACATTTGTTCCGTGCATTTATATGCTCCCTACCCGTGCAGTTAACAATGAATTTTGCGCCAAGGTATAATGTGAGTATACTACTGCGAATCTGCGAATTCTTGAAGAAACCAAGTTCAGTGCAAGCGCCAACAACAAGGAAAGTATAATAAGCCCCACATAACGAACATTGAAAATTATTAACTGCTTTGTTGCAGATCGTGATCCCCTATGCCTTCCAGGAATTTGTCGGTGAGGGACATGCTCCTGATCTTTTGTTTTGGTTATGGCCAGAGACACCAACCTTTCTGATTTTTCGGGATTTCCCAGGCTTTTTGACACGTTCCCTGATATCCTGACAAACTCTCAACTTTGCGTAATCTTTCAGAATTGGACTCTTTCAGTTTTCTGTACTTTTTACTATATCAGAATGAAAGTTATCCATAGTAAATATACTGAGATCCCTGTCAAAGTTTTCCTGATTGGAAATGAGAACATAATGTATAGTGCTTATACTAAATTTATGTTCTTCGGTAGAAAGCTGTACAGGTCGGACTCGATTATCCGGAATTTTTCACTCGATTGTCCGGAGTATTTTATTTATGATTTTCGGAAATTTTGAATAATTTGTATAATAATTCCATATTGAAAAGTTAATATGAGTATCAAATCAAAGAATGCAGTTGTTTATGAAAAATGCAAATCCAAAATGGCCACCACCACAAGATGGCGCCATATATTAGGCTGTCAAAAAAGTCCTGCGGTATTTTTTTTTTTTTGAATTTTCATTTGTTCATAAAATTAATTACAATCATCTGTTTTAAGTCAAATATGCGCCGTTTTGTTCGATGACTTGTTCCCAACGAGATGCCAACTTCATAATACCCCTGTTATAGAAGCTCGCTTCCTTATTGGCAAAAAACTCGGATAGCCAATTTTCACAGGCCACTTTTGTGGCTAACTTCTGACTACCTCGTTCGCCATGGAAAAAAACAGGTGGTAGTCACTTGGTGCAAGGTCCGGACTATACGGCGGATGCAAAAAAAAACCTCCCATTCGAGCTCCCGGAGCTTCTGGCCAAAGAAGTGTGTGGCCTGGCGTTGTCCTGATGGAAGACAATGCGGCCTCTGTTTATCAAATGTGGCCTCTTCTTCATGAGTGCTACCTTCAAGCGGTCCAGTTGTTGGCAGTACAGGTCCGAATTGAGCGTATGACCATAGGGAAGCAGCTCATAATAGATTATTCCTTGACAATCCCACCAAACACACAGCAGAACCTTCCTGGCCGTTAATGAGGGCTTGGCCACCGTCTGAGCCGCTTCAGCGGACTTCGACCACGACCGTTTGCGCTTCACGTTGTCGTAAGTGACCCACTTTTCTTCGCCAGTCACCATCCGCTTCAGAAACGGGTCGATTTTGTTGCGATTCAGCAGCGATTCACATGCGTCGATACGGTCAAAGATGCTTTTTTGCGTCAACGTGTGTGGCACCCATACATCGAGCTTCTTTGTGAATCCAAGCTTCTTCAAATGGTTAATAACGGTTTGATGACTTATCCCCAGCTCTTGGCCGATGCTACGGCTGCTACTATGCCGGTCTTTCTCGGCTAATTCAGCGATTTTGTCGCAATTTTCGACGACAGGCCTTCCGGAGCGTGGCGCATCTTCGACGACCTCTACACCAGAACGAAAACGTTGAAACCATCGTTGTGCGGTGGAAATGGAAACTGTATCGGGTCCATAAACTGCACAAATTTTATTGGCAGCATGAGATGCATTTTTGCCTTTGTCACAGTAGTACTGTAAAATATGTCGGATTTTCTCTTTATTTTGCTCCATATTTGCGACACTATAACTCACGAACGACTTAACCAAACAAAACACTTTCAAGGGCTATATTATAGCGCGCAAAAATACCTTTCCAACAAGCTATAGTATGACTCGATACAATGAATACAACTAGAAATACGCGCTTACAACGACACCTCGCGGAAATACCGCAGGACTTTTTTGACAGCCTAATATATTTTATTCACAACCCCATCAATATGGGTATCGAATGAAAGGGCTTGACTAGTAGAATACAGTTATTTATGAAAAATGCAATTTCAAAATGGTGTCGTTTTTTTTCAAAGCCCCATCAATATGGGTATCAAATGAATGTGCTCGACTGGTAGAATACAGTAGATCATGAAAAATCCAAATCCAAGATGACCGCAGTTCCCAAATAAACAATTACTTGTTAATGGTTCCATCCAGCTTGCCCTGTTTGTATATAGGTTTGAGTGTTTCATAGGGTTGTCCCACGTTAATGGAAAATTGATCCCGTTCCTGTTAAATTATTGATCTGAAATTTGTAACATACGTTTAATTCTACTGTCATTATAAAACTGCGTGTTTTATGATCTTGAAAAAATCTATTTGGCCGCCGCTAAAAGATGGCTGAATGGCTTGATTTGGAGAATACACTACCCTATGAACAACATAAATTCGAAAAGGTCGCCGCCACAAAATGGTCGACTGTATTTTTAGCAATCTCCTCAATATTGGTATCAAATGAAATGATTTGACTGATAGAATACAGTATATCATCAAAATATTCCGAAAAAGCTGGATAAGAAATAAAAACAAAAAAAAAATTTTTTTTTTAATTGTTCTAATGTAGAGAAGTATACTAACGATACAGATAATTTACTAAAAACTAGAAAATAAAATAAGTAAAAAAAACTTTTTATATTAAATGGTTTAATGTACTAAAAGCTAGAAAATAGTTAGACAAGTAGCAGTTAGTAGTTATCACATCCGTTCCTTCATTAATCTAGGGCAATGATGAGACAAAAATACAATCGTGGGGTATATGATGAAACAACTGACTGTGGATAATGGAAATCCAACGTTTATTTCTTACCTAAATTTCTTCGGAATATTTTCATGATGTACTGTATTCTATCAGTCAAATCATTTCATTTGATACCGATATTGAAGGGATTGCAAAAAATACATAGTCGACCATTTTGTGACGGCGACCTTTTTGTATTTATGTTGTTTATTATGATTCGTGTTCTACAAGTCAAATCATTCAATTATTTTTTACGACGGCCAAATTGAATTTTTCAAGATCATGGAATACGCGGTTTTATAATGACAGTAGAATTGAATTTATGTTCCAAATTTCAGATCAATCAGTCAACAGGAACGGGATCAATTTTCTATCAATGTGGGACAACCCTATAAACATTCAAACATACATAGAAACAGGTGAAGCTGAATGAAACAATTTAAATTTAAATTTTCACTACACAACGAATGTCAAAACAGTGCTAGATAATTGCATGAAACCAGAATGTCCGATGAATTCGAGAAAGCTAATTACGAGATTAAGTTTGAGGAGCAACATTACCTTATATGACGAGTAGCCGCAGAGTTATTGACAAAGGAATACGATTCAGAGTGTAATATTACTCAAGAGAAACTTTTTGAGTTCCAAGTCAATATAAAAAGATTTTATACAACATTTGCTCGTCATATTCAAAGTAGAATCAACTTTAATGGTGAAACAATGGTAAATGTCTGTATAATCGATTCAAATAACATCAAAATTAGGAGGCGATCTGGCGTAGCGGTAACATCCGTACCTCTCACGCTCAAGGTCACCAGCTCAATTCTCACTTCCGCCATTCTTCCAAAAATGGAAGTGAAAGTGACGAACCAGCGAAAATGTGTTGAAAGTCACTATAATATAGAACAAAAATCGAAGTTAGAAAATTGGTGAGTAAAGATTCTTTCCAAAGTATGGGCAATTAATTCGAACAAATTCTGAATATAGATTATAAACGATCAAAAAATCTGCAAAATTCTCTCAATGGCAAAAACTTACGACTCTGTGAGCAGGATAAAAAAATACCTCGAATAGTTAGCGACAAGAAAACAAACCTGATCTGGGAGGATTGAGTTTTCAAGCTGCGTGAGAGATGGTAAATGACTATAGAACAAAAGTGAGCATATAAAATTGAATAAGTCATGTGAATAAGTCTGCGTGTAAAAATGATACTTTTGTTTTCCCAAAAAATCGGCACAAACGTTACGGACAACCCAATACTAATTATGCTGATTTATTCTTTTCAGAGCTCTGATTTTTATTCCATTCTTCCTGATTTTTTGGAAATTATTATTGGCCATAACCAGGGTTTTATGGCTTATACATTATTCACAAAACACTATCGACTCTTTGAGCCAAGTATTTTAATCAAAAACAGTCCATCCCCATGTTATGTTACTTTTATAATAGCAATTTTGTTTCAGAATTAGATATCATGTACTAAGAAGCTCACAACACCATGTACTTTAAATTCATAAAATCAAACTCATCTTAAAGTACAGTTATCCTAGATTGAAGTGTATTGCTGTTCTCACATATAGCTCATAAAGATTAGAACTAAATAGTTCAAACTCATCAATTTAATTGTTGATTATAAGGATTCCCTAATATGTAGTGTCTTTTTTCTTCAGGCATCAAGGGACAAAGCTTCTTGACGATGTTTACTTTCCTCGCCTGTTCAATTTCTGTTTCGGATAAATTGAAGCTGAGTGTTGATTGAAGGATAAATGTCGGATTTGGTGAACAGCTGCACTCTTCTAAATGCTCCAAACGAAACGAAACACATCTTGTAACAAAACTCAAAACATCCTCGCGTAAACTGAATCTGTTTTACTTCGGATAATTTCGTACGGCATTAAGTTATTTAACACGGTTGGTTTCAATTGCATTTTGAATTCGAAAAAATCGGTGCTGTCCATAATTATTACAATCGAGTTCTCAACTATGTTAACCTGCTCGACTCATGCTACAAAGTTGGGTAAGTATGTGAATTCTTCTCCCTGATGTTTCGCTGAACAGCAGCATGTTGGAGAAAACAATTGGTAACAGATTTTCACATACTTTGATAGATGAACGCCAATCGGTTGTGGAAATAGCGATTTAAATTTGCTGTTTCCAAAACAAATTGGCGTCGGTGGCATAGCTTGAATAAAATTGCATTTTTTCAAAAATCAAGCCGATGGCAATGTTTTTCCATCAACAATACACATTTTGTACAGATCAGATTTTCGCAATGTACGCGTATGTTGATTATACATGCAATTTTACAAAAAGTCTCGTACTGAAAATTCTTACCTCTGGCGCTTGCGTCACTTTGCGAGATTACGGCAGTACTGCTCTCTGACAGGAGCGAAACTACGTAATAGGAATCACAAGGGCTGTGCTTTTACGCTCTGATCCGTGTCACTAAGTTAACATCGAGTGGAGCTTAAATTGCAATATTTCCGCTCTCCAAAGTGTTCGTTCACCTGTTGCAGTGCTTGTTCTCTGAATTTGTATCTCGAGCGAGCAGTTTATGCGTGACTGAAATAAAACCCTCTTAACCCTCACAGTGGTACATAAAAAAGTGCCTCGTCGATAGGGAAGCACACAAATGCGCAAAACATTTTTTTGGGAAAATGGGAATACTTCTTTTTTTTCTCTATTATTACTTTCAACGCATTTGGTTGGTTCGTCAATTTAAGAAATATGCGGACAAGTGAAAAGTAATATATAGCGAATCATCAAATCCATTCGCAGTAAAAATAGTTATAAGAACCCCTATTCCGATGGGATTTAGCAATTTGATCCAAATCGACTTTTGTGTACTAAAATCCGCTCGACTCAAATCCAGTCTACATGTGCAAAATTTGGCCTTTATAAGAGACAAATGTCACAATGGTATTAGTGGAGCAATCAACCCTTTGCGATCGTTTGTCTGCTCTCAGCCACCACAGAAAGGATTCATACTAAATAGTTTATTCAATGATGTAACACTTATTTTTCTAAACGAATATTAATGTCTAGTGAACTTTTTCACGAATGTATACTGACTAATCCCGACCGCAAAGGATTAACTTTATCGAATTAACAGATGTATTGGTATTATGTGAATACCGTAGTCCTGACTATTACCAAACTATCTTTCCATGAAATTACTAGCAGACGAAAACTTCATCAATTATCTAGAATCATTATTATTATCGTTCGTTATTTGTCACCAGTTGCAGAAAATGTGTTACTCTATTCTAACGCGCGATAATTCCAATAATTATATCAATAAGTCAATCAATGATATATTCGCCACAGTTCATTTTCTCCGCCAATTCACGACTGGTTTGGCGGCCGTGGTCCTTGAAAGGCGATTTGAGACCTTCTTCATCGAATTCAGAAGGGTCGTGTCATCGACGTCAAAATTGTCATTTTTGAACCATTGCAAACCATTTCCGTGCTGTAGACCATCTCCATACAGGTCGCAAATGTCCCGGACTGCTTCGGCAGCTTTTTGACTCGATGAAAAGCAAAGAAGAGCAGGTGTCGATGTTGTAGATTTTTGCCTCCTATAAAACACTAAAAAAAAGTAAAAGTAGGAAATCAAACAACTCAAAAATGCAATTCATATAGTTTTGTAGAGCAGAAAGAATTCTATCGAATGAATACCTACGTTTACCTAATGAATACTTATTGCTAAGCCCAATGTTTTTCGGAAGTGTGTTTATTTGACTCTTAAACTTAAACTTTATTTTCGTTTTGACGTAGGATTACGTCTTTCGGGAACATATTGGGGTACAAATTGATAATCGAAAATCGAGCACATCGTAAAAATTGTCCAATTACAAACGCTTATTGCTCAATCATTTCATGATGGATTGATGAAATTTTTGCGTCAATCGATTTCGACACTCCATAACAATTATTTGTATGGAATAAAATAATATTTGTCACCGAACTAACTATCGAATAATTGAATAATCTCAACCCCTATCCTAACGGAAATACACACTTCTGATTGGTCGAAATTGACGACACATGCGGCGGGTCCCTAACAGAGACATCAAAGCCAAGCTACCTAAGGGAAATCGGCATTGCAAATACATGAAAGTAAGGGGGGAGCTTTTGTTCCCACCGAAATGTGTTCCTTATCAGAGAAATTAAAACCAAGCAGCCTGGGGGAAATCGACATTGCAAATACATGAAAATAGGGGGTAGTGATCCCCGATTTTTGAAATTAATCGTTCATCAGCTAAACGAATACTTTTCAGCAGTTTGTTATTCGATACGATTAATCGCCCCAAATAATCGATTAATCAATTAATCGTCACACTGAAAGGAATAATTAGTTAGACTAATATTTCTCATTTGCTAGAAAGCCATCTAGAATCAAAAACGTGTTCATTCCGCCTGATAGTCAATTATCATCTTTTACGCTCCCCTTAACTCGTAAACGAAGCTCAATTCGCGTTGAAGGCATTGAGTTTCCTTGACGAGCTCAGGGGAGCGTCAAAGATTCTGAAGTTCAGGATAAAACTGCAGCGGCCGTCCTTTTTTTTCTCTGGGTTTGGATCGATTAATCGACGTAAATTACTCGTTCGCTTCGATCATTGGTTGCGCAGTATTCGTTCGATTAACAATCGATTTCTGTAGGAAGTATTCGATTAATCGATTAATCGAACAATTATCGGGGATCACTAGTAGGGGGAACATTTGTTCCTACCGCAATATGTTCCCTAACAGAGACATTAAAACCAAATCATTATCAAAGAGTTTAACGATGTAATTCTTCAAACATATCTGAAATCAACAGATAGCCTAACGGAATCCTACGTCAACTATGCGGTCGTGTCTCGGACACAACCTTCCTGTGACTTTTTTCATCTAAAATGACAGCACACGATGCTCAATACCAATCTCTGTCATACAAATGAAACACAAATTTCTGTATTACTCGAGAATTAATGAAGCAAATGAAGCCAAAATGGGTATATGGAGGTTTTAGGGTTCAATAAATGTTTCTATGGTGGTTAGACACTCCACCCCCCTCTCTGCCATACCAATTGTTGAAAAACACATCTCACTTTCGAAGACAAACTATATCCAATAACTATTGTGAGGCCATCACGATGTGTTTGTAAACAATTCCATTTTCAACCGTTCCTTGTGAGAACACAAGTGTGTAGAAGTAGAAACCAACTGTGGTACATGAGTTGGCTTATTGTTTCTATACTTGAACATTTGTATAGTTCTATATCGTATTGGCAGTGTGGCCAGATGATATAATTGTAATCTTTTGTAAACTATTAGTATGATTAGTAATAATGTATCACTACACCAACATGTAGTCTTTCGACCACTTAGGATAATGTAGACGAATAAAATATAATCAGTTGAAAACCAATTTACGATTGTGTATTAATTATAGTGGTTAACTATAATTCAAGGTGGAAATCTCAACAAACACAAATTTATGCATTAATCGGGAATTAATCAAGCAAATGAAACGAAATTTGGCATGTGTAGGTTTTAGGGTGCAATAAATGATTCTATAGTAGTTAGATACTTCTCTTAGGGAAGGGTGGTTGGGGGGATGTCTCTGCCATACAAATGAAACACAAATTTCTGTAACACTCGAGAATAAATCGAGCAAATGACACCAAATTTGGCCTGTGGAGGGGGGCAAGAAACATTTCTAAGGTGGTTCAACACTCCTCCCACCGTTCTAAGGGAGGCTGCCATAGAAATGAAACACATATTTCTGCATAACTCGAAAATTGTTCTCACTCAGAAAGTCGTAGATTAGACTTCTTCCTTCAATTTGCTATGTTTTTCACGTTCATTTAACAAAAACGACCCAGTTCGAGCCGGAAAAGCTTTTACAAGAATTACAAATGAACTAATTCTTTTTCGGATCCACGACTTCGCAGCGAAACTGAAATTTTCTCTTTCGCGTCAATGCTAAGAACTGAGTTCAATCCATTGGCTAAGTTGAAAGATTTAGCCTTAGACAGACTTAGAAAGACTTAGTAGATAAAGAGACCAGAGTAGGAGATCGCACTCTGAAAATGTAATCAGAGTTCAAACATATTTTCTTTAGGATATTGTCGCTTTGTTCTACGAGCGAAGATCTGAATATTTGAAGAAACGTAGAACTAATTATTATACTCACTCATTACAAACTGTCACTAAGTCACTGCAATAATGATTTATTTTTTATTTTATTTCCAGGTCAGTGGAGAAATGAATCAGAGGGTCAACAAAGGATGATATCTTCCCTTCCAATGCCAGGTAAATTATACTCATAATTGCGATATTTTTCCGTCGGATCGTAGAACTAATGTGTGACAGTTATCCTTCCCGAGAAGACTAGCTTTTTTAAAAGAGCTTCTGCACAGAGGTTTAGTCACTCTGTCATCACTCAAGCTACAAAGTATGAAGAGAATGAGAATTACTTGAACAAAAAAGTTTGAAAATCATTAGGTAAGATATGTGCACAACAAAACTTAGCCAAAGAAGCACTCGCAGTGAAAATTCATTTAGATTCATTTCCACAACAAGGAAAGTTTTTCATAATATGGGAAAAGTTGACTTTCAATTCACATCAGAGAACTTTTAATTCATCGTTTCGTATCCAAAATTTATCCGTTAATCAACATTTTAATTTCTCCCGTGTTTCATCAGTTCTCATCATCGTTAACAGTTTACTGTGATTGCTTGGTAAGTGTTTCGCAGTTGACTATAAAATATAATCAAGTGTAGTGTACCGTTTTGTCTCACATTTCGAACACTTAAGCTTTGATGGTTATTAAACAGTGCCTCAGTACTCAAAATGGTACCCCTTTCACGAAATTAATTTGATTTTTGGATACAATAGAGCCTTTATTTTCATTTGACTACAATAAAATTGATTTACAAATACATATTCATGGTTAAAAACTAAAAATATGTTCAATCACTTTTGTCTCAAATTCCGAACAGCAAAAATGCACTTTGCAAATTTGGAAAATTGGAATTTACATTTGTAATTAATGATTGTTTTTGTTTCTTATAGTTTACATGATTTCGGGACCAAGGGCACTATATCGGTGTCGATACCTGTAAATGATGTTTTAACATGAAGTCTATAACCCAAAGAATGTCAGATTTATGAATATAAAATTATTTGTGACATTAAAGTTCATTAAACAGAGGGGGTCTCCGTAGTCACATTGGTTGCGCGTTCGCTTAGTAAGCGATCGATCGTGAGTTCAAAACTCAGGGCCCCCATTGACCATCTTTGTGTTGTTACAGAATAACTACGTCCACGCAACAATCATCAGCGATAGAGATCGATCCACGGTCGAAATAAGATCGATTTATCCATACAACTGCTCTACTCTGCAAGAAACCTCGGGCTGCTGTTCTATAAATAACTCAACAATGGATCAACGGCTGTCTCCGCTGTCCAGTCTTAACTGGATAATGGAAGAACAGATAGAAAACTCTTACGCCTAAATGGCTACTGTGTAAATGTGTACCATTTGCAATGGTATAGAAGGGAATACTCTAACGCCGAAAAATGGCAACTGTGTAATGTGCTAATTATAGATATGATAAATATGTGACATGTACACGATTAAAATTCGGCTCTGTTACAGCTAAAATGCTTATGAGCCTAAAATAAAACAAAAGAGATAAAAAAAAAGTTCATTAAAGATCACACATAGAAACTTGATTCATATTCCGAACACTAATTTTAATGAAGATTTCTGTATAAAATATCATTTTATTTCATCCATTTATTGTAGGTTCTTACCATTTCTAGCACTTAACACGAAAACAACAAACAAAATAGTTGAAAAAACTACAAAAACTGAAAAATTAACGATGCTTGTTTTTTACAGAATTTGCTAACGCAAACATTTTATCATTGATTTTGACTGTCACTTTTTTGCAAATGCTTAATTTTATAAATTATAGGCTCTATCCTGTAAATGATAATAAAATGAAGGCTATAACCCGAAGAATTTCAGGGTTTTGATTATTCATCATTCAATTTACATTTGAAAATGACGTGTTCGGATTTTGAAGCATGCGTAGAAACTTGATTCATATTCCGAACACTACTGCAATATTAACTTTAATGCAGATTTCTGCAAAAAAAAAATATTATGTTTTTTTACCCATTTATTGTAGGTTCATACATTCTCTAGGACTTAACATGAAAACAACAAACCAAATAGTTGAAACAACTACAAAAACTGGAAAATGAACAATGCTTATTTTTTGCGGAATTTGCTAACGCAAACACTTTATCATTGGTTTTGACTGTCACTTTTTTGCAAATGTCTAATATTATGAATTATAGACTGCATCGATACCTGCAAATGATGTCAAAATGCAGCCTATACTTCAAAGAATGTATGTGTTTCTATTATTCAATTATATATAACATAACAGTTTAGTAAATTTACATTTAAAAATGAAGTGTACGGAATTTGAGACTGTTCGGAATACGAGACAAAACGATAATTTTCGTTAAAAAAATTACAAAATAATGTGTCCGAAATTTGAATTCAATCTGTCCGGAATTTGATTTTTTTTGTATAAATAGTGTCCAAAGTTTGATTCTTATTCGCTTCATTTGAAAAACATTTTATTCGATGATTTTTTTATATGTTCAATCAAATAGGTACCAAAGTAGTTTTTTTTTCAAACTGGCGTACACGATATCTCAAGCTCTACTGAACCGATTAATGTCAAAACTATATGGATACAATCTGCAAGCATCTCTCTATCGCATGAACTTCTAAAAAATAATATTATTAAAATTTTACTATTTTTTAAAAAAATCGGGAAACGTAAGAAAAAACGTTTTATACCGCATTTTGTTTTTCAAACGGCCGTCATTTTGCCAAAAAACATGTTTTTGATTTGTCCGAGGTTCATGCGATGGCTACTTCTTTACTGATTAAGAATCTGTTCTATTTTTTTGTTTCAGATAACCAGAAGGGCTGGAATCGTGTACGCCATGGCACAACTTTTTTTTTTGAATCCTCTCACTCCATCAGCTCTTAACTATTAAAGTTATGAATATTTTTTCTCCGTTCAATTTTTGTTTTATTGTTAAAAAATACATGAACAGCTTTTTTTTCTAAGTTGCATTAGGGTGACCATGAAAAAGCGGGGTTTTTTGCTTTAACTTTTATACTTCAAATTCTACATCAAAATTGTCTTCGTACGACTTTTAGAGTTTATCAATATCAACATTTTGCGATGCAGAACTTGTCAACATCTTAATCCTACTCAAAGTTATTGATGCCTTTTCACCCGAAAATTCATGATTTCAATTTTGATTTACTCAAACACGAAAGATAACATAGTTTTTGAAATCACACATCATATAGAGTGAAATGTGCGCTTTCAAATGCCGACAATAAAATTTGTTTATGTTTGCCCCAGAAAGAATGACAAACAATTGAAGAGAGCGTATTTTTTGGGAAGAAATATCAATAACATTGAATAACATTGAGTGAAGTTGAGATATTGACAGGTTCTGCATCGCAAAATGTTTGTATTAGTAAGCTCTAAAAGTCTTTCGAAGACAGTTTGCATTTAGAATGTGAATTATAAAAGTTAGAGCAAGAAAACGGTTTTTTTTTTTTTGAATGGTGACCTTAACGTAACTTAGAACAAAGACGCCATATCAGCAATTCCAAATGAAATCGTCCTAAAAATGCAGATTTTAAAAACTTGTATTTTTGATTCCGATGAAAGTGTGTATTCCGTTTGGGTTGGAGGAAATATGAATTTTTCACAGCAATTGGGAATTTTTTGATCCAAGCGTAACTTTTGAAAAGGGCGTATCTATTTTAGTAAGAGAAATCTTTGATAATTTATATCTCAAAAACCATGAGTCGTACCGAAATAGTGTTTTAGAAAGAGTTATAGAGTATTGATGGTTGAATATGAAAAAAATGTACACTGAGAAAAAAAATTAGTACTCTTTTTTTTTATTTACAAAATACAAATTCAATTTGCAATATCCAAAATACATATTTTTAATTTTTTTTTTATTTTTCATACAAAATAGAAGTCATGCAGAAAATTCAAAAAATGGGCTGTTAAAACTATTTTTGACGAACTTTATGGAACATCGAATTTTAATGAATTTTCGAATTCGAAACTTCGAATTTTTGTATGTTAACATTCATTTTTAGCCACAAATTATGAATCCTGATGTGATTTAAAACAAAAAAAGGTTATTATCAATCTCCTTCTAAATGTAGCCATTCTCGAAATATTTAAAAAAATATTTCTGATTTATTGTCTTTTTATAGTAAATAATTCCTTTTAATATGTTTGTCGTGTTATACCGTCATGTTCATGAAATTTTATGAATTTGCTTATAATTTCCAACAACTTTTCCAAATACATCATCACGGTTCATTTTTTGACTCAAGCGTAACTTTTGAAAAAGGCATATCGATTTGAGTAAGAGAAATCTTTGATTATTTATATCTCAAAAAATATGAGTCGTACCGAAATAGTGTGTTAGAAAGAGTTATAGGATATTGTTGGCTTAATTTGAAAAAAATATACACTGAGAAGAAAAATTAGTACTCTTTTTTTTTATTTACAAAATAAAATTTTAATTTGCGACATCAAAAAATATGTTTTTTTTAGTATTTTTTTCAATTTTTTCGTATAAAATAGAAGGCTTGTAGAAAATTTAAAAAATGGGCCCAAGATGGTAAAACTATTTTTGACGAAATTTGTGGAACATCGAATTTTTAGGAATTTTCGAAACTTGGAATTTTTGTATGTTAGTAATTATTCTTAGCCACAAATTATGAATTCTGATGTGATTTGAAACAAAAAAGGTTATTATCAATCTACTTCTAAATGCAACCATTCTCGAGATATTTAAAAAAAAAATCTAATTTATAATCTTTTTTAATAGTAAATAATGCCTTTTAATATGTTTGTCGTGTTATACCGTCATGTTCATGAAATTTTATGAATTTGCTTATAATTTCCAACAACTTTTCCAAATACATCATCACGGTTCATTTTTTGACTCAAGCGCAACTTTTGAAAAGGGCGTATCGATTTGAGTAAGAGAAATCTTTGATAATTTATATCTCAAAAAATATGAGTCGTACTGAAATAGTGTGTTAGAAAGAGTTATAGAGTATTTTTGGCTTAATTTGAAAAAAATATACACTGAGAAGAAAAATTAGCACTCTTTTTTTATTTACAAAATAAAATTTTAATTTGCGACATAAAAAAATATGTATTTTTTAGTATTTTTTTCAATTTTTTCATATAAAATAGAAGTCATGTAGAAAATTTAAAAAATGGGCCCAAGATGGTAAAACTATTTTTGACACACTTTGTGGAACATCGAATTTTTAGGAATTTTTGAAACTTTGAATTTTTGTATGTTAGTAATCATTCTTAGCCACAAATTATGAATTCTGATGTGATTTGAAACAAAAAAGGTTATTATCAATCTCCTTCTAAATGCAACCATTCTCGAGATATTTAAAAAAAAATTCTAATTTATAATCTTTTTTAATAGTAAATAATGCCTTTTAATATGTTTGTCGTGTTATACCGTCATGTTCATGAAATTTTATGAATTTGCTTATAATTTCCAACAACTTTTCCAAATACATCATCACGGTTCATTTTTTGACTCAAGCGCAACTTTTGAAAAGGGCGTATCGATTTGAGTAAGAGAAATCTTTGATAATTTATATCTCAAAAAATATGAGTCGTACTGAAATAGTGTGTTAGAAAGAGTTATAGAGTATTTTTGGCTTAATTTGAAAAAAATATACACTGAGAAGAAAAATTAGCACCCTTTTTTTATTTACAAAATAAAATTTTAATTTGCGACATAAAAAAATATGTATTTTTTAGTATTTTTTTCAATTTTTTCATATAAAATAGAAGTCATGTAGAAAATTTAAAAAATGGGCCCAAGATGGTAAAACTATTTTTGACACACTTTGTGGAACATCGAATTTTTAGGAATTTTTGAAACTTTGAATTTTTGTATGTTAGTAATCATTCTTAGCCACAAATTATGAATTCTGATGTGATTTGAAACAAAAAAGGTTATTATCAATCTCCTTCTAAATGCAACCATTCTCGAGATATTTAAAAAAAACTCTAATTTATAATCTTTTTTATAGTAAATAATGCCTTTTAATATGTTTGTCGTGTTATACAGTATACAGTATCCAATATGTATTTTGGATATTGCAAATTGAATTTTTATTTTGTAAATAAAAAAAAGAGTACTAACTTTTTTTCTCAGTGTACATTTTTTTCATATTCAACCATCAATACTCTATAACTCTTTCTAAGACACTATTTCGGTACGACTCATAGTTTTTGAGATATAAATTATCAAAAATTTCTCTTACTCAAATCCATACGCCCTTTTCAAAAGTTACGCTTGAGTCATAAAATTCCCAATTGCTGTGGAAAACTCATATTTCCTCTAACCCAAACGGAATACACACTTTCATTCGAATCAAAAATACTCATGTTTTGTCATTTGTCGATTTCATTTGGAATTACTCATATCGATTATTTAAAGAGATAGAAAAAAACTTTGTTCTACAAAGATGTCTCAAATAACTGGGACTACAACATTGTCGAACTATAGTCACCTCTATCTATAAAGATAAGAAAGTTATATTTTGTATTTCATCGACAAGTTTGGTCACCCTATTTTTGATAACATAAAAATGAGCGCTCTGTCATATGTAACAACTTTGTCTAAAGCGGACCTTACACGGTCAACTTTATTGACAATATGATGACATTTGAGAGCATAATGACAGCTGAACATGGCTGACGACGCAGAAATCCGGATTTTCTGATTTTCGAGCATCAATATCGTGACATTTCATATAGATGCATGATGTTGACGTTTTACCTCACGGACTTCCAGACTGAGTTGCCAGATATGCAAGCGCACATTTAATTTTTGTTAGTCTTTTTTGCGATCGCAATTAAAATTTATAAACTACTGAAATTGTAGGAATCATAAATGGAAGCTTTTGGTTTGGAAAACCGATACTTTAAATAGCAAAATACGGTACTTTTCCCGATACAAATCAAAACTTCAAAGTAAACTGACAATGTGATGGTGAGAGAGTGGATGAAACTTAACAACGTTTTAGGAATTTTTAAACGTTGAACTCGGTCATTCTTTGCGCTAGTGAGCGGGTTGTGTGTTTCTTCACACTCCGCTATAAAATTTGGAGAATGAGAAGATCTGGGAAAATCACAGATGAAAAAACATCATGTGTTAATTCAAGCTACAGTAGAATCCCGATTATCCGCGGAATAGTCGGGCAAACTCACCGCGATTAACGAATATCGCGATGACCCATTAAAGGACAAAAAAATGCAAACACGAAAAGAGATGTTTCAACATAAAAACTATGTTCTATCAATACAAAAATCAATCAACTATCCATCTATAAGGTCGTGTACACCAGTGGCTAAATAATGTAAAAGCCGTGACCACAACAAAAGAGCATGGGCCTACCACTCACTAACAAATTCCGGAAAGGCCTATTGATTTACTATGGAACTCGCAGTCACGAATAATCCGCAGGGCGGATCACCCGCTCGCGGATAATCGGGGTTCTACTGTCATAGTCTCATTTATGGAATAAAAACATTTGCTTGCAGATAAAATAACTTGCATATATTTTCGCAAACTAAAATAATCTGGCATCTCTGAAACTGAAAGGAACAGTCTGTATTTGTGAAACGAGTATTATGATGTATTTTTGAGAAGAAAAACCGAATTCTAAAGTGTAAATTATGAATGAAAATTAACTTTTACGAATCAAATTAGTATTCTATGTGAATTCAAATCACTTTTTTTCTGCAAGTGGTGAGAAAATCCCATACAAAAATTATGTCTGAAATTGACGTTATATTATAATAATACATTTTAGTAGGAATATCTGAAAATTCAGAGGAAGTAGGTTAAGTTAAGGTTAGGACTACGCGCTTCAACTAATTAAATAATACCAAGTAGATATTTTCATTCAAATTTTACCAATTGAAAATTGCCTTTTAGCCTTCTAATCTGATAGAGAATAGTTTGGATCCCAAACTCGAATGTCGCCACTAGCCATCGCGGATATTTTCGTTGTCTCGGGTTGAGGGCGATATTGACCGTGTAAGGTGGAAAAATATTGATTGAGGTTAGATCAGATGTTGAAAGCCTAGCTGTCACGATATTGAAGACACTTATTGTCAATCCGGTTGATCGTGTAAGGTGCCCATAAGACAGGTTTTGTCTAGAGAATAACTGTCGAGCTCTAAATGCTAAATTCCACCTAAATGCATCTCCTGGACAATTGTGCATTATTGTATTATTAATGGCAGCATTGTTGTAGGCAGTAGAGCATATGTGGATGGAGAGAGGCTGGATTTCCATCACTTAATGATTGTGGCGTGGATGTGGTTATTCCATAATAACACACAAAATTGATCAATGAGGGGCCCTGAATTTTAAACATACGATCGTTCATTAGCAAGGTGAATGTTCATCGCAGTGTTGTCTCTCTATTCTAGAGCTTGCCACTCAGAATGCATTCAAGGCGTGTTATTTGGCATAGAAATCTCAACTAACAACTAATAAAAATGACGCAAGTAATACTACGTTGAAACGGCGAAGTTCCTCTAGGAACGTTAGTGCCATTGAAGAAGAAGAAGAAGTGTTGTCTCCACGTTCCGATAACCTCGTATTTGTTTGTCAAGATGGCTCCTCTCATTATCCTACAATTTGCATAACTAGTGTATGTTGCATTACTAATCCACCTTAACATTAACATAAACCAAGCATTCTGGATTGAAATTCATTAACTATTTTTCCTGAGCTTCTAAAAAAAGTTGATGGTTTCATAAAGTTCAATTTCCGTGCCTTTGATAACGACATTCGTGTCTTGGTTCTCATGCACACACTCGAAAGCCGCTACAAGAGCGATGGGAAGCTTTCAAACGTTAGCAAAACACTAACCGTAGACCCTAGTTCGCTTCTAGAAGTTCTCTGTCCGGACTAGTTCTGTCAGTCGAGGTCCACCAGCTTCACTTTGGCTTGTGGTTCATTAGCAGAAGACCATTACCGTGCACGAAAGTACCTAACCACCCGAGATGTGGACGACGACGACGGCGATGATGGTGATGATGCTGATGCAATGCGAACATCGTAACGTGTTTCGTGCAATCTATCTCCTCATCTCATTGCGGCAGCCCTCTCTCTCTGTTTGTGTACCCAACGCTCCAGATGGAAGAAAAAGCATTTAAACATAAATATTGGTTTCTCCTACTCCCCGCGGCAACTCGCACTTGCACCGGGGCAAACTTTTCGTCTACAGCAAGGAACGGGTGTCCCTTTCGGTTCGGGGGTGTCATTAGCGAAGGACGGGAAGGACGATGCCCTTCAATGATGAACCTACCGCCGCCAAGCTGATTACCTATAAATTTCTCCCAGTCGTGAGCGGGTGCGTTTCCCACCCGCACAAAACTGACCATTAAATAATATTTAGTACGACCATCATCATCTTCTCTCTGGCAGTGGGCAATTTTTGTCGTGTCTTTCTCCGCCATTGGGGTCCACTTCTTGCGCGAAAACATTCGCTGAAAAAGTTCTACTATTTCTCCGTCTCGTCAAAACTGTGTGTGTGCAAACAAGCCATCTCGGATGCCCCCGGATGGCAAAAACGCCGAGAAGAAGGACAACTGAAAAAGATACGAGATTTTTTTTTCTGCGTTCATCCGTGAGTCAAAAGAGCATCCAACCGAAGGAAGGTGCGCACTCAGCCGGCCAGAAGAAGCAAAAAAAAACAGGTTTTCCCTGGTTCATTAAACAGTTTACGGGTTTAATCTCTTGAGAAATTTTAAATTTATAATTTTTATTCGTAAGTTAAAATTGAATGCGAACAACCGGCAATATGGAGCGACCCGGGATGGACCGGAGGATGGTGTGCAGGAGGAGCTGTGCAGGTTTCCTTCGTTGGTCTCAGGGCAAGGACACATGGGGAAGCAACGGCTGAAAGCTGAAAGAAGTGACTAAAGCTAAGGCAAATTCACTTCTTCGAGTGCTTTCGTCTGCCATCGCTGTCGGAGTTTTTGTGAGGCCACTGCTCGGAATAATTGCCGGATTGACTGCAGCTGCACGATGCAAAGGATTAGCGGATATATTGCCTTGCGAATTAGTTTACCTTTCGCGTCGCGTCTGTGAATCGCTGGAAGGTATTGCCATAAAAGCGAAATATATTGATTTTCGTTTCCCAGCTCTCATAACCTTTTTCACAACGAAACAACGTGCCGAAAGAACGCAACGAGTGATACAATTATTCCTGGAACAGCTCCCGATTCCAAAGTGCAGTTCCAACGAACGAATTCCCACCGGAATTCCCAACGCCGACTCTTCGAAATAGTTGACACAGCAACATTTAATTCAATTAAAACTCCTCCTTCTGTCCCTCCCCCAAGCTGCCGAGACCAAACTTCTGAAGCGCCGGCGGAACGACGCGGCCAAGTGAAGACGCTACCCAAAAACGTCCATAATCACTGTCCCCCCTCCGGGAGGACTGAACTAGTCCACTAGCAGGGCACACCAGCGGCTGTTGACGGATTCTCCGAAAGAGCATAAAATATGTGCTACGGGCTAACCCGTCTCCCAGCTGCGCGCTGTCAAGCGGTTCCTCTCCGGTTGCAACATTGTTAGTGGTGCTGGAGGTTCTGGTGCTGGTTGCGATGAGCCTCTTTTATCTCGGCCTGCGGCGGCATCGTTATTTCTTGCGCCAACCAGAACTAAACCACACTCTCCAGCAGAACAGCAGAAGGTTGTTGTTAGTTGACTTCTCGGAGCATTCCTCGCGATGGCTGTCTCTCACTTTCCACTGACTGGCGGCTGACTGCAGCAGAAAGCCAACAGTGTGCAACAGTGTTTATAATTCTATGGATGGCGTGTAATCGTTTCCCAGGCGCGCCCCGTGAGGAACTCAGTCGGCTAGGAACAGGGCCCGAGGACCTGCGTGTGCAGTCATAAAAACAAACCGCCACCAGAACGAAATAATGGGATCAGGCTTGTCGACTTCGCTCCAAGGCTGTGGACGAAACGCATTCATTTGTGTGCTGTGAAAGACACGGCAAGGTGAAGAATATGATGCTAGCAGACTTCTAAATCTGCTATTCACCCGTGGCTGTTTGACTAGTGTCTAGCCTAGTGCTGAAGCTAAGCGTTGGATAAACTGGGCCCAATGCGGAATAATGTATTCGAGAGGTATCAACGGGCAGGGTAACCAGAATGCTTGAACGGGAAACATTCATTATTCGAACGGTTGATCATAAAATTGACATATTTTGAAACCCAAAATTTAAGATCTATATGAAGTCGGTTAGTGCTCCCGTGGCCGAGTGCTTAGCGTCCCACACTATCATGCCGGGGGTTCGGGTTCGATTCCCGCTCTGGTCGGGGGATTTTCCGTCAGAGAAAATTCTTCCAGCTTGCGCAGAGATCACGCGTATTCTATAGCTTGTCATTGCAGAGTACATTCTAGGCGTGTTAGAAATCGGCATAGAAATCTCAGCTAACGAACATCACGCTAGTATTGCTACGTTGAGCAGGCAGAAGTTCCACTGGAACGTTAGTGCCATCCAAGAGATGAAGTCGGTAATCCTTTTGTACCTCAGAACATCGGAGAGCCATTTTGGCAAGTTATTCTTTCATTCGAGCTCCAAGGCTGTTTTCAGTGACAACATGTGGTCGCGCATTGTCGTGTAACAAAATCATCTTATAGTGTTTTTGCTCATAGGTGTAGTATTTTCCTAGGTACTGAAAGTCACCTTCTGCTCGGTACTTTGCCCAGCTACCTCACCTCTTCTTCCTCTCATGGTCGGCTTCCGTTCTCGGGAGGACTCACACTTCAGACTCGCGTTACTAGTGGGAACTTTTAAAAATCACCAAAGTAGAAGGGACTGGTTTTATATGAGAAAAATAGAATTGACTTGAACTTAATAGTGTTTTTTTTATTTTTTACGTGGTTAGTAAGGCTCCCGGTGCTCGTATGTCGCTGGTCGTTGGGAAGGGGAGGAGGAGTAGCGTACCTTGTTGTTGGTTTTCGCAGGTGTGTTCAGGATGGCGCACTTCGTAGGGTGTCCTTCGTCTACGTCCGGTGGTTTCAAAACTCTGTCGAGTAAGATTGGCTCGTTCAGGCGGCAACTGATTCCCAACTCGTGGGATATGATATGGTTCACAAGATGGTTGAATTGGTGTGGTCGCAAACAGTCTGGACCGTTAGTGAAAGGCCTAAAACTAGTGTGGCCAGAGATGATCTTCCGGGGACACACCTGAGAGCGGCGGAGTGTGTACCGGAGCGTTCCAAAAGCATTTGGATTCTTTTTTGACACCACTCTTCTCTTAACTTCGTATCTCAATCTTATCTGACTATCTTGCTCTCGATCTCTGGCGTCAATGCCCCAGCCAAACTTTTCCGCTTTCCTTTTAAACTACACCTTTCCTCTCCCTCCTATTCCGTGCATCCTTCCTGTTTCCGGTCACTGTCAACCGTGGTAGTGACAGTGACAGCTTGGTGGGATTTATACCTCGCTCAAGCGTTACTTCGTCATCGGAGCATATGGTAGTGGGTTAGAGTTAGTAATTACAATATTTTTTTAAGGGAACAAATTATAGTTTTCCTATAATCATATATAATCATATATATATATATATATATATATATATATATATATATATATATATATATATATATATATATATATATATATATATATATATATATATATATATATATATATATATATATATATATATATATATATATATATATAAATATATATTAGCTGATCCGGCAAACGTTGTTCTGCCATTGTACATTAAAGGGTGTGTCACATCAAATTGCATCACGGAAAAAACGCTGTAGAAATTTAATTTTCAGGAATTATATCTTCAGCTTTCGCTTATAATCAGAGAAGAGTGTATAGATACATCACGTTGGCCATGCTTCACTGTCAATTTTTCGTAAATTTGGAAAAATGTCGTCGAACGAAAAAGAGCGTCGTGAATTAATCCTGTGCACTTATTTCGAGAATCCGGAGTTGTCACATCGGGACATCGGTAAGATGCTGGGAATCGTCCAATCCACGGTCAGCAGAGTACTAAAACGATACTTCGAGAACCTAACCATCGACCGGAAGGTGAAGATCGGCAAAAATGGATGCTCCGTCAGTGAAAAAGATCACAAGCGCATAGTTAAGCAGTTTAGACGTGATCCGAGAAGTTCGGTCCGGGATGTCGCCAATAAGCTGAATTTGTCAAGTTCATTCGTCCAGCGGACTAAGCAGCGGGAGGGCCTGCGTACATACAAGGTTCAGAAGGCTCCTAACCGCGACGAAAGGTAAAACATGGTGGGGAAGACGCGAGCCCGGAAGCTGTACACCGAAATGCTGACGAAGCCGCATTGCCTGGTAATGGACGACGAAACCTACGTCAAAGCGGATTTTCGTCAGCTGCCGGGCCTGTTGTTCTTCCCCGCAGAGGACAAATTCAGCGTTCCGGAGGAGATTCGCAAGCAGAAACTATCCAAGTTTGCCAAAAAGTACATGGTGTGGCAAGCGATCTGCTCTTGCGGAAAGCGGAGCGCCCCCTTCGGGATGACCGGCACGGTAAACGGGCAGGTTTACCTTAAGGAGTGCCTACAGAAGCGCTTACTACCACTATTGAAGCAGCACGAGGGCCCGACCATCTTCTGGCCGGATCTCGCTTCGTGCCACTATTCAAAGGACGTGTTAGAGTGGTACGAAGCCAACGGGGTCACCTTCGTGCCAAAGGAAATGAACCCGCCCAACGCGCCGGAGCTTCGCCCAATAGAGAAATATTGGGCGATTATGAAGCAGGCCCTCCGGAAGAACCCAAAAGTTGTCAAATCGGAGGCGGACTTCAAGAGAAAATGGATTTCTGTTAAAAAAAAAATACAACCTGACGTTGTACAGAACCTTATGGACGGGGTAAAGAGGAAGGTGCGAGCATACGGGCTTGGGCTCGAAGTATGAATAAAAAGAAAATGCCAAAAGTTGTTTAATAGTTTTTATTTTACTGTCTAAAATTTTCAAAAGGATCGGTCTACTGGGCAAATTTCTACAGCGTTTTTTCCGTGATGCAATTTGATTTGACACACCCTTTATTTCTAGTGAATATTTGTGTTTAATAAAAAATAATACATTAATTATCAAGCGTGTTTGGATGTTTTAACGATGTATACATAGTAGATCTAAGAGTTAATGATAGAGATAGTTTTTGTTCTTAACGCGTGCTGATTCCACCCGAAAATCCATTAAATTTTCCACTTTACAAAAATGAAACCCGAAGCCCGATGTTTTCTATGTCGAGGTTGCCACATTTGAACAACTCGATTGGACTTGAGTTGAGCGTATTATAGAATGCAAGATTGCGATCCGTACGGGTGATTCTGACTCGAACGGATTTGAGAATACGGGTGAGCAGTAGATCAGTAGGCATATTTGGAATTTCCGAGGAAAACTATTTCTTCGGGCGTATTTTGTTGACTAACCAAACTGAAAAAGAATGAATTGAATCGCTTCCGCCATTCAACCGAATACATCCAGTAACGTGTGGTACTAAAGACGTGTAATGTTGGAATGAAGCTCATTAAAAACGTCCTTATACTTTGAAAACACGCGCTGTAATGTCATGATAATGCATTGCGTTTTGACCTGGCAATAGCAAAGACTGTGTCGGCTTTGCTCATTGATAGCGTCTCGCAAGTGAATGTATTCTTCCTCACACCACTTAAGTTGATTGTGTCGTACGAATCGCAGTTATTCGCTTTCTACCTTCGCGTACATGTCGATCATGAATTGTTGGCACAGCTAACGACTGCTTCGAATGGCGCTGTCCTGACCATGTCGATTCATAATAAAAATGCATGGAGCGCACCTTCTTGTTTGTTTCGCCTCCTCTAATTGTCGTTCATAAATTTAATTCAAAATGAGAAATGATGTTAATAATGAATGAAGTACCTGTGGCGGGGTCTTGTTGTTTAATGTTTATGCAATATACGTTGTTCCGTCAGTACGGCTGGGAGATTTTTCGCAGAAAAATCCCTTCTGACTTGCACTATAGTCACACTTATTCTAGAGCATGACTGTATTCAAGCATAAAAATCGCAACTAAGTACTAATAAAAATGACGCAAGAATTACTACGTTGGGAATGCGGACTTTAGGACAACTGTGTGACGATGAATTCCAGATTATTGTTTTTTCTTCGAATCACAATTTCTCGCGTCATTGTGCAATCGTCTAAAATGATTCCGAATTTTAGAATTGCGAATTGAATCTATACACATGCTCTGTAGCTGGTGTTTTATCAGAATTGATGATAATCTCGTGATTTTCATTTTGTAATTCGAGCAAGTGTGATTTGAAGAATTTTCGTTGTGCTCATTCAAAAAGGCTTTCAGCTCTCCGGCGATGCGCCTGGCTTTAGACGAATCGAGGTTGCTTGCGTATGTGTGGATGAAAGTTCGATCAAGCGGATGTAGCGCCATCTGTCATTCAACAATGTAAATAAATTCGTTCTGTGTGAAAAACGAAGGACGGTTAAATTTATGAATATTGTTTATACGAACATGCTTAAATCGCAATTAAAAATAGGGAAAGGAGGTCAAAATATGGGGTTATTTATATGGTTTGAGCTAAAGTTTAGAAATAGAAAATTTCAGAAAAAAAAATTTGCGTAGGACCACCCTAATATAAGGTATCAAAGATATGCGGTATCGTATATAGATTACGACCTATTCTCATGCGTACCAAGTTTCAACATCGTGACACGAGAACATATATATACACACGTAACATAGATATATATATATATATATATATATATATATATATATATATATATATATATATATATATATATATATATATATATATATATATATATATACAGGGTTTTCCATTTCGGGCTTCCGAAAGTATACAGCCCTGCGCTGACAACCGTTTGACATAGCTGTCAACCAAAGCGTCATATCGTTAGTTGAATGTCTGCCATTTTACAATATGGATCGTTTTAGCATCGCAAAACGTGTTAATTTTGTTAAATTATACTATAAAAATGATGAAAAACCGGCAAATGTTTTTCGAGCATTACGGACGGATTTTGGTCGTCATGGGCGGCCTACAGAGCACATAATCGCTAATGTTGTGCGTAAATTCGAACAAACTGGATCCGTAGCGGATATTGTGAAACCTGTGCATCAGCGTAATGTGCGTTCGGCCGAAAATATTGCTGCCAGTGTGGACGATGACCTGAATGTTTCGATTCCAAGGCGTGCTCAGCAATTGGGCTTGTCAAACACATCATTGTGGCGAATTTTACATTTGGACTTGCACCTACATCCATATAAAGTCCAACTGGTACAAAAATTAGAGCGTGGTGACCATGGAATGCGTCGGGCATACGTCGATTGGGTGATGAAAATGCTGAATTTTCGCATCAAATTTTCTTCAGCGATGAGACACATTTCGAGCTCGGTGGCTATGTGAACACCCAAAATTTCCGTATATGGGGCTCAGAAAATCCACACGTGATTGTTGAGAGGCCATTGCATCCGCCAAAAGTCACTGTTTGGTGCGTATTATGGTCTGGTGGAGTCATCGGGCCGTACTTCTTTGAAAATGAGGACGGCGAGACGGTAACTGTGAATGGTGAGCGCTATGGCCGCATGTTAACCGATTTTTTTTTGCCACAAATTGAAGATATGGATACGGATGACATGTGGTTTCAGCAGGACGGCGCTACGTGCCACACAACACGACCGAACATGGCCATATTGCGAACGAAATTTGAGGGACGCATAATTTCGCTTTTTGGTGTTGCCAATTGGCCGTCCAGATCATGCGATTTGAACCCGCTAGACTTTTTTTGTGGGGTTATGCGAAAGACCGTGTCTATGCCAACTCTCCGCAAACTCTTGAACATTTTAAAGACATCATTCGTGAAGTTATGACCGAGATACCGCCCCATATGTGCCGAAAAGTCATCGAAAATTACCTGTTCCGGATCAAGGTGTACGAGGAAGCCCAAGGTGGACATTTGAATGATGCTGTATTTCACAAATAATGACATAAACCAAACTTTAATTTGAAATAAAAGTTTCATCGAAATTCGAATTCTAAGTGTGTTTTATTTCAATTTACTTTCGGAATTTAAAGTTGGAAAACCCTGTATTAGGGTGCCAATGAAAATAGTCATCTCTAATTTCAAAACATTACCTCATAAAAAATGTTCACCACCTCGAAAAAATACCCTATGCCGAATTTCAGCTTAATCGGACTTAAGGGAGAGTGGCGCAAAGCGGACAAAGTTTGAGTTTTTTTGAAAATCGAAAAATCACCCAAGGCGGGAGTAAAGGAAATCGGGGTTTTCGAAAAAAAAAATTATGCCAAATGTTTTAAGACTGCATGAAACGTCGAGATCTAGTATAATCTGAAAAAATTTTTTTTGTCAAAAATCGGCATTCTGCGATTTTTTTTCGGAGTACGAAACGAAAAGTATGGTTTTTTGTGCCAATAAAAATAGTTATCTAGATTTTTCATTCTGAACTTGCGACGAAATGTTGATTTGCACGATAATATACCCTATGCGAAATATGAGCTCATTCGGACTTCATTTACTGGTGTCATAAACGTTAAAATTTTAGTTTTCTCGAAAAACGAAAAATCACCCAAAATCGAGGTTTTCAAAAAAAAATATGGTGCCAAATGACTTAAAATTGCATTACTCGTCGAGATCTACAGTTATCTCAATTTTTTTTGTAAAAAAAAATTTTTTTTGGCGCTTGATCGTTTTTACTGAGGATTCTCGAAACCAGGGAGACGTCGATCAACTTCTTCACCACAAACTCAAAATTCTCTCGCCAAAATATCGCACTCCAAAAAATCGAAACGCAAATTTCCACCGTCACTAACTGCACTTCAAAATTGACTAATGTTAACCGTTGCATCCATCACGTGGGATGAGCTGCTGCAAATTTTATTACTTATCTCCTCTTCTTGCATGAGCATGCGTAACCTGATGGCTCTGGCTCTGCGAGAAAGGGAACTTAAATTTGTTACATGGCGTAAAGCCAATTCGTAACTTATTTCATCCTCTTCGAGGTGCGTGGTTTCCATTTTTATGAAGTAAAATGTATAAGTAATATTTAAAATGTAATAATAATAATAATAATAATATATGAATATAATTATAAGAATAATACAAATAATATAGAAGTAAAATTAAATTTATTTTCTTAACACTAATCCGCAAAATCCAATAAAAATCCAGAATATAATAATACAATAACTTAATAATTCAATAATAAATAATAAAATGATAAAAATAATAATATTTACAAAATTCAAATTAAAAGTGGGCTTTTGAGTTGGGCGCCAATGTTCTTCGATAAAGAACAAAATTACCACTTTTCACGTAAATCTGAGAACCCCTATATCGGTTTGGCATGGGATGGCTGTATACATACAGAATAGCATTTAAAACACGCCTACAAAAAAAACCAGCAACCCTTCCCGCCGAGCGACGATTACAATAAAACTATCGCCGTAGGTGACAGCCAACAGGGAAATTCAATCATGCAAGCAAGTCACGAAGTCATGGACTTCATCGCTGGACATTTTCTTTCCCCGACGGGATGATGGCTCGCGTCGGTCAGAGATAATAAAGCTTCACTTCAGGTCATAGTTATGAATGTGTGCGCACTCCGTCAGTCGTGTGACAGAGCGCAGCCATAGGAGCACTTATTTTTGACGTGATAAGACATGCGATGGCGAACGTCTTCGGACAATGTTGGAAGTGTGGAGGGGTTGTGTTGCGTTGTGTTGACGGGAGAAAAATAATTGCCTGATAAGGGCGGTGGCGGCGCGGCTGTTTGATATGGCGACGAGCAGAGTGACGCATGCAATTGATTGTGAATGGGTGCTGATAATCAATCAGGGAACATTAAAAAATAAAATCAATTCAATGCGAGCAGAACAATATCAAATTGATGAAGAATGTCTCAGAATGATGATATTTGTGGAAGAAGACTCTGATCATCAATCATTATTTTATTTTTCCCAATTTGCATTTTATAACCGATGTCAACAGCAAAAAAAACATGACCGAGTCCAACCTCATGACAGGATGTGTATCGTTCCCGAGGGTGTCTGACGTATGTGAGTCAATGGAAATCAAGCACTTCGATTGTAATTCACAGACCAAACCACAAAATTGCTTTACTTGTGCCTTCGTTCGAATAGCAGCTGCTGATGAACCCGGAATTGCTCAAAGGGTTTGTACGATACGACACACACACACACACACACACACACACACACACACACACCGGAGTGATGCAATTTTCTGATCAATTTTTTACTGTATCCCATTAGTCTCGGCAGGATATTGCATGCGGTGCGTTCTCCCCCCTCTGCGGTTATGGGACCACAATCTCTAGATATATGTGGGGAAAATGAAGAAATTGCTTTTCCTAAAAAAAGAATTAATATAGCAATTACATGTGTTAAGGATGGGATGCACTTGTTCGTGCGGAAAAGTCTTTCCTGTTTTTGCTGACCCCAATCGAACCTCACATCGATTGAGGCAACGTCAAAAACGCAATAAATTTTCGATTATTGTACTTTTGATAAATTAAGCTAGGAAAGCGGTACTTTTCATGCACTCAACATCCACTTTAGTACTCCGTGGCGTGCCCAAGTGGACAGCTCGACAGCTGTGTGTTTGTGCGAGGCAGCACAGCTTTGAACATAAATTTAATAATGCGCGAGTAAACGAAAAAAAAATGAACAAATAAAAAATACAAAAAATAATCCAGCGCGGAAAGTAAGGATTAAAGAGTCATGAAATCTGCCAGCATTCGGGGCTGAATGAAGAGTTGAGCCGGTTCGTCCCGAGGGACCGCTTGCCCCTTCTTGGCCAGCCGACCGACCGAAACAAGTCACGAATGCATATAAATATGTTTGCCTTGGCGAAAAAACGAGCACAAAGGAGTGAGCTTTTTATAGCCAACACTTGGCGAGGAGACGCAGCACGAGCATCGGGGAATCCAAGGGAAGAGGTCTGATGGCGAAAGCCAGCGAGCAGCTTAATAAACCATTATTTCATTAATCTCTTTGATAATTTTTATGGTCAAAATATTTCATTTGTCGTTTCTTTTCGTCCCTTCTTTGGGTCAATCCGGTTCGTCTTCGTTGCCCAAGACGATCATCGCACGGAATTGCTGATTGTGTGCATATTTTCTCTTCTTCTTCTCTATTCTTCCACACAAATGAAGGAAACTCATGCAATGTGATGCAGAATCCGGGCAGCGCAAGACAATTAAAATATCCGCTTGATTTTGGAGTAATCTTTACAATCGGCTTAGAGTCAGCGAACGGCGTGACGCATTGATTGGGTGCAAATTCGTTTTAATTTCATTCCCATTAGATTGAAATTTGATTGCCACGGGAACCTGGATAATCCCTTAATGGCTTCTGAGGAGAAACTGGTGGCGATGGCGTGTTTGCGAAATCCACCGACTTGCCGTGTGTGTGGCCGAATTTCATGAAATCGGCCTCACAATAAAAAGTTTATAGGAATAAATTCTATGCGGGGCTGAGACCGATTCCAATCAAAACCGTAAGTAAACTTTTGCAAACTTTTTTAAAACCAAGAATCTGTAGTTACGATTAGGGGCTGTCCACATACCACGTGGACAGAAAAAGCATGATTTTAGACGCCCCCCTCCCCCTCCGTGTACAAGCGTGGACATTCCTTATACCCCTCCCCCTGTTGTCCACGTGGACATTCCTCCGGTTTTGAGGAAAAAATCAAGAAATTCTATTTTTTCGCTTAAATTTTATTTCAAGTTTCTTTCTATTTTCTATTCCATATGTTTATTGATAAAAATTATAGCCTTACCAATGGTAACTATTTTTCTTGAAACCTTCGATTTTTTCTAACATTGCCCGAGAGCTTATTATTTTCTTTCGAATTCCATTTATGTTATCTCCATATCCATTTAAAATATCGATTGTGAGCTTATTCTCGAGTATTTTTATTTAAGCTGGCTGGCTGTTTGAGTTTTCAAAAAATCAGACAATGAAATCAAGCACTTTGTTTGAAAACAGAATTTTGCCCTTTACAATTCGCTACAAATATGTATTTTCGTCGCGTTTATGAAAAGAATCGCAGATTGAGATAAGCCCCTTCGGTTTTTCGGTAAAATAAACCCTTATTTCGGAATCCGGTCGGATTTGAAATTAGCACAATGTTGCGTTCTTTAAGAGGGTATTCTAGTCTAGAAATTTGAAAAAAATCATTTTTTTCCTTCATATTTCTCTAATTCAGACATTTAAGAATATACCATAGAAGAGACTTTTCGAAAATCTCATTATTTACCAAGTTATAGCCATTTTGGTGATGCGATATCTTATCTAGTACGGCCATAACAATTAACTTCAAACGCGTTTTTCTCGAAACATGTTTTTCAAACTGGCTTACACGACATCTCAAGTTCTCCTTATTCGATCTATGTTTATATTAATACAACCTGTATGTATCTTTCTATCGCATAAACCTATAAAAAATCCTAATTTCGTAACTTTACTATTTTAAAAAAATCAAGAAACTAAAAAAAATGTTTTAAACAGCATTTTTTTTCTTCAAATTTCCGCCACTTTATCAAAAAACACGTTTTTGACCTGTCCGAGGTTCATGCGATAGTAGCATCTTTACTGATTCAGAATCTGTTCGATTTGTTTGTTTCAGTGAACCAGAAGTGCTGGAAACTTGTACGCTATGGCACAACTTTTTTTTTTTTGAACCCCCTCACTCGATCAGCTTTCAATTATGGATATATTTTTTTCCGATCAATTTTTGTTTTATTGTTGAAAGATAAATAAACAAATAGTGATATAATGGATGGTAAAAATATTCTTTGTTTTACTTTTTCGGAGCTCGAACAAACGTCCGAAATTCGAGTCTTTATCCCCCTTAATCTGATCGAGTCAAATCCTATCGGATTGTACAAATGTTGCAACCTTGAAATGCAGAATGCAAAAGTTTGTTTCGTTCGGATTGTGATGTGTCAAATCCGATCGGGTTCCGTAATATGGGTTAATATGTAGTCAATGCATTGTTGCATGTTTGCATGTTACATGCATATTTTTCGTGATGTTTAGTTTCTGTGATTTCGGTGATTTTTGACATCTGTAGTGAATCTACTAATTCATGTGCATGAAAGATTAATCTTTTCTTTTAATTAATCAGCAGTAGTAGCATGAACTTTCCAGACAACTCAAAAGAAGCGTATCACAAAAATTACCAGACATCAATGAAGAACAACATCATCAGAAATAGATCTCCAGAGATACGGCCCGTACACTCATGGAAGAATTTGTTTTTCGTTTCAATGTTCAGAAATCCTTGGGACTTCTCGAAAACAAACCAAACAATTTTGTCATCAAGAGCAAAAGCTGAATTCAACCCGCGCTTAAGTCGTCACTTTTATTACTACAAAAAATCCAACATTCTTTGTGTTATTGGGTGTCTTTATCCTGGCGGATTTAATGGCCCTCTATTACCGATTGGAATAAATTGGATCCTAGTTCATGTGCGTTACTTTCAGAATATACATTTCAGGAAAGAGGTTCAGTCATATGGAAAAATATAGATGTTTGACCGAGCAGCACTCTCAAGCAGTTCAATATTTTTATTGATGAATACTGAGTACTCAGGGCGGGCGTGAAGTTCAAAAAATCTTGTAAATACAAAACAGATCTCATTCAATTTTGACTTCTAACTTGAATGTTGAATGTGTACAAAAGATGACTGCTACCCAAAATCACAATTTTCATTTTCATATATCCAATTTAAATTGCGACGGATTCTTAACAAGAGTGTATTTGAAATAATTGACTTTTTTTTTCAAAAAAACAGGAAGTGGGTTATATCTATGGTATAACCGCAAGGGTGACGTAGGACTATCGTTGATTTAGAGATCATTTGTTTGAAGTTGAATCAAAATCCATTCTGAATGAATGAATAAATGAATATTTGGGGGACTTCGAAAACGAGAGCGTTACGTTGGAGGCACAAGGTTTTATACATCCAATATAGGATACGAAAAACCTTGTTCTGAAGAATAATCTTCAGAAGCTTTCCTGCTAACTGCACTTGATTGACAAATCACAAAACCAAATGTATTATATGGATATTTTATGGACAGAAAACATTAAAATAAACTCTTTCGCTTGAATGTATTTTTCAATTCCCAAGGGAACTGGCAGATTACTTTCCAGCAACGATTAGATATTTCCACATTTTCCTCGATACTGGAAGCCCACCAGGGGTTAATGCTAATTCGATAACCACCTGTTAATAGCACTCGATTGAAACATATTTGGTCACAGTGTTACATGGATAGAAAACATTAAAATAAACTCTTTCACATAAATGTATTTTTAAATTCCCAGAGGAACTGGCAGATTATTTTCCAGCAATGATTATTTCTTTCCGGAACTTTCTCGATGCTGAATGGCATCCAAACGGAAAGAATTCTGCGCGTGTATGTGTCGATCCTTTGCCGTCCACCTCCTCCAGCACGTTAGGCAACGATGTTGTCTTGTCGATATCCTCACGAAAAATGAATGCGTCTCACCACCAGAATATCGCTTAAGTATGCTTTTTGTGTGTGATTGAATCGAGAGAAGGTGTGGTTTACGATGGTAATTTGGAAGGCAAATTAGAGGGGAATGAACTCACTGAGCTCGAAACTTTCGGCGACTGAGCAATAATCGATTGCGTGCGCATACAATATTGGATACGGAAATATCCTACGGATGGGGAAGAATAACTTCAGAAGTTTTCCTGCTAATTACAGTTGGTTGAAAAATTACAAAATCAAATGAATTTGATCGCTGTGTTACATGGTTAGAAAACATTAAAATAAACTTTTTCACATAAATGTATTTTTAAATTCCCAGAGGAACTGGCAGATTATTTTCCAGAAATGATTAGATCTTTCCGGAACTTTCTCGATGATGAATGGCATCCAAACGGAAAGAATTCCGCGCGTGTATGTGTGTGTGTGTGTGTGTAGCGGCTGCTTCGAGATCTACCCGGGGAACCGTTTGTGGCATCACTCTCCTCCTGATGGATTCCCTTCTGGCCTAAGGTGCACAAACAGGCTCTTGGTGACACGGTTCATCCGCGCTTTCATGATAAACGAATAGCTTCACCACAACAGAGACAACATGCTCCAATCGCTGTTCAATTAGAACTGAGTGGATTTCCGAGCGGCGCTCGCTTATATACCGATTGGTGATTTCAATAGCCTGTTTCGAGAACAATGTTAAGGCTATTGAAACATGTTTTTGGATAAAAAAAGACGGGTGGGTAATGTCGGGGACATAACCGGAGTGACGTAGGACTATACAAAGGGGACAGCTTTTGTTAATTATATGTTTTAAATATATTGTTTTATTTTCTTCTCCTACGTGAATACCTACCTATCTACCTGAAAAATGGATTAGTTTACTGTTTACTCTTTATGAATATGTTGATGGTTCTGAAAAGAACCTTTGGTGTTGTGTTTTTGTTATCACTCGATATTCTCATCTTGTTCGGTTAAACCTTCCTGTTTAGCTATTGCGTTTGCCACTCGCCACAGCTTTCACAGTTGGAAAATTTCTTCCCATCCAGCTTGTGACATGTTGTTCAGTAAATTACATTTAATGCGACGTGCCGGAGAAACACTTTGCCACTCACTGAAACTAATTGTTGCCTTGATGAGCGCCGAACCGAAGCTGCTCTGTTCTTGATGCGGGTTTTCTGATTGTCGTGAGCAGCTTTACAAGCCAACTCGAGCACTCCGACGGCCGAAACTCTATAATCGCTGTTAGGTATACTGGTGCTCCGGCACCAATCCGTTCGGCCTAGTTACCCTTGCGAAGCAATCAGTGAATGTGACCAACAGAGAACTGGAGACCTGCACGGTTCGAGTGAGACTTTGCCTTTCCCTTAACTTGTCCTCCTTTGTTACATCCACGATGCCGATGCCGTACAACCCCACGGGTTTACGGTTTGAAAGAAAATAAGATATTTTTTTGGGGTCCGCGTGTTTTATACTCTAGCGGTACACACTCACAGGATAGAGACAAATCGGCAGACTCAGCCAGAGGGGCGAGTCCAACGAGACGAACGAATGAGCGTTAAAAGGGAGCGATGTCAAAAAAATACATTAGAGGCGAATGAACTGCAAAGTTTAAAGCCTCTTAAAAACAAAGAAAGAAAGAAGAAAAATACATTCATTACGATTTGTTCGCTCGTTGGATTCACATGCAGGCTAAAAAGGGCCCTTTTCAGGATCACAAAATTATCTTCAATCTAAAGAGTTTATTGTTTTGTTATCACTCGATATCCCCATCTTGTTCGGCTAAACCTTTCTGTTTAGCGATTGCGTTTGTCACTCGCCACAGCTTTCACAGTTGGAAAATTTTTTCCCATCCAGCTTGTGACATATTTTACAGTAAATTACATTCAATGCGACGTGCCGAAGCGCCACTCAGTATCGGATTGGAGGTAATTTTAACCTGTTATTGAACATTTGTGATGACAGTGGTACAGTGTCGACTTTCAATGTGGGGTCATAATTTGGATCTCTATGTTTACAAAAATGTCCAACTAAATAAGTCGCATTACATGTCCGTCCAATTAGCTAAATGTCGAACTAATTGTAGATTACTGTGCTTTCAATCTGGAAACAATTTAAGAATTGGTGAAAATTGAATAATTAGGAAAGTCCCCAACTATCAATAAGCTCAGAACAACTGCCAAATTCACATACTCATCAAATCCTGGCAAACAAATTATGAAAACATCAATTTGTGTTTTATTATTATTTTGGATAATGTTTTAGAAAGCATTGAACTTTATTTCCTAAACTCTTTTTTGGAAGGTTTAATGGCTCTGAGAAGCGCCTTGTTTTATGGAATGGTTCCAATTTAGAAAACTTAGTACTCGTGGTTTTGAAAAAAACCATTTCGAACGCCCTCGATGCCGCCTTGTTCTGGATTTGCCACCAAAGCAGTGTGTATAAAGAACAAACTTTTTTCTTCTGCTACCTGCTGCCGTTTTGCGATTGCGTTTGCCACTCGCCACTCGCTGCTACTGCCTGTTGTTGTCTTGATGTCCACCGAACCGAATGTGTTCTGTTCTGAAAGCGGGTTTTCTTATCGTCGCGAGCAGCTTTACCAACCAACTCGATCACTTCGGCGGCCGAAACTATATAACGCCGGCTAGGTGGACTGGTGCACTGGTACTAACGCGCTCGGCCTAGCTACCCTTGCGGGGAACTCCAGATCAACACGGTTCGAGCGGGATTTTGCCTTTCCCTCCTTTGCCATGTCCAGACATGGCTGCTTGGGTTGGTTTGTTGATGTGTTGTGATGCGAACCGATGTGGTGTACGGTTTGAATGAGAATGATCGTTACGGCAGCGGAGCGGGGATTTTTAAGCTGGCTCGAGAATTACGCATGTGTGAGACTGCGACCAATGTTTCATTCATTTTTTTCTTTTTCCTTTCCAATCGTGCTTCATTCTATTTCGCTGCTGCTCTGGTTGCCCGTTTTGGTCGGTACGATTTGAGGAGCACAAAATGAACCAATCAAAAATAGACACATAGTGCATTTTGACAATGCTTGATATTTCACAATTATTCAATTATTTATCTCATGAAAAATGAAATGTTATTCGTTATGATAGATGCGTAGATATATTACCTATCAATTGATGCAAAAACCTTTGCGATCTATTGAGAAATGCTCGAGTTATAAGCGTTCCAAATCTTGCATTTTTTCCTACTGGTTCAGTGCCTAGATTTCCATTTTACCCCCTATATCTTCCGGTTAGACGTAGTCCTACGTCAAAAAGTAACAAGTATATAACGCGTAGACATTTTATCTTTCGAATGAAGTGTTTATCATACCATTTCGTTCAGTTGTTCAGGAGCTATTAACGCTCAAAATATCGGTCTCCGGCGTAACGCTTTCGGTTTCGAAACTTTGATTTTACACCCCGGTATAGAAATGAAAGACGTAGTCCTACGTCAAAAAATGGATGGGTTATATCTAAGATATAACCCATCCATTAAGGTTGACGTGGGACTATCGTTGGCGTAGTAATCATTTGTTTGTATTGATTAGATTATTGATTGAATGAAACAATTTTCGAATTCAATTGAATTTAACATATTTGCTTTGTAAGTAAAGAATTTGAACAAATTTCATGTAACACCAAATCATGCATTGTAATAGATTATGTTTTTCGCTACGAGTAAATTTGATAACAGCATTTTGCCTAATCATCAAACGGTATGCGTAGAAATTCAGTGATCAGAAGATATGAAGGCATATCTTCCAATGCAGTCTTGAAAAACCGAGCGAAAGCGTTATAATCGTACCCGCTTTTGTAGTACGTTTAAGACACATATTTCGGAGTGCAAAAAAAATACGAGTACAGAAATACTCCCGGCATGAATCAAAATGGATCAACAATTTCAACTTCCACTTTATATACTATACTTTAATCTTGTAAGTTCATTCGCCTCTAGTATCTGAAATGACGATTTTCCCAGGCTACTGAAAAAGAAAAGTGAGTACAAAAGTACTTGTATTTGCAATGCGACTTTCCCCGGGTACCTTGGTTTTGAAGTCCGTGTTAGGTAAAAACATTTCGTTATGAACAAAAGTTTGCCTAACTTGCATGTATTTGCAATGCCGATCTTCTCAGGCACATTGCTTTTGAAGTCTGTGTTGGGGAACATATTCCGGTGGGCACAAAAATATTTCCAACTTGAATGTATTTGCAAAGCGGATCCCCCTAGGCATGCCTGTTGCCTAGGCACCTTGATTTTGAAGTCCGTGTTAGGGAAACACATTTCCTTGTTAACGAAAATACCCCCGACTTTCATGTATTCGCAAAGCGTATTCTCCCAGGTATATTGATTTGAATTATGAAGTCTGTGTTAGTAAACAAATTTCGGTGGGAACAAAAATACCCCTACTTGCATGTTTTTGCAATGCCGATTTCTCCAGGCTGCTTGGTTTTGTCGTCTGTGTTGGGGGTAATCGTAAATCGAGCCAATTAAAACGAGACAGGGCGTTAAGATAACGCTTGACATTTCACAGTTATTCAATTGTTTATCTCATGAAAAATAACATTTTATTCATTGTGATAGATGCGTAGAAATATTTCCTACCAATTGATGCAAACATCTTTCCGATCTATTAAGAAATGTTCGAGGTATAAGCATTCGAAATCTTGCATTTTTTCCTGCATGTTCTGTGTTTAGGTTTTCATTTCACCCCCATATACTCCGGTTAGACGTAGTCCCACGTCAAAATCGTAAATCATCCAAAAATAAGTACAAAAGTTATTGATTTCGTTTGAGGATAATCAGAGTGGAGGGAGGGGAAATAATGGAATTTTTTACAGTTTCATGATATTAAAGGACGTTGCGATCAAAATTTTATCAACTTTAGTTTGATGCCTTTTCATTAATAGTGCACTCAGACGATCTGCAAACTCCTCATTTCGTATGCATAAGCGTACAAACTGATGCCTCTATTTTGATTTTCACATTTGATCTTCAAGCAAGAATATCAACACATCAAAATTTCTCCCGCGCTTTGCGAAAATCCGGACTGTATATCGTCAACAGCATGCAGAGGACAAGGACAAAGACCCTCCCAACATTCTAGAGTTCCTTATCGAGAAATATTGAACCATCATCAAGCGAAAACCTAGTTGAATATTTTTCCTGTTTTTTTTTTATACTAATTGAAATTCAAATAAAAAAATATTTTGATTTGTTTAATGAGAAATTTAAACAATTTACACGCATTCTTGTTTTTTTCGAAATTTGATCGTAACAAGCATTTTTTCGCTCGTAAAAAAATCGACATTCAACATCTTCTGAATCTACACGGAATCCAATTTCCTCTTTGTTTTTGAGCCACCTCTATGGCCTTTAGAAGGTTTTAAACTAACTGTAATTCTGAATCTATTACATATCATACTTTTTCATTATCAGATGATCAATTTTCATCACGACTGATTTTTCAAAAGGGTGTATCCACAATCATTGATCTTTTTTCAAAAATCATAAATCGAAATCCAGATGTCTGATTTTAATATGATGCACGGCAAAGTTGTTGGGAAGTCAATGAACTATTTAGGAAAAATAATGTTTCGAATACACAGTTTAAAAATCATACTCGAACATTGATAATAACGGGATGTTAATTTTGTTTTGTTCAATCCGGCTACGTGGACAACATTGATACTCATACGTAAACAATTCCAAGCTGACACTCACCCAACTAAAATGAAAGTTCAAATAATACTCATAGTAAGTGTGCTCCATACATACAAGCATTTCATCCACCTGAAACAGCACACGTAGAACCTCGTCTTCCAGGTAGGGTGCCAAATCAGAAAACATGTCACGTTTTTATGAAATAAAGTTAACGTTAATAACTATTTTCACAGCGAACGTATTCTGATGATTTGCATACCAATCGAATTGGAAATTCAGAACAGAATTGGAAGAACAGAACAGAACAGATACCATAGCAGGAATGAATGGATGCTTCCCTAACACAGACTTCAATACCATGGAGCCAGGGGAAATCGGCATTGCAAAACAGATGCAAGCAGCTGGTACTATTGTACTCGTTTGCGCTTTTGCAATTGTTTTCATAACACAGACTTCAAAACCATGGAGCCAGGGGAAACTGGCATTGCAACGTAGATTCAAGCAGCGGATACTTTCATACTCGTTTGCGCTTTTGCAAATCGGAATGTGTTTTCCCAACACAGATTCTGAAACCAATAAGTTGGGAATATCGGCATTCCAGATCTAGGCATTACTTTTTATACCCCCATGCATTTTTACACTCCGGAATGCGTTTTGCTAACACGGTCTACAAAAGCGGGTACGAATGCAACGCTTCGGCTCGGTTATTCAAGACTGCATGCCACTTCATGTCGTCAGCTCACTGAACTTCTACGCATACCGTTTGATGATTAGACAAAATGTTGATAACTATTTGCTGCGATAACCACTACCATAATGCATGAATTGACCTAAATTGGGGTTCGTTTGCAATTGAATTCGTAAATTGTTTAATTCATTCAATAGCTCTGCGCAGCAGCGATATCGTACCCAATGAGGAACATTCGAAGTGCTAATTGCTAATTGAAAAAAACACAAATGATTACTAAGCCAACGGCAGTCCTACGTCAACCTTGCGGTTATATCATAGGTATAACCCATCCATAGTTTTTTTCTGAATATAATCAGAACAAAAATAAGCTTCGAAATCGGCTCAGCAACGATACTATGAACGCTATTTTGATGATTTTGATGCAAATGTAAATGTAGTATTTATAGTAAATGAATGAGTATTTTTTTCATACAAATAAAATATCTTTTTTCCACAACGAATGTTATCGATTTTTGGAAGAAAAAGCCACAGGGGGATTGTGTCCGGGACACGACCACATAGTAGACGTAGGATTCCGTTAGGCTATTTGTTGATTTTGGATATGTTTGGAGAATTACATCGTTAAACTCTTTAATAATGATTTGGTGACCCTGAAAAGGGCCGTTTTGTTTGGTTGTTGTTATGTATGGATGAAATAAAGAAAAAAAAAGACGGCTGGGTAATGTCGGGGACATAACCGGAGTGACGTAGGACTATACAAAGGGGACAGCTTTTGTTGAATATATATTTTAAATATATTGTTTTATTTTGTTCTCCTACGTGAATACTTACCTATCTACCTGAAAAATGAATTAGTTTACTGTTTACTCTTTATGAACATGTTGGTGGTTCTGAAAAGAACCTTTGGTGTTGTGTTTTGTTTTTATGATGTGATGCGATGCGATGTTAAACGATGCCATACAACCACACTGGTTTACGGCTTGAAAGAAAACTAGATATTTTTTGGAGTCCGCGCTTTTTGTACTCTAGCGGTACACACTCACAGGATAGAGACAAATCGGCAGACTCAGCCAAAGGGGCGAGTCCAACGAGACGAACGAATGAGCGTTAAAAGGCAGCGATGGCAAAAAAAATAGGAGGTTGTGTTCAAGATACGACCGCATTGTTGACGTAGAACTATGCTGTAGTTTAATTCAAATCGCTTGTTTATAACTGCGGATATTATTTCATAATGCTACGAGAATTTTGAAATAACCATTCCACCAATTCGGTCGCTGTGAAATGTTTTTTTTATTGTAGAATCATTTGACGATAATTGTTTGATGATTCATTCTTGTGCTCGCAGAACAATACATGCTCGAGATAAGCGCAGTTGTCATCCATTGCGGAGAAAGTTTTGCTACTGGCAAGCGAAACCTAATCACATACAGAATTCCAGAACGACATTTACTTTCTTGGTGACTAAATAAGGGAAATAAACTCTTTTTGTTGATATCAACAACCTCGAAAACTGTAGCATTGCTTCATTATGACTAAGCTTAGCGCAAATACAATCCTAGTTGAAGGCAGTTTTGCGACTAGCACGCGAACCCAAATTACTTTTAACATTCCAGTACGACATTCAAGATGCTTGGTATTCCCCAATGTATTTTTGGCGCACAACCTTAATGCCTACTTCGTCATAACGTCAGTTTAATGCATTCAAACAATGTTAATTGCTTGGAAAAAGACAGAATTATACCACACAGCTTGTACTCTGCTATAACACCCATCAATGCGAATTCGCTGATGAGTTTGTCAAGAGCGACCGCCTTCACCACCAGCGGGGGGAGCTTGAATCTGATTGCTGCCTAGGTAATGAAGTTTTAATTTTCGACCGACGCGTCGAAGTCGCCTTCTTCGATGTTGTTCGACGCGGTGTCACTCGCGAAGGCTCGGTTCAGTGCGAGCGCTTTTCACTACACCAACATCGCGTTCATCATTGGATGCCGCTTCGTTTTTTGCAGGGCTCGAGCGAGCCTTCCTCTTCTTCTTGTTCATAACACACTACGCGAAGCGTCCAATTTATAACGCGGAAAGAAAAATACACGATACGAATAACGCGAAAAACGAACTGGAAAAACCACACGACGACACGCTCTGTTCGGGAAAGCACACAAATGGACAGAACAAATGTATGGGAAAATGGAAACGCTTAAAGTTTTTATGAATTTTAACCATTTACAAACCAGGGGATTCTAATGTATAGCATATTAAACAAATCTTAGGGAATTTCCGCTTGGTTTAGTATGTAAATCGCCAAAATCCGTTCGCGGCAAAAATAGTTATTAACGTTAACTTTATTTCATAAAAACGTGACCTGTTTTCTTATTTGGAACCCTTAATGTAAGACGTAGTTCTACGTCAAAAAATACATTCATTACGATTTGTTCGCTCGTTGGATTCACATGCAGGCTAAAAAGGGTCCTTTTCAGGATTACAAAATTATCTTTAATCTAAAGAGTTTATTGTTTCGTTATCACTCGATATTCCCATCTTGTTCGGCTAAACCTTTCTGTTTAGCGATTGCGTTTGTCACTCGCCACAGCTTTCACAGTTGGAAAATTTCTTCCCATCCAGCTTTGTGACATGTTGTACAGTAAATTACATTCAATGCGACGTGCCGAAGCGCCACTCAGTGTCGCATTGGAGGCGATTTTAACCTGTAATTGAACATTTGCGATGACAGTGGTACAGTGTCGACTTTCAATATGGGGTCATAATTTGGATCTCTATGTTTACAAAAATGTCCAACTAAATAAGTCGCATTACATGTCCGTCCAATTAGCTAAATGTCGAACTAATTGTAAATTACTGTACTTTCAATCTGGAAACAATTTAAGAATTGGTGAAAATTGAATAATCGGGAAAGTCAATAAGCTCAGAACAACTGCCAAATTCACATACTCATCATATCCTGGCAAACAAATTATGAAAAAAAATCAATTTGTGTTTTATTGACGTAGGACTACGTCTAACCGGAAGATATAGGGGGTGAAATGGAAATCTAGGCACTGAACAAGTAGGAAAAAATGCAAGATTTGGAACGCTTATAACTCGAGCATTTCTCAATAGATCGCAAAGGTTTTTGCATCAATTGATAGAAAATATATCTACGCATCTATCATAACGAATAACATTTCATTTTTCTTGAGATAAATAATTGAATAATTGTGAAATATCAAGCATTGTCCAATTGTACTATGTGCCCATTTCTGATTGGTCCATTTTGTGCTCCTCAAATCGTACCGACCAATACGGGCAACCAGAGCAGCAGCGAAATAGAATGAAGCACGATTGGAAAGGAAAAAGAAAAAAAATTAACGAAACATTGGTCGCAGTCTCACACATGCGTAATTCACGAGCCAGCCAGTCAGCTTAAAAATCCCCGCTCCGCTGCCGTAACGATCATTCTTTGTGTGGACACCGACTGGACAACATCGTTGCTGGACGAGCTGGACGGCGAGGGATCGAGTGCCTTTCTCAAGGCAAGAGGGTGGAGGTGGTAGCGCTGGAGTAGAGTAATAGAGTATAGTTTAAAAAAAGTTTAAAGTCTCTATAATACAATACCTTTCTTCCTTCCGTAACGATCATTCTCATTCAAACCGTACACCACATCAGTTCGCATCACAACACATCAACGAACCAACCCAAGCAGCCATGTCTGGACATGGTAAAGGAGGAAAAGTGAAGGGAAAGGCAGAATCCCGCTCGAACCGTGTTGGTCTCGAGTTCCCCGCAAGGGTAGCTAGGCCGAGCGCGTTAGTACCAGTGCACCAGTCCACCTAGCCGGCGTTATATAGTTTCGGCCGCCGAAGTGATCGAGTTAGCTGGCAAAGCTGCTCGCGACGATAAGAAAACCCGCATTCGGAACAGAACACATTCGGTTCGGTGGACATCAAGACAACAGGCAGTTGCAGCGAGCGGCGAGTGGCAAACGCAATCGCAAAACGGCAGCTGGTAGCAGAAGAAAAGAGTTTGTTCTTTATACAAACTGCTTTGGTGGCAAATCCAGAACAAGGCGGCATCGAGGGCATTCGAAATGTTTTTTTTTTCAAAACCGCGAGTACAAAGTTTTCTAAATTGGAACCATTCCATAAAACACGGCGCTTATCAGGGCCATTAAACCTTTCAAAAAAGAGTTTACGAAATACAGTTCAATGCTTTCTAAAATAATATCCAAAATAATAATAAAACACAAATTGATTTTTTCATAATTTGTTTGCCAGGATCTGATGAGTATGTGAATTTGTCAGTTGTTCTGAGCTTATTGATAGTCGGGGACTTTCCTGATTATTCAATTTTCACCAATTCTCAAATTGTTTCCAGATTGAAAGTACAGTAATTTACAATTAGTTCGACAGTTAGCTAATTGGACGGACATGTAATGCGACATATTTAGTTGGACATTTTTGTAAACATAGAGATCCAAATTATGACCCCACATTGAAAGTCGACACTGTACCACTGTCATCGGAAATGTTCAATTACAGGTTAAAATCGCCTCCAATGCGACACTGAGTGGTGCTTCGGCAGGTCGTGGGGTCTTTTAAATTGATCATTCAGTTTTCACAAACCCATGTATGGTGTCCGAATTAAAAGTGGCTTCAAATTACAACACATTGTATGCAGGATGGCATTAACGAATTTTCTCGGTAGCAAGAACTGCTTTCTTTGGTTGATAACTGATGTTGAAAATTGACTGACGTCACATCTGCATTGCATAGAGAAATAACTAAGGAGCAACACGATGAGCTATGTATTTCCTGCTGCTCTGTTCTTATTTTAAAGGACTTTAATCCGAAGGTCATTCGTCCCTGTATTTACTGTTGGTTTTTCAGAACGCTTATAGCTCGTTTATTTCTCGACAGATCGTAGAATTCGTCTCCAAAACCTCAGTTCTTTTTCATTTTTATTTACTTTGTTTGCGGAGACTACAAATCTTACAATTCATTCGTCTCCGAAACCACAGCTTAAGGTACGGTAATGTGCTCAATAGTGAAATATATGATAGTGAACGAGCTGATGACTACCTATGCATTCCCTATCAGAGTCATCATTTTGATTATACGATATGTGTATACGCCGAAAGATGCCCGACGTTGCACATTTAATAAGTACAAAGCCTTCAAGAATCAAGTTTTTAAAAAAAAACGCAAAAACACAACATCAAAGGTTCTTTTCAGAACCATCAACATATTCATAAAGAGTAAACAGTAAACTAATCCATTTTTCAGGTAGATAGGTAGGTATTCACGTAGGAGAAGAAAATAAAACAATATATTTAAAATATATATTTAGCAAAAGTTGTCCCCTTTGTATAGTCCTACGTCACTCCGGTTATGTCACCGACATTACCCACCCGTCTTTTATTATTTCGGATATTATTTTAGAATGCATTGAAGTGTATTTCGTAAACTCTTTTTTGAAAGGATTAATGGCCCTGATAAGCGCCGTGTTTTATGGAATGGTTCCAATTTAGAAAACTTAGTACTCGTGGTTTTGAAAAAAAACCATTTCGAACGCCCTTGATGCCGCCTTGCTCTGGATATGGCACCAAAGCAGTTTGTATAAAGAACAAACTTTTTTCTTCTGCTACCTGCTGCCGTTTTGCTATTGCGTTTGCCACTCGCCACTCGCTGCATCTGCCTGTTGTTGGCTTGGTGTCCACGGAACCGATTGTGGTCTGTTCTGAATGCGGGTTTTCTTATCGTCGCGATCCTCCTTTGCTCTTTTGCCATATCCAGACATGGCTGCTTGTGATGGTTTGTTGATGTGATGTGATGCGAAACGATGTGTTGTACGGTTTGGATCAGAATGATCGTTACGGTGGTGGTGGTGGTTTTGTATTATAGAGACTTTAAACTTTTTAGTTCATTCGTCTCTAGCCTTGAGAAAGGCCCTTAAAACTCTACTCTAACTCCTGCATTACACCTCCGCCCCCATTGCCTTGAGAAAGGCACTCGATCCCTCGCCGTCCAGCTCGTCCAGCAACGATGTTGTCCAGTCGGTGTCCACACAAAGAATGATCGTTACGGCAGCGGAGCGGGGATTTTTAAGCTGACTGGCTGGCTCGAGAATTACGCATGTGTGAGACTGCGACCAATGTTTCGTTAATTTTTTTCTTTTTCCTTTCCAATCGTGTTTCATTCTATTTCGCTGCTGCTCTGGTTGCCCGTCTTGGTCGGTACGATTTGAGGAGCACAAAATGGACCAATCAAAAATGGGCACATAGTGTATTTGGACAATTCTTGATATTTCACAATTATTCAATTGTGTATCTCAAGAAAAATGAAATGTTATTCATTATGATAGATTCGTAGATATATTTCCTATCAATTGATGCAAACACCTTTGCGATCTAGTGAGAAATGCCCGAGTTATAAGCGTTCCAAATGTTGCATTTTTTCCTACTGGTTCAGTGCCTAGATTTTCATTTCACCCCCTATATCTTCCGGTTAGACGTAGTCCTACGTCAAAAAACTCACCAATGCAATATAAAATAATTACCAATACCGAACACAATTATCAATTTTTCTCACCAGTAAAAACATGTTACTCTCTATATTAAATACAGAAAACATAATTGATTTGGAAAAGGTAATTTTCTTTTATGACTTTTACTTTCTGAGTGATTATTCAACCCAATGCGAATTTTAATTGAACTAACAAAACCTAATACTACATGTATATGTTATGGGAAATCACTTTTTCTAACATTGTGCTAAATTTTTCGCAATACACGGTCGGACATTGATATGAAATTTAATGAAACAGCAAACACTAAAGTTCCAAATTTAAATTTTATTTACTAGAATTAGTCGTATCACTCACCTTACTTGCAATATATAAATGCCCCCGACTTTCATGTATTTGCAATGTCGATTTCCCCCAGGCAGCTTGGTTTTGATGTCTCTGTTAGGGAACACATCTCGGTAGGAACAAGAGTTCCCCCTACTTTTATGTATTTGCAATGTCGATTTCTCCCAGGCAGCTTGGTTTTGATGTCTCTGTTAGGGACCCGCCGCATTTCCGATAGGATAGGGGTTGAGATATTTTAATTGTTCGATAGTTAGTTTCATGACATATATTATTTTCTTCAATATAAGAAATTGTTATGGAGTGCCGAAATCGATTGACGCAAAAATTTCAACAATCCATCATGAAATGACTGAGCAATAAGCGTTTGAAATTGGTCAATTTTCACGATGTGCTCGATTTTCGATTTTCAATTTGTACTCCAATATGTTCCCGAAAGACGTAATCCTACGTCAAAAGTACAGATGGGAAAGATTTTTAACCCCTCTGGTACAGATTTAAATGTGCAACACTGCTTTCAACCTTGTATCGAGTTGTGTGTGTGTGTGTGTGTGTGTGTGTGTGTGTATATATATGACTGTGGTATCAGCATTAGGAATTAATGTTATCTGCTTGTTATAGGGAATGAGACTGCGATTTCAAATCGCGGATGGCTTTTTTGTTTATTTCATATCCATTTCTGCCTAGTTACAAATAGAGATAGCTTATGCTGCAATTTTTGATTTCTCTACAGTGTCCTTTGAGGAAAAATAGCATTTTCATTCCGAGCGAACGAATTACACCCAACTGATCTACAGCGGCATAAAGTTGCGGTGGATAGCACAAATGTATGAGGAAATGCCACTAACAAAAGTCGTTGACTGCGCGTTGGCTTGAACGAATCGTTTCCTTCATATCTAATTTAGTGAGCGAGCGGACTTGACGTTCAATATTTCCTGTCTCTACTGTGTATGTAGAACGAACACTGCACTTGCCTTCCGAGCGATCGATTTACGTGCGAATGATTCAAAGTTGTATTTTTAAATTGCGTATCGCTGCTGCCTCGCTAGTTGCTCTTCATTGACAGCACGGGTAGGTAAGCACAAAAATGCATAGAACAAAAGTATGGGAGAATGTTAATACATTTTCGTCAATAAAATTGTTTAAGGACTAGGGAATCAAAATGTATAGCATATCAAATTAATTTTGGATTCAAGTGATATGCAATGGCTTGATTTTTAATATAACGATTCATACGATGTTTTGTAATGAATTTCGATGAAGAAATGAGTTACTAATAATAACTAATAACAGCTAACATACGCCTCGTATGGTTATCAATAGTCTACCGCAATGACCTGTTCTAACCTATATCTGGAATCTTCCGGGTTAACGAACTTGCCAGGGAAATCTGAAGACCTATTCTTCTCTACTGTTTCACGCAAAAGTCACACCGTGTACCATAATAAAGCAAAATCCTATCACAAAATCTACAACAAAGTTCCTCTTTATCGCTCATTTCTTCGCTCCGGGCGTGCCAACCCATGTTTGATTTCCCTAGTAATAACGATGTGCGTCAGCCAACACCACATACCGGAACGTTCCGATATCTCCCGAGCATATACACACTATTTAGCATATAATTTGATTGGATTCCGGTCTGAATTTAAATTGACACTAATGATGTTATTTTTCTCCCACTTCTCTCTCTCTCGCACAGGTAATCCCTACGCTACATCCACAACTCAGCAGAAACGGGAAACATCCCGAGCATCCCGGGTAATGTGTCCCGCTCCCGCTGGGTAAGCCACCCACGAACTAGACCGACCTGATGATATTCAAATCGAAGCCACGACGCAGCGCAGCAATTCATTAAAAATCACACATTTTCCCATCGCGCCGTCGTGCCGCCGCGTGTTCTCACCAATTAAAAGCGATAAAACAGTGAAATTTACGACGATTCCCCGTCCAACCTGACACTAAGGTGAATTTTGGAAGTCATTTCTTGTGGTTGGCTCCTTCCTCCGTTGCGCGCCTCCCACTCCCACCTGAGCGAACCTCGATGATGGACGATTTAGACTATCGAATTCGGACCTAATCTCTGGTCTGTTGTGACATTATGGCGAGCCGAATTCCCGGCAGCACCAGCAGCAGCGGCGGCAGTATTTTCGAGTGTATGTATGTGTGTGTGTGTGGAGTGGTTTCTATCGGTCCCCGGGCCTCGCGTTTAATTTATGTGAAATTAATTCCATCCACTGCCCAGGCCACACACCGCCCGACTAGCCGAGAGTGCAGAGAACCCAGGAAGCGATGGTCTACAATGTGTCACTAATTGCCCGACTAGCCAAGGCATGTCGTCGGTGGTAGCGAACTGATAAACGAAACTCTTTTGTTGGGTGTCGCGCACTGGACAGAACTCCGGCCGAGTTGCCACCGGAATGTTGGAAGATCATGCCTCATTAGGTTCCGTGAACTCGTTAGCGAATGATTTGTGTGGTTGGGATGGGGCGTGTATGTTGCCGGAATCGATGATGATTCCGATTTGGCAAACGGTCGATTGGATTTGATTTCGAAGACGATTACGGCTTTGATTGCCGAGAATCACGTTAACCATAATGAGTGCAATAAATTAGCTGATTTATGAATGTTTCCGAGGCTTATCATGCGGGGATCTTTAATCGGATTGTTGTGTTCTCGAAAGTTCAATATCCCAACAGCAGAACCACTCCGTTACAGGGCTGCGAAAGCGGGAGCTATAAGCTAGAAACCAAACACTACTAAATTCCGGCACTACACCACAAGAATCATAAACATGTCACGACTCTGTCGTTTTTCACTGACAACCTTTCTAGTGTCGGCGGTTTGCGAGCAATACCTGTTCTTGGACTGTAAACCTTTGTTTTCCCAGCATTTTTTCTCCGCTGCCGGGTCTCTTTCTCCATCTCTCGGGAATTTGAAGTGCACTCACGTTTGTGCACTGCACTCGGTACACTCTTGCGCTATGCATAGCGTTCCTGGAAGTGATGCAACAACAGCTGCTGCAACCGGTTCCCAGTGGTAACCTCTGCCGGTTGTCCCATTCCAACGCGACCCTCGCCGCCACCATCGCGCCATCGTTTGCGCGGCGTGAACGAGGAAATGCGATAATGGAGTTCTGCGCTCGACGCGAATGCAGCAGAAGCTGCAATTTGCCCGGCAAAACTTTTCAATTTAAAGAGGGAAATTTCGTACACTTTAAATTTTGCACCTCGTAACGCCGTCTGAGCGTTATTTCTTTGAACCCGTAGCCAAATTATGAGCTAAACTTGCGAACGCTTTGATCCCGTCGAACAGTATCTCCAGACTACCCTCTGTCTACACATTGCTACAAAGGCTGATAAGGGGGATAATTATTTGCGATAGAGTGATGATTACACGACCCACAATTGCAGACAGAGCTGAGACTGAGTAACACTTTGCGATCTGTAGAGCAATTATTTTGTTAGATTGTCAGTTTTGGCAACGGCTAGTGACGCCTCGAAACAAGAACTAAGAGCTGGCCTGATAGCACCACTGTGCTGTCTTATTCGAACTAGCAGTTGATTGATTGATTCCGACAATCTGAATATATTTTCAAGCGAATTCTACATACAATGTTACCTCAATTTCAGTCGCGCCCAGGTATAATACACAATGTTTGTCGTAATATATAAAATCCGAGGAAAAGTATATGGTTGTATTGTTCTTCACTACCACTTTCACTGGGTTCAAAAGCAAAACTTTGTTTTTGTTAATCTTCTGTTCTATTCGACTTTTTGTTCACTGCCGACAGCGCTGTAGAAGCCAGCAGCGATTATAAAATTGGTAATGTTTTATGTGTATTCATCTGTCTTGCTTTTAATGATGAAGTATGCATTCCTGTTTAAGAAAATACCGAAACTCCGCCGCGTGACATTCTCTCGCCTACGTTTTGAGTTGACTTTAATTCTCCTCCCATTGAATCCCTACATTGTCATCCTTTTTTCTAGAATCTGGTCGAATCAGAATTGCCCGAATGGAACGCAATTTTGCGTTCTGCAATCCGATCGACTCGATTTGGGCAGGATTTGAACGGAAATCAAACGTATTCCCAATTCGGCATTGACGGTATCGAGCTCCGTGGTCCATTTTTGTGAAGCGAAAATGTAGATTTGTGGATTATCGGGTGAAATAAACACACTTTTTTCATAAAAAAAATATAAATGGAATTTTATGTTACAAAGTAGCACAGTAGTGGGAAAATTTGGAATGGAAATTGTGTCTTCTATGTGAAAGAGTAAAACATTTTCTACAAGTGGTAAAAAAAAATTTGAATTCAAATTTTGTCTTATGATTTTCAAGCATTAATAGCGTAGAACGCAGATAAAGGGTGTATCACATCAAATTGCATCACGGAAAAACGCTGTAGAAATTTAATTTTTAGGAATTATATCTTCAGCTTTCGCTTTAAAATCAGATAAGAGTGTATAGATCACGTTGGCCATGCTTCACTGTCAATTTTTCGTAAATTTGGAAAAATGTCGTCGAACGAAAAAGAGCGTCGTGAATTAATCCTGTACACTCATTTCGAGAATCCGGAGTTGTCACATCGGGACATCGGTAAGATGCTGGGAATCGTCCAATCCACGGTCAGCAGAGTACTAAAACGATACTTCGAGAACCTAACCATCGACCGGAAGGTGAAGAACGGCAAAAATGGATGCTCCGTCAGTGAAAAAGATCACAAACGCGTAGTTAAGCAGTTTAGACGTAATCCGAGAAGTTCGGTCCGGGATGTCGCCAATAAGCTGAATTTGTCAAGTTCATTCGTCCAGCGGACCAAGCAGCGGGAGGGCCTGCGTACATACAAGGTTCAGAAGGCTCCTAACCGCGACGAAAGGCAAAACATGGTGGGAAAGACGCGAGCCCGGAAGCTGTACACCGAAATGCTGACGAAGCCGCATTGCCTGGTAATGGACGACGAAACCTACGTCAAAGCGGACTTTCGTCAGCTGCCGGGCCTGTTGTTCTTCTCCGCAGAGGACAAATTCAGCGTTCCGGAGGAGATTCGCAAGCAGAAACTATCCAAGTTTGCCAAAAAGTACATGGTGTGGCAAGCGATCTGCTCTTGCGGAAAGCGGAGCGCCACCTTCGTGATGACCAGCACGGTAAACGGGCATGTTTACCTTAAGGAGTACCTACAGTGGCGCTTACTACCACTATTGAAGCAGCACGAGAGCCCGACCATCTTCTGGCCGGATCTCGCTTCGTGCCACTATTCAAAGGACCTGTTGGAGTGGTACGAAGCCAACGGGGTCACCTTCGTGCCAAAGGAAATGAACCCGCCCAACGTGCCGGAGCTTCGCCCAATAGAGAAATATTGGGCGATTATGAAGCAGGCCCTCCGGAAGAACCCAAAAGTTGTCAAATCGGAGGCGGACTTCAAGAGAAAATGGATTTCTGTTCAAAAAAAAAGTACAACCTGACGTTGTACAGAACCTTATGGACGGGGTAAGGAGGAAGGTGCGAGCATACGGGCTTGGGCTCGAAGTATGAATAAAAAGAAAATGCCAAAAGTTGTTTAATAGTTTTTATTTTACAGTCTAAAATTTTCAAAAGGATCGGTCTACTGGGCGAATTTCTACAGCGTTTTTTCCGTGATGCAATTTGATGTGACACACCCTTTATGCTAGGAAAATTATTGAAAATAATGAGATAAGGGTCAGAACTAAGTGTTGAAAGTATTTAAATAACATCAACAACATTAATTTTCAATCAGATTTAACCAATTTAAAACTACCTTCGGGCCTGCTAATGTGATAAGAAGTAAATTACTTCGCAAGTACGGATGAGTTTGTTTCACGACAAATCATGTTTGCCACATTTGCATATGCCGATCGGATTTGAGTCGAACGGATTTCAAGAATTTCAAAGTCTTGAACTGTGAAATCTAATCGGATTTCAGAACATGAATGAATGATTTCATATATTCAATTCCAGAATATGGGTGCATATCTAAATCAAAATTCTGGAATACGCGTTCGTTATTGACACCATTCAGATGTTCTCGAAGCTGGCGGGACGATAGTGTTAAGATTTATTTATCAACATTACACACATTCTCCCTTATTCTGGAATACGACCGGATTCGAAATTCGTTCGGATACGCGAGTCGATCAAAATAATTTTTTGCGTTCTGCAATCCAATCGACTTGTGCAAATGTAATTATCCGCTCATCCGTATTTATGAAGCACTTAATTTTCTTCCAGATTAGCAAGTCCAAAGATAGTTTCAAATTGTTAAAATTTGAATAAAAATTAATACTTCATGTGTTTCGAATACTTGTTACACGCAGTCCATCACCTCTCACAAAAGAAAAATTTATTTTTTGTTATCACATCCACGTTTTCCAGTGGAAAGCGCACGTTCATGGGTCTACTCGCAGAACTGTTCATTGATTGATCTTCTAATCTACCCTTTAAAATTATTTTTTACTATAAAATTTCAGTACTTCTATCAAAACTCGACATAACAACATAAGATTATTTTCAGACACAGTTCTCGTGCAAGATTTTTCATCCACTTGCAAATAACATATTTTTCCGTTACATGGAATAAATGTATGATACAGAAAATATGATAGAATGAAGACAGCCCTAAATCGGACAATTCCTTTCTCCAGTTTTGCTCTTATCAACACATTCGACGATCCATTTTTATTTATATAGATAGGAGACGATATGGGAGTGCGTTTTCTCACATTAAAATACATTTCCACTTCCGAACGAAGATCAATTTCGTTACCCCAAACATCGAATGGACTAACAACGCTTGTCAATATGTAATTTGTAGAGCACATGGGAATTAATTTTTTCGAATTTTTCCTTTTTTTTCCATTTTCCTTTAGAGTTTTTCGAAAATTTTCAATTGTCATTTTTGGTTGAATTATGTGCGTTATATTTATGGGACCCCCTCTCCTTTCCAGAGGAGGAAAGGGTGTCATACTTTCATGGAAACATTTCTCGTACCCAAAAACCCTCACATCCCAAATGTGGCTCCATTTGCTTGATTAGTTCTCGAGTTATGCAGAAGTTTATGTTTCACTTGTATGGGAGTTCCAATTTAGAGTGAGAGAGAGAGAGAGAGTGAGAGAGAGAGAGTGAGAGAGAGAGAGAGTGAGAGAGAGAGAGTGAGAGAGAGTGAGAGAGAGAGAGAAAGAAAGAAAGAGAAAGAGAAAGAGAAAGAGAGAGAGAGAGAGAGAGAGAGAGAGAGAGAGGGAGAGAGAGAGAGAGAGAGAGAGAGAGAGAGAGAGAGGTGGAGAAGTGTCTTTTAGTTGGAACAAAAATACCCCCGACTTGCATAAATTTGCAATACCAATTTCCCCACGCTTCATGGATTTGAAGTCTGTGTTAGGGAAACACATTTCAGTCGGCCGATTTCCTCCAGGCACCAAGGTTTTGAAATCTCTGTAAGGGAACACATTTCGGTGGGAACGAAATCTCACCATAGCTTCACGTGTTTGCAATGTTGATTTACCTAAGGCTGCTTGGTTTTGATGGCTGTGTTAGGGAAGCTGTAAATCGGGCCAATCAAAATGAGGCAGTTAGGGCGTTTAGATAACGCCCAACATTTTATTTTTTACATATTTATCTAATGAAGAATAACATTTTATTAAGTGCGATAGATGCGTAGAAACATTCCCTATCAATTGACGCAAACATCTTTCCGATCCAGTAAGAAATGTTCGAGTTATAAGCATTCGAAATCTTTCATTTTTTCCTGCATGTTCCGTGTTTAGGTTTTCATTTTACCCCCCATATATTCCGGTAAGACGTAGTCCCACGTCAAAACATGTATTGCTCCCTAAAACCTACATTTGCCAAATTTGGTTCCATTTGCTTGATTAGTCCTCGAGTTATGCAGAAATTTGTATTCTATGGCAGCACCGAAATTGGATTGGATTTTTTTCGTAATTATTGATTTTAATCATTTTTTTTGCAGTTGTATGGTTAAAGATGGAGGGGGCTACGGAGGGGAGCTGAGTTTTTTTTACATAACATATTCAAAATCAGATAGGTGTTTTTTTTTCGTTTTTGAGTTATGATTTTTCAAAGTTAACATGTTTTTAGTCTCGTCTAATATTCCTTTGCAACTAGAGATACATTGATTTATAGCGACTGTTACATCATCAATGCTCATTACAGTTTTTAATCCTAGGCTATCATGTTACACAGAAACTTGAATCCATTTCGGTGATTGCTTGAGTATGTCATGCATTAATCAGATTAGATTTAGGTAAAACATCTTTCCCGGACTATGAGGAACTCCATATCGATATTCGTTTTTATCAGATTCAATATTTTGGTAAGACAATCTTACGATTTCTTACTATGCACATGGCAGGTTCGGAATCAAATTATTTCATCTGATATATTTTAAATCCAGCTATCTGCGCAACCAACACATGTTGAATTTAAAAAATCATTATTCAAAAACTAAAAAAAAACGCCTCTCTGTTCTTGGGGGATGTCATGTAAAAAACCTGAAGAAAATACAAAACGGAATATAGCGTCTCCATCCTCAACCATGTAATCTATATATATATATATATAAATGGATTTCTGTCTGTCTGTCTGTCTGATTCTTATGGACTCGGAAACTATTGAATCGATCAACATGAAAATTGGTAGGTTGGGGTTTTTGGGGTCGGAGAAGGTTTTCGTGATAGTTTGAGACTCCTCCCCCCTCTCTAAGGGTAAGGGGGGGGATCTGCCATACAAATTAAACACAAATTTCTACATTACTCGAAAATTAATCAAGCAAATGGAACCAAATTAGGCATCTGGAGGTTTTAGGGTGCAATAAATGTTTCTATGGTGATTAGACTCTATACCCCCCTCTCTAAGGGGGTGCTGCCATACAAATGAAACACAAATTTCTGCATTACTCGAGAATTAATCAAGCTAATGAAACCAAATTTGGCATTTTAGGATGCAATAGATGTTTCTATGACGGTTCGACTCTCCACCCCCCTTTCTTTAAGGGGGGGCTGCCATACAAATGAAACACAAATTTCTGCATTACTCGAGAATTAATCAAGCAAATGGAACCAAATTAGACATATTGAGGTTTAAGGGTGCATTAAATGTTTCTATGGTGATTAGACTCTATACCCCCCTCTCTAAGGGGGTGCTGCCATACAAATGAAACACAAATTTCTGCATTACTCGAGAATTAATCAAGCTAATGAAACCAAATTTGGCATTTTAGGATGCAATAGATGTTTCTATGACGGTTCGACTCTCCACCCCCCTTTCTTTAAGGTGGGGCTGCCATACAAATGAAACACAAATTTCTGCATTACTCGAGAATTAATCAAGCAAATGGAACCAAATTAGACATATTGAGGTTTAAGGGTGCATTAAATGTTTCTATGGTGATTAGACTCTATACCCCCCTCTCTAAGGGGGTGCTGCCATACAAATGAAACACAAATTTCTGCATTACTCGGGAACTAATCAAGCAAATGGAACCAAATTAGGCATCTGGAGGTTTTAGGGTGCAATAAATGTTTCTATGGTGGTTAGATACTCCTCGATTTCTTTGGTTGACCGTAAAAAGGATCTCTAGTAGCCTTCATTGATAATTTTGAAATTCACGCTCAGCCTTCAAAAATGCGGTTGACTGCTCGCTGACTAGAGCGATACTAGAATAGAAATCGCAAAAGATGCTTTTTATATTCTTGCCCGGTGAATTTGCTCCGCCGCTTTGTTACTTGCTCGTTTTCACGGCACAGCTGGGAAGCGCAGATTGCTCGTACCAATGGACCAATCAGAACGTGGGATTTTCGTTTAGATAATGCTTGACATTTTTCAATTGTTCAGAGGTTTGCTTCAAAAATATATATATTTTTTTTCATTTGTTGTGGGTGCATAGAAATACTTCCATTTCGATACAAACTTCTCAACGATCTATTAAAAAAAGTTGAGTTTGAAGCTGAGTCATTCATTTGTTCAGTTCGAGAAACTTATCGCGCTCTTCGTTCATTTTATCGTCGACCATTCACAGGATGAAACTTATCTTCATGGACATCGTTCGAACCGTGACGACGCTTGGTACGCTTCATGGGCCAATGGAATAATTGGTCAGCTTTTCTTCATAAATGAAGCCTGCCAGAATGTAACACTTATTGGTGACCACTACAGGGCCATTATCACTGACTTTTTGTTCCACAACGGAGAGAACTTGATGGAAAAAACGAATTACTTTGCTAAATGGAACCGTAACAAAGCGATTCCACACCTGCAACCTATTTTTTGTGGGGCAATGTTAATTTTACTAGAGAGTAACAGTGCGATCGTATATTGAACATCACGCTCCATAATATTTTTCTATCAAGAAAGAATAAATATTCTTTCAAATTGAGGCACTGACACTATAATTATTCACAGTTTTCGTGAAACACTTTTCTACAAACGATGAATTTCGATGACGGACTTTTAGATGCGGATAATGTCAGCATTAAAATATTAGCTCAATTCTTCAACTTTCTACGAACGAACCACTGAAGACTTTTCGTTCCTGATTGGGGAGTCTCGAAGGCAAGCACGAGCACGCGAAAAAAAAATCTCGCTTCCAAAAGGTCGCCCTCGTGCCAGGCCTATGCGAGGCTCCGTGGTGACGACGACGACGACGCGAACGGTGCACATAAACTAATCAAGCGGCATTCATCTCACGTTCGATCTACTACAACCTAATTTCCTAAATGAAAAACTACAATCCACTCTGCACCATTTCGCAATCTGCAGGAACACCGTTGGAGCAAAAAGCACGTCGTTTTTTTTCCTAGCGCGAGCGGTACCGTCGTTTCGGTCAAATCCAAAGCAAAAACGTCGCCGCCGTCGTCCTCATCGCTGCCGCCAGCACCGCGTATGGTGACGACTTTGGGAGGACTACGGGCTAAAGCTCTCATCCATTGAATCGCTAACAAGATGCAAAAACTCTTGGCTTCGAACAGCAGCAGCTCCACACGCCAGCTGAATAGGGCATAGGCATCGGATTTGGTTCGGAGGCGGCGGGATGTGTTGCATGTTAATACTTATTCAACATTCCTCGCTCGTCTTGCTTATCCTTCACGAACTTTGCACACACTTGTGGAATTTCGCTCCCTCCCTCCCTCCGTTCGAAGGCTATGGCGGAAAGCCACGGCGTGAACCATGTTCCGGGAGTCTCACCATAGAAGGAACACTTTTTTTTTTGGTTGTTGTTATAGCGGTGCCGGTGGCGTAGTTAATGAATTCAAAGCTCGGAGAAATGCGATAGTGCGGCTCCATTTTCATACGTGAACCACTTTGGCAGGTTTTATGCCACTGCTGCTCGATAGCAGCAGCACACCATCGCATCGGCACCCGCTTTTGTGGAACACACGGACGCGAGAAGTTTTTCCATTCGCTACCGACACACACACACACACACACCGGTGGGGATTTGTGAGACCGCCTCCGCCCTCGCAGCAAGCGGCAGCTAGCTCCCTCGATGACGAACTGAGCTGTGCTGCTTATTTACACCGAAGAAATTTGCATAATTTTAAAATAATTTTTGCCACCTTCGAGTGGCATTTTCGGCGGCAGCGGCGGGACAACTGCGTATACACAGATTTCAGATGCTTCGTGAGCGCAAAATGAACGCAACTTTTTTTCAAAATAGTCAAAATGTCATGAACGATAGGCAGTCGATCCCATGTCTAGTTTTTGTTTTTTAGGTTACTATGTGCTTGTAGCATCGGTAGGACAAGCTTTCATGTTGATGACTCGTGTCTTGATCGTGTTGTGAGTATCAACATTTCTCAACCATGAGTCAGTCATGGGATTAAAACAAAACGTCCAAATAACACACTTATCTAACAGAAGCACTACTAGACTAAAGATTAAAGGGTGTGTCACATGAAATTGCATCACGGAAAAAACGCTGTAGAAATTTAATTTTTAGAAATTATATCTTCAGCTTTCGCTTATAATCAAATAAGAGTGTATAGATCACGTTGGCCATGCTTCACTGTCAATTTTTCGTAAATTTGGAAAAATGTCGTCGAACGAAAAAGAGCGTCGTGAATTAATCCTGTGCACTCATTTCGAGAATCCGGAGTTGTCACAACGGGACATCGGTAAGATGCTGGGAATCGTCCAATCCACGGTCAGCAGAGTACTAAAACGATACTTCGAGAACCTAACCATCGACCGGAAGGTGAAGATCGGCAAAAATGGATGCTCCGTCAGTGAAAAAGATCACAAGCGCGTAGTTAAGCAGTTTAGACGTGATCCGAGAAGTTCGGTCCGGGATGTCGCCAATAAGCTGAATTTGTCAAGTCCAGCGAACCAAGCAGCGGGAGGGCCTGCGTACATACAAGGTTCAGAAGGCTCCTAACCGCGACGAAAGGCAAAACATGGTGGGGAAGACACGAGCCCGGAAGCTGTACACCGAAATGCTGACGAAGCCGCATTGCCTGGTAATGGACGACGAAACCTACGTCAAAACGGACTTTCGTCAGCTGCCGGGCCTGTTGTTCTTCCCCGCAGAGGACAAATTCAGCGTTCCGGAGGAGATTCGCAAGCAGAAACTATCCAAGTTTGCCAAAAAGTACATGGTGTGGCAAGCGATCTGCTCTTGCGGAAAGCGGAGCGCCCCCTTCGTGATCACCGGCACGGTAAACGGGCAGGTTTACCTTAAGGAGTGCCTACAGAAGCGCTTACTACCACTATTGAAGCAGCACGAGGGCCCGACCATCTTCTGGATGGATCTTGCTTCGTGCCACTATTCAAAGGACGTGTTGGAGTGGTACGAAGCCAACGGGGTCACCTTCGTGCCAAAGGAAATGAACCCGCCCAACGCGCCGGAGCTTCGCCCAATAGAGAAATATTGGGCGATTATGAAGCAGGCCCTCCGGAAGAACCCAAAAGTTGTCAAATCGGAGGCGGACTTCAAGAGAAAATGGATTTCTGTTCATAAAAAAGTACAACCTGACGTTGTACAGAACCTTATGGACGGGGTAAAGAGGAAGGTGCGAGCATACGGGCTTGGGCTCGAAGTATGAATAAAAAGAAAATGCCAAAAGTTGTTTAATAGTTTTTATTTTACTGTCTAAAATTTTCAAAAGGATCGGTCTACTGGGCGAATTTCTACAGCGTTTTTTCCGTGATTCAATTTGATGTGACACACCCTTTAGAAAGCAAAAAAAAAAGAATGATTTAAATTGTTCAATTGAGATATTGTTTCAATTATTTAGAATTGTTTGATAAAAGTCACCACTTTTCTATATCTTTTAGGATTAGCTGCCTTTCCTTGACTGCCCTTTCCGAGTTTCAGAACATCACACACCGTAGTTCTTGGATAATTCAACAATCAATAAATCAATTGTGATACGCATTGAAAAGCATATTGCATCGTTTTGTTGAAATCATAGCTTCTTCACACTGAGACCATTCAATTGCGGTGCGAAAAAATCGGTAACCATGGCCCTAATACGTTCTAGCTGGCATCTTTGTTCAGCTCGAGAGCGTATAGTCTGGGATTTTCATGGTAAGACATGTTGCAACGTCTCGTTGGAACCACAGATCCTCCAGAATTAAGGACATTCAATTGTGGTATAAAAAGATCGCTGATCATTGCCATGTAACCATACACTGTTACGCTCTTATTTTATCGGTTTACTAGCTGACCCGGCAAACTTCGTCCCGCCCAAAATTTGGTTTGTGTTATCCATACCTTCAAACATTCACGTTTTCCTACTATGAGCAATTTCATGGGTCCAATCGCAGAACTGTTCATTGATTGATCTTCTATTCGTCCCCGATGAATTTACTTTTTACTATAACATTCCTAATATTTCTAACAAAACTCACCATTATAATATCAGATTATTTTCAGATACAATTCTCGTTCAAGATTTTTCAACAAAATGTAAATAACATGTTTCTCCGTTACATTTATTCCATGTATTTTATACAGAAAATATGATAGAATGAAGACAGCCCTACATCGGACAATTCCTTCCCCGAGTTCTGCTCTTATCAACATATCTCGCGATCCTTTTTTTTTTTGGTATAGATAGATGAAGATAAAGGAGTGCGTTTCATCACAATAAAATCCATTTCGAGTTTCGAACAAAGATCAATTTCGCTAGCGCAAACATCAAATGGACTAACAGCACTTGTCACTATGTGATTGTAGAACATATGGGAATTTAATTTTCATGTTTGGTTGGAATATTTTTGGTTGAAATATGTGTAATATTTTTATGGGACCTCTCCGTTCCAGAGGAGGGAGGGGTGTCATACCATTAAAGAAACATTTCTCATACCCAAACGTCTTCAACAGGTCATTGAAGCTCCAGGAGGCCACACTGAATATTTATGCTTTTAGATTTTCTTGCGTTTATTGCGTAATTTGTTGTTTCTCGAACGCGGGCTTTTATACTTGTTTTCTATTTTTATTTAGCTTGCCATTGAAATAAAATGTTTGGTTTCAGTTTTATGAATTAAATCCAGTTGAATATGTTGAGAATGTGTGAAAAATGTTGTTTTAATAATATAGTCACAAGAAATTGCAATTTTTACTTAACAAAATTGGTTTTAATTCAAACGAAATTGGGAAAAACGTTATCTAATGCTGTTTTGAACACAATGCACAATGGTCCAGGAGATGTATTTAAGTGAAAATTAGCATTTAGAGCTCGACAGTTATTCTCTAGACAAAAACTTTCTTCGACAAAGTTGTTACATACGATAAAGCGCTCATTTTGATGTTATCGAAAATAGGGTGACCAAAATTTTCGATGAAATAAAAAATCTAACTTTCTTATCTGTATAGATAGAAGTAAACATAGTTCGACAATGTTATAGTCCCAGTTATTTGAGACATCTTTTTAGAACAAAGTTTTTTTTCTATCTCTTGAAACAACCGATATAGCGCTTTTTTTCTAGGTTAAGTTAGGGTCACCATGAAAAAACTGTTTTCTGCTCTAACTTTTATATTTCAAAGCTTATGCAAATAAAGCAATCTTTGAATTTGAATGTTTCCCGGAAGACAATTCGTCAAGTCTTGTTTAGAAGTCCTCACATAAAAAGGGTTAAAACGGTTAAATCTCCTAATCATACATCATCTCACATCGGAAGACGTCTGAGTTTTGCCAAAGCTCACATGAACCGACAGTGGAACATAGTATGTTATGACAAAGAATGTTTTCAAAAGAATACATTTTGCACACAAGCTCTGCAATGTAAGACGGCTTTTTTATTTTTAATATTACTAGGTTATCTTCAGTGACGTGATCTCAGTGATCTTCAGTTCATTTTGGAAGGTCCTAATGGTTTCAATGGGTACTGGCGTGATTTACGGAAGGAGGGACAGTATTACTTTGGGGAGCCTCGTGCAAGGTTTGGCCGTGATTCTATGCAATCGGAAAACTCAAGTGAGCTTTCACATCCTTCAAAATGAATAGCCTTTTGCGTAGATATCGTTGCAAAAAAAAATTACGACTAAGCATTGGATTAAGGGCCAAAAACTTGAGTTATTGGAATGGTTGGCTCACTCTCCAGACTTGAATCCTGTTGAAAATCTTTAGGGGATCCTAGTACACAGAATCTACGCTGAAGGAAAGCAGTGAACCACGGTTGATGAACTCGAGGCCACAATTTCGGAAACATTGGAAAATATCGAGAAACCCGTTCTGCAGAATTTGGTAAATAGTATGCAAAAACGAATTTTCCAGATTGTGGAAATTTTAATGTTATCGCTTAGAACACAAAACAATTAGCTTATCTGACAGTTGAACCGAAAGCGGAAAAAGAAGGCTCAAATCACATGTAATTTTACATAAAAATCGCATTCGTATCAAACTAGGTAACTGATTAGACCGATTCGAATGGTTATTTTTCACTGTGTAAATTCGGTGGCCAGCGTTAAGAATTGCCGCAGACAGCGAACTGGAATGAAAACCACAAATGATATTTAATGTATGTTCAACAAGGGAGCAAGAGCGGAATCAATGTTCATATTTCCCTTCTGCTTCGTTTCTACGCGTCTGTACAAACTCTGCACTGGGCATGCTCTGTGCATGTTCTGAGAATGGATTTCGAGACTAATATTAGGTGCACACACTATTTTTTAAATTTCATTTATAAAAAATTGAACAAAAAATATTAAAAAATAAATTAAATTGCACGTATTTTAGTGTTGCAGTGTGAAGCCTGTCCACGTTAAATTTCGGACACTAAGATGATGCCAGTAAAACAAAAATTCACGTTATACAACAAAACCGATTGTTTATTTTAGTAAAATGGACTCATATCTAAAATAAGGAAAGCTTACTTCGATGTTAATTACGTTGTCTGTAAAATCCACGAACTTTCTTGGGAACATCTGCCATTAGGTTCCGTACAGTATCCTCAGATATGCTGGCGGCGACGCTTTTCCATCTCCTCTTGAAATCATTAATGCCATTCGCTTTCTTCTTAGTTTCGAATAGTTTTCGCCTAATCAGAGCCCAGTACTTTTTCACTGGACGAAGTTCTGGACAGTTCGGTTGATTTGCTGTTTTTGGCACATATTATGTTTGACCTCATGTGCATTATACTATTCCAGGATGGATTTTGCATAGTAACAAGAGGCCAAATCTGGCCAAAACAACGCTGGAGAGTCGTGGCCACTTATGAATGGTAGCAACCGCTTCTGGAGACATTCCTTCTCGTAGACATCTTTGTTGATAGTGCCGGTAGAGACGAAAGATTTGGATTTTCGGCCACAACTGCATATGGCGTGCCAAACCAAGTACTTTTTGGGGAATTTAGACTGCTTCTTGGTCCGGAAACACTCGGTTACGGCATTCCTTCGCATTGCAGTATAAAAAGCGAGACCGGAAGCTGTTTGAAGTCTTCGAGAACATAAGTTTCATCGTCCATTATGGTGCATGAACATTTTTGTAAAAACTGGGTACAGAGCACCTTAGCACGGTTTTTTGGCAGTGAAATTTTGCTTATCATCACGATTGGGCACCCTTTTCACTTTGTACGCCTGCTACACATTTTGTACATATGATTTTGATTTTCCAACCTTTCCAGCCACGTTTCTAACTGAAAGGTTGGGATGTTTCTCAATAATGGCAACCACCTTTCGGACCATCTGTCGGGAGCATACTTTTCGATTTGTTCCGCTTCCAACCTTCCGATTCACAGCTAAGCGCTGGTCAAACGATTAGCACACACTAAACACGGTACTCTTCGGCAGTTTTAGCTTTTTGGCGAGATGCGTTTGCGTACTTCAACTTGATTCGACGCCAAACTGAAGAAGAATGTAAACATGTTGGACATCGAAATAAAGAGGAGGGTTTCAGCTGTCATGTAAGTGAAATATTTCATTGATTAGTGAAATATTTCATAAACTACACTGAAAGAAGAGTGTCCGAAATTTAACGTGGACAGGCTTTAGTCACCATAAACACCATTCACAATTTCAGCGGCCTGGTTTGCATTTTCGAATTTATAAAAGAAAAAAGTGTAAAATGTACTGAATTTTCTCTGGGGGAAATCGGCATTGCAAATACATAAAAGTAGGGGGAGCTTTTGTTCCCACCGAAATGTGTTCCCTAACAGAGACATCAAAACCAAGCTGCCTGTGGGAAATCGGCATTGCAAATACATGAAATAAGGGGGAACTTTTGTTCCTACCGATAGGTATTCCCTAACAGAGACATCAAAACCAAGCTGCATGGGGGAAATCGACATTGCAAATATATGCAAGTCGGGGGCATTTTGGTATTGCAAGTAAGGTGAGTGATACGATTAATTCTAGCAAATAAAGGGCCTGATCACGAACGCCACTTCACGGTGAAAACGTAATTAAGTGCATACAAATTGCATACAATCAATTCCGTTTTCACCGTGAAGTGACGTTCGTGATCAGGTCCAAAATTTAAATTTGAAATTTCAATGTTGGTTGCCTTCTGAAATTTCATGTCAATGACCGTTCGTGTATTGTGAAAAATTTAGCACAAGTGTAAGTGTATAATTGTATATGGTAGCACATGTGTTAAAAATGACTTGATGTATGAAACGATTTGTTTCAATTTCCATAAATAAAAACCAAGATGTGTTCCCGCTCGGAAATGGGTCGTTATGTTTAAGCTGTCTGTGTTGTTGTGTTCATTTTCATCCAGAGAAAGTTTATACGACGAGAAAAATTGGAAAAGTGAAAAAATATTTAAAAAAAATTATAAGAGGTTGTGTCCAAGATACGACCGCACTGTTGACGTAGAACTACGCTGTTATTTTATATAAGTCACTTGTTTGTACTTTCGGATATTATTCTATAATGCTGTGAAATTTTAGGAACAACTGCTTAGTAGAATAATCTCTGGAATGGTTTTTTCATTGTAGAATCAGTTGACGATAATTGATTGATGATTCATTCTTGCCCTCGCAAAACAATACACTAGCTGATCGCAATTTATTTCATGTCAATGCATTGAAAATTTACCTCGAACGCTATTCCGGTGGCCTTTTTCGCAATTGACATAGACTCGGCTACAATCGATTATATACATGTTGCATCAGTACCATCATTCCACATCTCATAACTACATAAATATATCGTTGGCACCGCATGGAAACAACAACAATGACAACACTTGCAAGTGTCAAATATCATGCTACATGTTATTTAGCATTGCCTCAAAGGAATCGAACATCTAGGCATCGTTCGAACAACGTAAACCAAGTGCCAAACAAGCGTTCGCCATAGCATGCATACAGAGCCATACATTGGTGGCTTGAAACTACTAGCATATAACCACTTCTCATCATTTTGCGCTATTCTCAAAAGAAACGCTTCCGTTAATATTACTAGCCTCGAAAAAAGTTGCATTATTTTCACATGCTTGAGAAGCGCAGCTGTCACTCTTAGTGGAGGAAGTTTTGCTACTGGCAAGCGAAACCTAATCACAAACAAAATTCCAGAACGACATTTACTTTCTTAGTGACTAAACAAGCGAGATAAACTATTTTTGTTAATATCTTCTTCTTCTTCTTCTTTTTCAATGGCACTAACGTTCCTAGAGGAACTTCGCCGTCTCAACGTAGTATTACTTGCGTCATTTTTATTATACTTACTTGAGATTTCTATGCCAAATAACACGCCTTGAATGCATTCTGAGTGGCAAGCTCTAGAATACGCGTAATCACAGTGCAAGTCGGGGGAAATTTCTTTGACGAAAAATTCCCCCGACCAGAACGGGAATCGAACCCGAACACCCGGCATGTTAGTTATGACGCTAACCACTCGGCCATGGGAGCACCATTTTGTTAATATCAACAACCTCGAAAACAGTAGCACTGCTTCATTATGATCAATATTAGCTCAAATGCAATCCTAGTTGAAGACAGTTTTGCGACTGGCACGCGAACCCAAATGACTTATAACATTTCAGTAAGATATTCAAGATTCTTGATATTCCCCAAATAATGTTTTGGCGCACAACCTTAACACCTGCTTCGCCATAACGTCAGTTTAATGCGTTGATGCATTCTCAAAGACACCAACGAAACCCTTATGATGACGGAAAACAAACAATGTTAACTGCTTGGAAAAAGACTGAATTATGCCACACAGCTTGTACTCTGCTGTAACACCCATCGATGCGAATTCGCTGATGTGTGTGTCAAGAGCGACCGCCTTCACCAGCAGCGGGGGGAGCTTGATTTTGGTTGCTGCCTGGGTAACGGTGCTTACATTTTCGACCGACGCGCCGAAATCGCCTACTTCGCTGTTGTTCGATGCGGTGTCACACTCGCGAAGACTCGGTTCAGTGCGAGCGCTTTTTACTGCACCAACATCGCGTGCATCATTAGATGACGCTTGCCTCGAAATGTTATTGCCCCTGGCAATTCGTTCGTTTTTTGCAGGGCTCGAGCCTGCCTTGCACTTCTTCTTGTTCATCACACACTACGCGAAGCGTCCAATTTATGACGCGGAAAGAAAAACACACGATACGAATAATGCAAAAAACGAACAGAAAAATCAAACGACGATATCCACGTTGGATTACCACTGGTGGGGTCCAATCTTAGATCGAAGCGCAGCGAAAGCAAAGTGAACTGGATTGCTCAACAGTCCGATGCCGAATGAAAGTTTGCCTCAGCGAGATCCACTGTTTATACTCTTGGCAAGTATTCCCCTTCATTCTTCTACTTTTCCTTTGTTCACGGAGACTTTAAATCCTATGATTTCCCCTTCGTTGGTCGTCGATAAGTTGCTCGTTCTTGACAGATCTGTTCGGAAAAGCACACAGATGGACAGAACAAATGTGTGAGAAAATGGAATCGCTTGAAGTTTTCATGAATTTTAACCATTTACAAACCAAGGGATTCTAATGTATAGAATATTAAACGAATCTTAGGGAATTTCCGATTCGTTTAGTATGTAAATCGCCAAAATCCATTCGCGGCAACAAAAGTTATTAACGTTAACTTTATTTCATAAAAACGTGACCTGTTTTCTGATTTGGCACCCTTCATGAAAGACGTAATTCTACGTCAAAAGTGATTTCTCATATGCTTTAAATATAGTATTAGGTTTTGTTAGTCCAATTAAAATTCGCATTGGGTTGAATAAACACTCAGAAAGTAAAAATTAAAAAAGAAAATCACCTTTTCCATTTCAAATATGTTTTCTCTATATTAAAGTAACATGTTTTTACTGATGAGAAAAATCGATAACTGTGTTCGGTATTGGTAATTATCTTATATTACGTTGGTGAGTTTTTTTTTTCTTCATCCATACACATAATACAGGAGGCATCTCGTCTAGGGTCACAGAGGATGGTTTTCATCATATCTCATTCCACTTCGACATAATTTATCTGATACGCACCATCCAACGACTGTTTAGCATCCTTCTGTCATCAACACTGGTGAAGTGAACAAACAACCATCAAAACGGCCCTTTTCAGGGCCTTTAAATTATTATCAAAGAGTTTAACGATATAATTCTTCAATCATATCCAAAATCAATAGATTGCCTAACGGAATCCTACGTCAACTATGCGGTCGTGTCTCGGACACAACCCTCCTGTGACGACTTTTTCTAGATAATTTCTGACAGATTCATGAAAATTTGGTCTGGCGTTGTCATACTGTAAAACGATAGGGTCTGTTTTAGAAAATAATAAAACAATAAAACTTCCGCCTTATTCCGACACAAAATTCGACATTTTCAATGGGATAATAATATGGATATGTGATAATAAAATGAACTGTACTTCATTATGTACCATTACAGGTCTTATGGTTTGAAAATATGTTTTGCAAACTTCAACAACATTCGCCACGTGTTATAAATCCGATAAGTCTTATTTGTACACTTAATAACTTTGTACATCTGTCCAGCACTATAGCAAATCAAAAACTAACGATTCGCACAGCAATGGCAATGGTTCGAAAATTGATTCGATTTAATTAATCGAACACATATTTTCCACATTTTTCCACACGTTCGATTACGGCCAAGCTGCCGCCCTTGCCGCGGCTCGAAATGACGCGATAGTGCACACGGCCCGTTGGCTTATCAAATTAACCAGATCTTGTCAGTCGACATCACATGGAAACGCGATCGGTCGTGGGTTCGAGAACACGTATGATTAGCTGGGTTTGGTTTTGCCTTTTTTTTTCCTATGCATCGTTCCTTCATTCTAATCTGATTATTTCGCGCCGATTTGGCTGACGCGGGATGGATTCCACTCGCGCGTCCAAAGATCGACACATCGAACGAGCGGAGTCTGTCGGGGTTGTTCCTCTGTTTGGTGGGACAAAAGTCAGTCAGGACTCCCACGCGCGTGCGTTCCGTGCTTCCCTTCCGAACGACGAGATGCAATCCACATACATACTCATCGAAATTGAATAGCTTTCTGGAGGCTTGCGTGCGCGCGGAGGGAGGGGAATATTGAATGGGATTTCCGGGCAGGAAAGACGGGAAGCGGTACGTGACTCCCACGCACGGTGCGCTGCCTGCTGCCGGGCTGGAGCGGAAAAGAATGATCCCTCGCAGGCGTACCTGTCAGACGAATGCCATGTTTCGGCGGCCGAAGCGTGACTTCTAGCGGCGTTGTGACGAATAATTTTAATTATGAATAATTTTCTAATTAAATGAGTGTGGTTTATCGGCGTTTAATTAAAAGCAATAATCAGGTGCACAAGTCACGGATTTAATTACAGAGTTTGGGGAGAGCTTTTTGGCCATCTGCCGTTACGGACTCCGTTGGGGCTGTTGCAGCTCGATGAAACGTGACCACCCTGGCGGTATTCGATTTGCATACCATTGCACACGATGACTCATAGTCATCGGTTTTTTTCTGCGGCGATAAAAAAAATAATTTGGAGAAGTTTTGCTCTGAAATTATGAGAATCATTCCAATCGTTCGGGAACCAGTTTACATTTCTTCTTCTGTTTGCCCCCTTTCGATGGGATGTTTATTCTTCGAATAGAAACTATTACAAAGATAATAATCCATATCATCCCAGCAGGTACGAAACCACTCGGCCAGTAACAAGCACACTTTGCCCAGATGTTGATTCAGAAGCATGAATTATTCTGAATGGACTCGAAGGCAGCAGCAAAACTCAAAAAAAAAAGTAAAACACTGGGAAAGGTAAGCAAACCCTTCCGAGCACCTATCCGGATCCCCGGACCCACTGACAGGATAATTCATTTCCCACCCGAAAGCCATCGGCGGCTGGCAGACAGCGGCGGGAAACAATGGATCCTTGTTTAGGCAGTATTTTTGTTGCATTTTCTTTTTCTCGGTAGCAGCGTTCCGCTCCCACCCGTCTTGTTATTGCTATCCACTAGAAATTGGCTCTATTTATCTTACTTCTCAACCTTCTCTCCCATTGTTTTCTTTAATCTCTGGGAAAGAAAAATACTGCGCGCGCCCACTCCCTCACACAGCACCCTCAGTAGCAGCAGCCAGCAAATGGACCAATCCTCACCGAAGGAAGCCATTCGCTACGCTGCGGATCATCAACCAGCGGATGCCGGCTCCAAGTCGAGTCATTTGACACTTTATAGCAATCCCGGTCCGCGTGATGATGGCGTTGATGGAGATAATGGGGAATTGAAATGTTCTGCTTTCTATCATTATCCCGCAGGGAAATGAGCCGAAACAAACGCGTCAAGAGAGGGAGAGAGAGAGGAGGAGAGGGGTAGGCGAATGGGTTAAAGCTACCGCCAGCTGAGTAAGTTGAGCAATTCAATCAGTTTGAGTGCTGAACGGAATTATTCCGATTGAGCGGATTGCCCCGTTTCGTTCAATTTGGGATTAAAGCTGTCCAAATCCAGAAGCAGAACCAGAACCCGCATTTCTGGAAAGTTTCCCACACCCCCACATGTTGTCCCATCGAACATGTGGGAGTAGCTTAACCCTTTCGGCTTAGATTGGAAAGTTTTTCACCGAAGTTTGATGGGAAGAATTTTGAAGCGGTGTCGTGCAGCCAACGGGAGACCCGAAACCATCGAAAACAAAACGAAAACCGATGAATATTTCATATGTTATTCACACATACCGTTGGGACTATTCGAAGACTAGGACTATGAATTTTAATCGAGAAAGTGTAGAACTTCATCGGAAGCTCTACGTTTCGGATGCAGCTGACAAGACCACAGTCTGGTTAACTTGATTTGAGAACCGTTGGAAGTCTTTGGATGCTTGGTTGCAATCCGATGTCAGTCGAAAAAATTACATATGTGCTAAAAATAGAAAGGAATGTTAATAAATTTCTTTATTTCGTCAAACTAAAGTAGACAACAAATTACATAGATTACATTACAATTACAATATACTTAATGAATAATAGCTATATTTATGAAAATCAATTATAAGAGGTATCATGTCTTTAGTATTAATAATAAATTACGAACTGCAACGCAGCAAACATATATGACAAAACTGTAATTCACGAATACAATGATCTTTCAGTCAATGACTTTTTCAATAATTTCTTCGTCATTGTCACATCAATTACATTGCTGTACTTATTGTACGTTCTCATCATTCTATTAAGTGGACCATTCATAGCATATAAAGTTCGAGATGAAGTTGGTTTGAACAAATTCCGTGCTCGCAAGGCTCGTGTTGGTGCATATAAATTTAGATTTTCAAGTATGTTTTCAGAGCTAATCCTGTGTGAAACTAAGTCAATTAAACATGAAATTGTGGCATTTTCTCTGCGTTTCTCATTTCTCAAGTGTTTCAATGTTTATTAACATACAACGAGCTTCATATGGGGGAAGGGGAGATGTTGTCCAGCCTAGCTTTCTCAGGGCAAATAATAAAAATTGTTTTTGTACTGATTCTATCCGATTGGAGTGCAGTTCTTGATAGGGTGCCCATACAACACTGCAATATTCTAAAATAGATCTTACAAAACTTATATACAATGTTTTTATTGTGTATGGATCACTGAAATTGTAACTAAATCTTTTTATGAAACCGAGCATACTATTTGCTTTATTGATCATTGTATTGTAATGTTCGCCAAAAGTAAGTTTCGAATCAAGAATTATACCTAAATCTCTAATTTTGACGCATCTCTCTACAGTTTAAAATCCTAGAGAACATATGAAGTCATAAGTAATATTACATTTTTTCACATTAATATCTAAAAGACTTTTCACGCACCATTCGAAGAAAACATCTACTTCTCGTTGGAAAATCACAAGGTCACTACATTTGGTTACTTCCATGTACAATTTCATATCATCAGCATATATTAGAATGTTGAGGTAAGTTAATACTGGTGACACATCATTTACGAATAGGATGAAAAGTAAAGGGCCTAAGTGAGAACTTTGTGGAACTCCGGATGTGACATTCACTGGATTAGAGATTTTTCCTCTAAAGCGAACAAACTGTGCTCTATTGGTGAGGTAAGATTCTACCCACTTCAATAAAGTTCCAGTTACTCCCATACGTTGGAGCTTGAAAATAAGCATTGGAATATCTACTCTGTCGAAAGCCTTGCTGAAGTCTGTATAAAGAGTCTCGACAACGTTGCCTCTATCCATTACCGCAAGAGAATGGGATACAAATTCTAACAGATTTGTGGCAGTGGATCTTCCTTTATAAAAACCATGTTGATTCGGTGAAATATAATGTTTTGACTGATTGAACATTTTAGTATTGACAATAGATTCAACTAATTTGGGAATACAAGACAATATGGCGATGCCACGATAGTTATTTATGTCAGAACGGTTACCCGATTTGAATATGGGTAGTAGGAATGATTTTTTCCAGACAGAAGGAAATATTGCCAATTTTAGCGATAAATTGACAAGCAAGGACAAAGGATGAACGAAAGCCGATGCCAACTTTTTCAACAACATTGGAGGGATACCATCCGTCCCGGGACCTTTAGAAGAATCTAGACCCTCCAGCGCGATAAAAAGTTCATTAGCGGTAATATAATTAATTGAGACCGAGTTTGCACACTCGGGTAAAAACGAAAAATAATCGTAATCTCGAACCACGTTATTTGTTGTGTAGTTACCTTGGAAAAAAACGGGTGAATTGATTACTAATATCACTATCAATTGATCCAACGTATTCTCCAAATTTCATACTTGATGGAAAATTATTGGATTTCATCTTATCGCTGGCAAAATTAAAAAATTTCTTAGGATCGGATTTAATATTACTTTTCACCTTTCATATTCTAGTGATATTTTCGCATCAAGGTTTTTACAAATATCTTTGTATATGATTAAATTATCCAAAGTTTCGCTGGCTTTGTATCTTTTATGAGCTTTTTGTTTTTTTGTTTTTGAGATTTTTAATATCACGAGTGAACCATACTGGTGTTTTTGAATTTGTATTAAGTTTTTTCTTTCTTGTTGGAACATGTTCGCTTATGATTCTACACAGATTATCATCAAAAATTTCAACAGCTTTGTGTATTTTCCTTTCATCTTTAAGTAGAAATGACCAATTTATATCATTAAGCTTACAATTAATTTGCTCGTAGTCTGCCTTTTTGAAAATTTATCTCAAAATCGCAATCGGCGGGGCGTGTACTTGTGCTATCGATAAATAAAGAGTATTCTATAGCGGTGTGGAATTTTTCATTTTTCCAAAGAGGACATTCAGCTTTCGAAACATGGAAATCTTCTGTGCAATTAGTACACAACAAGTCTAGGAAACAATTTAGTTCATTTGAAATAGGATTGATTTGACAAAGACCTAGTTGGCTTGTTTTATCGAAAATAAGTTGCAATGTCTCATTTTCGCCAACAATCGGGAGTAAGATTGATTCGTTCTCCTCGTCTACAATGAAATCAATTGTATTTTGATTGAAGTCCCCGTAGATATGGATTTTAATATTGGGGTCGAGTTCATCAATAAATGACTCTGCAATATTTAAAAATTTCTCATAAGAATGTTTTTTGGCAAAATTAGGAGGGAAATAGATAGATACAAAAACATGTGTTTGGCCATAAATACATACCTAAACCCATACACCATCAAATTCTTTATGCTGTTCACTAGGAATACGAACTGCGTTTAACAAGGCATTTACAGCAATTACAGCTATAGTTGTGAAACGCAGCTAGTACGCTGCGTTTCACAACTATAGAACCACTCATTTCTTCTGAGTTTCCAGAGATATGCAAGAAGTCGGTTGAATTGAAGTATATAGTGTAAGATATAACAACTATCTTCATCTAAAAAACTGGCTATTTGAACTTTATTGTTGTGTTCAGGCACGAAACATTAAAAAAAACTAAAATTCCAATGTTTCATAACTATAGAACCAGATCGAAAAACTCTCACTCCTTTACAAAGTAAACATCAATTTCACATGAATTACAATAAGTTTCTAATTCGTAGGTTATCTTTAGTTTTCATCCGGTTCAAATAAACCATTCGGGGTGGTTTTGACCAAGGTGTGCCATGTTGTAGTGTGTATCTCGTTCTACGCAGAGGATACTGATCGTTTAAGCTCTTCAAATCACGAATACTGCTTATAATCTGCATTTACTATTCGTACAACCATTGCTCATAAGATCTCGATAGGGTTTTGATCTGGTAAACAGGCTGACCAGACCAGAATCTGAAGCCCTTATTCATTAAACCATGCCTTGACCTTCCGGGTTTTAAGAATTGATGCCAAATTACCCAATTATCACATTGTTTTTTATGTAAAAACAGCAGTAAACGATTCTGAAGTACTTCTTTGCACTTCTGAAAGTTCATTCGTGTTGATGGTAAGCTACCTAAGGCCTATTTGAGCAAATTCTCCCGAAACCATAAAGATCTCATCTTCCAAGCTACGGGTCCAAAAACTAATGTGGAAGCTAATGCCATGGGTTTCACTATTTCAGGAAAACTTCTTTGATATAAAGAAATTCAACTTGAATAGAATTCCTTCATACTGGAAAGAACTTACGGAACGCGTTATGTAATTTTTCAACTCGTAACTTTGCAGGCGGCAGATTGATGGTTTGAGGAAAAAAAATCAAAACGGCCTGGTTCAGATAGCTTTTCATCAACACCAATGTACAATCAGAAGTGCAATGAAGTACTTTAGAATCATTTACTTCTGGTTTTGCATCAAAAACACTATGATAATTGTGTAACATCAAATCAAAACATCCGGAAAGTTAAGGCATTGTTTGATAAATAAGGGCTTCAGATTCTGGACTGGTCAGCCTGTTTACCAGATCAAAACCTTATCAAGATTATGAGGTGTGGTTGTATGAATAGTAGATGCAGATTACAAGCAGTATGAGTGATTTGAAGAGCTCAAACGAGTAGTATTCTCTGCGTAGAACGAGATACACACTACAACATGGCACAGCTTGGTAAAAACCACCCCGAATGGGTTATTTGAACTGATTGAGAACTAAAGATGACCTACGAATTAGAAACTGATTGTAATTCATGTGAAATTGACGTTTATCTTTAAAGGAGTGAGAGTTTTTCGGTCTGGTTCTACAGGGTGACAAAAAAGTCCGGTCACACTTTTTTGGGGTCGCCTGTAGCCTACACGTTGCATCTCTCTGGAGCCATCTATATGTCAAATGAAAGGGCTAACTTTGCTGCCCAATGTGGCAGAGTTTCGTTTCTGTGCAGTTTGTTTACATTGAGCTGTGAGCCATGGCAGAGTTAAGAGCAGCTATTATCGCTGAATATGTGAAAGGGTACAAACCCGGACACATATTCAAACACCTAAAATCGCTCGGAATCAACCGGAAATTCGTGTACCGGACCATAAATCGGTACCTAGAGACCGGAGGCACCGAGGACAAGGCACGATATGGACGACCAAGGTCTGTGAGAACTCCAAGGCTAAAAAAGATTATACGAGACCGGATTCGCCGGAATCCTGCCCAATCTGCACGGAAGCTGGCCAGGGACCTTAAAATGAACCGAGAATCAATCCGCCTGCTTCTGCGCAAGGATTTGAAACTTACACCGTCCAAAAAACAGGTGGTTCATGGGGTTACCAAAGCTACAAAGGAAAAGAGGTACTAACGGTCGCGGGAGTTGCTCGGTTGGCGCGCAGATGACGAGATTATTTTTTCGGACGAGAAGCTGTTCGTTTTGGAGCAAACAGTCAATCGCCAAAATGATCGAGTTTGGAGTGTGAGCCTCCAGCAAGCTCCTGCGGACAAGCTGAACGTTTCCCGGTTCCAAAATAAGACGTCAGTGATGGTTTGGGGAGCCATTTGCAAGAGAGGTAAACTGTCTCTTATTTCTATCGATAAAGGGATCAAAATCAACGCAGCGTACTAAAGGGTGTGTCACATCAAATTGCATCACGGAAAAAACGCTGTAGAAATTTAATTTCTAGGAATTATATATTCAGCTTTCGCTTTAAAATCAGATAAGAGTGTATAGATCACGTTGGCCATGCTTCACTGTCAATTTTTCGTAAATTTGGAAAAATGTCGTCGAACGAAAAAGAGCGTCGTGAATTAATCCTGTACACTCATTTCGAGAATCCGGAGTTGTCACATCGGGACATCGGTAAGATGCTGGGAATCGTCCAATCCACGGTCAGCAGAGTACTAAAACGATACTTCGAGAACCTAACCATCGACCGGAAGGTGGAGAACGGCAAAAATGGATGCTCCGTCAATGAAAAAGATCACAAGCGCGTAGTTAAGCAGTTTAGACGTGATCCGAGAAGTTCGGTCCGGGATGACGCCAATAAGCTGAATTTGTCAAGTTCATTCGTCCAGCGGACCAAGCAGCGGGAGGGCCTGCGTACATACAAGGTTCAGAAGGCTCCTAACCGCGACGAAAGGCAAAACATGGTGGGGAAGACGCGAGCCCGGAAGCTGTACACCGAAATGCTGACGAAGCCGCATTGCCTGGTAATGGACGACGAAACCTACGTCAAAGCGGACTTTCGTCAGCTGCCGGGCCTGTTGTTCTTCTCCGCAGAGGACAAATTCAGCGTTCCGGAGGAGATTCAAGTTTGCCAACAAGTACATGGTGTGGCAAGCGATCTGCTCTTGCGGAAAGCGGATCGCCCGCTTCGTGATGACCGGCACGGTAAACGGGCAGGTTTACCTTAAGGAGTGCCTACAGAAGCGCTTACTACCACTATTGAAGCAGCACGAGGGCCCGACCATCTTCTGGCCGGATCTCGCTTCGTGCCACTATTCAAAGGACGTGTTGGAGTGGTACGAAGCCAACGGGGTCACCTTCGTGCCAAAGAAAATGAACCCGCCCAACGCGCCGGAGCTTCGCCCAATAGAGAAATATTGGGCGATTATGAAGCAGGCCCTCCGGAAGAACCCAAAAGTTGTCAAATCGGAGGCGGACTTCAAAAGAAAATGGATTTCTGTTCAAAAAAAACTACAACCTGACGTTGTACAGAACCTTATGGACGGGGTAAAGAGGAAGGTACGAGCATACGGGCTTGGGCTCGAAGTATGAAAAATGGAAAATGCCAAAAGTTGTTTAATAGTTTTTATTTTACTGTCTAAAATTTTCAAAAGGATCGGTCTACTGGGCGAATTTCTACAGCGTTTTTTCCGTGATGTAATTTGATGTGACACACCCTTTACCTGGACACAGTTTTGAAGAAAAATGTTCTGCCTCAAGCTGAACTATTGTTTAAAGACGATTACTACTGCTTCCAGCAAGATGGCGCCCCATCCCACACCGCAAAGGTTGTTCAGGCGTGGTGTGAGGAAAACTTGACCGATTTCATTTCGAAGAATGAATGGCCTCCGTCGTCTCCGGATCTGAATCCACTGGATTATTTCGTGTGGGGATACATGATGTCGAAGCTGAACGACTATAAAATAACAAATTTGGAGCAATTCAAGCGAGTTATCACGAAAATCTGGGACGAGATGCCGATGGAGCATGTGCGCGCCGCTTGCGACGACTTTCCGAGACGTCTGAAGCTGGTTCGATCAGAGAAAGGTGGTGTAATTCCGAGATATCGTCTGTGAAGTATCTTTATGAGTTACTGAATAAAGCTATGAAAGCCAGATTCAGATGTTCTTCTTATTCTTTGAAATATTGAGATTTTCCTGTGTGACCGGACTTTTTTGTCACTCTGTATAGTTATGAAACAATGAAATTTTTGTTTTGACGTAGGATTACGTCTTCCGGGAACATATTGGGGTACAAATTGAAAATCGCAAATCGAGCACATCGTGAAAATTGTCCAATTTCAAACGCTTATTGCTCAGTCATTTCATGATGGATTGATGAAATTTTTGCGTCAATCGATTCCGGTACTCCATAACAATTTTGTATATTGATTAAAATAATATATGTCATGAAACTAACCATCGAACAATTGAAAAATCTCAACCCTTATCCTAACGGAAATACCCACTTCTGATTGGTCGAAATTGACGACTCATGCGGCGGTTCCCTAACAGAGACATCAAAACCAAGCTGACTAGGGGAAATCAGCATTGCAAATATATGCAAATCGGGGACATTTTTATATTGCTAGTAGGGTGAGTGATACGATTAATTCTAGCAAATTAAATTTAAATTTGGAACTTTAATGTTGGTTGCTTCGTGAAATTTTATATCAATGATCGATCGTGTATTGTGAAAAATTTAGTATAAGTGTAAATGCATAACTGTATATGATAGCAGATGTGTTAAAAATGACTTGATATATGAAACGGTTTATTTAAATTTTTATAAATAAGAACCAAGGTGTGTTCCCGCTCAAGAACGGGTCGCTCGGTTTAAGCTGTCTATTTTGTTGTGTTCATTTTCACTCAAAGAAAGTTAAAATTCGCATTGGGTTGAATAAACACACAGACAGTAAAAATTATAAAATTACCTTTTCCATTTCAAATATGTTTTCTCATTATAAAGTAACATGTTTTTACTGTAAGAAACATTGATAATTGTGTTCGGTATTGATTATTATCTTATATAATATTGATGAGTATTTTTTTTTCTTTATTCATCTCGGCATCTCGTCTAGTGTCACATAGCGCGTTTTTCATCATATCTCATTCCACTTCGGCATCTTCTATCTGATACGCACCATCTACCGACTAATTAGCATCCTTCTGTCATCATCACTCGGTTGTAAACACTGGTGGAGTGAACAAGCAATACCCAACAACCAAACAAAACAGCCCTTTTCAGGGCCACCAAATCATTATCAAAGAGTTCCTATGTCGTGCGGTCGTGTCTCAGACACAACCTTCCTGTGACTTTTTTGAATGTTTCGTGCCTTAACACAAATAAAGTTCAAATGGCCAGTCTTTTAAATGAAGATAGTTGTTATATCTTACACTATATAATTCAATTCAACCGACTTCTTACATATCTCTGGAAACTCAGAAGAAATGAGTGGTTCTATAGTTGTGAAACGCAGTGTACTAGTACTATTCTGAGCCGACAAATTGTCAAGCCATAAAGTTCTTGAATAGAGAAAAAATTGTAAAACAGTCAGGACCGCATTGAACATTTTTATTTAAATCAAGCTCAATCTTTTCAAAAATAAAAAAAACAGAAAAATTATGTTTTAATTAAATAATAATAACATTGGTTGTGTAATTTAATTCGTTCCGTTTCCGTTTCCGTTACAATAGCTCAATACAATAGTGCTATTAATAGTCGACAACGACAGCTGATTCTAGCTGAATCGTGAAGTATCGACATCTGTCAACTAAATATTGTTTTCAATTCATTGAGTTTTGAACAACAAGTCCAATTTTTAATGCGTTTAAATTGTCCAGTTTTGCTGCAAATATGCACCAGGAAGCTTCGGTATTCTGTTTCCATTGGAAAAAAGTGCACCTGAAGCGAATCGAATTCTTGTGTGGAAGTTTATGGAGGCTCTGCACTAGAGTGCCAATGAATGTATGGGAAAAAATTGACTCTAAAATTTAAGTAAGTTACCCCATACAAAATGTTCACCACCTCGGAAAAGCTCCCTATGCCAAATTTCTGCTCAATCGGACTTAAGGGAAAGTGGCGCAAAGCGGTCAAAGTTTGAGTTTTTTTTTTGAAAATCGAAAAATCACCCAAGGGGGAGAGTAAAGGAAACCGGAGTTTTCGAAAAAAAAAAATTTGATGCCAAGTGTCTTAAAATTGCCTGAAACGTCGAGATCTAGTGTCATCTAGAAAATTTTTTTTTGTCAAAAATCGGCACTCTGGGACTTGTTTTTTTTTCGGAATACGAAACGAAAAGTATGGTTTTGGGTGCCAAGCAAAATAGTTATCTCGATTTTTCATTCGGAATTTGCTACGAATTGTTAATTTGCACGATAATATACCCTATGCAAAATATTAGCTCATTCAGACTTCATTTACTGGTGTCAAAAATGTTAAAATTTGAGGTTTTTTTTTGAAGAACGAAAAATCACCGAAAATCGAGGTTTCACAAAAAAAATTATAGAAGGTTGTGTCCAAGATACGACCGCATTGTTGACGTAGAACTACGCTGTTATTTTATATAAGTCGCTTGTTTATACCTTCGGATATTATTCTACAATGCTTTGAAATTTTCGAAACAACTGCTTGGTAGAATAATCTTTGAAATGATTTTTCATTGTAGAATCAGTTGACGATAATTGATTGATGATTCATTCTTGCCCTCGCAAATCAATAAACTAGCTGATCGTATGTCGCAATTTATTTCATGTCAATGCGTTGAAAATTTACCTCGAACGCTATTCCGGTGGCCTTTTTCGCAATTGACATAGACTCGGCTACAGTCGATTATATACATGTTACACCAGCACCATTATTCCACATCTCATAACTACATCAATATAGCTTTGGCACCGAATAAAAACAACAACAATGACAACACTCGCAAGTATCAAATATCATGCTACAAGTTATTTAGTATTGCCTCTAAGCAATCGCACCTCTAGGCATCGTTCGAACAACGTAAACCAAGCGCAATACATTGGTGGCTTGAAGCTACTAGGAATACAAATACTTCTCATAATTTTGCGCTATTCTCAGAAGAAACGCTTTTGTTAATATTACTGGCCTCAAAAAAAGTTGCATTACTTTCTCATGCTCGAGAGAATCGCAGCTATCATCCTTAGTGGAGGAATTTTTGCAACTGGTAAGCGAAACCTAATCACTTACAAAACTCCAGAACGACATTTACTTTCTTGGTGACTAAACAAGCGAAATAAACTCTTTTTGTTAATATCAACAAACTCGAAAACAGTAGCAATGCTTCATTATGATCAATATCAGTGCAAATGCAATCCTAGTTGAAGGCAGTTTTGCGACTGGCACGCGAACCTGAATAACTTATAACATTCCAGTAAGACATTCAAGATGCTTGGTATTCCCCAAATATTTTTTTCGGAGCATAACCTTAACGCCTGCTTCGCCATAACGTCAGTTTATTGCATTGATGCATTCTCAAAGGCACCAAAGAAGCCGTTTACATTTTCGACCGACGCGCCGAAATCGCCTACTTCGCTGTTGTTCGATGCGGTGTCACACTCGCGAAGGCTCGGTTCAGTGCGAGCGCTTTTTACTGCACCAACATCGCGTGCATCATTAGATGACTCTTGCCTCGAAATTTCATTGCCCCTGGCAATGCGTTTGTTTTTTTCAGGGCTCGAGCCTGCCTTCCTCTTCTTGCTGCCAATCACACACTACGCGAAGCGTTCAATGTACGACGCGGGAAGAAAAACACACGACACGAATAACGAATAACGAACAGAAAAAGCAAACGACGATATCCAAGTTGGATTACCACTGGTGGGGTCCAATCTTAGATCGAAGCGCAGCGAAAGCAAAGTGAACTGGATTGCTCAACAGTCCGATGCCGAATGAAAGTTTGCCTCAGCGAGATCCACTGTTTATACTCAAGGCAAATATTCCCCTTCATTCTTCTACTTTTCCTTTGTTCACGGCGACTTTAAATCCTACGATTTCCCTCTCATTGATCGTCGATAAGTTGCTCGTTATTGACAGCTCTGTTCGGGAAAGCACACAAATGGCCTAAAGTTTTCATGAATTTTAACCATTTACAAACCAGGGGATTCCAATGTATAGCATATTAAACAAATCTTAGGGAATTTCCGATTCTTTTAGTATGTAAATCGCTAAAATCCGTTCGCGGCAAAAATAGTTATTAACGTTAACTTTATTTCATAAAAACGTGACCTGTTTTCTGATTTGGTACTTAATGAAAGACGTAGTTCTACGTCAAAAATGTTTGATGCCAAATGTCTTAAAATTGCATTACTCGTTGAGATTGAAAAAATATTTTTTTTCAAAAATCTATTTTTTAAAATCTATTTTGTTTTTTTGACAAAATTTTTTTCGAGATAACTGTAAATCTCGACGAGTAATGCAATTTTGAGACAAAAAAATTATTGTTTTAAACCTCGATTTTCGGTGATTTTTCGTTTTTCATAAAAACTCAAATTTTAACGTTTGTGACACCAGTAAATGAAGTCCGAATGAGCTAATATTTTACATAGGGTATATTATTGTGCAAATCAACTTTTCGTAGCAAGTTCCGAATGAAAAATCGAGAAAACTATTTTTATTGGCACCCAAAACCATACTTTTCGTTTCGTATACCGAAAAAAAGTCCCAGAGTATCGATTTTTGAAATTTTTTTTTTCGAGATGACACTAGATCTCGATGTTCATGCAATTTTAGGACATTTGGCATCAAAAAAAAATTTCGAAAACCCCGATTTCCTTTACTCCCTCTTGGGTGTAATGAGCTGATACTTTGCAGAGGGTGTTTTTTCGAGGTGGTAAACATTTTTATGGGGTAACTTTTTGAAACTCGAGATGACCATTTTCATTGACACCCTACTGTACATCTATCGGGTATTGTCGTCTGCTATTGGTTGATAACCTTCCGCACCGCGGATAATCGGAGTTCTACTATGTTGAGAACAATCAGAGCATACTCAGGGATTTCGAATATCGTTATAAATTCAATTCAAGCTAAACTACTGTCTGAAGGACTCTTAAAATGTAACTTGTCTTCAATAATTTAAATGTGTTTCAACTGTATCCAGTACCGACATTTATAGTTTTTCAAAAGGATGCAACATAATCGTAGCGTACTTTTGGTATAAGAGCAAGTTCAAAACAAACAGAGTCCAAAACAACACTCATTTTTCGATCAGCAAGGTTAACGAATTGCTAAAGATCGGCGTTGATGGATTTAGTGGATTTGTGAATCACACCAAGAGGTACATGCAATAGGTATCTATGCGAGTTGCGCAGCAGAATCTAATCCAGAGAGCACCATGTGTGTTCGCTTCACCTTCACTTTCCATTGTCTAGAATACTTCTTCTGTTTATATGTTCCATTTTTGTTTTCTATAATAGTAATGGAAACTGTCAACGCTCAGCTAATCCCTTTCAGTAGTATCTTTAAAAAAAACAAAATCTCACAATCTTTTGTCAGCCAGAATGAGTCGCTTTCTACCCATTTACAACAATACAAAACACCTTCTGTATCCTTCTCGAATTGCTCAGTTATTATCGTCTCTGGGAATCGCTTCTCCCAATCCTTCCAATTCTATTCGGATCCTATTCGTAGAGCCTAATTCCATCACAATATTTTACCAAGACGAATCCAGCCCATTTTTTCCCTTTGGATCGAATTTTGTTGCTATCCGTGCCATGGGCGGAAGAATCGGACAAAAACAAGATCATCTTCACACAATTATGGGCAGAGATAAAAAGCTGAAAAAAAAGCGTCTTACCTAATGTGGGCCGAGCTCGAATAAACCGTTCCGGCCGTGTGTGATGCCGGAGGTTATTTGACTAGAAAGGGCTCAAGGAGAAGGGAGGTAGAACCAAATAGAAGGGAAGGACAGTGGCAGAGGGTAGCATAATAGCTACAGATGTGTGATGGATAATTTTCGGCAGTAAAAACTGTTTTGATGTGAAGGAAGATTACGTTATATTCCAGTGCATAATGACAAGTTGCTTGAAGCTTAACCAAATTTTAAACGGCTCAGAGCAACTCCGGAAAGTCTCATCAAGGAGCCACAACATTGCGAGCTGTTTGAGAGTCTGGAAATCATTTAACGATTTCAGCGCACCGAAACAAAAGAAACAAGAACTTTTAAAGCTCTTGTGCGTGTTCAAAACTTTGAAGAACGATTACTCCTAACTTCACCGTGTATCCAGGGGAAAACACCCGGTGCAGACATTTGTTTGCACGTCCTCTGTACACACTCTTCACTCTTCATTCACACACACAAGCTCGCGCCCTGAAGCTCATATATCAATTTGCTTCCTTTCCAAGTAATATAAATTATTTAAATTATGTGTCGCCGTCGGCAACGAGCAAACTTTCCACATTCTCACTGCAACACAACACTGCCTGGCGAGGAGTGAAAAAATCCATCACCCATCCAACCACCCACCCACCTTCTGTGAGCGTGGGGCTTGGGGGAGGTGCCGGCTAGGCGGAGGTGGTGCTGAGAGTATCGAAGGATTTATTCTAACTTGAGCATGGATTCGGGTTTGTGGTTGGCAGAGATGCAAGATTCGTTTCCGTGTAAGTTAGACCATGTTTGTTTCGCATCCACGGATTTCTATGGATTTTTACAAATTTGTAATAAAACCGACTTCCGACTTTTGTCTCAAATTTCTAACACTTAAGCTTTGTTGGCCATTAAAAAGCGTCTCATTACTCAAAATGGTACTGTTTCGCGAGGATAATATGATTTTGAAGGCAATATAGTCTTTTCTGCACCTAAACACAATGAAATTGGTTTGCAAATGGCACACAACCAACAATTGTTTCAATTATATTTGACTCAAACTCCTAACAGCAAAAATGCGTAAGAATTTTGTGGCATGATTAGTCTTATCCACAGGATCTGCGGGTATTAAAGAAGGACTTTTATGTTGCAGTTTATTTTTGGGAATTGAACATGGATCAGGAAAAGTTTCATAATCAATGGTGCTCGGAGACGTTTTGTTCTTTCGACCTTCGGTTTCGACCTTTTTCATAGCTTTACTTCAGGAATTATTTATTTTATTGTCGTTTTAATTGAAAACATGAGAAAAAAATCCTTTTACTTCCGATGGTTTGCGTGTTTGATTTACGATTTGCGATAAAAGGGCTTACAAATGACGTTTTCTAACACCGACGGAAATTGAATCATGCGTCAAAACTTGATTCCTATTACGAACATTACTTTAATTCTAATTTCAATGATGCTTTCCTCATTAAAGATCATATATTGATCCATTTATAGTAAATTCTTCTCTTTTCTAGCAGTTGACACCAAAACGGCACACCAAACAGTGAAAACAACTACAAAAATTGAAAAAATTATGATGCTTGTCTTTTGCGAAATCTTCTAACGCAAACATTTTATTGCTAGTTTTGACCGACAGTTTTTTTGTAAATGCTTGGTATTATAAACTGTAGAGAGTATCGTAAATGATATTATACGGAAGTGTATACCTCATAGTATGTCTGGGCTTTAATTATTGAATTATTTGGAACGTTAGACCTTAATACGTTTACATTTTAAAATGAAGTGTTCGGAATTTGAGATTGTTCGAAATGTAAGTCGAAATGGTACATACTTTTGTGTGCAAGGGCTCTAAATACGAATATTAGTTTTAACTAGACTGACGAAATAGTGCAGGAATAAAAACGGGGCACGTAAACACAAAAAATAAATAAGAAGGCTTAATATTTTTTAAATGTATTTTATTGAGTGAATAAAACCGAGTATAAAACTAAACTATCAAACATTCTTAGATGATTCTGAGATGAAAGAAGCAATGAAAAGACTGCGAAAAAGATTATGATTTGAGGTAATTTTATCATAGAATTTGTCACATTCCAGATCAAAGTTCTGTTTGACAACTGTCATATCATTTTCGGTTTAAAGATTTCGTCGTGACTTTTCCGTTATCCAAATCATTAACATAGTGGAATAATCCTTTTAACTGAAGCGGTACTACCAGCCAAACACAAAATATAATCAGTAGACTCCACGAAAATATTTGCACATAGAACCATTCCAAATGAGATCGCCCTAAAAACGCAGATTTTAAAAACATGTATTTTTGATTCGAATTGAAGTTTATATTCCATTTGGGTTGCAGGAAATATGAGTTTTCCACAGTAATTGGGATTTTTTTGACTCAAGTGTAACTTTTGAAAAGAGCGTATCGTTTTTAGAAAAAAAAGATTTTCGATAATTTATATCTCAAAAACGATGAGTCGTACCGCAATAGTGTCCTAGAGTTATAGAGCATTGATGTTTAAACTTGAAAAAAATTGGTGCTTTAATTTGCAATATCTCAAGTATGCATTTTTTTTTTCATATAAAACAGAAGTCATGTAGAAAATTGAACGATTGAAAATCAAACTATTTTTGACGAACTTTGAGGAACAACAATGTTTTATGAATTTTCAAAACATAGAATTTTTGTATGTTAACAATCAATTTTAGCCACAAATTATTAATCCTAATGGGATTTAAACAAAAAAAACTCTTTATCTATCTCCGTCTAAATGCAGCCATTATCGAGATATTTTAAAAAATATTTCTAATTTATTGTCTTTTTCTACATTACTGCTATTCTATATGAAAAAAATAAAAATAAAATAACAATGCACATTTTAGATATTGCAAATTAAAGTTTTTTTCCTAAATTAAAAAAGAGTACTATTATTTTTCCTCAGTGTATATTGTTTTCATGTTTAAACATCTTTCTAAGACACTATTTCGATACGACTCATAATTTTGAGATATCAATTATCCAAATTAAAATTATAAATTATCTTTCTAAAATCGATACATCCTATTGGAAAGTTACACTTGAGTCAAAAAATTCCCAATTGCTGTGGAAAACTCATATTTCCTCCAACCCAAACGGAATACAATTTTCATTCGAATCAAAAATACTCACTTTTTGCCTTTTGTCGATTTCACCTGGAATTGGTCCATAACGATACGCAACTGGTACGGGGTATTTGTTCCACCTTTTCATCTAATTAATTATAATTCCTGTAATTTATACAAACGGGAACTTTTACATAATTTTTTTTTTCACTTTGAATTTCTGACCCTTCCGGAATGGTCTTCAATATAATACTGTGATGTTTTTCCCAGACAAGTCTTACGTTTTGCTTTATACTCCAACACAGTATCGTAAAAATTTCCCATGGTTTTAAGAAATTTACCCTCCTGTATTTCACCTGAATCAACTAGTTTTGATTTAGGACTGCGTCTTTCAGTAAGAGTGCCAAATCCGAAAACATGACACATTTTAATGAAATGGTTTTAACTTTAATATCTATTTTTACTGCGAGCGGATGTCGATGATTTTCATAACCGTCGATTTAGAAATTCTCTAAGAATAATTTAATATGTCATATATTATGTTTCCATAAGGGTTTTAGTTGGCAAAAAATTAAAGCATACTCATATTCCCACATATTTATTTTATGAATTTCTGTGCTCATCTCTACCCGTACTTTCTACCGAGGAACGAGTGTGGCTACACTTAGGTTTAATTTTTATATACCGCTGCGAAAAATACGTGTGTAAATTGCTCACTCCAAATATAAATGCAGCGTTCGATCGTAGAGAAAATATTGCCAATTTACCCCTCCCGTTTATAATTTATCGGGCATTAATATGCCATTCACGATTTCTAATACTCAGTCTCGCACCAACTAGCGAACAGTCGGCAGTCTCTTCTTATGCTGAGATGTCACACACAACGGTTTTGCTCGATACAAAAATAAAAAGAACAAAATTACTTTTGAAAATAATCGATCAGTCATTGCTACGAAAAGATCCTTCCACAGACATTTTATATCATTGCACGCGCCAAATCGGTTCCAAATGCCGAAACGGCTCAAAATGTGTATACTTTAACCTTTGGAGAGAGTTAGTATAGCACATTGGATTCCCTTGGATTGGCAACCACCTAATACCGAAAGTTCTGCTTGTTTGCAACCACACTCAGGCGATAGCGATCTTCATCATTGCGCATGGAAACAGCGTATAGAGCAGCGGTACTGATCCTTCTATCCAGATGGGTCACAAACATATGTTACTCATGGCTTTGCGAGCCGCAAAAAAAAGACAAAGAAATAAGGGTGGTGTTCAAGATACGACCGTGCTGTTAACGTAGGACTACGAAATCATAACCGGCGACGAACATATTCTGAAGTTCTTCATACAAACTTTTGATAGCACTGACCGATGAATGAATGCTTCCATTGAGTGAGGGACGCAAACGTTTCGTGAAGCAATAAAACGATTATTTGAGCAGATTTTCAAATCAACTCTCAGAATTAACATGTACCTGTCGGACTCGACTATCCGGAGTATTGTTTTTTTTCACTCCGGATAATCGAGTCATTAAGAAAAACGAATTTTCTCTCGGTAAACGTAATATATTTATGATATTATGACTTGTTATGATTATTATGACTTATTTATTGAACAGTTTTATCTAGCTCAACCCGTTTGTATGTTTGTGACATTGTATCTTTGTAACTTTGTCTGTAGCGCTATACCACATTAATAGAAATTTAACCCCCTTCCTGTTGGCCGATTGATCTAAAATTTGGAACTCATCTTCATTTTTGGTGTCATTATTAAATTGCGTATTCCATGATCTTAAAAGTCCAAGATGGCGGTCGCTACAAAATGGCGGATTACATATTTTCTCAGAACCGCTTCAATGTTGGTATTGAATTGAAGGGCTTGACTAGTAGAGCACAGTTATTTATGAAAATGTAAATCCAAGATGGCGGCCGCTACAAAATGGTGGATCACATATTTTATGAAAACCCCATCAATATGTATATCAAATGTAAGGGATTGACTAGTGGAACACAGTTATTTATGAAAAATGCTAATCCAAAATGGTGCCATATATATTTTTTTCACAAGCCCATCAATATGGATATCAAATGAAAGGGATTGACTGGTAGTACACAGTAAATCATGAAAAATCCAATCTGAAATCCATCTGAAATACATCGCTTCTAACATGTGCATTTAAAAAATACTAATTTCGGTAGGCGATAAAAAAAACTACAAAATATATCTCAATGGGACGAATTTTCCTTCAATCCTACGTTTATTGGGCTTTCTACAAATGGAGTGGATCCTTTCAAATTGATTTGCAGCCTCATCGAAAAATGTGAAACAACTACGTCCGATACCTCTCGTTCGTACTGCTAGTTTCTACCCAGAGTGCAGAGAAGTTGGACATCGTGAAGCGCTTCGTGTCAACCGAGCATAGCCGATCCGGCTTTTTCAACATCCTCTTTTTCCGGGAGAATGGCAAGAATGTCGGAAAGAAACCTGGTTCTGATCTTCCGACAGTGCTGCACAACCGTAAAATGCAGCAGAAGCTGAAGAGGGAGACCGAATGCTACAGCCTCATCGTCCCGCGCCTTGGGCCGGGAGGTCGAATCAACCGTTGGCCGGAACTGTGAACACGTACATGGCTAAAATGGACATTTTTATGCGGAAGCGTCAGTCTAGGCCGGCCGTGTATGAGCAGCAGGCAATCACCCAGAAAGAGCGGCTGAAGATATATGTAGTACCAAAGTGCGCCTACCCTCCCAAAGTCCCCCAGCTACGATCGATAGAAAATTACTGGGCGAAACACAAACGGAGGATCTATTGCAATAATTTTGTGGTTAAACAGAGAGGCAGCTGATCGCCAAGGCCACGAAATATCTAAAAGAACATGCTGACATTTATCTTTTCATCGATCATGGCTAAGGTTCCGATCACCTACCGTAAGACTGTCCGGCAGTGCGTTGAATCAATTTTTTAAAAGTATTAAGACTTGGATGTAGCATCCAAGGAAAATTTGGTCTATTGAATTATATTTTGTATTTGTTTCTTCCATCGCCATCCGAAATAAGTCCATTTCATGAAACGCATACGTTAGCCTTGAAAAATACCAATTTGGAAAACTGATCTTAGCTCTCGGCTTTGGAAACCCCGCTGCAGTCTGGTTGCTGATGACTGATGAATTGTGAATGCTGCGAGATCGCAAATAGCTTGTTTATCTCATTAAATTGGAAACGAGCGGTGCTTGAATTGGAATATTTGCTATTTATATATCATGAAAACCAAGTTGATTGCCTTGGTAAAACGATATGTCAAAATCAGCGAGTCAAAACCACTAATTCCATTGCTCACCTAATGAACAAATATGTTTACAAACACATCCAGTGTATTCCGGAAAAAATCCCGTAGGTTTGGCATCTCTCGCTCTTGGTGAAGTTTAAAGTAGATCCTGCGGGACGCGTGCAACACTTGAACTACAGATGGGAAAGCCCCAATAACTTACCATACATCATTGAGGAAAACAATGATGATCAAATAAGTTGAGCGGAAAGCACACGAAACAGCAAGCAAGTGGCTGGATGTCCCCGCGGGAACGGGATGCAGCGGCGAGAGTTTGTCGAAAGGAGAAGCACATCAAATTTGATTTAATGCGTTTACGTACCCTCACTCTCTCTTCAAACCTGCCGCATTCCCAGCAACAAGGTTATGCGCCCCGGAGCATATTAAAGTGGATTTACACACCATTGCCATCATCATCATCATCGTCGCTGCGAGAGAACCACGGATTCCAGTTCTCGGCATGCCGTCGTCGACTTGAACCGACCTGGACAGGAACCGTGCGTGGGTTTGTGTGCTGCGGCAACAAGAATCCAGGCCCACCGTTCAAAACGGCACATCACACATGAGCATAATATCGCAAACACTTCATCTCTGCCAAACAATAAAATAATCATAATAAAAAAAAAAACGCAACTTGAGGAAAGTGTCGGGAAATTTCTCGGCCGGGTGTATGTGAGGTTAACCGCAACAGCAACGCGCCTCGGCTGTGGGACAATCACTGTGTAAGCTCCGCTTCCAACGGGGCCTCGTGGTGTATTCGCCGGGGAAGTGAATGAATTGAGCATTAGATCCGAATAACATTTCGTTTCAAATTTAATTTTAGTGATTGTGAGAACGAAGCGAGATTTATGGTTGCATACGCAGGGCGGATATGCCTTCGACAGGGGGGCGGGGGAGGTGGTGAACAGGGCACATGGAAGTAGCGTCAATTTAATTTCAGCCAGAGGAAAAGGGAACATCTCGAACTACGCGGAGTGCAGGAAACGGTTGGAAGAAGGAGAACAAATGTCTTCGGAGTGGCTCCAGAGTTGGCCGATACGATCGTCGTAAAGTTGTTGGAATTTGCTCAAATAAATAATGGTCGGGTTGAAGTGTAGATGAAATCGGGACTAGCTACACACAAACAATGACTGTTCGTGCTTGCCAAGATGAAGTACTTGGTTTTATTAATTTGCGGTTTGCCAATTGCTGCGGTTCGCGCCTGTGGGAAAACCGGTGTTTAGTGCCCTCTTTAGGGAAGGGGTTAATAGCGGAAGTGAGAAACTAATTGCGAGATCGGGAAGATTGAGTCAACTAGTCAAAAGGGAAATTATCGTGGGATGTAGCGCTGTAAGTGAACTTAGAAGGAGTGGACATGTTTCTATCATTTGAATGTATCAATTCAACCAGCTAGTGGCGAGTATCCGCGACGATGACTTACGATTTCTTACGATACGACATAATTTTTTACGAGGTAAACTACTCTCTATCAAATTAGACGACTGTATTAAATGCCTAAAATTCGAATGGAAATTTTTTATTAAATTTCTTGAAGTATGTTGTCCTGATCATGCACTCTATAAAATTTCAGATTTTCCCACTAAAAGTAACTTTTATAATATTAAGTTATCACACCCATATTTCGTACGAGATTTCATATGTACATGTTTTCAATTTTTTTTTTGTTTTCTAATTTGCAAATTTACAGATTTTAGATTTTCAGATTATCAGATTTGAAATTACGAATACACTCGACAAAAAATTGGAAAAAAATTGAAATTATGAGGTGATTTTTGAAATGCTGTAACATCGTGAAAATGCAACGCAAAAAGATCATCATCATTTTGTCATTTAAAAGCTTGAGCTTTCAAATTTTGGAATATTTTGTGGACAAGTTTTAATCTTGATGATTGTAGATATAGTGGACAAAAATTTGAGGTAGAAATAAAACAAATGTATTTCTTTATGTTTTTTTATTCAAATTTTTTTTCAATTTTTTTGCGTAGGCAGTTTTTTCAATAGCGAAGGCAGTTTTGAAAGCTCCAATAAATATTGTATAGGGTGATTTTGTTGCTTTGACAAAAAAAATATAGGAGGTTGTGTCCAAGATACGACCGCATTGTTGACGTAGAACAACGCTGTTATTTTATATAAGTCGCTTATTTATACCTTCGGATATTATTCTATAATGCTATGACATTTTAGAAACAACTGTTGCGTTGTTGTTGAAAGTTGCATTACTTTTTCATTCTCGAGAGAAGCGCAGCTGTCACCCTTAGTGGAGGAAGTTTTGCTACTGGCAAGCGAAACCTAATCACATACAAAATTCCAGAACGACATTTACTTTCTTGGTGACTATACAAGCGAAATAAACTATTTTTGTTAATAACCTCGAAAACAGTAGCAATGCTTCATTATGATCAATATTAGCGCAAATGCAATCCTAGTTGAAGGCAGTTTTGCGACTGCTACGCGAACCTAAATAACTTATATCATTCCAATAAGACATTCAAGATGCTTGGTATTCTCTAAATATTTTTTGGCACACAACCTCAACGCCTGCTTCGCCATAATGTCAGTTTAATGCATTGATGCATTCTCAAATGCACCAACGAAGCCCTTATGATGACGGAGAACGAACAATGTTAACTGCTTGGAAAAAGACTGAATTATGCCACACAGCTTGTACTCTGCCCATGGATGCGAATTCGCTGATGAGTTTGTCAAGAGCGGCCACCTTCACCACCAGCGGGAGGAGCTTGATTTTGGTTGCTGCCTGGGTAACGGCGTTTACATTTTCGACCAACGCGCCGAAGTCACCTATTTCGCTGTTGTTCGATGCGGTGTCACACTCGCGAAGGCTCGGTTCAGTGCGAGCGCTTTTCACTGCACCAACATCGCGTGCATCATTAGATGACGCTTGCCTCGAAATTTCATTGCCCCTGGCAATGCGTTCGTTTTTTGCAGGGCTCGAGCCTGCCTTCCTCTTCTTCGTGCTCATCACACACTACACGAAGCGTCCAATTTATGACGCGGAAAGAAAAACACAATACGAATAACGCGAAAAACTAACAGAAAAACCAAACGACGATATCCAAGTTGGACTACCACTGGTGGGGTCCAATCTTAGATCGAAGCGCAGCGACAGCAAAGTAGAGATGTGCCATCCGCTCATGAGCTGTTCATTCGAATCGCTTCATCATAGTGAGCAGATTCGGATCGGCTCGCAATCAAAAAAACGCAGCTCATCAGCTCATTACGGAGCTGGAGTTGATGAGCTGTTGAGCTGATGAGCTGCTGAGCTGATGAGCTGTTGAGCTGCTGAGCTGATGAGCTGCTGAGCTGATGAGCTGTTGAGCTGATGAGCTGAAGAGCTGTTGAGCTGAAGAGCTGTTGAGCTGAAGAGCTGTTGAGCTGCTGAGCTGTTGAGCTGTTGAGCTGCATAGCTGTGGAGCGCAAAAGCTGCAGAGAGTGTGAATTGCGAGACGCGAAAGGATTTTTCGTCTCTCGCGCTTCATGGCATGACGTCAGTTTGTTTTCGTGTATCCCTCTTCGTACTTTAGCTTTAGCAGCTTTAGCTTTTTGAAGATATTCAATCGTTCGTTACTTCATTAAACTTTTCTTATATGGCCAAACAAAATAATACACATTATTATATGCTTGTAAATAAATTTAATATATTACATTGTAATTTAAACATTACTGTGGAAACACATACATTTATTTCCGCGTGCTGAATCAAAACAATTCAGAAAACCACCCGGCATAAATGTTGATGATTGATACTGGTCCTTTTGTTACCTTTGGGATCGCGAATAATTATTTCTCGTTGCACCTATTAGTGGATTTATTTTTATATCCTTGGATGCAAAAAAAATCTCGATGGTTTTTTTCAAAAAACGTTGTCTCGGCCAATATTCCTGGAGGCATTCTATTTGGCTACTGCTGGTTTTTCTGTTGTTTAAGTTCAGCATATCCTAAGCATCTTCTATGTTGGATTTCAGCATTCAGTATTTGTTGTATATTATATTATTAGAATTCATATCAGTTTTAGTTTTTGTACAATTAGGAATTAAATTCGTTTATTTTTTGCTTTCCGTCTATAAAAAAAATGAACACTATGCAATGTCCCATGGTGATTACGTTTCATATGCAATTGTGTGGACAACTGCAAAATTCAACTGAGCTGAAGAGCTGTTCCAAATGAGCAGCTCACTTGTATGAGCTGAACGGCTCTGAGCCGCTCACCATGATGAGCTGATTTGCCCATCTCTACAGCAAAGTGAACTGGATTGCTCAACAGTCCGATGCCGAATGAAAGTTTTCCTCAGCGAGATCCACTGTTTATACTCTTGGCAAGTATTCCCCTTCATTCTTCTACTTTTCCTTCGTTCACGGAGACTTGCAATCCTACGATTTCCCCTCCGTTAGTCGTCGATAAGTTGCTCGTTATTGACAGCTCTGTTCGGGAATGCACACAAATGGACAGAACAAATGTATGGGAAAATGGAAACGCCTGAAGTTTTCATGAATTTTAACCATTTACAAACCAGGGGATTCCAATGTATAGCATATTAAACAAATCTTACGGAATTTTTGATTAGTTTAGTGTGTAAATCGTCAAAATCCGTTCGCGGCAAAAATAGTTATTAACGTTAACTTTATTTCATAAAAACGTGACCTGTTTTCTGATTTGGCACCCTTAATGAAAGACGTAGTTCTACGTCAAAAAATATTCAAATTTTTTGCACCGATTTCAAGAATGTGGCTAAAACGATTTTTTTTTCGGAAAATCTTCTGTAAATCTGCAAATATTGCAGTAACTTCTAATGTTTCGATCGATCAAAGTTTGTAGTAAACTGGAGGAGCAGGTGCATGAAGAAGAGAAATAAGGAACCGTTCATTCCGAGGCTACGCATAGTTTTTTGCACTTTTGGTACAATTCGTGATGAAGTGTTCCTTTAATGTACACAAAAAATTCGATCAGATAAAAAAAGATTGCCAAACGTATCAGTGTGAAACGTCCACAGGGATTTTGGAGATACACTAGGCTAAATTCATCTCATCTTCATGTGTTGATTTTTTTACGTAGAACTACGTCTTTCATTAGGGGGCCAAATCAGAAAACAGGTCACGTTTTCATGAAATAAAGTTATCGTTGATAACTATTTTTGCTGCGAACGGATTTCGGCGATTTACATACCACACGAATCGAAAATTCTCTAAGATTTGTTTGATATGTTATACATTACTATCCCATATTATGTATATATTTTGAATTGATGAAAATTGCAAGCAATCTAATTTCCCCATACATTTGTTCTGTCATTTGTGTGCTTTCCCGAACAGAGCTGTCAATAACGAGCAACTTATCGACGAGCAACGAAGGGGAAATCGTAAGATTTAAAGTCTCCGTGTACAAAGGAAAAGAAGAAGAACAAAGGGGAATATTTGCCTAGAGTATAAACAGTGGATCTTGCTGAGGCAAACTTCATTCTTCGTGAGGACACCGACTGGACAACAACGTTGCTGGGCGAGCTGGACGGCGAGGGATCGAATGGTTTTCTCAAGGCAATGGGGGTGGAGGAGTAATATGAGGAAAGAGTAGAGTTTTCCAAGGGCCTTTTTGAAGAGTAAAGACGAATGAACTGAATAATTTTAAAGTCTCTTTGATTCAACGAGGAATGAAAGGAATGGCAAGTATCGTTCAGTATCGTTCTAGATACGAAACAATGAACATCGCTTGTTCTTCCTTGTTTTGCGCCATCACATGTCTTCGTTTATGACTGAGCTGTGGACGCGACCAAATTACTCACTCGCTGATGTCTTTGGCATTGCAATCAATGCATCCAACTGACGCCATTGCATTATTGTTTTGAGCAACACAATTGTGAGGGAAATCATCAAGCAAGGCTATCGTCAATTCACCAAAAAAAATAATGTTCTGGAATTTTGTATGTGATTTGGTTTCGCGTGCCAGTAGCAAAACTTTTTCCACTAAGGATGATAACTGCGTTTATCACGAGCATGTATTGTCCTGCGAGGACAAGAATAAATCATCAAACAATAATCATCAAATGATTCCACAAGAAAAAAAAAATATTTCAGGGCGACAAAACTGGTAGAGTGGTTATTTCTAAAATATCGTAGCATTATAATATAACATTCGCAGTTATAAACAAGCGACTTGAATTAAACTACAGCGCAGTTCTACGTCAACAATGCGGTCGTGTCTTGGACACAACCGCATTACATTTTTCAAACTTTTTATTTTTTTAAGATGATACTACTGTCAGTGGTCTTAATATTAATTGTAAACGCGATTTGTCATTTAGTTTGTTTACAGCATCATTAAGAACAAGTTTAATTTTTTATTACCCGGCGATATTATATGATACTAATGATTTTATTGGTCAAAGATATTGTGTGTCAAATTTAGTGTTGCAAACAAATTTTCTTCTGTCGAAACGTTGAAAAAGTAGCAGATCACATTAGCTGATTCAACCATGTCGAAAACACAGATGTACGAATGATACAAGGCATTCAAAGACAACCGAGAATAGATGAAAGATTTGTCATGTCAAGGATGACCATTAGGGTGCCAATGAAAATGGTCATCTCTAATTTCAAAAAGTTACCTCATAAAAAATGTTCACCACCTTGAAAAAACACCATATGCCAAATATTAGCTAAATCGGACTTAAGGGAGAGTGACGCAAAACGGTCAAAGTTTGAGTTTTTTGAAAATCGAAATATCACCCAAGGGGGGAAAGGAAATCGGGATTTTCGAAAAAAAAAATTGATGCCAAGTGTCTTAAAATTGCATGAAACGTCGAGATCTAGTGTCACCTCGAATTTTTTTTTTCAAAAATCGACACTCTGGGGCTTTTTTCGGAATACGAAACGAAACGTATGGTTTTTCGTACCAATAAAAAAAAGTTATCTCGATTTTTCATTCGTAACTTGCTGCGAAATGTTGATTTGTACGATAATATACCCTTTACAAAATATTAGCTCATTCGAACTTCATTCATTAGTGTCACAGACGTAAAAATTTGAGTTTATTGGAAAAACGAAATATCACCGAAAATCGGGGTTTTCGAAAAAAATTGTTAGAGCCAAATGTCTTTAAATTTCACTACTCGTCGAGATTTTGCTGTTATCTTGAAAAAAAAAATTTTTTTTGGCGCTTGGTTTCCGTTTGAAAAGGTGTGTCATGCAATTTTAAGAGATTTGGCATCAAAAAAAGTTTTGAAAACCCGATTTCCGGTGATTTTTCGGTTTACAAGAAACTCAAATTTTAACGTCTGCAACACTAATAAATGAAGTTCGCATGAGCTAATATTTTGCATAGGGTATATTATCGTGCAAATCAATATTTCGTAACAAGTTCCGAATGAAAGATCGAGATAATTATTTTTACCATATGTGTCGTCTCGTACTCCGAAAAAAAAACTAATTCCCAGATTTTTGACAAAAAAATTTTTCGAGATGACACTAGATCTAGACGTTTCACGCAATTTCAAGACATTTGGCATCAAAAACAAATTTCGAAGCCCCCGATTTCCTTTACTCCCCCCGTAAGTGATTTTTCGATTTTCAAAAAACCCAAACAAAAACTCCCTTAAGTCCGATTGAGCTGATATTTGGCATAGGGTGTTTTTTCGAGGTGATAAACATTTTGTATAGGGTTACTTTTTGAAATTTTAGGGTCGATTTTTTCCCATACATCCCATACATCAATGCCAAGTAGTAGTATCAAGTACCGAGTACCGAGTACCAATGAAAAAAATTATAAGAGGTTGTGTCCAAGATACGACCGCATTGTTGACGTAGAACTACGCTGTTATTTTATATAAGTCGCTTGTTTGTACCTTTGGATATTATTCTATAATGCTGTGAAATTTTAGAAACAACTGCTTAGTAGAATAATCTCTGGAACGGTTTTTTCATTGTAGAATCAGTTGACGATAATTGATTGATGATTCATTCTTGCCCTCGCAAAACAATACACTAGCTGATCGCAATTTATTTCATGTCAATGCATTGAAAATTTACCTCGAACGCTATTCCGGTGGCCTTTTTCGCAATTGACATAGACTCGGCTACAATCGATTATATACATGTTGCACCAGTTCCATCATTCCACATCTCACAACTACATAAATATATCGTTGGCACCGCATGGAAACAACAACAATGACAACACTTGCAAGTGTCAAATATCATGCTACATGTTATTTAGCATTGCCTCAAAGGAATCGAACCTTTAGGCATCGTTCGAACAACGTAAACCAAGCGCCAAACAAGCGTTCGCCATAGCATGCATACAGAGCCATACATTGGTGGCCTGAAACTACTAGGAATATAACCACTTCTCATCATTTTGCGCTGTTCTCAAAAGAAACGCTTCCGTTAATATTACTAGCCTCGAAAAAAGTTGCATTATTTTCTCATGCTTGAGAGAAGCGCAGCTGTCACTCTTAGTGGAGGAAGTTTTGCAACTGGCAAACGAAACCTAATCACATACAAAATTCCAGAACGACATTTACTTTCTTAGTGACTAAACAAGCGAGATAAACTATTTTTGTTAATATCAACAACGTCGAAAACAGTAGCACTGCTTCATTATGATCAATATTAGCTCAAATGCAATCCTAGTTGAAAACAGTTTTGCGACTGGCACGCGAACCCAAATGACTTATAACATTTCAGTAAGACATTCAGGATTCTTGATATTCCCCGAATAATTTTTTGGCGCACAACCTTAACTCCTGCTTCGCCATAACGTCAGTTTAATGCGTTGATGCATTCTCAAAGACACCAACGAAACCCTTATGATGACGGAAAACAAACAATGTTAACTGCTTGGAAAAAAACTGAATTATGCCACACAGCTTATACTCTGATGTAACACCCATCGATGCGAATTCGCTGATGAGTTTGTCAAGAGCGACCGCCTTCACCACCAGCGGGGGGAGCTTGATTTTGGTTGCTGCCTGGGTAACGGTGCTTACATTTTCGACCGACGCGCTGAAATCGCCTACTTCGCTGTTGTTCGATGCGGTGTCACACTCGCGAAGACTCGGTTCAGTGCGAGCGCTTTTTACTGCACCAACATCGCGTGCATCATTAGATGACGCTTGCCTCGAAATGTTATTGCCCCTGGCAATGCGTTCGTTTTTTGCAGGGCTCGAGCCTGCCTTCCACTTCTTCTTGTTCATCACACACTACGCGAAGCGTCCAATTTATGACGCGGAAAGAAAAACACACGATACGAATAATGCGAAAAACGAACAGAAAAACCAAACGACGATATCCAAGTTGGATTACCACTGGTGGGGTCCAATCTTAGATCGAAGCGCAGCGAAAGCAAAGTGAACTGGATTGCTCAACAGTCCGATGCCGAATGAAAGTTTCCCTCAGCGAGATCCACTGTTTATACTCTAGGCAAGTATTCCCCTTCATTCTTCTACTTTTTTGGGAAAATGGAATCGCTTAAAGTTTTCATGAATTTTAACCATTTACCAAGGGATTCTAATGTATAGAATATTAAACGAATCTTAGGGAATTTCCGATTCGTTTAGTATGTAAATCGCCAAAATCCGTTCGCGGCAACAAAAGTTATTAACATTAACTTTATTTCATAAAAACGTGACCTGTTTTCTGATTTGGCACCCTTCATGAAAGACGTAGTTCTACGTCAAAATACTATATAAGTAACTAAATATCTCTTAAATTATTTTTCAATCACTTCTTCTAAGTTCACATTATTCATCTATGTAATCACGTTGTAATCTCTTGAATTAAATTAGTCAATGTGTCGATATCGACCACTTTGAGAAACCCTGGTGTAGAAGAACCCAATTTACTAACCATCAAATGTTTAAAAACTCTGAGATAATACTCTCCAGTAACCATTCGGACTGGTGAACAAACTCCTCAGTTTGCATCTTTGGTTGCTAAGTTATAGTTTGGGCCTCAGAAACTAATTAACAGACTAGGTATGTGAAAAAACAAATAAAATAAAACAAACATTGTCGAAACATACATCGAGTGGGAACACTATCGAATCACTAGACCCCTCGAGAAGTTCCTCTTCTGTGCGATACTTTAAATTTCAATCATCAAGATTTGGCCAGAAACTAAACACTACCCTCATTTTGTCGGTCGAAGGTTTTTAAAAAAAACCAACACCGCACTCGACCAGCTACGGCCGATTTGTGCCCAATGATTAATGTTTTCGCAACCAACCGAAGCGCCGCACGGGTCCCAAAACCGATACCAAAAGCTGTTCCCTGCTGTTTTTGTCCACCGACAAAGACCGCCCCGGGGCCACCCGCAATGCGAACACCCAAAAAGGCTCCGAACGCATTAGTGGCCGATGTTGCGCGTCTGCAAAATGACACTTGTTCTAGTTGGTCTTCCTTTTGGTTGACGCACACACACCGTGACATGCACACTTAAGCTTGCGCCTCAAGTGGACTTATGCGCACACATTGCGTGCCCACGGAAGCATGTTTTGGATGGAACGTTACGTATAGAAGGGTCGATTATCACTCGGTGAAACGATGCATTAAAAGTTTTTTCGTCTCTTGTGGCTCTAGCGGTTGATACTGCTCGTATTATTGCTCACATTACCCGAAAAAAACAACATCCTAAAAATAGCTAATCTCGTCTGTCGAAGAACCTAATCTCTGCCATTTAATACAGCATCATTTTTTGTGTCGCTTCACCGCAGCAGCAAGTGAGAAGCGAGAGATTACGCAGAAGAACCCGAGATATGAGAACAGCACATTTTTCCGCTGCATTCCTGCCACAGCTGTCCACTTTTTTTTTGCTCTCCCACTCTCTCTCTCTCCCTCTCTGTGTCTCTCTCCCGCTCTCTCGCTCTGTCCCGTTTTGTTTTGTTTTGTTTCGTCATGCTCGGATGCAGCGGCCCCTTTTCCCTCTCCGGGCATCCGTCACTAGTAGTTTGCTCTCAGTTTGCTTTTGACAGCCGGTTGGAACGGACGTTTGACGTGTGAGGCGCAGCCGTATTCGTCGTCGTCGTCGTTGTCATCAACTCCGTGTTATATTTCGTACCCAGTGCTTGAGTGACGTGAGCGTGTACGGGTGTGTGTGTGTGCCGAGGGGAGCCTAAAGCAGTGAAAAGTGGCTGCTCCATCATCGTGAGCGGGTTTGTGAATTAACCCCACAGAAAAAAAATAAGATAAAAAGAGTGCACGTGTCGAACCGAAAGTTTTGGAACGTGGATTGGCGGTCGTTCGCTTTGTGTGCAGTTGTCCAATTCGCAGTGCCCGCCGTTGTAAGACCACAAGTCCGAGTTAAAAAAAAAAAGAGTATCCATCCTACGATGTGGTGAATGTGTGTTTTTTTCTGCGTGTACGGAGCCATCCAAAAATTGACCCGATCCGTTGCGCGGAATTTGAAGGGTGTTCACCATGACAACGCAACGTTAAATTTCCTCTTCGCCACCGGATCAAAGCCCTAGGCCAGGAGTTTTTTTTTCACGTGCTTCCGGGAATTGTGAACAACAACGTTATGTTAACCCGATGGTTGGAGAAAATATTGGTTTGCCGGTTTTGAGTGAGTGCTTCGTGCATGGTGAAGTTTTACGAAAATTGGCAAAATTTGATACGCGAGTGGTTTGTTTTTTGTTTGGTTCTGTGAATTCAGAAGATATTTCATTCAGTTCGAAATTTGAAATAGATCAAGTGTGTGAGAGTGATACACAGTTCGTGGGCGCTTGTGGATTACAAACGGAACAAATAAACGAAAATAAATTGGCGAGCAGCAGAATCATGTCGAACGCGATAAGGTTCGTTTGGAGCGCTTATTATTCCTTTGAAACCCATCAAAACTAATGGATTACCGTTTTCCTCCCTACCCACCAAAACCCAATTTGCATAAAACTATCGCAAATTCGCGCAGTAAAACACAACGCGCGGTGATGCGCGTTTATTTCGCACTTTTTCTGGGAAAAATCCCGCTCATTTTACGGCGCGCGCGTTTTACGGTTCTCATCGACTAATGAGAAATACGCGCTGTCATTTGTCGCGCGTAGAGATTCACCGGATAAGGTTTTGTTTCACGCCGCGCCGTTTCCTGACAAGGGTATCTGAGCCAACACAAATCTGATTTATATCTTCAAACTTGCTGCTCCTCTTGGCGTAGCGTCAAGCGTCCGGGCGCTCCTTCTGGTTCCCGCGCGGGCATACCCGCCCGCGTCTTGGAGCGTTTTTTACGATGTTCATTACGTAATTACTTTATCTTCTCATCGTTTAGTTTTAATTATATTTTCCCGTATAATTTTACGACTCGCAGCTTCAAACTTCGTGTTTTGTGCTGTTGTTTTTTGTTGTTGGTTTTGTTGTTTCCGAATGCGAGAGCTCATTTCGCGCTCCCCGCGAATGGGATGCTATTTGAATTCCGCTGGGTCCTGGAGTGGATGGGACCGGGAACAGGAGACGGTGGAGATAAAATGAAACTACCCGGACTGACGTCTCTTTGAAATTCGCAGTTTCGCCCGGTGTAGTTTGGATGCTGGTCGTTTTCTTCTGGAGTTACCAAGCGGGGTAACTTCTGGGACCGTTGGAGCCCAGCTGGAATATCTTACATCTTACTTTTCGGTTATATCACGATGTTGACTAAAGATCGATGAAAAGTTTCTGTACAGTGAGTGCAGATCTTCCACGAGATCATCAGAATGTTAGACGCGTAGAAACAAAGTGTGTATCGTTCGTAACTTGTCGCTTTGACTACTTCCTATAATGGAATGGATTTGCATCTGAACATTACGAATTGCCATCCAAAAGTTCAGTGGGCGGTGTGAGGACTCTAAGCACTAACACGAACTGTTTCCGACCATCTTTATAGAATGCCTCAAAATTCCACCATTGTGCGATAGAACAAACGAGGATATTGTGTTCCGAAGACACATCGTCAGATACCCAGACTTTTCACCATTCGCAAATTATTTTAAATTCAGTCAAACCATTCTGTGCGTTGCGCTCCTTGGTTTTTAGTACCGTCAAAAGAGCTAATAGAAGCATTTTCACCGGATTACCCTTCGACATACTTCTTCTTCAGCTTTCCTTCCACAATCGATCAGTAGCTTCGGAGATTTGGCTAAAAAACGGCGTTGAATTATTCACAGAGATCCTATCCTTAAGCATTGCTTGGCCTCCAGATTTTACTTCGCGTTGCGGTTCAGAACATTTCGCGCCCTAAAACTTCTCAAACAAGTTCTTTTCTTTGCTCTGTGGACATAGGATTGCGAAACTCTTCCCATTTTCGCCGTGTCTCTCGATGACAACTTCAGAATCGGCTCGAAAATAGCCACTATTTTCGAATAAGTTTTAGGACCACCTGCTTTGGCTATTCTGGAATGGGTTAGTTTGACACTTCATCCAAACACAAAGACGGATTTTTCATCGCGAACGCGTAGAATAGATTCGCATAGAATGTTCGTGGAAGTTCACAAATCGCAATGTTTGGTGGGGTTCAAAAAATTTAAAAGTGGTGATTTTGTTGCGAGGAACGAAGAACGTAAAAAATCACTGAAAGTGTTTGAAGGCGACGATTTGCGAACTTTACTGGGCGGAGACTCACCAAAAACGGTTCATCGAATTGAACCGTGGTCTGCTCCAAAAACGACCGAAATATCAGAAAAGGTAACACAAAGTGATTTTTCTTGTTGCCAATGCTCGTCAAACCGAGCAACAACGGCCAAGAGAATTGTTGAATCGCTCAATCGGATCAACTATTGCTTGCGGTTTTTTGTCCAGATTTGGCACCTTCTGTTCATCGATGGAACACGCTTTCGCAGAGCAACAGCTCAATCCATACTAAAATGAGTGAAAATGACTCAATGACTCAATTCGTGCGAGCAATTATTCTGTGGAACCAGCTACCAGCTGAAATTAAAATCATTCGATCACGCGGACGGTTCAATCGTGAATGTATAGATTGGCTAGAAGGAAGAAATTAGAAATTAGAATAGGAAAATAGTTGTTCATTGAATTCTGATCCAAAATTTAAGATGTGGTCGTATTGAACCCAATTGCAGAATTTAAAAAGGAGAAGTCATTACTCTGCAAGTATCTATGAATGAATAAAATGAAATGACCAGTTTGGCTCTAAAAACAAATTGACGAGGTATTGATAAATTGCCTGTAAGATGGGATAAATGTACAGCTTCCGATGACTATTAATTCGAATGAAATATGCAGAACCATTCAAGAACAATAAACCGTGTATAGGTAAACTTCGATATAACGTACATTTTTCTTCCAAAATTGTACGTTGTATTGAATTGTACGTTATATCGAATCAAAATAATGAACTCAGGAACATAGTTTATATTCCTTTTTTGTGTTGTTGTTTGGGTGAGGTAAATAAAAAATGATGAAAAAATTAATTAGAAGATAAAGCCAACTTTTCTCATGATGTTTCCCTTCATACTACTTGATTCATTTAGAATCCGGAATCATGAAACCCGTTGTATCTCGAGATTAGTTAAAAGTACAGGCCATCAAATGACCTTTGTTGATCGTGTGAGATTGACATGAAACTCCCAGTACCTATTTCGAAAAACATTTTTTACATTTTTAAGCTTGAAATATCAAGAAATAAAATCTATTTCGACATTTCTAAACTTCATAATTTTATTGAATACAGGGAAACTTCGATACAACGTACCCTCGTTATAACGTACCCTCGATATAACGTCACTCGATATAACGTACATTTTACCTCGATATAACGTACACATTTCCAAAGTGTAAAGGAAATTTTTTTTCAATATTTTTTTTCTGATAGAACAATGAATTATCTGTATTGTGATGCTAAAACAAGTTTTGTACCTTCAATCAATCCCGAAATACAGCTGGTTTTGTGATTCCGGATTCTAAATGAATCAAGCTTTAATCAACAGTACGAAGGGAAACATCATGAGAAAGGCTGGCTTCGTCTTCTGATTGAAATTATTCATTAACTGTACAAAAACAGCAACACAATAATGTATTATAGACTACGTTTGTGAGTACTTTATTATGCTTCGATATAACGTACAATTCGATACAACGTACAATTTTGAAAGTAAAATGTACGTTATATCGAAGTTTACCTGTACCAGCTTACCCGCGCTTCGTCCCGTCCAAAATTATGGATTATTATGAATTCTTTCGTATATTCACGTTTTCTTACTGAGTGAGTGATATTCATGGGTTTGATCGCAGAACCCTTCATTGATTGATCTTCTAATTAGCGGTTCACAGTTTTTAATATAAATTTCCTGTTACTTCTACCAAAACTCGTCATTATAATATAAATTTATTTTCAGATATATTTTTTCGCTCAAGATTCTTGATTCACTTGTAAATAACATGTTTCTTCGGTACATGGAATACATGTTTGATACAGAAAAATAAATTTTCATTGATAATGTTTATTTTCAAAACGCATTATTCCACCTGAGAATCTATTACCATTTTCGGCTCACACCAATCGAACACGAAGCTTAACCTCGCCAACGCAAAATCCAACGATCCAACAACAATGTAATTGTAGTTACATTTGGAGTTCCATTTTTATTTATATAGATGGAAGATATAAAAGTGCGTTATTTAACCTGAAAATCCATTCCCACTTTCGAACAAAGATCAATGAACACACCATTTAGAGACCAATAACCGCGAATACTTGTTAAATTATCCAATAAAATTTGCTATATTATAGTTGGATACTGGTTAAACGCACGCAATATACTTACTGTCACTACTATGCTGCGGTTTTGGATTTGCTATGAGCTTGTTCGTTTATAAACAGTGGCAATTGTTAAAGTATTGTATATTATATTTCTATTACACTCGGTTCAATTAAGTTCATAACAAAAAATATAACATGTTTTTTAGGGAAATGCATGGAAAGGAATGACTAGAGTTAAAGCTCACACTCAACTGCAATAAGCTATGAATATGGTGTCTACCGTCGGCTGCATACGTATAGACATACAATCTGCAAGATTTAAATAATGCTGCAGGTTAATTCGTCTCCCTATGCCTTCTGAAGAAAATAATAAAATAAAATCATCCCTCATCCAAAAATCGAGGGGTTGTATCCGAGATACGACCGCTTAGGATGTAGGACTACGCAACCTTTTTTTTTTAAATTTTGTTGGTTTATCATTTCGGGTATTATTTGCGAATACATCGAAATTTCATAAATAACTCTTTAGTAGATCCGGGGACCCTGAAAAGGTTTAATGGCTTGCGTGGTTTTGTAGAATCATTCCGAGAAGCAACGATTCTTTCTTGCCTTTGCGAGAACACTAATACACTAATTGGTCATATATCGCAATTTGTTTCTTTATATCAATGCACGCATTTCACTGAGTATTTAACGAGAGGCATCTTCCGTGCATCGCCATTCAACAAGCATCAAACACGCGTCTAAAAGATGCACACAGTGGCAGCGATAAAAATGAAACATCGCGAGAATGACCGTTTATGAAAAATCGTTTCTCGACTATGTGCTACTTACTATGCAAGGGTGGAGTTTACTTCGCAAATATTCTCTTTTCGCTATCCCCCTTCGTTGTTTCTATTCTAGCGGCTGCATAAGTCGCACGTTATTGATTGCTCCGTTCGGGAAAGCACACAAATGGGCAGAACAAATGTATGGGTAAATTGGAATGCACCCAATTTTCATCAATTTAAACCATATACCGACTATGGGATTGAAACGTATAGCATATCAAACAAATCTTAGAAAATTTCCGATTCGATTGGTATGCAAATCGTTAAAATCCGTTCGCAGCAAAACTAGTTATTAACGTAAACTTTATTTCACAAAAACGTGACCTGTTTTCTGATTTGACACCCTTAATGTAAGACGTAATCCTACGTCTAAAACCACACGTTATTTATTGGATTTAGATTAGAACTTTGAAGGAGCTATTCGAGTTTCATGAGTTGAGATCGGGGATAGAAATTGGTTTTCTTTGCAGTGTGTTTTGGATCGCCGTCCTGTTGGTAGGGTCCAACATCTTCGTAGACAAAACATGAAAATCGGCTCTACTCTCAGTCGTTTTGTTTCTTCCATAAACGTTCTCCTCCCGCTTGCTACAGAGTCGCAACGAACCATCCACCGCCAAACATGACTCGTTCATCAGTTATCTTCGTCCTTAACGCTCATTTCATTTATTTCTAATTGAAGCAAATGGTTAATCTAATTGGGAATGCGAATGAGTACGAATCTGCCTCTCCATTTATCCTGGCTGCACTCCACTATTACTACTCCATCCCGACATGTACCTCGTTGTAACTTGTAACTTGAAACTAAACCACGATTTTTTGACCACTTTTAGAAAACTTGTTACACGTTTACTTAGAATATTCATTTTTTTTTTTATCCCATTTATTTATTTCAGGCTCATTAACATTTTAGCTGTAACAGAGCCGAATTTTAATCGTGTACATGTCACATGGTTATCATATCTATAATTAAAGCACATTACATTACACAGTTGCCATTCGCCAGTATTCCTTCTATACCATTGCATATGGTACCTTTACACAGTAGCCATTTAGGCGTAAGAGTATTCTGTATTGTATTTTTCTTCCATTATCCAGTTAGACCACCGGACAGCGGAGAAAGTTGATTGATCATTGTTGAGCTATTTATAGAACAGCAGCCCGATGTGTCTTGCAGAGCAGAGCAGTTGTATGGATGAATCGATCTAATTTCGACCGTGGATCGATCTCCACCGCTGATGATTGTTGCGTGGACGTAGCTATTCTGTAACAACACAAAGATGGTCAATGAGGGTCCTGAGTTTTGAACTCACGATCGATCGCTTACTAAGCGAACGCGCAACCAATGTGGCTACGGAGACCCCCTAATATTCATTTGATACGGATAATTTGAACTCCATTGATAATCTTATCCCTGAAGACGTGCTTATTTTTCCCGCCGCAGTGAAAGCGTCATTTTATACAACAACAGAAACATTTTTTTCATGTGGCTAATTTATATAATATATTTCAACCCAATCAGCTCTGCAGAACATTCTTCTTTCGTTTAACACTTACCATTATGAAAATTGAATTCATTACTCTTGTGAAACTATTTGTTGAAATACACCACTTTTTGCTTTGCGTTTTGTTCATATTTGCTTCATGTAAACTGGCTGTCAAACTCAGCTTCGATGTCCCGAAATTAATGTGAAGACCGATGGCTCCATAGTCCCCTGACGACCCTCAGTTGAATATGACTTTGCCGAGCGCTGCTCCATATTGAATGCAATCAATAACGAAACCATTCACAAATTAAACTTTCTTCGCTTACTATTCCGCTATACAGCACATTGATTTTTCATGTAGAAATGTATTAATTGCCAACTAAATTCCCCAGTGAAATTTAATGTCAAAATTATCGGGAGATGGGTGGAAAATTATGGGAAGTTTGCACGAATTATTGTACTATTGATTAAATAAAAAAAAATAAAGGAGTTATATCTAAAACACGACCGCATTGTTGACGCAGAACTACGAAACTATTTTATTCAATGCGTTTGTTTATCACTTCCAATATTATTTTAGAAAAGGACCAATGATTTGCGTGGTATCATAGAAGCAGTGTAAGATGATTGATTATCATTTTTATTATTCCGAGAATAATACACAAGCTGGACATATATCCGTATTTGTTTCCTTATACATTGGCACGCATTGCACTGAGTATTCGTCGCGAATGCTATCTCGGCGATCTTTTTCACATTCACATTAATTTTTGTTTTGACCCACACCATCATATACATTATATTACAGATATACAGGGGAATATGTGTTTTCAAAGAAAATGCTTATTTTATCATCTAAATATATATATATATATATATATATATATATATATATATATATATATATATATATATATATATATATATATATATATATATATATATATATATATATATATATATATATATATATATATATATATATATATATATATATATATATATATATATATATATATATATATATTATCGCCTTCAAAATAAGCCCCTTCTGGAACACTACACTCTTTTCCAAAGAACAATACAGTCATCGAAACATGTTTTAAGTTGTATTCAGGAATTGCCTCTAGTTCACGTTGCAAATTCGTTTCCTGTAAACACGAGTTCCACGAAGCGGTAATTTGAGTTTCGGAAATAGGAAAAAGTCACACGGAGCCATACCTGGAGCGTAGGATGTTTGTTCAATCACATTCATACCATTCCTTCGCGATGCTCGATCGATAATCAACGTTTCGGCACAAGAAATTTTGCTTACAACATAATATTTCACACATTATCTTTGACCAAAATTTGATATCGTGATAAATTATCTCGCACGCTCGCTCGAAATGCAATTGCAGTTTCCATTCTACCGACACTGTGAAGAGAGGAAATATTGCAATTTATGGTCCGCACGTTTAAAACTCATTGGCTTCAATTTTATATGTCGATCATCTGAATCGGTCTAGCAGTTCAAAAGTTATGATTTTTAGAAAAAAGTCATTTTTGAAAAAAAATGTGGTATCCTTATGAAAAAAAAAATACGGGTTTAGTGTTTTGCGATAAAGAACAAAATTACCACTTTTCACGAAAATCTGCGAATCGCTATATCAGTTTGGCATGGAATGTCTGTATACGCACCTTGGTTGCAACCAATGCCCAAAATGTTCACGTTCACGACATGATCAAGCGAGAGCCAATAAATATAAAATAACACTATCAATGAACACCAGTGGAACGAACATGAACATCAACATGTTCCATGTTTCGTTTCAAAATTATTGAAAATATAACACAAAAATAAGTCCGGAGGAAGTAATGTCAATTTGTTTTCAAATCTTCTAATTTTCTGAATTTGAATATCGATTTCGCATTCATTTTTCGCGGCACTTAAACCCGAAAAGCGATAGATGAATTTCCACGATGTTGTTTCTATCCTAGAGAAGATATTTTCCTTGCAATTGCTCCTATGATATACACAGGGTTTTCCATTTCGGGCTTCCGAAAGTATACAGCCCTGCGCTGACAACCGTTTGACATAGCTGTCAACCATAGCGTCATATCGTTAGTTGAATGTCTGCCATTTTAAAATATGGATCGTTTTAGCATCGCACAAAGTGTTAATTTTGTTGAATTATAATATAAAAATGATGAAAAACCGGCAAATGTTTTTCGAGCATTACGGACGGATTTTGGTCGTCATGGCCTACAGAGCACACAATCGCTAATGTAGTGCGAAAATTCGAACAAACTGGATCCGTAGCGGATATTGTGAAACCTGTGCATCATCGTAATGTGCGTTCGGCCGAAAATATTGCTGCTGTTGCTGCCAGTGTGGAGGATGACCCGAATGTTTCGATTCCACGGCGTGCTCAGCAATTGGGCTTGTCAAACACATCATTGTGGCGAATTTTGTATTTGGACTTGTCCATATAAAGTCCAACTGGTACAAAAATTAGAGCGTGGTGACCATGGAAAGCGTCGGGCATTCGTCGATTGGGTGAACGAACAATAGCAGCAAAATGCTGAATTTTCGCATCAAATTTTCTTCAGCGATGAGGCACATTTCGAGCTCGGTGGCTATGTGAACACCCAAAATTTCCGTATATGAGGCTTAGAAAATCCACACGTGATTGTTGAGAGGCCATTGCATCCGCCAAAAGTCACTGTTTGGTGCGCATTATGGTCTGGTGGAGTCATCCGGTCGTATTTCTTTGAAAATGAGGACGGCGAGACGGTAACTGTGAATGGTGAGCGCTATGGCCGCATGTTAACCGATTTTTTGCCACAAATTGAAGATATGGATACGGATGACATGTGGTTTCAGCAGGACGGCGCCACGTGCCACACAACACGACCGAACATGGCCATATTGCGAACGAAATTTGAGGGACGCATAATTTCGCGTTTTGGTGATGCCAATTGGCCGTCCAGATCATGCGATTTGAACCCGCTAGACTTTTTTTTGTGGGGTTATGCGAAAGACCGTGTCTATGCCAACTCTCCGCAAACTCTTGAACATTTGAAAGACAACATTCGTGAATTTATGACCGAGATACCGCCCCATATGTGCCGAAAAGTCATCGAAAATTACCTGTTCCAGATCAAGGTGTGCGAGGAAGCCCTAGGTGGATATTTGAATGATGTTGTATTTCACACATAATGGCATAAACCAAACTTTAATTTGAAATAAAAGTTTCGTCGAAATTCGAATTCTAAGTGTGTTTTATTTCAATTTACTTTCGGAATTTAAAGTTGGAAAACCCTGTACAAGAGGCATAATAGAGGAAAAACATTTGGAGCTTTTCTTGAAGTTAATTTTTCATTTGCATCTTCATTTTCATCATGCTATTCGAACTGTCGAAATTGAAGATTATTGTGTGTTAGTGCAAATCAAAGCATAAAATCCAACATCAAACATTTGGAAGTGAAATCGATTATTGCTAAAGGAAGTTCATTCATCACATAAAATTCTTGTTGTTTGGCGACTTCGGCATTGAAATGTACGGTATGACCTTTTAACTATGTTTTATGGATCTACTCCCGATTGGCCGGAGATGACATACACCCCCAATTATGTCGGTAATGGGTGACAATAACAGACGAGCGGAAATGGAATATAATCTTGTTTTGACATCCGATTTAATGATACTGGCTCTAAATGACTGACAATGGTAAGTTGGTATGGGTAACATGCAGCGAATATCGTGTTCCGATGCCATTTTGGGAAAAAAAGATGGGGGCTTCCGGTTCATTGGAATCGTCCCAAAAAGATCGAAAATGAGGTTGGAGTTAGGCTAAGAAAGTGTTAGAAACTAAGATGGTGTTAAAGCGAAATGGCGGTAGTAAAAGAGCATAGAGAGCAGGAACGGAAAAAGGAAATGGACACGGAAAATGAACCGAATACTACGCCAATGTCAACGGTCAACAAAAACCATAATGTTGCCTTTTCCATTTTTCTCAAAATATGGAAATGAAACTCGTTTTCAAAAAAAAAATCACTGCAAGCGATAAATATCAACTTGTCTTTCGTGATAGCCACCTGAAATTATTGACAATAAGCAAGGTACCTGGATGCAGGTTTTCAAGAATTCATTCGTGGTGTTTTCACTTTGTTTTCTCATATCCAACAGGCATTTCAAAAAACAACTGTTTTAATCTAATCAAAGAACTCACTGAAAATAGCGTCCCATGTTTTGTTTCAAAATTATTGCAAATATAACACAAAAATAAGTCCGGAGAAAGTAATGTCAATTTGTTTCCAAATCTTCTAATTTTCTGAATTTGAATAACGATTTCGCATTCATTTTTCGCGGCACTTAAAACCGAAAAGCATTAGATTAATTTCCACGATGCTGTTTCTATCCTAGAGAAGATATTTTCCTTGCAATTGCTCCTATGATAGAGGTAAGAGGCATAATAGAGGCAAAAAAATTGGAGCTTTTCAGGAATCCTTCTTCCTATCCGGGAATATCTCAAAATGTAAACCATTTATTAATACTTGCCCCATATAAGCTCTCCCAACAGTCGGAATTAGGTCATATATTTTCGAGTTCCTCGAAAACTCGAGGAAATAATTCATCCAAAAGAAAGTAGTTCCACCCTCCTCCATTGTACGACCGAAGGTCCTCCGGAATGTAGTTTTTTTGAAGCCCTGACATAACCAACCATCGCTCTACTAGCGTCTTCGTGCAAATCCGCGAACATCGGCATAAAGTTCGTCTCTCAGCAACGGCACTGCTCATCCCTCCCCACCCGTTTTTTGGCCCGTAAAGTGATGTAAATTGCGAATATTAAAGACGCTGAGGAAGTTTTTCGGCGTATTTTTTTTTGTGCACTCAAGACAGCCGTTGAAGCAGTCGTCTTCTATTTTCGGATTGAAATTCGCTTTTTTCACGGCAGATTCAAATTATGACTAATCTTTCCAGCTTTCAATGGCATTACGTTCCAAAGACGAACATGCATTCCTCAGCGTCATGTTTTCTTGAAAATTTGGATGAAATTCATGCGTCAAGTTCCAGAATTTTATTATTGAAATTAAACCTCTCTACCCTCGGACGCTAATCCCCCGGCCATGGAAACCTCTTTCGTATTCAAGGAAAGTTTGCAGCGAAAAGTCAGTCAGTTTATCATGTCTTTCAAAACTTCGAATTTATGAACTGCACTCTAGCGCTTTCAGGGGTTGCTCTCGTGGCCCTGATAACTCTTACTACTTACAACTTCCACGCGATGCACTCACATGAATCGTCATTCTTGCTCCAGAAAGTGGGACGCGAAAAGTTCTTTATCGTCGTGTCTCATGGTTACCTAGTTTTGGTCTTAGTTTTTCACCAGACCGACCGGGTTGCAAAAAAAAAAAAACTTTCAATGAATATCACCGAACAAGGATGGGATTCCCAAAAAAAAGGGAAGATAGCGAATGTAACTGTTATTGCCAGCTTCCCTGTCCACACAGTCTGCCGTGTTTCCGACGGAGAGCCGACATAAAAACAGCCGTAATTGTAGGAAAAACCAATTCCTCCAGGATCGATATCAGTCGGCGGAAATTCATTCCACTTTGTAAGCACCGACAGTTTCCCGCGACGGGACCTCGCATTCGATGCTAGATTTGTTCAAAAGTCAGCATGATACCATGCAAACATTCGCCCCCGCTTGGAGATATCAATAACGGAAGCGAATAAAAATCAATGAAAAACATTTATTTTCCACTTGAGCGAATCGGAATGTGGTTGATGGTTTGGATCATCTTGACTCGGAACGAACCCACGGTTGGTCTCTTCTGGAATCCTCCCGATGCGACTAAGTGGGAGGGAGGAGCGGGGGGGGGGAGTTGGTAAGAAAGTATCATATCGTTTTGCATTTTTCCCGCGTCGGATCGAAGCGTTCTTTGAAGCGTTGAGAGCTTTCCGAGACGGATAATGCTTTCGTTGTAATTCGATTGTTTATTCTATCTATGGAAATGGCGCTGCCGTCTGAGCGTTGGGTGGGTTTTTATTTTTGGAGTGCCCTAGGGCATTCGGGTTGCTCGGTTCTGGGAAGAATATTTTCATCCGCCACGGCGCGGAGCTATCGAAGTGCGATCAATCATCATTATGGCACTCGGGCGAGTGAACAATAAGACAAAGGAGGTGCGATTCCCATCCATCCATCCATCCGGCCCATTATCCATCCTTTCACTCCCGACAACCAGAAAAATTGAAAAGTGATTAATAGCCTTATTCAAATCGGACTCCGAAATAACACCGCCAATAAAAACTATCGGCCCGAAACAGAGCGAAGCTGTTCACCTGCTAAATTGCACTTAACTTGATCACGTAGCAGCGCCCCAGATGATGACGCAGCTGATGAGCGCGTCCATGCTTCTTTTTAATCAACGATAATTCGCCCCCAGAAGGCTAATTCCGCGCTTTATTAGTTTACAACTCCGGAGCCCCGTTTCTGGAAGAAGACGTTGCAATCCATCCATCAGAGCCGGGGCGCAACTGCAGCCAATCCATCAGAACGGACAATAAATAAATAAACTTATAAATTTCCTGCAGAAGGGCGGCGGCTGCGTCGCGTAAATGGGGAAAAATAAGACACGGGAAGAAAAACCTTTCTCACTTCCAATTTAAGTCCGCCTTTACCCCCGCCCCGCACCCTGTATGAGCATCACTCTTCTGTCTTCGCTCTGTTGTTTGATTAGGGAAGGCGGAAAAGACTACATCAGTTCACACTCACGCTTGTGCCGGGTGCCCTTGTAATGACGACCAGAGAACCTGTTTGGTTGTCCGCTCAGAAGCGGGGCAATTTCGTGGATTGTAAACCTATTATGGTGCCCTGAATGGGGTTTAATTGAAATATTGGGACGAACGCTTTTTTATGGATGCGAACAACTTAGTAAATGATCTTTGTTTTTTATTGGCCCGCGAGAGTCGGTCGGCTTTTAGTTTTATAACCTCACTGGTTGGTGGGATATATAACTTTGCATACCTCTTTTGGTGGGAAACGCGGCCCAAAATATTTCATGCTCCACATTCTGGTAACGTGAAAAATTACCATTCAAAAATTTACGGTTACATTATGAAGAAAAACATAAGTCTCAATGTTCTTTTAAACTCAGACTGAAGGTTGATTTGAACGCATGTATTAGATATGTTCTTAATTATTCGAGAAACCCGGCAATTTTTGAATAAAACAGAATAGAGTTAAATTTCAGGCAAATTTATTTTATCTCCTTCAAACTATGAACCATCTCAAACAACACACATGTGCCAACATTACAATTCGTAGGTCATCCTTAGTATTCAATCGATTCGAACAACCTATTCGGCGTGCTTTCGACCAAGCTTCGACATGTGGAAACTTGTATCTCACACCACGCAGCGGTAGCTGCTGGTTTAATCGTAATCGCCCGATGCTGTCAGTATCGCAAGAGAGAGAGAGAGATCGGATTTGTAGTTTTGTTTTGACCGTGTGTGGAAGCGAGCATGTCCGCGGATTTTAGAAAAATGAAAGAAATGGAAATTCCACCGTCGCCACGGCCAAATTGGTCGAATTGCACTACGAACTGCTGCCCCATCCACCGTATTCTCCAGAACTGGCCCCATGCGACTTTTTTTATTTCCAAACTTGAGATAACAACTAAACGCCCGAATGACTGTCGAGTCATGTTGACGTAGAAACTGCTAGAAGAAGCCAACACTCATTTCCAATTGAATACGAATTTCAGTTGAATATGACCGAGCTGATCCAGCAGTTTTGGCGCCAAATAAAAAAAGTGGTAAAGTGAATCAATTAAAAGTTTAACGAATAAAGTAGTAGTGCTTTGCGAACCAATCAGAAAAGCGGATGAGAGAGAATAGTTTATATCTCGTTTATATGAATCATCGACCGATTGCGGCATTCGTGCCCACTATAAGTTATAATTATATTATAACTGCTTGATATAGTATAATATTCTCTACTCCATACGATACATTTCGTATCTTCTGCTACCGAATCCATAACCAATGACATCATTTCTAAATATATATCGAATTATCATCGATACTTCGCATTTCGTCAAAGTCACCGTTCAGTCCGGTGGCAGAAAAGAAACGGGATTGAGAAAGAAGAGCATAGTGGTTGATCGAGCCAGACCATTTGCCTGTCACTTTGTAATCACTACCAAATGGATTTCCGAACGGGCACCGGTTTATACACAGATTAGTGTGATTCCAATAGTCTGTTTTCAAAGCAATTTTGAAGCTACTGGAACAACTTTCCGGATCAATAATTAACAGACATATCCACGCAGTCCACGCAGCACATTCGTTTTTTTGTCAACTTGAGTTACGGAAATAGGTAAAAGTAACATGGGCCATATCTGGAGAGTATGAAAATGATGATCGATCGATGATGATCTGGTGCATTATCGTGGTGCAAAAAATCCTTCCACAAATCTGGCCGTCTCAAACGTCTCATAACGCCTCATAACGCCAAGGTCATTGACCGTTTAACGCTCCGCAAGGGTTTCCGAATGGACAACACCACGAATATCGAAGAAAACAGTCAGCATTACCTTTACTTTTGATCGACTTTGATGTGTTTTTTTCGGGGCTACGTGTGCAACGGTCCATGCTGATGCTGATTGTTGACTCGTTCGCATGTCATACTCGCACCTCCATGTCTCGTCGCCATTATGCATTGGATAAACGTGAGCTCAGAATTTGGTCGTTCAGGCATGTCTTCAACCACTTGAGTGCGGGGAACTTGTTGAAGAAAATTGAATTCCTTTGGCACTAGTCGTGCTGCAACTTTTCTCATGCCCAATACATCTACCAAAATATGACGAACGGTCTCGTGAGAAATATTTAATTCGCGGGCTAGCTCTCTCAATCTCAAATGGCGATTTCTGGACATCATTTCTTTTATTTTGTCGATGTTTTCATCAGTTGCAGATGTAGATGGTCGTCTATGATGTGGCAAATCGTTCATCTCTTCTCGGCCGTATTTGAATGCCTTATACCACGGGTGGCCAAACATTTGGGCATCACGGGCGACTAATTGTTCAAATGTTGGGCTGCGGTCTACCAATGTTGAAAGTCATTAGAAAATGAATGTAATATAACAAAGTTTAAACCCTCTTGTACGCGCGCGCAAAATCATAACTCGTATACTCGTGTGTAACAAACTGTGCATGTCTCTGTAATTTAGCTATTATGTAGGCGTTATTGGTATTTATTTAAAGTAAAAAGAATATAATTAGATGAAATAACTCCAGAAAATATTTTTTCTTCAACTTCATTCAATTTCAATAATCATTTAATTCATCCTCAACAAAACAAATTGATTGATTCTCGGTCTGAGAGACCGTATGCTCGAGTATAGGAAGGGTTTTTAAAGGAAAATCATAGGTCATCCACTAATAAATATGCAATAAAATAGAAATGATTATCGGTTACTAAGTAATACTTTATGTTCTGTAAAGTCTCATCAATCAATATCGTTGATATTTTTACGAAATTGACATTTATGAACATACAAAGCATTAATTTTCCAAAAACATACATCCAAGATGATTATTATATTCCTCAATTCACCAGAGGTACAAGAACTAGAGATGAAATGGATATCCGGTAGCTATCCCGTATCCGGCCAATATTTGCTATCCGGCTGGACACCGGATATTAGAAAAAAAATCAATAATTTCTCATGACCACAAGATAAATCATATTTTTTTCCAAAATTAAATTAATATTAAACTATTTACATTGATTCATTAACACTATTACTTTTATTATAATTTGTTTAACCGACCGATTACGCATTGCTTCGTACACCAGGCAAGTTTCAGAGGACAGTCTTCCACTGTGAACACTACTGCAAGAATAAACTCTAGCAAACCTTGCCAAATGGGAGTACTGCTTAGAGTTTGAAGACCATTAAATGTAACGAACGTGATTGTAATCGATTCGAAATGTTTTCGCAGAACAGTCGATTCCGATAGTAATGGTTCTTTTCAATGGGAACTGACAACATTTGCCACCTCGTTAAAAATGTCTCAAAAGGTGTCACGAGCTTCGCGTGTAAGGTTTCATTCAGTGTCGTCTATTTGCTTCGTTTAATTTGATTTGTGGTGAAGTATTTGCGGATTATCATCCCTGAAGGCAGTTCCAAGTTTTTTAATATTGAATGAAAATAATGGATTGTTGTTCTATGCTTACTCGTCTAGTATTAAAATTATGTCGATATATCCAGAGAAAATTAATCATAAAAATTAATTAACAGAAAAAAAAATCTGAACAATATTCCTTGCAAAAAACTTAATAGTCTATTAGGGAATATTCATTCTATAGGGAAAATTCAATCATAGTTCATTGTTTTCATGTAAAAATACGTTTATCATTCCCTAAAATGTAAACCATTATTTGATTCACGCACACATGCACACAGTATTTGGCCAAACTACTATCCGTTTCATCACTCAGAATCTAATTCTCGGAGATATTGACCCTCATCATGTAAACTAAATCGAAGGAATCGGTCAATTCGATCCCTATAACTATCACACCGAGCAAATTTTCGCATTTTAGAATCTTATCGAATCAAGTTCTTTCTCGAACGTTATGTGTTGCGAATTGTACTATTTGAAACGTTGCCGAAATGTTGCCAAAACAAAATATCAGAAAAGCAACAAGCAAACCAAACAAAATAGCTTTCACCAGACTCGCATTCGCAATTTCCAAAGGCGATGTTATCTTCAAAAATTGGGTGTTTATTGAAACCTTATGCCGGCTGTTTCCAGTATTTTCAATTGGTATCTCAACAAACGATATGCCTGGAGAAAACATTGTTTGTAGTTTGTAGTGACAATTTTTTACTTTTACTTTATTACAAGTTATGGTCGAACAACTGGATGTGTTAATATGAAATAACTAACCTGAATGAATGAAAATATTAAAACGGAAATTTCAATGAAGAAATATCTGCTACTAATATGCTTTATTGAGGTTAGCATGAACATCTTCTAAAATGATCGCGGTAAAAGGTAGAGGGATATTTAATTTATTGTGTTTGGAGGTGAAACTATCCTAGACCATCTGGCGGGCGCCTAGGAATACCTACGCGGGTGACCGGTAGACCGCGGACTACCGTTTGGCCATCCCTGCCGTTCACTGTCGTTTTTGACATAATTGAGTCACCAAATGTATACATTTGACAGAATCTTTAGCTGCCACTTCTATCAGTTATACAAATATGACTTACAAACGGATTTTGTGATAAAAAAAGATATTCATTCGCCACATAACATTTCCTGCCACTTCATTCAAAATATCGGAAACAAACTTGTCCCATGTATCAGGCATAGCTTGGAATCCACATTGGTTGGATTCTGTTTTTTTTTTTTTTTGAAGCGTTCTAGTTATCAAGCTAATTCTTGATTTCTTCATAACATAAGACTTCAAAAAGGACCGACGAAATGGACCAGAACAAACAGTAATCTAAGAGAACAATGTCTGGGGAAGAATTTCAAATTCGATCAGATTCCAGAACAGTGTTGAACAGGCACTAAGAGCTTGAAATCTTGCTTTCAACCGAATCACATAATCGGAATCTGTTAATAAATTGCCAACATCCGTTTTAAATCCATCTTAAAATTCTTTATTCTTGAATATTAATCAAAATATCTAATTATGATCGATTTATTTTCCCGGTGTGTTTTTTTTAAATTCTTAGCAATTACTTACAACTCATCTTTAGAACAGAAAGCATTTTTAAAGTTCCTTTCAATATCAAGACATTCGAAACTGCCCCTGAGTAAATACAAATGTACCCTCTTTTGATGCTAACATTGAGAAAAAATGCAAAAAATGGATATAATTGAATTTGATTCTAACCACTGAGTAAAGCAGTGAATATAAAAAATCTCACACGGCTTTGTATTCACATTTTTGCGTACTCAAACAAAACAATTTGTGGGTAGTGATAGTAATCCCACAATTCTCAGTTCCAGCAGCGAATCGTGAGAATCAATGGGATGGATTTTATTTTCAATAAAATTTTATCGAATGTAGATTTTTTTGTTGTTTTTAATAACAATGCAAGCTGCATGTCAACTATTTTTTTATATTAAAAATAACTACCTAGTATGAATCGGCTATAAAAACTGTGTCGGGATGGAAAAAAAATCAAATAAAAACTGAAACGCAAGCTGATGATAACATGCCGTAGAACAGAAAAAACTTTATTACCATTTCCGAGCGCTCGCTCCTCGATAATATTCTCCACGTGTCGCTAACTGTTTCCTCTTTTTCTCTCTGCATCTCTTCCAGGTATGTTGTTTACAAAACATAGCCCCCGCGTCTTTGTAAGTATAAACGACCATCAAATTTTCGGCCTCGAAAGCAGCGAGTAATCAACCGACCGAACCCTTGCCCTACCCGGTGAGGGACCCGGTGGTAATCGGTACTTCCTTCCCGCTCGCGCGCGCTTCCCCCACACGGTTGGACAATTTTATTATGCTGTTTCCGCCGTGCAATAAAAACGACGGCTGTTGGTTTCAGGGCAAACAAACGCCGGTCCGCTTGGCGATGCCTCGATTTCGGATGTTCGCTCGGTCGGTCCGTTGTCCGTTGTCCGCGGACATATGTACCACAGAGCCCATTTGAATGTGTCGCCTCGAGCATGTTGTGCAAAACCAATAAAGGATATACTGCTGCTGCTGCTTCGCGCGGAATGGATGCATTTTTTACCCCACCCGCCAACGGTGGGAGGAAAAGCTTATCTATTGTGCAATGTGTGTTTTTTTTTTGCATCCTTCCTTTTTTTGTTGTCTCTTTTTACTCCCCCGCAGAGGCAATATCCGCACCGTGGGTTGGTGGAACACCGCTCTTCTTTCCATTTGCAATAGTGGTTGATTTAGGTTCGACTTCAGTCAGAATGTGAACCTTTCCCGGGGAGTGATCTCTGCCAAGCATTCTTTACAGAAGCCGCTCCGATCCGGACACCGTTTGGCGTGACACAAGAGGCCACGAAGCCATTAAAAATAACTCCCGGAAAGTAAACAACATGCAGAAGCCACTGTACACGAATAAAAAACCACCGCTCGGGCGCACCCAGCTCCACCTCCACCTATTTCAGCTTCCGTCCATAGTTACGGATGCTGCAGTGCTATTAAGATGTCTGTCGAAGATTACAGACATGCCGAGGTTCTGCGTTTGTTCGTCCACGAGATTTTTTTTTGTCTCTCCCTGAGTTGTATTTTATTCCCATTCCGTTCACAATCTCCGATTGTAGCGGATTGTGTGTCGAGCGCGGCTTTAGCTTAGCTACTGACTGCGTCGTGTTTTGTTTTTTTTTCCGTTCCTATCCTAGGCAAAATTCGCTAGTAATGGCTGCTGCTGCTGCCAGTGACAAATCGTTCATTCTTGGCCCCACCGCACGAGGTCGAGGACTGCCGGAGATGCCACCGCAGCAGCAGCTTCCATTCCATTCCCACAAGAAGACACAACCGAGCGGAACCTCGAACATCACATCGAACGACACCGGGCACTGCGTTAATCCGCATCAAAAGCTATAATTATAAATAACACTATTATCGTTAAATTTAATCAGAATGAAAATATTGGCAAAAAATGACTACACGTTGGATTGGAGTTTGTGGTGTTCTCTTCTCCCTCGGTATTTTTTTTTGTGATGTGTGAATGTTTCATTCCGTTTTTTCTTTCACTATTCTCCGACTCTGCCTCCCAAAAAGCAATATTTTATGATCAGCTTGGGGAGATATATACATATATTTTTTTGTGTGGAATTTCTGCTGCGACTCATCGTGTGGCCACAAATCGTATGGGAAGGATCCGACCGTTTTCTCGTTGGTCAACGAACTTGATTGGTTTCGGTATGTATCGATGAATACACTCGAGTGGTCGAAGAGTAACAGTTTGGTCATGAAATTCCAATGGAATGCACATTGACATCACCGAAAAGTGTAATGACCATAACGTGTTCTCAGGATCGCTGTCCGGACAGTGACCGATTGAATTTAAATTCTTTTGTCCACTTGCAAACATCATTCTGTTTTGATGGAATGTTCACGGACACATATTCATGTGGCCAGACTTTCGAATCAACCAGAATAATCGATAATCAGCAACAATTTTCGCTCGTAAATTTTCGTAATTCGAATTTTTAGCAGGACATTTAATACGACATACATACAGGGGTTGGGTAGAATGCAAACCATAGTTCGATTGGGAAGAATTGTACCGTCGTTAATTAATTTTATAAGTAGAACTACGTCTTCCGGTGAAGGTGTCAAATCAGAAATCAGAGATCATGATTTTGTGAAACGATGTTAACGTTAATAACTATTTTTGAAGTGAATGTATCTAGATGAATTGCATGCCAATCAAATCAAAAATTAACTAAGATTTGTTTGATATGCTTTACATTACAATTCCTGTATAAATGGCTTAAATTAATCAAAAGTGGAGACACTCAAATTTTCTCACACACTGGCTCTCTGCCTTTTTTTCAATAACAGACGGCTCACGAAGCAAAGAAGCGCAATATTCATATATCACTATCATTACGAAGCCGAAGACGAAGCGAGAAGGGAAATATTGCAACATAAGCTCCGTCTGTTGGCAGCCTTTTGCAACGGACGAAGAGTATAAATTACATCATTCTCCGATACCTACTTAGAAGTGAATGAACTTAATAGTTTAAAGCCTCCATAAAAAAAATAATTAATCAACACCAACTATATGTTCACTCCCTTCTCGATTCGGTGGTCATCCAGCCAACATCAGTTGTCAGCGAGCAACGAAAGAGGGAGTAAAAATCTACTTTCTCATGGCACGGAGAGCTCAGTTTGAGTGTTCCATATTGGCTTTTCTCAAGGCTAGAAACAAATGAACTAAAAAACTTTAAAGTCTCTATAATTCAAGACAACAACAACAACTTATTATAGTTGAATTTTATGCCCACTCGTCTTAGGAGTTTTACGCCGAAACAAAATAATATTTTAAAATTTCAATTTCATTTTTCTCAGAAACTCCGGAAGATACGCACATTCACAGGGAAAAAGTTATTCTCACAACAACGTTTTCATGTTCTCTTTGGAGTCAGGATAACGGCGAAGTGTATGCGACAAAATTTTAGACAAAAAGATTAAAATATGGACCTTTCGAAGACGTCAGCATTCTATCTACAAATCACCAAAAAAAATAGAGGAACAGAGTGCGAAGTCGGAAATTCTAAGTGATTTTTGACATGCTATAACTTCGTGAAAGTTCAACGCCAACCAACTAAACAGCAAATCCAATCAACCTTATCAATCAGCTTTCATTTGGTTCTAAGAAAGTTCAAGTTCCTGTAGGACCTTCCCATACAAAGATATTTCAGTTTGAATAAAATATTACCCCTTCGTCTTTGATGATGACCGCACCGCAAATCGAAAGGCGGTTTAGAAAACTGCAATAATTTTATTTATTACTTTGACGAAAAAAATACTATATATATATATATATATATATATATATATATATATATATATATATATATATATATATATATATATATATATATATATATATATATATATATATATATATATATATATATATATATATATATATATATATATATATATATATATATATATACGTTTTATATATACTTTTTTGCATCGATTTCAAAAAAGTGCCAAAACCAGAATTTTTCTTAAAGCTTTACAAAATCCACTGTAGACTACAAATATCGCAGTAAGTTCTAATGTTTGCAGGCAAATTTTTAGCCTCAAGATGTCTCGAGCAGAACATTAATTGTAGAACATGTAATTGTAAATACGAAGCAGTTGTTGTTAGAAAAACTTTTTCTCTATAACAGTGCCTTTCTTCCGATTTATGCGTGATTTGTTGGTAGTTGTATGAACTAATTATACAGTTCTCATTCAGAAATGTTTTTTTGAGAAAAACGAATTTTCAAAATATTTTTTTCAATAATTCTTTTTAAATTGTTTGATATTTTCCAAGAAAGCTTAAACGATTTCCTATAATTCATTCGGTAACAAAAATTTTATAAATTTTATAGTTTTTAGGTCAAATTTTTTTTTAATTTTTGATTTTTCTAAAAAAATTCTGAAAAATTTTCACTAAAAAAATATAAATCCTTCAAAATTTTGATTACAGAATGAAAGATAGGAACATGTTTTATCTTTCTTTAAGAAATATCAAAACAAATTTCAAAAAAGTCATTCAAAAAAGCTATGGGTGGGTTATACAATATTGACGTAGGACTGCCGTTGGCTTTTTTTCATGAAGCAAGAATGGCACTTCGGATGTACCTCATTGATTACTGTATCGCCACTGCGCAAAGCTACCTTTTGTGTGTATTGATTAAATTATGGATCAAATTAGTGGATGAATGAAACCACGAATTCAATCGCAAACAAATCCCAATTTAGGTTAATTCATGCATTGCTAAAGATTTCGTTTCTCATAGCAAATAAATCTTATGGCTATATCTGACCGCCCGTTATCTTTTCACGTATGGCATGATGTCATTCATTTAACGTGGACTCGCAAAATATGTGAACTGTAGAATTATCAAACGATCAATGTATTTCACATTTCCCCCTAAAGTTCTCGAACCGCAAATTCACTTGTTTTTAAAAAACTTCAGACACTTAGTTTAGATTTTAATATGCACATTGAACGCATATCGTTGAATCAATCGACATTATCATAGTAAATGGTTATCAAAGTCTGTGTTGGAGAAACACATTCCGGTTTGGAAAATTCAAGTAAGTACAAAAGTACCCCCAGCTTGCATCTATTTTGTAATGCCAATTTCCCCAGACATCATGATTTTGAAGTCTGTGTTGGGGAAACACATTTCAGTGATCGTACATCCATTGCTGCGTAATCATAACTTATTGGATTTCCGAGCGGGCACTCGCCTCTATACAGATTTGGGTGAATTCAATAGCATGTTTTCAAAGCAGTTTTAAAGCTATTGAAACAAATGTTCGGATCAAGTAACAGGCAATGAATGAGGCAATGAAGTGCGCATCTAACCATTTCGTACAGTCGGTAAACCGATATTCACGCCCAAAATTTTGTTTCTCCAATGTAACGCTCTCGTTTTTGAAACCATGAACTCACACCACATTATAGGAATGAAAGAAGTAGTTCTACGTCGAAAAATATTTTAAAAAATCAAATTCATTTTGCACAAAAAAAAATTACAATCTGAACAAAATTTATAAAGATAGTCCATACATTTACCAACAAGTCACCCATCCATCGGAAGAGGAACACAGTTACAGCGAAAGAGTTTTTCCAATAACATCTTTTTTATGTTCTCTTTGTAAAATTACTATTAATATCATACTTGTAACATTTTTGTTTGTGTATTATCGCGATTGACATATTCAGCAAACGTTTTTTTTCTATTTGGAAACATGTCAAGAGCATGCCAAACGCGAAAATTTTCTCACAAAAATGTTATAATGAAAACATTATTCTTTTAAGAGTTTCCATACAAAAAGGCTGTATATTCTAGAAACTATGAAAGATAGAAAGTAGACGTCTTCGACAAAAGTCTATATTTGAAGATGGTCCAAAACTTTGTCCAGTACATTTTGTCGCTATCTTGACTTTGAACAAATTGTAATTTTGCAAAGAAAACATTAAAAAGTTATTGAAAACATTAAAAAGTTACCTTTTTCCTTGTAAATGTCCCCATCTCACGATGTATGGATGAGTTGTTGGAAATTGTAAGGGCTATTCACATATTTTTTTGGAAATTGAAAAAAAAACCTTTTTGAGAAAATTGAATTTCAATTTTTTTTATTATTCAGCGTAATTTTTTAATATATTTTTTTGTCTTTTTTATGAAAATTTAAACATATTTCAATATTTCATCCTTTGACCAAAATTGAATAATAATTTTTTGTAAAAAAATGAGTGGGTTATATCTATGATATAACCGCAAGGTTCACGTGGAACTACCTTAGCTTAGCAATCATTCGTTTGTATTGATTAAATTCTTGATTGAATGAAACAGTTTCCAAATTCAATTGAGTTCAATATATTTGCTCTGTGAGTGAAAAAAATGAACAAATGCCGTGTAAAGTCAATTCATTTATTGTGATTGATTGTTCTTCGTTACAAGTAAATTTAATGACGGACCTTTTACGTTTGGGATGATGACTAGAACAAAATATATGTACGGAAGAATTATCAAACGTTTGATGAACCAGCCTAAGGCTGTAAATCTTTCCAATAAAGACAAAAAAAAATTATCAAACGATTATTTTATTTTACATTTCCCTCTGAAGTTTACATCCCAAAAGTGTACATACTTCTCGAATCTCGAATTTGCTTGAAACTGGGAAGTTCATTCGCTTCTAGTGTCTGCACGATTTTCCCAGGTTCCTAAGTTTAGAAGATCATGTTAGGACAGACATATTCCACTCTGCACAAAGGCAAGCGAGGACAAAAGTACTCGCAGTTTGCATTTATTTGCAGAGCCGATTTCCCCAGAAACCTCGGTTTTGAAGTCTGTGTTAGGGAAACATTTCAATCGGAACAAAAATACCCCCGATTTGTATGAATTCGCAATGCCGATTTCCCCACGCTTCATGGATTTGAAGTCTGTGTTAGGGAAACACATTCCAGTCGGAACAAAAATACCCCCGACTTGCATGAATTTGAAATACCGATTTCTCCAGACACCTTGGTTTAGAAATCTCTATTAGGGAACACATTTCGGTGGGAACAAAAGCTCCCCCTACTTTCGTGTGTTCTTTTTCTTCTTTTTGGCTTTAAGAGGGTTTAAACTTTTCAGTTCACTCGCCTCTAGGCTCTTTCGTGTGTTTGCAATGCCGATTTCGCTGCTTGGTTTTAAAGTCTGTGTTAGGGAACATTTTTCGATGAGAACAAAAGTCCCCCTACTTTCATGTATTTGCAATGCCGATTTCCCCAAGGCTGCTTGGTTTTGATGGCTGTGTTAGGGAAACCGTAAATTGGGCCAATCAAAACGATGCAGTTAGGGCGTTTAGATAACGCCTAATATTTTACAGTTATTCAATTGTTTATCTAATGAAAAACAACATTTTGTTAGTTGCGATAGATGCGTAGAAATATTCCCTATCAAGTGATGCAAACATCTCTCCTATCCAGTACGAAATGTTCGAGCTATAAGCATTCGAAATCTTTCATTTTTTCCTGCATGTTCTGTGTTTAGGTTTTCATTTTACCCTCCATATATTCCGGTTAGACGTAGTCCCACGTCAAAATATGAAAAAAAAGGCTTTGGCCCTTTCCAAGAAGCATGCTTGTTTTATTTTTGAAGATTTCAAGTATGCTCAGCTGCTCAAATGACCAAAGTCTTCACACCCACAACGTTTCGCTGCTATCTGAGATGATGATGCCAACTCCAAAGACGAGTTGGCAACGTAACAACAACACTTTTTTCTACTTCTATTCAGAAATGTCTTTTTTCGTTCTATTTCACCAAAATGGATTCCCTGGATTAAATTGGTTCCATTTCTCCTGAATGCTGTGGTAAATATCTAGCATTATCTGAACGAAAATCCCATGTTTTTATTAGTGCAACCTGTGCTCCTTAAACTGTGTCGTCTAAGCAAGCAACTAACGTACCAGCGAGGCACAGTTTGAATATATCAATACCACTGCGAGAACAATCGTAGCAAACGAATTTGAACTTGGTTCAATTTTGCCCTGTGATGATTCTGCAAATCATGTGATTTTTTCATGTTTTTTATCTGACGATCACAGGAAAACAAACAATGTTGTTGTAAACCCCAAAATATTAGTTCACTGACTGACCAAACAACTGAATGTATCACCAAGTTCACTGCATGTATCATTCCAAAAGATCTGAAAATGTATGGAAATGACTTTCACTGTTTTTGTAATAACTTGGCATCACTTGAATGCAATGCCAAGCTGTCATCTACTTCATGAAGAAGATAAACATCAAACAATAATGCCCTCCAAACAAATGCGATTAGTCATTTGTTTGTTTGGTGAAAATTGTTTATTAACATTTTTAACCTCAATACAAAACAAAATATTAAGTTGTTCTATAGCTATCCCACCATAACTGAATGTGTATATGTCATCAACAGTTTCATTATTGAAATTTAGAATGCCAACCGAAAAGGGGCAAAACGATGTCAAACTCAAATTCGTTCCTTCTTCCTGGACACCCCATATTTAAGTAAAAAAAAAAGCAATAAACGCTGCCTTCAGACAAACCGCCAATTGAATTTGCTACCGTGCTGAATAGGCGTATGAAATCGTTTGCTTCAGAGTGCATTTTCAGAATATGCACAAAGCACACTTAGTGCAGAGCTAGTACTGATGCGCTGAAATAGAAATTTGATGCGAATAGAATAATAATATGAGGAGGAATTTCATCTTATACTCCGCCTTTGCACCGTGCACCGAAGTATAAAAGAAATTTCGTTTGCGATTTTCGTTCTACTCTTGCTCCAAGCCGCGTGCAACCAGCGAGCAGCCAAGAGCAGTTGCCCATCGGATAGAAAACAACCTTTTTCCGACTCGTAATTATGTAGAATGATTGGATTATCACAATTGTTCTGAATTGTTCGCATATTAATGCTGACCAATGGCCGATTAGTTGGAAATAAACACTTCAACGGTTCGCGGTTCGGTTCATGGTTCATTTGCCTTGGTAAACTCGCGGTATGCAATCTGCTAAAACACATCGTATTCGCGCGTAATCCACTGCGTAAAAAAATATTTTCTGCTTTTACGATATTTCCACATTTTGCTCTTCTATTTTTTGACATAGGACTACACCTTTCCGTAAGGGTACCAATTCAGAAAACAGGTCATGATGTTATGAAATAAAACTAACGCTAAAATCAATTTTCACTAGGAATAAATTGTTGTAGTTTGCACACCAATCGTTTCGAAAGTTCTCGAGAATTTTTTAAATATGCTCTAGATTATGATTCCCTAATCCGTGAACGGTTTAAATTGACGAAAACTGGAAGGATTCCCATTTGCCCATACATTTGTTTTACCCATTCACCGACCCATTTCGAGGTCAACAAAATTTTCTACAAAGAAAATTAAAATGTTTCGATGCATTCTAAGGTAACAACCGAAATGATTTTCATAAATTTCTTAGAATTTCTTCATTGCAGAAATTATTTCTGCAATGAAAAAACTTTGAATTCAGGAGCGCGGTCAGACTTTTTCGTGAATGCGAGCATTGTTTCCGGATTAAAAGTGACCGCAAAGTACAGCACATAAGAAGAACACATTACCCAGTGGCGAGAATTTCTTCAGTGGAAAACTGAACCCGACTCCCCACATTCTTCCAAAAAGATGTTTTTGGGAGCGGTGGGAATGTGATTTTTCTAAGAGATGCTACACTTTTCAATAAGTTGAGTGTTTCAGTTTCCCTCCAGACATCGAGCAATCAACAGTGCATATTATTGTGGAGAAGTAACAGCTTAAAATAAAGTTACCTTGGAAAAACTCTAGCAATTCTGCTGCGAAGAATTAAAAGTTCAGAGAGCGGCACTGTTTTCTGTTTTCGTTTGCTGCTCCGCCATTTTCAGTCGCGAAGGCATTTCATTCGTGTTGGCGACATCTCCGTACAACTCCGTACTCCGAATTTGGGAAGCGACAATGTCAATAAGGGATTTTCAGGTGAAATAAACACACGTTTAAGTTGTGAAGGCGATCTGGCGTGGTGGTAACATCCATACCTCTCACGCAGAGATCACGAGTTCAATTCTCACTCCCCACATTCTTCCAAAAATGGAAGTAAAAATGACGAACCAGACGCAATGTGTTGAAAATCACTATAATAGAGGAAAAAAAACACACGTTTAAAACAAAATTAATGAGAATTAACTTTTTCGGATCAATTCCGTATTCTATGTGAATAAAAATCACGTTTTTCTGCAAGTGGTGAAAAAATCTTTAACAAAGATTGGGTCTGAAATGATTTTATATTATAATCGTAAGTTATTGCGGGAATCTAGGAAAATTTAGAATAAATTGGCTAAGCTAGATTAAAAACGGCAAGTAGAAACTTTCATTCAAATTTTAGCTATTCAAAACTTCGAGCCTTCTAATCTGATAGAAAGTAGTTTGGTCCCAAACTCGTTTGTCATCGTGGATTCTACGGGTCGATACACTGAGAATTTCTCTGCAGCGAAAATCGGTTGTAAATAAGGGGCTTCTCTGTATTGCATACCATCGCATATCAAAATTATGTACATTGCCATTAAATTTAATTGACATCATATAGCATTATTCGGCCAGCATTAATTGCTGCACATAAAATTAAGTTAAGGGCAGTCGAATCATTTTTATCTCTTTATTGCGCATACAATTCTATTGATAATTAAGTTCAAAGGATATTTTTTGCCATTAAATAACAAAACATATCTGGAGTATCATTCTCACATTTGTTTTTCATGTATCCATAAAAAAAAACCTGTGAAATGGTCGTTATTTTTATGGTAACGAAGAATATTTGGCTAACTTTTACAAGAAGACATTTTTCTCCAACCATGATTTACAGCATGCCTTCAAGAAGCTAACAAGTAAATGAACTGATGAGCAAATCGCTTATCATTCTACCGTTGCGATGACCACACCACGGCGAAGAAATCGATCAGCGTTCAATCAATATTCGACACGAAATCGTAAATCGGAGCACATTCTCTCCTCGTTCCACACCCGACGCTGTGATTAAATCGAACCTTCTTCGAACTTCAAGTGGAACGCTTGCTTCGGGTTCAAATCTCGAGATTAAGTGTGTACTGAAGCAGCAACCATTTCCGCCCCAACCCACCCCGTATGTGCTGGTGCTGCTCCTTCGCCGACAGGACACATGGACAGGACAGGATCAGATGACTGAATGATAGCGCTCTATTTTTTCTTCATTGCTGTGAAAGCTCTCGGAGTCAGTCAGTCCCATTCCGAGTATAAATTGTCGGAAACTTGTTGAAAGCCCGTCATCGTCTTCGTCAGGAGCATTCAATTTGAATATAGCCCTGGCAGCAGACTGCTGGGGTAGCATTTTGCCAACCGGGTTCCATCGAGACGGAGGATGCTGGCAAGAGGGCAATTCACCAGACCAGTGCACTTACACTTACACACTGGCAAAGACCGACGCCATCCATTGCTTCCGAAGTCGGAGCTGCATATCAAATGCATTCTCCGAAGGCACGACACGGGATGGCTCGTGACTGTGTGACGATGGCTCATGGTCTAACGACGGGCGAATGGACGGGTCCTTGCCAGAGCGTGCGGATCCGCAAACGACGATCTGCTCCAGAGGTGAGGATGGACAAGTGCACGTCAAGACGAACTACTTGATATGCGGTGACGATAGTGCTGCCTGGTGTAGAAGCAAGAAGGTAGCAAAAAAAAAAGGTCTAATGTCAAGCAACGGGTTTCCTCTTGTGGGTTGCCACAGTTCGGGCCTCGATTGCCCCCCGGGGCGTGTGTGAGTGGGTGTGCGAGGGTTGCGTGTTAAAAACTGCCACTTCAGCTGCGCTGCTGTGGCTGCAAGTGGTTACATTCGTTGGAAATTGTTGGTTCCAAAATTGTGCAACCATTTTATATTCTTTTTCGTTCCTCATGAATCAGCAGATTTGGTCCCAGAAGACGACAAGAAACGTGTGAAATTCGATCATATATTGGACTTATTTCTTCGTGGCAAAAAAAAAAGATTGCTCTCCTCGTGGCAACCTTAGAAGGTTATTCTCAACGGGGGCGAAAATGAAGGGGAGTTACGTAAAAGAACGCAAAAAAGCGGTATTCGAAATGCATCCATTGAAATGCATATGCCGGTCGCCCCCAACTGCACCGAGAATAAGCATATGTATTCGTAATCCTTGGTAGAAGTTAATATTTTATGTGTCCCCTCCTCCAGCCCTCTTTTTTCAGTGCCAGCTGTTGGGGGCGTTGCATTTATTTATTTATTTATTAATATTATATTTCATCCGACAAGTATGTCTCAATGAACAAATGTGTAGTGAAACTAGCTGAACACGAAACGCTTAATTCTACTCTTAAATTCGTTAATCGTGATATTAAAATCAAACAAATGGGCAACATCGTTGAAGCATTCCATCATTGAACGTATTGGTTCGTGGAGGGAGTAGTCTCGACGTCTGAACGGCAGGCGAAGGAAGTCAGAGCGACGGAGAGTATAACCAGGAACATTGATGGCGATTTGCGCAAGTACGTTTGGAGCATCAATTTCGGCGACAAGAAGTCGAGCGATGAATATTGCCTTAGCCCGTTTCCGCCTTTGCTTCAGCGTTTCCAACCCTATCAACTGACATCGATGTTCGTACGGTGGCAAATTCAGCGGATCATTCCATGGCAGGAGACGTAGGGCGAATCTGACGAACCTTCCCTGAATTGATTCGATGCGAGCAGCCATAGTGCTACGATAAGGGTCCCATATTAATGAAGCGGTTTCTAGAAACGGCCGAACCAAGCACGAATACAAGGATCTCAGCGTGTAAGGATCTCGGAATTCTCTGCTCAATTTGCTCACAAATCCCAATTGACGACGAGCCTTGTCTATGATGTCTTCGTAGTGGTTCCGAAATGACAGAGCTGGATCAAGGAAGACACCGAGATCTCGAATCGTTTGAACTCGACTTAACACTTCGTCCCCGACAGTGTATTCGAACGACAAGAGGTTCATCTTGCGGTGGAAGCTTATGACAGAGCATTTTGGTATGCTTAGTTGCATCCTGTTTACGCGACACCATGCAGCGAATTTATCAAGAAGTTTTTGGAGTTTACGACAATCTTCAATGCTGTTGACGTCAATGTACAGCTTTAGATCATCAGCATATACCAGGCAACAGTCGGCTCCAAGATACACGATGGCATCGTTGATGAACAGTGAGAATAGTAGCGGTCCCAAATTGCTACCTTGAGGAACTCCGGAGCTGCTTTCAAATCAGGTTGAGGTGCATGAGCCAATTTTGACTGCTAGTTTTCTAGCGAGGAAATATGAGCGAAGCCATTTAACGAGCCTTACAGAAAAACCAAGTTTTGCTAATTTGGCCAGAAGTATACTATGGTCAACCTTGTCGAATGCTGCTTTGAGGTCGGTGTAAATGTCGTCAATCTGTCGGCCCTCTTCAATTTTGCTAAGACAGAAGGATGTGAATTCACACAAATTTGTAGTGACACTTCTGCCAGGAAAAAATCCATGTTGGTTCGGGGAAATGTAGTGTCTCACCTGACGAAACATGTGTTCCGACATAATTATTTCAAATAGCTTTGAGCAAGCACTCAGCGATGTGATGCCCCGATAACACCGGACATCGTTTTTGCTTCCTTTTTTATGTACCGGAAACATGAACGATGCTTTCCATCGAGTCGGGAAGGTTGCAGTTCTCAGAGACAAGTTGTACAAATGAGTGAGTGGCTGCTCCAGATGTTCGAAGCATTTTTTCAGAACACACGCTGCAATTCCATCAGGTCCAGGCTGATAGGAAATTTTTTATTTCTCGACCGCTTTTCGTATCCCTTCTGATGATACTTCAGGTGTATCAGCGTCAGCGCTCCCAGCAGGAGTTAGTTCCAGAGCAGCTTCAACACTGTCAGAGGTGGGGTTGAGCATCGAACTGAAGTAGGAAGCAAAAAGCTCACATTTATCCGAAGAGCTGCAAGCCAATCGTTCATCCAAATACATTGCCGAAGGTAGTGTAGACTCTTTGCGCTTAGATTTCACAAAATTCCAGAAGCTTTTTGGATTGCGTTTCAAATTTCGTTCCATAAAGACCACATGTTTACGATAGAGTTGACGGTTCAGGCTTCTACATTGACGGCTGGCGAATTGGAACGACGCTTTGTTCGTTGATGTACGATTTCTTCGGTAAATCTTATGCGCAGCGTTGCAGCGTTTATTCCTACGTCGAAGCTCAGCGTTTGGCCAAGGTGGTTTCTGCGGGGGACGTAGATGTGGAACGAATAAGATGAAAGCGCGTTGAAGTATGAGAGTGAACTTCTCGACAGCATCATCCAGATTTACACACTGGATCATTGGCGACCAGTCCACTGACGATAAATATTGGCACAATCTGTTGAAATCAGCTTTCTTGAAGTTAAGTGCTTCGACGTCAAATTCATGGTCATTGAGCTCTAGTAAAGGCTTGTCAATTTCGATTGTACATGAGAAAGGTGGATGGTGGATGTCGGTTGGAACAAGAGGATTGTCAATTTCATCAATAGTCAAGTAGTTAGTTATCTCCTCATTGACAAATAACAGATCAAGCGTATTCCCGGAGTGGTTTTTCAGGCAGTTCATCTGCCACATGTTATTGGAGCTCATGCCGTCAAGCAGAACAGAGTTGGATTGAGTAATAGATGATATTGTGAGATCCACGCAACATCTAGAATTATCGTTTCGAATCCATCGCAGTCCAGGTCTGTTGTAGTCACCGAATACAGCAACCGAATCATGCCCGGAGTGTGAGACTACTGATTCCATTCAGTCGATATGGAGATTAGACAACTGCACATCCTACGCCTTATCTGGAGGAATATACACGGCACCAATGACAAGCTTACATTGTGACATGCTTAACGACACCCATACGTGCTCAATGCTGTCTACGTTAGTCGGAATTAGACTGGACGGGATGGTATCCTTCACAGCAATGAGGACACCGCCTGAACGCTTCTTAGTGCTCGTCAACGCAGTGCGGTCCCCCCGATAAACAGAATAATCGCTGCTAAACAGCATGTTAGAAGGTATAACATCATCGAGCCAGGTTTCAATTAACACGAGTACGTCATATGGCGAAGCAGTAACGGAAGTAAAAAAGCCTCTTACATTCTGGTTGTAGCTGGATACTCCAGAATTTCGATGGCCACGAAATTGATGACTTGTGGTGGCCATACCAGGACAATTGCTGATAGGTGACAGGAGGCTGCAAGCGATGGGCAAATCAGGAGTCATCGAGTACATAGGACCATCGTACTTGCCTTTGATGTCGAGCTGGAAGACCCTAGTACCACTCCCACACGTAGGGCCGGGACGACTGTTGAATGCTGGCGGGAGAGACTCGACTACGGCGGGGGGCAATAGGGCTTCCATAGTACTGTTTTCGATGCGTCCCAGTGTTTGATTAACCATTGTTAAGTTTGATTAAGCATTGTTGTCGTTACATGCTATTTCACATCGAGTGCATTCGCTCGGAATTGTACAGGTTTGTAGTCGTTATGGGAAGTGATAATCTGAGTTCGATTAGATTTGTTGAGCGGAACCATGCGAATATCGCGCAGCAAATAAATGATGAGCTATTGCCAAATATTGACACCACTAAATATCTTTGTCACGGCTCAGAGATGCATCTGCAAACATTATCGGAGAAGAGTATGTTGCTGTCTATCCGCCTGCTATCAAAACATTAGTCATCCCTAACGATCGATGTTGGATTCGCTCGAACCCGGCAACCCATTCAGACAACGTGCAACCGATCGATGGCGGCATAGTCGGAATGGGTGAGTGGGTGGTTCCGCATCGGCATTCAGAGCGGCAGCATAAAATATTTACAGGACAAAGTGCCTGTACGGCTGGCATCCACTGCAAGCAAGCAAACTTGCGTCGAGGCGTAAAGGCGATGATTTTTCCCTTTTCGCCTCTTTTTTTTTGTACTCGTTGCCACGACGCGATCCTTTGAAACTTAAGTTCCGATGAAGCCACTTACACGGCTTTAAGCATCGCCACATTCGAGCATCAGCAGCAGCATAACATTCGGAATTCGGTTTTGCGATTCGTTTCGGTTTTTTTTTTTCCTTCGCGTGGGCTTGTGTTGGGTTCTTCCTATTCACGTTGCGTTCTAACGGGAGAGGAAATGGGGGTTGCTATTCAGCATCAAACACCTGGGGGCGTTCAACCTGCACTTTGCCACCGAATGGGCCGGAATTCCTCACAGGAAGCACCGTAAAAACGCGATGATTTGGTGTGCATTGCGTGAACTATGGTCTTTCATTCCCGCTATGACAGTACTGATATCAAATAGTGATGACGTGGAGGCGACCTGGCGTGGTGGTAACATCCATGCCTCTCACGCTAAAGGTCACGAGTTCAGTTCTCACTCCCGACATTCTTCCAAAAATGGAAGTAAAAAGTGACGAACCAGCCAAATGAATTGAAAGTCACTATAATACAAACAAACAAAAATAGTGATGATGTATTTAAGAAAACGAGTTCATCGGCGAAACGCCTGTTTTTTTGAGTCACCTATCGAAAGCACTATATTATCATATATTTGTCGAGATTTACTCGGACATCAAAGGAGAATCTAGAGCTGAAAAATAAGGACTGTGTTCGAAAAAATTGCAACAGACAGGAATTGTCACCAAAAATTTATATTAAATCGGATATTTTTGAAACTCTCAGGGAATAGGGAACACATATTTGCTACGTTTTTGCATAGTTGGTCAATTCAGGCTAAAGATGGCTCCTCTCCTAGGTCAAATGTCCGCACTTTGGACTCAAGACTTGCACCATCTACCTACTTTCATCCACTCTTTCTTTCTTTCACTCTACGAAAAATGTAACGATTTATTAAGAGTTTTCAAACGCATATTACTCAAAATGGTTATTGCGACATATGTTGTGTTATATATCACTAGCTGACCCGGCAAACGTTGTTCTGCCATATAAATTGTTCCTAACGAATATGTTGGGTGTTAAATAAAACATAACTGATGTATTAAGTAAGTGTGTTTGAATGTTTTAACGATCTATGAAATCAATCGAATGTGATCGATAAAGAAGAACGAATGAAACGATTTGAACGGATGTTTATATGTTTAATGTATTTCATTAACCCATTTTGTGCCAAGCGTTCGAAGAATCGAACTTTGATAATTTTTAATGCCTTTGGAAAGCAACCAAATGATAATGTTTTTGCACCAAAAGGAAGTTTAATTTATTAGCTACCACTTACCATCAATTTCGTTCAATTTTGCATAACTTTATTGGGCTTACTGCTTCAGATTTAAAGCAAGTATGTTTGGAAGGTGTTTTCAATTTCAATAAAAAAAAACCGATAAAATACAAAAATACGTGAACTTTTCTACAGTATAACTGCGATAGAAGAACATATTAGGCTGTCAAAAAAGTCCTGCGGTATTTCCGCGAGGTGTCGTTGTAAGCGCGTAGTTCTAGTTGTATTTATTGTATCGAGTCATACTATAGCTTGTTGGAAAGGTATTTTTGCGCGCTATAATATAGTCCTTGACAGTGTTTTGTTTGGTTAAGTCGTTCGTGAGTTATAGTGTCGCAAATATGGAGCAAAATAAAGAGAAAATCCGACATATTTTACAGTACTACTATGACAAAGGCAAAAATGCATCTCAAGCTGCCAATAAAATTTGTGCAGTTTATGGACCCGATACAGTTTCCATTTCCACCGCACAACGATGGTTTCAACGTTTTCGTTCTGGTGTAGAGGTCGTCGAAGATGCGCCACACTCCGGAAGGCCTGTCGTCGAAAAATGCGACAAAATCGCTGAATTAGCCGTGAAAGACCGGTATAGTAGCAGCCGTAGCATTGGCCAAGAGCTGGGGATAAGTCATCAAACCGTTATTAACCATTTGAAGAAGCTTGGATTCACAAAGAAGCTCGATGTATGGGTGCCACACACGTTGACGCAAAAAAACATCTTTGACCGTATCGACGCATGTGAATCGCTGCTGAATCGCAACAAAATCGACCCGTTTCTGAAGTGGATGGTGACTGGCGATGAAAAGTGGGTCACTTACGACAACGTGAAGCGCAAACGGACGTGGTCGAAGCCCGCTGAAGCGGCTCAGACGGTGGCCAAGCCCTCATTAACGGCCAGGAAGGTTCTGCTGTGTGTTTGGTGGGATTGTCAAGGAATAATCTATTATGAGCTGCTTCCCTATGGTCATACGCTCAATTCGGACCTGTACTGCCAACAACTGGACCGCTTGAAGGTAGCACTCATGAAGAAGAGGCCACATTTGATAAACAGAGGCCGCATTGTCTTCCATCAGGACAACGCCAGGCTACACACTTCTTTGGTGACGCGCCAGAAGCTCCGGGAGCTCGGATGGGAGTTTTTTTTTGCATCCGCCGTATAGTCCGGACCTTGCACCAAGTGACTACCACCTGTTTTTGTCCATGGCGAACGAGCTAGGTAGTCAGAAGTTAGCCACAAGAGAGGCCTGTGAAAATTGGCTATCCGAGTTTTTTGCCAATAAGGAAGCGAGCTTCTATAACAGGGGTATTATGAAGTTGGCATCTCGGCGCATATTTGACTTAAAACAGATGATTGTAACTAATTTTATGAACAAATGAAAATTCAAAAAAAATAACGCAGGACTTTTTTGACAGTCTAATACATAACAGCCGGGGAAATTGAGTGTTCAAAAAATCGAACGTTAACCATAACGGACATTTCTGTTCTGCTGAATCAATACCAATACATCTGACCTCCGCAGCGCATTCTAGTTTGTTTACTTTGGAAGACGGAAGTTTTTTTCATTTTTTTCAGAAATTTCAATTGTGAATATTTGTTAGTATCAATTAACTCAGCAAATATTATCGAAAAATTGCATTTCTGTCCGTGATAACCTTAGATGATGGCAGTCCGTAGAATTTCGTGTGTGGAGGAGTTGGAGGAAATCAGTGCGTGGAACAATGGTTCTAATGAGATTGCTGGGTGAATATTCTCCCGCCGGATTGGGTGGGTGATCTCATCGATGAAGAAAACCTAAATGATGATTCTATTCAACAGGATAATAACCTCCCAACCCTCTAGCCAGCAGCGTATTTGTACTTTGCAGATTTTGAAAAATGTTCGATTTTTCGGGAAATGGATAATCGGAAACAAATACTTGTTGAGCATTAAAATTTTTCCACGGACAACAATCTAAATGAAAGCAATAGCATTCGTTTGAAAAAAAAAGTCGGCCGGTAATAAATTAAAACTACATGAAAGAAGAAAGGTCGCATCTCACCATAGGTGGATCAATTCAGGTTTATACTTGGAAGCTTTCATTCCTCTGTGCTTGTTAGTCCCGAAATGTAAAATTAATGCATTTATTAATGCCGTATATTAGCTTACTGAAGTGACCTTCAGTTCACAGTATGTTTGTAATTGCAAGAAAAAGTGCAGGCTTCGGCCAATACTCGATTTCCCGCAAAATGAAGTTGGGAAAAAATTATTCTTGAACATTGGGGTTCAAATTCTGTCTCGTTGATGGAAAATACGCCCTTGTCATTTTCAAGATTAACGGCTAAATTTATAGCTGCTGGGTCATGTTCATGAATTGGGAAACCAAAGATACGCCAGGCAACTTCAATGGAGCTGATACAGAGCTAATTTTAGTTTGAAATTTTTGTTTTAAAAGCGTTTTTTCCACCCTAATATCCATTTTGCATATTTGCTCCACAGAAATGGAACACAGAGCTCAATGTTGTCTATGTCGAATTGCATCGCAAGGTTGACACATTTGCATAACTTGATTGGACTTGAGTCGAACGGATTTCAGAATGCAAAATAACTCTGACGCTGTTACGGCGTTGCTCACGATAGCGTTTTTCAAGTGAATGTATTCTTCATCAAGCCACTTATGTTGATTAGATCGTAGGAATCGCAGTCGTTCACTCTCTACCTTCGCTTACATGTCGATCATGATTTGTTGGTACAGCTCACGACATCATATAATGACATCATACGCTATACTTAAAATCCATCGAGCGCACTCCTTTATTTTATTCGTCTGATATAGCTATTCATAAATATTATTTCAAAATGAGTAATGATGTTCATAATGAATGGAGTACCTGTAGCAGTAACATGTTGTTCTTTCAAGGCGGTCGGGCATTTTTCGTCAAAGATATTTCTTCTGACTTGCATTGTGGTCACACACATTCTAGAGCTTGCCACTCAGAATAAATTCAAGGCTTGTTGTTTGGTAGAGGAATCTCAACTAAGTACTACTAAAAATAATGCAAGTAATACTACGATGAGAAGGCGAACGTTGAGAACGTTAGTGCTATTGAAGAAGAACATGGAGAAAGTCGTATGAAAGATGTGCGTTAACGATGGATTCAAGATTATTGTTTTTTATTCGAATCACAATTTCTCGCTTAAGTTAACAATTTGACGATTCAATTCGATATGTTTTCTTTCGATTGCACTATCCACTCGCTTCCTCCCCGACGCAATGAGCAATCTTTTTGCCTGAATTCGGACGTTAGCTCATAATGTGAGTTGATGCATAAAATGAATTATTCTCCATTTACCGATAATAGGCATTAATTTTATATTATATTGTATGTTGTCCAATCAATTTGTGCACTATTCATGTTTTTATCGTGTAGGTCCCACTACTAACAATTTGTATAATTGTGGTCCATGATGTCATAATATCGAGTTTTTCCGAGGCATCCATTTGATGTATCAAAAGAGAAAAAAAATACAGATTTTGAACAATGAAAAACTCAATTTAAATACAATTACTACCCACAATCACAGTCCTATGTCAAGATCCCGTCCGTGCCCCTAGGCTCAGACCCATCAACTTTTTGAAGACCTTCCCTGTTTTCCGGAGCTTGCCCTTCATAATCGTCTCGAGTTTATCTATTGGGCAAAGTTCCGGCGAGTTTGGTGGATTTGCCTCCTTCGACACAAAAACAATATCTTGATTTCGACACACTTAATCACCAGTTTCGTGTAATGGCACGATGCCAGATCCGATCAAAGCAAAGTGTCACCCTTCTGGGACCGGAGGAAGGGCAGCTTGCTGAATTTGCCGCACCTCCAGATCGCGTGCTACTCCCACTGCTTCATGACACATCTGTCGACCCGATGGAAAACTCCGAATCGAAAGGTTCGAATTGCGCTTGAAGTAATCCCTCACCTTGTTTGCCTTTTCCGAGTCGGTCGTCTTCACTTTTCTTCCGCTGCCAGCTCGCCACTGATTTGTCTGGGTCTCCTTGAACGATTTTACCCCACGGGACACTGTCGAATGGTCGATTCCCAACTGTTTCGCGAGCCACCTGTGGGACTGGTCTGGGGTTTCCACGACCGAGCCCATATTTTTTTGTCGAAGCACTTCTCGCTTGCAAGCCATCTCGATAACTACTTGACAGATTGTGACACAATTTTGCACATGTAATAAACATAACACTCTAAACTAGTTTTACCCAAATTTTCATCATTTTTTACCCGTGCAATTAAAAGTTCTACACAAAAAAGTTACAGGAGAGTTGTGTTCGAGACACGACCGCATAGTTGACGTAGGATTCCGTTAGGCTACCTGTTGATTTTGGATATGTTTGAAGAATTACATTGTTAAACTCTTTGATAATGATTTGGTGGCCCTGAAAAGGGCTGTTTTGTTTGGTTGTTGGCTATTGTTTGTTCACTCCACCAGTGTTTACCGAGTGATGATGACAGAAGGATGGTAAACAGTCGTTGGATGGTGCGTTTCAGATAAAAGATACTGTATTGGGACGAAATATGATGAAAAAAGCTCTGTATGGTCCTAGATGAGATGCCTCCTATGATATGTAAGGATGAAATAAAGAGAAAAAAAACTCACCATGTTACCAATACCGAACACAATTTTCAATTTTTCTCATCAGTAAAAACATGTTACTTTAATATACAGAAAACACATATTTGAAATGGAAATAGTAATTTTCTTTGATAATTTTAACTTTCGGGGTATTTATTCAACCCAATGCGAAATTTAATTGGACTAAAAACACCTAATACTATATGTAGAGCAAATATATAAACCATCCTTGGGTGAACATGAACACAACAAAACAGACAGCTTAAACCAAACGATCCGTTCTCGAGCGGGAACAAATCTTGGTTTTTATTTATGAAAATTGAAATAAATCGTCATGTTTAACACAACTGCTGCCATACACAATTTTACAGTTACACTTGTGCCGAATTTTTCACAATATCATTGAAATTTCTTTAAAAAAAAACGCAACTAAAAATCCAGATGTCTGATTGAGATATGATGTTTGACAAAGTTGTTGAACAATTAATGAACAATTTAGGAAAAATAACATTTTAAATGCACTGCTAAAAAATCTTACTCAAAACTTGAGCTTTATATTAAAAACTTTTATATCTGAAAATATTTCGTTGTAAATGAGTCTTCGTTGAAGCTGTGTGCTCAAGCTCATAATAATAACCTTGTCGACAACCGCTGTTATGCTTGACTAAAACATCCAACCTTGTATGCAAATACTTGATGGGTTACTGTCTTCGGGATCACACACCCGGTTGTGCAGCACCAAGCAAAGCTGATTGTTGTATGAGTATGAGTGAGAGCGAGCCAGTATCACAGAGTGTGTTGAGTGATTCCTCGATTCAAGAAGCTACTCAGAAGCACTCAATTAACACATAGAAAATATAATAAGGAGGAAATGTACCATATGTCACAGATGAAACTGTGCACCGATAGATTTTTCTTTTATTAGTTCTGAATCATTAAACAGTTACAGAACACTATTGGTAATACGTTATTATTTATAAAGATTCTTCTGTTTCAATTCTTCGTACGGCTTTCGCCACACCAAACATAACCTTTCCGTCCTATCCAACAACGTTTAACTTGGTTTTATCCAGGCCCCGACTAAGAAGATATGATCCGCGAATCATGATTGTGCCGTCAATTTAACTGTCATCGCTAAACTAATCGGTGAGATCAAGACGACTCTATGGTTTAGGGTGCGACCGTTTGGTTGATAAGTGGGTTAGGGAAGCGGTATATGAAAGCAGAAGTGGCGTCTCGTCCACTTGTTCAAACTGTGCATAGGTAGAGAATAACAGGAAAAAAAATTTACCATGTATTGTACCATGGATGATGAATTATCGGACTCCTCCTCGCACGCAACACAACACTACGAAATATCGCAACAATGACTTCCGGGTTCAAACCTTTCATCTGAACCAGCCGTCGCCCAAAGTTTGAATTTTAAACATTTTTCTGCATCTTCAGGTGTCACGGGACAAACGCAGTCAGCTGTGTATGAAGCGATCACTACTACTAATGCGCTGCCTTGCGTAAAAATAATATTTAAGGTTCAAAGTTTTCTGCTGGCCGAAGCCGATGTAAACGATAGCAAACACACACACACACTATTGTTGATTGAACAGGTAGAGCTCACTTGAACACGAGTCGCCTCTGGAAAGCAGTACCGAAGAAAAATTTTGTTCGAAGATAAACGTTTTGCGTATAGAAAAGACGAAACGTGTACAATCGGATTGTGTTTTATGTACAAAAATACTGTATCTCTATCTGAGAAAGATTTTTAACCCCTCTGGTACAGATTAAAATGTGACAACACTGATTATAAGCACTGTAGTTATCTCTGCGAAATATTTAATTGAATTCGAGAAACAGCTAGAAAATGTTCGATTAGTTGATGAGCGATTAATTTCAAATCCTACCAGTGTTTGGAATTATAACAAGATTCCCTGCGAGGCACCGAATAACTGAGGACTCAGTATCTTTTTTCTCGAACGCCATTCTGAAAATTATCCAATGCTACTTCCACTTCAGCAGCATGCATCGCATCACTCTCGTGTTTTACCCTGGAGACAACCGGCGGTTGTGCATTATTTAGCAGCGCAGTGGCAACTTGCATTTTGCGATTCATCACGAAAGAGCATGAACAGCAGCAGCATGCAAGGTGATAAACTAGAGTCGCCTGCATCTGTTACTGGAGGGCTCGGCTGAGCCGTCTCGAGGGTTCTGTGGGTAGGGTAGGGCGCAGGTTATGAATGAATGGAAATGTGGCTACGCTTCTTCTGGTACGTGCTTTTATGCTTCCCTGGGTGCAGTGTCGGGCATTCGAGAGCATTCAGAGCAAGACGCACAGAGAGGGCATAAGAATAGACATTCCGGGAATGGGGCTGTTGATTGTTTACGCAGCGGCTCATGACGCATGAATGGTTTCGGAGAATGGAGAGCTAATATTGTGTGCAAATTAGTAAGAATATTGTGTTTCACTACTGTGGGTTCTCTCCTGGGGAAGCAGGATATCGGGGCCTTTTTCTATTGAACAGAGCGGAACGAAAAATTACAATGTGACACTCATGAAGTGGAAAATTATACTTGCAGTAAAGAGTGAATGGAAGTTTAAATTATCTCTGCAAGAGTATTTCAGGCTACATTATGCAAATAAGCCTACTCACTCCCACCGTATGAGTCATTGGCAAGCAAACACTTATGCGCTTTGAGGTTTCCAAACACATCAAATCCTTATCATTGAACTCCAGCTTGAAGTTAATCCCTAACTACTCCGGCACTGGTCCCGGTCCCACGTAGACCGGTATCGAGGATTAAAATCCACTTACCTCGTCCCGTGCTTAGTCCCAGCGAAACATAACTTCACGCGTACCGGGCGCAAATATATCAGCAGATAGTAACCGCTCTAAGCTCCTTGGCAAGTTTGGGAGCGCGCAAAAAACCTTAACTCTTGCCAGGCAGAGGCAGATAACTTGCGTCGTCAGCATCCCATCAACGGCAGCGACGCCGTGAACGGCCTCTGGGTTGGCTGTTCGGAGCGTTTTCGCGGATTAGTGGCGTTATTTATTGGCAGAGTGGCAATAAATAATGCTCTCCTCGCACCATGGTAAGAACCGGGCGGTCCATTAGGTGCGTGTACACGTCTTTCGATGATGTTCAATTAGCGCGGATTTCGCCAGAGGGAACGCTGTTGAAAATCTCGGCCAGTCGATATACGCATTAGTGTATTAGATTTCGAAAGTTGACACCAGATGATATATGCACCCAGAGAAGGGATTTGGCGGGACCATATTGTTTCGGCTTTCCACTTATGGCAATCGTTGATGGTCACTTTATGACACTTTATCTCTCGTTCACCGAATGAAATTCCATCCCGAAAACTGCTTGTTTTTCCGCCGAATTAATTGATATTTTTTAATGTCCGCAAGGGCGGTTGGCTGATGCGCTGCAACGGGAGGCCCGTAAAATAAACCCGTCGTCAACCGACGGGCGGCTGCTGGTTTGCGTTATAAAATGGCGCATTATTTATTGATGCGTATGCACACGGCTCTGAGTGGATCGAAGCCACAGTCACGAGCCGGGAAGTCCTTTTGGTGGTTATGAAATGTTAATTAAATATTCCGGCGGGGCGAGTCGATCCGTTGTTAATATCGAATCAATTCTGGTTCAGTCCAGGGTGGGAGCCACGGAAAGGGGGCAGAGCGTTTTCTTTCGCAGGCTTTCGGTCATTGCATGAAGCTTTTTAACACTCCTATACTCGCGCATAGTTCTATCAGACCGAGAAATCAAATTCGTTCATTTCTCAGAAAATATTAGGCTGTCAAAAAAGTCCTGCGGTATTTTTTTTTTTATTTTCATTTGTTCATAAAATTAGTTACAATCATCTGTTTTACGTCAAATATGCGCCGTTTTGTTCGATGACTTGTTCCCAACGAGATGCCAACTTCATAATACCCTTTTATAGAAGCTCGCTTCCTTATTGGCAAAAAAAACTCGGATAGCCATTTTTCACAGGCCTCTTGTGGCTAACTTCTGACTACCTAGCTCGTTCGCCATGGAAAAAAACAGGTGGTAGTCACTTGGTGCAAGGTCCGGACTATACGGCGGATGCAAAAAAAACCTCCCATCCGAGCTCCCGGAGCTTCTGGCGCGTCACCAAAGAAGTGTGTGGCCTGGCGTTGTCCTGATGGAAGACAATGCGGCCTCTGTTTATCAAATGTGGCCTCTTCTTCATGAGTGCTACCTTCAAGCGGTCCAGTTTTTTGCAGTACAGGTCCGAATTGAGCGTATGACCATAGGGAAGCAGCTCATAATAGATTATTCCTTGACAATCCCACCAAACACACAGCAGAACCTTCCTGGCCGTTAATGAGGGCTTGGCCACCGTCTGAGCCGCTTCAGCGGGCTTCGACCACGACCGTTTGCGCTTCACGTTGTCGTAAGTGACCCACTTTTCATCGCCAGTCACCATCCGCTTCAGAAACGGGTCGATTTTGTTGCGATTCAGCAGCGATTCACATGCGTACGTTCAAAGCTGTTTTTTTTGCGTCAACGTGTGTGTTGCACCCATACATCGAGATTCTTTGTGAATCCAAGCTTCTTCAAATGGTTAATAACGGTTTGATGCTTATCCCCAGCTCTTGGCCGATGCTACGGCTGCTACTATGCCGGTATTTCTCGGCTAATTCAGCGATTTTGTCGCAATTTTCGACGACAGGCCTTCCGGAGCGTGGCGTATCTTCGACGACCTCTACACCAGAACGAAAACGTTGAAACCATCGTTGTGCGGTGGAAATGGAAACTGTATCGGGTCCATAAACTGCACAAATTTTATTGGCAGCTTGAGATGCATTTTTGCCTTTGTCATAGTAGTACTGTAAAATATGTCGGATTTTCTCTTTATTTTGCTCCATATTTGCAACACTATAACTCACGAACGACTTAACCAAACAAAACACTGACAAGGCTATATTATAGCACCTTTCCAACAAGCTATAGTATGACTCGATACAATGAATACAACTAGAACTACGCGCTTACAACGACACCTCGCGGAAATACCGCAGGACTTTTTTGACAGCCTAATATCAACACTACAATAGATAATGTCCACGTGGAGACATAAAATGAATATTTTTTGGAGAAACATTAATATCTAAAATCAAAAATGAATGAAACCTCCCCTCCATTTTTATCAAATTTCAATCATGCCGCCCCTTACGAGTACTCCGTATTTATCAATAACAGACAACAGACAATAAGAAAATGAACAACAAATCACCTGGTGAAGCTTGGTTACGTAGAACGCTACAATATATCGGTTCCATACTATTGCATCTTGTGTCTGGTGAGATTGGAAAGGAATTCCGTTTTATGTGCTTCTACAAAGCTTCGATAAATTCTAACAAGTACTGCTGATAACTAAACGAAATTAATGTCGGCGATCCAGAACAAACTAACAGAACTAGCTAATATAATAGAAGTCGTATTCCACCAGGACAATGTCAATCTTCATTCTCTTTGACAACCTGGCCGGAAATGTTAGGTTTGCCTGAGATGTGCTATTTCACCCGCCGTCCTCACCAGATATTTCATTTTCCGGCTATCAATTGTTCAGGCCACTTTTCTTGAGTGCATTAATTTCGACTCATTGGACAGCATGAAAAGGAACCTTGCCCAGTTTTTTACGAGCAACCAAACAAGTGTTGGGAGGTTGGGCTTTTAAGTTACGGTTCAGAAATACCTTACACTGTGTAAACTAGGCATAAGAATTAACCAAAAAAAATATTTTGAAAAAAAAAACTTCGCAGAGAAACTCGATGTTTGGAAGCCGCATAAATTGTTGTAAATTTTTGCCACATTCTGTAAATTTTTGACTGAATTTTCATCAGCGAGGCACAACTAAATCAACCCATTTCTGGAGCAAATCATCACGGGTGATAGAAATGAGTAAAATACGATATCGTTCGCAAAAGATAACCACCACAAATAATATCAAAGCCTTGACTCCACAAAAAAAGGACGCTGTGTGTATGGTGGAACTGGAAACGAATCTCCGATTATGAGGAGTTACATGGCCAAAAGGCTTAATTCAGTGTGGTACGGTTCACAACTGGATAGATTTCAGGAGGCGATTATGGAATAAACCACCAGAATCGATCAACAGAAAAGTGTCACAAAAATCTCTGATGACGCGCCAAAATAATTAGGGCGATTAGTTGAGAAGTTTGGATGCATCCATGGTTTAGCCCAGACCTTGCAAACATCTTTGCGATCTATTAAGAAATGATCGAGTTATAAGTGCCCGAAATCTTTCATTTTTTCCTACTTGTCCAGTGCCTAGATTTTCATTATACTCCCCTTATCATCCAGTTAAACGGAGTCCTACGTCAAAAAATCATTCAGAAATTGAACAGAAACACGCGAATACTTTTTAAATGAACCAATATATTCAAATAATTGTGTGTCTATAATAAAGTGACCATCTGGGCACAGGTCTAACGCGGGACACAAAATACAAAACGTTATGTATATACGTTTTGTGAACATAAACACAATTAGCGAGTCTAAACTGATCAGCATTATTTCTTTCTGAGTATCGGCACTCAGTTGTGATTTTTCGGTGGTTTAGATTTTGTATACGTCCGAAAATCACTCGCTCAATCAGAGCATTTACGCCTGGCAAGCACGATTCAAATTCTACAATTTTCTTCAAATTACCGAATGGAATGCTCGAAAATTCCAATTCATTTTTCGACGATTTTAATGTTAAAGTATGCATTCAGAAAATGGACTAATTTTGGATGGCGATGAAAGATAATTTATCGGAACAAATTTCCTTTAAATCTTACGATTATTAAATCTACAACAAAAATGATTCAATGATGTTGATTCGCTGCAGCAGCGCTGTCAAGCAACTTGATGGTTTTTCCATACTGCAAGTTCCACCCCACATCTGAGCAGCAGGCAATCACCCAGAACTAGTAGCTTGAGGTGCTGGTAAAAACTTCTTTTCGTACTCATAATGAAAGACGAGACGTACTTGATGCTAGAATTCAACGAATGGCAGGGGACCGAGTACTTTACGTTCCCCAGGTAAGCGATGACGTCGAATATATTATTCACATCAAGTTCTCGAGGAAGGTCCTTCTCTGACAGACGTGAAGGGAATGTCCAAGCCGCTCTTCTTTCGAGTCATATGGTGAACGGAGAGATATATAGTGCGAAGTGCTTGCCGAAGTTGGGAAGGTGATGTGGTCTTTATGCCGAACCTGGGAACAATCCATTATGCCAAATGATCACTGTAGGATGGATCGGCTGGGAGTAAACATTGTCGCAAAGACCACCAACCTTCCCAACATTCCCCAGCTTCGCCCGATAGAAAATTTTTGGGCGAATGGCCGGAATAGAGAGACAGACGACTACCAAAGCCACGGAAAGGTAAAATAACACGCCGATATACATCTTTTCATCGGTCATGGTTCAGGCTCCGACCAAATTCCGTAAGACCGCCCAGCGCTTCATTTACGATACTTCATCAAACAACTCTGCCTCTTCCTGTCGAGTATACACTAGTTCTTCGGACTTATCTGAAACGTTAAGCTCTGACCGAGCTAGGGGACCAAAGATGAACTATTCGTCTGACTCACCTTGGTCCCTGCGCATCAGTAGAGGACTTCTATAAAAATCATTTTCCAATTGTGTTGCTGTCGCTTCCAGTTGACACTCTCTAAACAAAAAGCCCAATGTCGGTGCGATGAAACCAGCTCAACGTATTAATCTTAGAATTAAGAAGCGCTCTTGAACAGTCTGCCAAATAAAAGTTTTTTTTTTTTGAGGTTCATCCATTTAAGAAAATCAACATGATCAAATTGTGATATTGAAATATATCGATATCGCGGGACATTTTCGTTTCTTTTGCCAAATGCGGGACGTTTCGCGGGACGGAATCTTACGCGGGACATTTTGTTGAAAAGCGGGACGTCTGGTCAGATTAGTCTATAAGGATGATGCTTTGGATTTTTTCCCTTAAAGTCGGCACGAATTCGGGAATAACCTAACATTGTACAAGATTTATGAGGTTGAACAGAAAAATCCTTTTATATCATCTTTTTATGCCCAATCTAAAAAAAGGCATTAATTCATAGTTAACCAAGAATACAGAGACAAAGAATATTGGAAATATGCCAGCTTTATACACCAGAACCTTTATCATCTGGTAATTTCCTAGATAGTCGTTATACATTCTTCTGTTCCATGAAAGACCAGAAAAACACTCTATAACTGCATGAAATGTAAAACATATGTTCGTTTCGAGCATGCAGCTATGGTATCTTTTGATTCTTACTCCAATGAAACCAAAATAATTAATACGTTATTATTTTATAGCTCTTTATACAGGGTTTTCCATTTCGGG